>NC_003283.11:3125000-3750000 GCF_000002985.6 Caenorhabditis elegans
AGCCAGATTACTTAAAATAATTTCCCGGATATAATCTGACAGATCACGTAGCTCCGGAAGCAACTTCATACATGGATTAGTACACCCAAATGTTTATCCGTCTGATCATACAAAGCAGAGTCTAATAGAAAATTAAATCTCCAGTATTTTTATCGTCATCCCTGAGAACCTATGTATAAATATTATTGAGGATGATTGAATACTCATTTCCATGAGATTTCTCGTATATACTCTACTTATACTCAATGTAGCTTCGATACTGACTGCCTACGATGTTAAGGACTTTGCAAAATTTCAACGGAACGTAATTCGAAATATGGAGAAGTTGGAAAAGCTTCTTGGAAACAAAAGACCACATTGCTGCAGATATTCAATTCAGGTATTTGATTCAGATTTCATTTCACGAAAAAAGCTTTACTTTTCAAATTTTTAGAGTCATCGAATTGGTGGAGTTATCATCTTGGGCTGAAATCCGTTATAATTTCATACTGCAAATTATAAGTAAACATTTTATTCAGAATATCTAATAAATTGTTGAAATATCGTATTTTCTTTCAAGTTTAGTTAAAAGTAACAACTTGATTTGGTCTTCTTCCTTTGCTAGTATCCAATGCTGCTTTTTGCAAGTGTTGTACCACGGTTTCTCCAAAACGGGCTACAGTCTCATCTTGGCTAAAATCTGTGATTTGATGCATTACACTGAAAAGAAAGTTTGAAAAATTAATATTTTAACAGTAGATTAATCCTAAAAGCTTACTTCCCACTAGCTTTCTCCAGGCTTGTTCTGCCCATCTGCTCCATCTGAGAGCAGCTTGCAAGTCCGGTAAGTGATCCTGTATGGCAGAAGTGACATCGCCTTCTAGAATTTTCTTTGGCAAATCTGGCTCGGCTGTGATTGGACGCCCCAGTCCGATTCCCTGGGTAGCATTGGATTTGATAGCATCAATCATCGCAGGTGCCGTACGAAATCCTCCGGTTAGGTAGACAACTGTCTTGTTGAAAACCGGGCGAATCTGAAGAACTTTGAAAAGTTCAAGAAACATATTGAAACTCAAAAATAGCTTGGAAAGTTTGGAAAAGTTTAGAATCTTCTAGAAAGTTCTGGGATAATTTTGGCATCCTATAGAAAAGTTCAAAGACTTTTGCAAGGTTCAATGAACTGGCAAAGATTTTGGCAAAGTTTGAAACAATTTGGAAACTGTTGAAAATTAATTTGAGAAATTTATTCATAGTTTGAAAAAATCTTGTTTCTGAAAAACCTGGATTTTTGTTTTGGAAAGGTAAATTATTCTGGAATACATATCATTCCAGAAAATTTAGAGCGATATGCAACATAAATTTAACCACTTTACATTATATTTTGTACAATCACCAAATTTTTGAGTTCACGCCTACTTGCATAGTAGGCAGTAGGCAAGCTTATACGCATGCAGGCATGGGTATAATGATGTTTTTATCTTTTGAAGTTGAGCACTTACCTGTTCCGCAAACTCAACGAAAAACGCCTCCCTTCTCCTTGTCGATTCTCGTTCATGAACGAACGCAATTTTTTCAAATGTCCCGCCAGACAACTCAACAAAATCGAAACCTCTTTCTTCATACACTTTACACATCAATTTTGCATCTTCCAGTGTCAACCCCTCATTTTGAAATTCCACCGAATTGGTCTTAATCCCAACCAAAAATCCTGTCGATGCAGGAATCTCAGCTCGAATTGCATCGTAAATCTCGAGAACAATTCTTTGCCGGTTTTCCAGCGAGCCTCCATACTTGTCAGTTCTCTTATTGGTGGTTGGTGATGTAAACTGAGAGAAAAGGTATCCATGGGCTCCATGGAGCTGAATCCCGTCAAAACCACACTCGTACGCGTACTTTGCAGCATAGACGAATCGATCAACTACTTCAGTTTTAACGAGCTCGGTTGGTAGAGGAATTGGTTTTCCATAAGTGATAAATCGAGCTGATGAGACTAGTTGTACATCGGAAGCTGACCATGGTGATGGGTTCACAAGTTCTGGAGTTTGCCTACCAGCATGAGAGAGTTGCATGACTGCAAGAGCACCGTCTTGTTTCATCAGCTGAGCCCAATAGGTGTACAGAGCTCGACGTTCATGAGATTCTCCTTCCTTGAAGATAATTGCATTTCCAGCGGATTCCAAATTGGTCTGAAAATATTAAAAAGTCAGAAATTCCGAGACCGCTGTTGTCAAGCACAATGAACACTTCACAAGATAGTTTCTAAATATGAGTTGCGGCAGTAGGGTCAGACTCAGTTTTATACCTGCGATTCAGTATAATCAGATTTTATAAACAGAAAAAAATACCACAGTTGTTTTTTTTCATTTTTCACTGTTCTATTTGAGTAATTTATCAAAACGATAAGATAAAGAGTGCTAAATTCATCACTAATGCAAATAATACACAAAAGTCGAAATAATATGTTACATAAAAAAAGTTCAAAAATTGTCTGCTTGCGATATTACAGATTATCTTTTTTGAAATTTTGAATACTTACCGGATCAACGAGAACATTGGAAGTCAATATCACTCCGTACTTTCCATTGCCCCATTTGTCATAAATATTCAAAATAGTGTCAGTTGGAAGCCCATGCTTCTTTGGTTCATTTGGAGCATAAGTGGACTGAATTTCTGTCAATGCTGCCTTCAAAAATCGATTCTGGGCTTCTGGACCATTTCGAAACTTAAGGCGATCACCAAGAATAGTAGAAGAGGCAGAGGTTGTCGAGGTGGGAAAACGTTGGGGAGACATTTTTCTGATTGCATCTCTCAATTCTAATTCTTTATATAACCCTGGCCTACGTTTGCTACAATTTTGATACGGACAGTCTATTTACCCTTATCAGTTTGTGACGATTGTAGTTAAGTTGAGTCTTCGTAGCGAGAGGATTGAAAACATTCGAAAATTGATGGTAAAATGTGAACGAATATTTTGTTCCGAATATTCAGAAATTCTACAAAAACACAGAATTTGAAAGGCACCTTAGATTTCTACTAGAATTTTGCAAAAAGGGAAATTAGCAAACTGATGCCAAGCGAATAAGTAATACGTCATTGGGTCGCTTTGAGCAGTCCCGCTTTACCTGTGCAAAGTCATTTAATTTCATAATTTTTATACCATGTTCCCACGTGTAGTTTCTTTTTTTAATTGTTTGCTTCTTCTTAACATATATTGAAAATTTAGCTTCTATTCAATAAAATTTCAATTGTTCAATGCTTCACAATAGGGTTGCTTGATAGCGAAAAATGTTTGGGTTCAATTTTTGCCGGGCGTACCCAGTTTTGTCAAATTTATATACATTTTGCCAAAAAAAAATGTTTTAAAGCGTTTTCTGTCAATTTTATGTTTAAAAGTTCAAGATCAACACACAACAATTCTTGTTAACTCTCCAATTTCCTTATTCAAGTTGCTTTCTCTCTCTCTCTATCCCGTTTCCCTCCGTTTCGTTTCGTTTCAGCTCTCCTTGACAACCACACCAGCGCACTAATGAGCGCCATGGCGAAGCAAAGAGCATGTGAGTGTGAGCCGAGAGACCGATTCGCATTCCCCTTGTCTTTTTTGCGGGTGCTAAGGGGCTTCATGGCTAATAACGTTTTTAGTCGAGAGCTAGAATGGGCGGTGTAGACATTTTTCAAGTAATGATATGCATTGCGGTAGCACCAACAGTGAATTTTTTTTTGAATATATGCCTTTTAATGTTCAATTTTTGATTTTCGTTAAATATTTTTCTAGTAGCTTATCAAGCATAATAAGCAGTTTCAGTTGTCTTGTTTTTTGTTTTTGCCGGCACAAAACATGTGAAAAAATAATGGCGCCTGTTTGTGCCTGATTTAGAATTTTTTTTGTTTTTTTTTTTGACAATTGTTAATGAAAAATTATAATTTTTGTAACGCACGTGGTGTCAGAGTGTCTCATTTCGGCTTGATCTACGTAGATCTACAAAAAACGCGGGATAGGAGACGCAGAGTTCTCAACTGAGTTTATATGGTTAAGAACGTTCCCGCATTTCATGTAGATCAAATCGTGATGGGATAGTCTGGTACTACGTGCTTCCGTTTCTTATAACTTTTTTATTTAAATTTTTTTCAGACTTTCCAAGGCTTGAATGGTGCAAAACTTTACGCAATCCGCCTATCTAAACCAGTGTGTTTCAACAGAAGACTTTTCAGTTTCATTTGTAAAATCTGAGAATGATGACGTGGCCACTAGGATTCGAGATAAAACAGAGATTTCAAAATCGAACAGAACACAATTTCCTGGAACATCGCCATTTGAAAAATTAACAGTGTAAGTCGCCCAAACCTGTCCAGGGAAGGCGTTGGGCACTAGCTGAGATTTCCACCTCCACATATCTGTATTTCCAGATGGTTCCAATCCTTAATGTCTCGACAAAGAGCCTTACACTCTCGCACAGTCCGTATCGGATATGGACCAATTGATCACGATTCGCCACGAACCTTTCCACCAAACACTGTCCGCAATCAAAAATACAATATTTTCAGTTTCGTACCAGTTGTGAGTTTTACCGTATTTTGTCGACTTATACAAAAAAATCAACAAAATTTTCCAGGTCTTATTCCAAGAGTTCAAATTTTTCCTGAATCTTTACTTCCTCATAATGGCGTTTTCCCAACTTGTGCCAATTTTCAAAATAGGCGCACTCGTCACGTACTGGTTCCCGCTTGGCTTCATCCTTACTATAACTCTGATTCGAGAAGCTATCGAAGATTTCGCCAGATTTTTACGAGACCGAGAACTGAATTCGGAAAAGTACGAGAAGCTGACAAGGGACGGAACACGAGTGGAGATCAAAAGTGCTGATATAAAAGTTGGAGATGTCATAGTTATGCACAAAGATCGACGAGTTCCTGCAGATGTTGTGTTGCTGAGAACTTCTGATAAATCAAGTTCATGCTTCATACGAACCGATCAGTTGGACGGAGAGACGGATTGGAAGCTGAAAATTCCAATTCCATTCACTCAACATTTGGCCAATGAATCAGAAATTATGGAGTTGAACTGTGAAGTTTACGCCGAGAAGCCGCAGAAGGATATTTATAGTTTTGTGGGTACAGTGAAGGTACGGGGGGCTTAATTTTACGGGATATTTTATTGTAAGTGCGCAGCCGTCAACTCACACGTTAAAAATTCAGATAACCGCCGACGACAAAATCCACGAAGGATCCTTGGATGTTGAGAACGTCCTGTGGGCGAATACGGTAGTTTCGTCTGGTACTGCTATTGGGGTTGTGGTTTACACCGGGTGTGAGACCAGATCTGTTATGAATACTACGGTACCTGAATACAAAGTTGGACTTCTTGATTTGGAAATCAACAATCTCACAAAGCTGTTGTTCTGTTTTGTACTTCTCCTAGCGTCGGTGATGGTTTTAATGAAAGGTATGGTTTAGGGGTAGCAAAAGTTTTTTGAAATCTGATCTACTTTTCCCGCTTTCAGGCCCAACCTCACTTTGGTATCTGTACCTTGCTCGCTTCATACTCCTATTCTCCTATATCATTCCAATATCCCTCCGCACCAATGTCGATATGGCTAAGCTCTTCTACTCGTGGCAAATTGGCCATGACCATCATATTCCTGAAACAGTAGTTAGGTCATCAACAATTCCTGAGGAGTTGGGAAGAATCTCATTTTTGCTGTCGGACAAGACAGGGACATTGACGAAAAATGAGATGCATTTCAAAAAGATTCACCTGGGAACTGTTGCGTTCAGTGGTGATGCGTTGGAGGAAGTCGAGCAACATGTTAAAAGTGCATATGACAGTGCGCTTGTGAAGTTAGTTTTTTTTAAATGTGTTACACACAAATCCTAAATTAGTTCCCGCCCGACATCTACCGGGTTCCGCGCCGCTCTATGTTTAAAATGTTGTGGGTGTTGACCACAGCGAGGCGAACATAGTGCGGCGCGGAACCCGGTAGATGTCGAGACATGGGAGCAGGCTTAAATTTTGGAATTTGTGCGTCCAAGATAAAATCTTTCAGACACCCATTCTCTGCGAAACTGAAAAACGCTGTCGAATCACTTGCCCTCTGTCACAACGTCACACCTGTTCTGGAAAACGGAGAGCTATCCTACCAAGCCGCAAGTCCTGATGAAGTTGCACTCGTGAAATGGACAGAAACCGTCGGTGTAAAACTTGCTCACCGAGATCTTCATACAATGACTCTAGACGTCCAACCTTCAAATGGCACGACAGTTCCAATACAGTTTCAAATTCTACACGTATTTCCTTTTACATCTGAGCGAAAACGAATGGGAATAATAGTCAAAGAAGAGACATCCGGTGAAGTAACTCTCTACATTAAAGGAGCCGATACTGTGATGAGTGACATGGTGCAATACAACGATTGGCTCGACGAAGAGTGCACGAATATGGCGAGAGAGGGTCTCCGAACTCTAGTTTTCGCTAAGAAAATCTTATCTCGCGCTGAGTTGGAGGCGTTTGATCAGGCCTACCATGCGGCTAAAATGTCGATAACTAATCGCACACAGAACATGGCAAATGTGGTGAAGAATATGTTGGAGAGAGATTTACAGCTGATTTGCTTGACAGGAGTGGAAGATCGGCTGCAAGATCAGGTTACAACCTCTCTCGAACTTTTGCGAAATGCCGGGATCAAAATCTGGATGCTCACCGGAGACAAGCTAGAGACCGCAATTTGCATTGCAAAATCTAGTGGACTTTTCTCGAAATCCGATCATATCCACGTGTTTGGAAGTGTACAAACCAGAACAGATGCTTACAATGAGTTGGATAACCTGCGAAACAAGACAAATATAGCGCTGGTGATGCCTGGATCCTCTCTCAACATATGCCTTCAATATTATGAAGAAGAAGTCGCCGAACTCGTTTGCGCGAGCACAGCCGTGGTGTGCTGCCGATGCTCCCCAGAGCAAAAGGCACAAATTGTGCAGCTGCTCCGAAAATATCGAGCTCCATTGAGAGTCGCTGCCATAGGTGATGGAGGAAACGATGTGTCGATGATACAAGCGGCTCATGCTGGAATCGGTATTGACGCGAATGAAGGAAAACAGGCTTCACTTGCCGCAGATTTTTCGATCACACAGTTTTCGCATATTTGCCGATTGTTGTTGGTGCATGGAAGGTTCAGCTACAAGCGGTCATGCACATTGGCTCAGTTTATAATGCATCGGTGAGTTTACTTGGCGGCGGGCGGCGGCGGGCGGCGGCGGCCGACAGCGGGCGATAGCGGGCGACTGCGGGCGGCGGCGGGCAACAGCGGACGACAGCGGCCGACAGCGGGCGACAGCGGGCCATATCGGGCCATAGCGGGGACAGCGGGCCATAGCGGGCCATAGCGGCCGACAGCGGGCGACAGCGTCCGACAGCGGGCGACAGCGGGCGACAGCGGGCGACAGCGGGCGACATGTGGGCGACATCGGGCTTAGCGCCTAGTGTCCTCCGTTATTTGCAGGATGTCTCCCGGTGTTGCCCATTATCGCCCGCAATACCAATTTTGCTCTTTTAATTTCCAATAATAGTTCAAATTACAGCGGTCTCCTCATCTCAATAGTACAAGCCATATTCTCCTGTGTATTCTACTTCGTCGCCGTCTCCTTATATCAAGGTGTTTTGATGGTCGCCTTCACATCATGCTATACCCTTCTACCAGTGTTCTCCCTGATTGCCGACCGTGACGTCACCGCCACAAATGCGCTAACATATCCGGAGCTGTACAAGGAGTTGGTGAAAGGAAGAACGTTATCTTACAAAACATTTTTTATTTGGGTTTTTATATCGATTTATCAAGGTTTGTAACAGACTAATATTGGGGAATTGTAGTATTTTTTCATTTTATTTTTTTAGGTGCGGTAATAATGTACGGTGCACTACTAATTTTCGATACAGACATTCTGCATATTGTCTCAATTTCTTTCTCAGCTCTAATCGCAACTGAGCTTATCATGGTAGCCTTGACAGTGCATACCTGGCACTGGTTGATGCTAGTTGCTCAGGTATGTCCAAAGTAAGTAGTCAAACTGGAGTACTTTTTTTACAGGCTCTATCGCTAGGACTCTACGTGGTGTCCTTGATAACCTTAGATCAGTTTTTCGATCGGAAATTTGTATTTTCATGGGTCTTCATCACCAAAACCACAGCTATCACTGTAGTTTCCTCTCTCCCATTGTATTTTATCAAAACTTTACGGCGGAAGTTTTCACCGCCTAGCTTTGCCAAAGTCAAATGATATATCTACCGAGTGCTCGTCTATTAGACATATATTTTTTCCGGTTAATTTCAGAAAGAAATAATCATATCAGAACATGTTTCATTTTTCCGTGATTTTCTGTAATACAGTTTGAATAATTAGTTTTCCGATTTGAATAATAAAAAATTGATTTTCCATTAAACAATTAATTAGTTATAAACTGTCTAGTGCTCCCATGAGGTCGTCGCAACGGCGCCTCCGCCGGCCTCGCGGTGTCGGCGTGACGCCGGCAGGCGTGAGGCCCGCATTTCGCGCCTCTCTCAGCTGGAGCCCTAAAACTGTCAAAACAAACTAATATTTACTCACCGACCTACTGATAAGATGACTGTAATATTACGTATTATAATGTTTTGTGGCAACAGGAAAAAACAATGTCAAAAGAATCTTTCGATATTATTTTACATCAGTTATAGCGTTTCAGCTATTCTGTTTTCATGATTCAGAGGTCAATATTTCACTTCTATCTCAATATTCTACTTATAGCATGTGTCACTGTAGTCGGTCTAACCTATTTTTACTCTAACTATTGTTCTAACAATTTGAATTCGAGAGAAAGATACAGGTTAGGCGTTTAGGTGATATGTCGTAACTGTTATATAGTTTTAGACTGCATTCTGCAATCCAGCCTGTAGCTGAAATTAGGCCAGGTAACAAATGGATAGTGGTCACAAGTATTAGCTTACCAACGGAAGATGTCAAGGTAATGTTCAAAGTGAAATTGTCAAAAAAAAGAACCCGCAAGATGTCTGCCGCTCCAATTGTATACAGCAAAATTTTTAATTTTTATAAATTTGTTAAAAACACACCACGTTATTCCAGAGATTAGCATCATTTACGGACTGGAACTTGGTCGTAGTTGCAGATACAAAAACCCCGCTAGATTGGGAACTGGAAAATGCTCACTTTTTATCAGTAGAGTTTCAAAAGAAATCACGTGAGTTTTCAAATTGGTTTTGAGAAAATGGCGTCACAGTTAAGCATTTTCCCTGGTCTCCTCACTTTCTTACAAATCCTATACGCGGAAAAACATTGGCTACCTGTACGCAATATCACAAGGAGCTGAATGGATTTATGACACCGATGATGACAATAAACCTTATGATATGTTTTTTTTAAGTTGGTCTAGTGTTAATTTTTGAAAGTTTTAAGGCTAGGATTGAACCAATTCAATTTCAAAGAAACAACTTCTGGGGTACGATTTCGACCGGCAAATGGAACTGCTACAGAAATACAGTACGAATGTGTAATTATGAAGTTAATTTCAGATTTTTCGAAATTTTCAGGCAACGTCTATTCAACCCATATAGATTCTACGGGATGGATCAAATGTGGCCAAGGGGGTTCCCGTTGGAGCATTTTGTTGTAAGTCGCCAAAACTTTAGCTTTTTAGAATAATAGTGCAATTCCAGAAGCATACTAATGGGAACGAAACTCAAGTTCTATGCTATAAAATGAAAAGAGCAGCCGTTCAACAAGGACTGGTTCATCACGATCCGGACGTGGACGCCATTTATCGGTAGTTCTAGCGGCCGACGCCTCGCGGGTCACATAGATTGTAATCACGCCAAATTTCAGATTACAACACGCCGATTCAAGAAGCGGCTTGAATGTCAAATTCAATAAATTTGCGCCTCCTATCACTTTATCAGTTGGCACATATTCTCCGTGGAATTCGCAGAATACAATGTTCCACAAATCAGCGTTCCATACATTGTTCCTTCCAACGACAGTATCTTTTAGGTCATAATTGGCATGAAATTATGCTCCTCTAGTAGTTTTAAAGTTTTCAGAACCACCGATATCTGGAGAAGCTTCATTTCTCAGAAAATACTTCATCTATCCGGGTTGACAGTATCATTTGTGCCAACTAACGCTGTACATTTTCGAAATGCACATAATTATCTAAAAGATTTCAAAGATGAACAACAGGTTTATGAAGATTCTGGAAGAATTATTGAATTTTTGCATAATTGGAATTGCAAAACTGGAAGTTCTATTCAAAGTTGTATAGTTCAACTGGCTAATGATTTGGTCGAAGTAAAGCTATTAGGTGAAGAAGACGAAAGTTTGATGGAAATGTTTTTGAATGACTTGACTGCTTTGGGGTTTGTTTAAAATACTAGAATTTTGAAAAAACAACACAAATTCTTTATTTTTAGATTTGAATTTCCAAGCCTAATTGGAGACAACTACGTGGATCCGTATGCTCCGTCAGCAAATGAAAGCTCTAGAGAAGTCAACTGCAGAAGGATGTATTTGGAATTCAAACTTGTCGACCCGAACACAAATGTCTCAGAGGTATAGTCAATCCTCCACGTACCTACGTGCCTATTGTAGGCATGCCTACATGACTGCCTTAAGTTCGTGTACAAGCCTTTCTCCCTTCTGTATGCCTACCTTCTGCCTACCTTAGGGCATTCATGCAGGCACCAAAACGCCTACTGCGTCCGGCTTGCGGCGACCACCGCGCCGTCAGGCCCTGAAACCGAGCCTGTCTCCCATTGAAGCCTAGCCTACCTACGTGCTTAGATCATTCTTCCCCTTACCTCAATCATGCCTGCGGTGTGCCTACGTAATGCCTTTTTTACATGGCCACATTACTCTAGCTCATAAGCCTATCTTTTCTCTTCGTCTGTCTTTTTCATCCTTGCCTACATGCCTAGCTCATCACTACCTCGTGTGCAGCCGACACTTCACGGGTCAAATATTTTGCTGCATTTCAAAGCCCACTGATACGATTTCAGATCTCTCGAACATCCCAAGAGAAGCTGAATTATTTTGGTGACATCATCAAATGGTGTAACGAAACTCGAAAATCAAGTATGAATCACCAATAATAAATATACCAGTTAAAATTGAATTTTCCAGGTGTTTCAATAAATTTCCCATCACCGAAACAATTGGCTAGTCTACATGAAAAGTCCTATGTATTGAAGAAGCACATGGATAGTGTGAGTGATAATTTTATTGAACATTGAAATCGTTTTAAAATTTCAGGTGTTAATCGTGGTAAACAATTACCCTTGGAAATACGGTATGGGTCTAATCCAAAGGCTCTATCAACCATATTTTGCCACGGTCATCTTTTGTGGTTCCTGGTACCCCGCAGAATTTTCTGATGACACCAATTTCACACCAACACTTTTCCCAATCAACTACATTCATATGAATCCAGCCGAAATTGAGAAAGGATACTTTGCCTACCACTGTGTGACTCTTGCCAAAGAATTAGGATTGCACGATGTTGAAGGGTACTTCTTAGTGGCCGACGATACGGTATTCAATATCTGGCAACGGATTGATTTTTCACGAGTGCATCATTTAACTGGTGTCACGTGTGAAGACAGTCCGATATGGTGGAGTATCGCAGATGTCGGTTCGTTATTTTTTATAAACCCGCGGGGTGTCTGCTGCTTTTTCAAAATTTTTAAAATTTGCTTTCAGGAATGGACGCAGCTAAAAGAGTCGTAGGTTATATCAATAATAGTACTGCCCCAGAAATTGCGGAAACATGGACAAAGTTTGAAACTGGACTGAAGAAAAATGGGTATGTAAAAAATAATCTGACAGTGATGGATGAAATGACATCGGGGCTTGGACGAAGTGTTTCCGATTTGTAAGTTATCTCCGGGACTGATAACGGAAAAAAAAAGAATTTCAAGCTTCTACATCCCAACATCTGAAAGTGAGTATTATGCCAGCCTAATGAGAATCTTCTACAAGAACAAACTATTCTTGGAGATAGCTGTGAACAAATTTCTCAAATCTGTGAATCACCAAACGTAAGTAACATTGCAGTTTGTAGTTTTTGACGGTTCATTTACAGATCTCTCTCTGGAAATTCCAGTTACTTATGGGGAAACGACAGAAACATCTGGGACACGTTTTACAGTAGAGATATGGTTGCAATGCACCCGCTGAAATTGGGTTATCTGAAAACGCCCAATGAACATCGAATAAGGTAGTTCGAATTTCAATATTGGCCAGTTTCAGAAAAATTTAATTTGAGGTACTGCAAAACAATAATTCAGTCTTGGTCGGATATTATATTCGGTGGATCTCAGGATTTTAAAGTTAAAGCTGACAATGATACGGATTATAAAAACGGATAAATTTTAGTTTTTTCGTGTTATTTTGATATTTATGTCCACATATTTTTTGCGTCTTTTACAGTTTTATTGATAAAAAAATCACCAGATTTACTATAAACTCTTCTTTAAAAAAATTAGAGTGCTTTCTGTTTCATCGGTCTTCCGTAAAACGAGTAGCCAATGAGCACAATGGTAATTGCAGTACTGAAGGTTCCAAACACAAAGATCCAAAATCTGTAGGTACTCTCATTGCAGGGCTTGGTGATGAAATGATTATCAGTGTAGAATATCGGACGAAGACTGCGGGATGCATGGTACAAGATGTGGTGTTGACTCTGAAAATTTAAACTTATGTGAACCTGTTAAATGTCGGTTGATTCATACTTCTGTCATGGCGGCTGGAGAGTTTTCTTTGAAATAGTACATGATCGGATGACGAGTTGAAACATCACCAAGACGTGCACCGATCGCCAACTTCAACCCAACATTATTCATCAGCACAATAGCCGGCTTGTTCTCCGCCTGGATCACTTTCAGATTTTGAAGATTCACAGAATCTCCCAAGTTCTTGGTGTTCTTGATGGTCAGAGATCCATGGAGTTCTTGAATATTCCAATAAGTTGACATTCGCTTTCCACCATCTGAAACAAATTATGATTCAACTTTAAAAAATTTAAAAAAAAAGAAAAAAAACGAACTCAAGTTCTCGATGACAATGTCTCCGTGGACATGAGTGCATGGTTTTTCAGTCAACAATCCGACGTCAATATCGTTGTGTACACTTAATTCGTATCCGTGGCACACGGTGTCCGCAGTGGTGGCGGTGACGAGAAATTGGAGAAGAAGCATCAAGGATACGTGTACTGGAAAAAAATTATTTAGGAATTTTTCTGATAGTACTAAAATCAACGCTTTCTTTCTTATTTTTTTTCTCTTTATTTTTTCTGGAAATTCATTGAATGTTGGATTTGACCCACCGCATAAGCCGGTCTAATCCTAAGCCAAAATATAAGTCTAATCCTAAGCCAAAGCCGAAACCTAAGCCAAGGCATATGCCTATGCCTAAGACAGAGCCTAATACAAAGCTTAAGCCAATGTCTAAACCAAAGTCTAAGCAAAAGCCTAAACATAAGCCTAGTTTTTCCCTCTCTGCTCACCTTTCAAAATCATCGTTCCTCTTCTTGCTGCGATATTTTTTGACCACCAATTAGAATGAGAAATCGAAATGAGTTGGAATTTTTGAATTCCAACAAATCACCAAAAAATTTGACCGCGTGGAATCGTGAAATGTAATCCACGTGAAACGGGGAAAAACAACAAACAACAACTCTAGAAAGTTTTAGAAATTTTATTCCTACACGTTTCCCACCAAGGAAACTAGCGAAAATGATGGACGAAAAGAGTTTTCTGCTGTATTATCTTGTTGGTAAGTGAATTTATACGTAACATTCAATTAAAATAGCCGCAAAAATCTTCAGGTACTCCTATAATAATCTGGACCGCAACGCTCATTCTCGCAATCATCCGTATCTGGAACAAAAATCATCGAGATTTGGCGGAGGAGAGGAAGAAGCTGGAGGAGCGGATGAGACCACCAAATTCTGGATTCAAGGAGAGACGAGTGGTCAAGAGAAGACGGCCGAGGGAGACTTCAAAGCCATCGGATGAAACTGCTGCTCGTGCTGGATCTGTTCAGCCCAAGGAAAATGAGCAGTTGTTGAAGAAATAATAAGTTTTGATGATATTCTAAATTTTGGCTTTTTTTATCTGTATAATTAAACATAGCCGATGAATAAACTATAAAACAAGGGCACAGAGCATGAAAAATTTTATTTGACGCTTTATTCATTAAAAAAAAATCTAGAATATTGTGTTCTTCAAAAAAAAAAGAAGAATTAAAATCGAATATTGGCATGTTCAGCTTTTGGAACTTTGGACATGTCGATTTCGCCATGTGGGAAGAAGGGATGATTGGCAGCGCTAAAAAAAAATTTCAGTAAAGTAATTGTATTTTTTGATTGAGGACTTTATGGTGAACCTTTAATTCAGTTGTAAACTTTTTCAGTAAAATAAACTTACAAATCAGCCAGAAACAGTCTAGTTCTGGTCTTGATGCTGTCCAAAAGGGCCATGTCCTCACCAGACAGCTTGAAGTCGAATACCGAAATATTCTCAACAATCCTACCAGGATTAACACTTTTCGGGATTGCCGCAATACCACGTTGCGAGAGGTGTCGGATGAGAATCTGTGCGGCTGATTTTTGATACTTGGCCGCCAGTTTTTTGACAATTGTGCAAACAAAATCAGTTTGTATAGGTCTCTCCTCAACTTCAGTGTAGTCCTATTTTTTTCATCACAAACACATTTTTCTCTGATCATTTGTGTCAGAGAGCACAAAATGTTCCTTATCTTCTATTTTTAATATCATATCATCAAAAGACCAAAATGTAACATCTTCTTTATAAAGAGCATCGGCGGCAAGCTTATGGGAGCCCTAGTTGTCAGTAGTTTGCCACCTTTTCCAGTTAAGAAAACAATTTTAACATTTTATTGTAAAACATAACAAAACTAATTCAAAAATCTATTAAAATTTTCAAAATACTCATTCTGATCGGCATTCACATGATTTTGCAAAGACTTCTTCAGCCGCACCTTGTTCAAGTGCGCCTTTTTCAGCAAAACCACGATGGATACCACTGCATATAGGGGATATGAGGCATTTACTGAAAATAAAATGTATTTTCTGAAATTTTCAATGAAAAAATTTGAACTCACATTCCACCAGCGATATGTACGTGGATTTTTCAAATCCCACGCCAAACTCTAAAAGATAAAGGAATAGTAGCATATGGATTATCATAAAAATGGATTGTAAATCTGCGAACCGTTTCAAAGTTCTCATTGATTTTAAGTTCTGCTCGAGTAGGTATCGATTTGAGAGGCTTGATGTTAACTGTTTAGCTCGAAGCTTCTGCAGCAATCCCAAATATGTTTTTCAGAAAAAAATTATTGGCTAACCTCATTTAATTTGAACAAATACTCGAATAATATTCTCCCAACTACTTGAATTACAAGACTAATTGTCGAAATCATCTCAGCATTACTAACCGATCCGCTTTTTATTGCCATACAATAATTCATAACGGGCTCCGAAAAGTTGAACCTCATAAATGAGAAATATGTGGCAAATGCTGCAATTGATAACTGAAAACTTAAGTTCCAATTGATCCCGCAGCATTTTAAACGAATACCTGTAGGACTGCAAGTAAAATTCCAAGTGAGCACCCGGCGTGCTCATAGCTTGCAGATCTAATTGTAGCGACAAATCGTTCAATTATAAGGGGTACTGTAGTTGCACCAATTAGCCAAAGTCCAAATACATATTGAACTCGAAGTACGAAGCAGCGAATCGTACTAGGCGGCATGTCACAGTAGTCTAAAAGAAAGTAGCTGTAGAGGTCCAAGACGTGGAGGATTATTCTGGAAAACAAAAAATTGGTTAAAAATTCATTGAGCTTTTTTCGGAAAGGTGATAAATTTTCCGGGAAATGTCAAATTTTTTAAAATCATTTTCAATCATTTGCTTCCAAAATTTTGGAATTTTCAGATGAAAACCAACATTTAGCTTGAGAGAGACTAAGGGTCCGGGACGCCCTAGCCGAGAGACGGGCGACCACAAAAAAGCACACAATTTCACTTACCTATTCAAACAGTGAATGAAAAATCCAAAAAGGTGAACTTGAAATATGATAATCACATTAATATGGAACAGCTTTGAAACTCGAGCATTCCACAATGCATAGCTTGCCGCAATGATCATTGGAAACGCAACTAAACTAGATAGCAATTGAAAAATTAAAGTTATTCTGAGAAAAAATGATGTGGACAGCTTTTCCATCTCTTGGCAGTGATCCTGGTAAGATGACATCTGAAAGCAATATATTGTCTCAAAAATTGTGTTGTGCTAGACTTATGATCAATCAACTCAAAAATGACATAGTAGGGGGCGATAACTAAATAAGGAAAAAATAGAGTGCATGAGAAAGTTGCTGCTACAATGAAAAGTTAGCGATGAAAAATGAATGACAAATTTTGGGCTGACTAGTCCGACCACATTAATTGCAAATTTGATTTTCTAAATTTTTGTCACTATTTTACGAAATTTCCAATTTGAAAAAAAAACATTTTCAATATAAAACGAACCTGTTTTATATATGATCAACGTACAAAAAAATTGGTTTTATTTTTGCTCGTAAAAAAACTTTGCCTTGAAATATAATTTCGTAGAATTTGGTATAAAATTCAAGTTTCAATTTTTTTATTAATTAAGCATGAATTCAAAAAAACTTGGGTAAGGAATGTCTAGAAAACGAATTCCAAGAAGTCACTTTCTTAAAAAAAAAACTATCATCTATGTACAAGACAGAATTTTTTTTTAATTTTTTGTATTATCTGACTGAAAAATGTACCCGCTTCTGAATCACCAGAGAAAACATATTTTGAATCTAGTTTAGTACGGGCTTTTAGATAACTTATCAGGAATTACAAAACAACACTGTGTATGTATATTGAAGTTAGAAGTTTTCCAAATATTTGAAGAAAAAAACCTTTTTTGAAAATTGAAAATAACCGAATTTTGATATATTTAACCAGACAAAAAGGTGGATGAAATGTCAGAAAAATAAGAAAAAAAAGTGATTTTTACCAAAGAACTTGCCAGCTCCAGATTTTGAATTGGATTAATTTCGAATTGAATCAAATTTGGAAGTTCAATTGGTTTGTGACATGAAGTGATATAGTGTTTCGTTGCGCCTACTCACTTTTGAGAGAAATACACGTTTTTCGAAGTTGAATTAAACACGAAATTAGACTAGGATTTTTGATTTTTTGAACAAAAACAAACTGCATCTCTGATTGTGGATTCAATTAACTGTAGTTGTGCACAAAAAAACGAGCAAAAAAAAACAGAATAGATTGTCTGTGTGGGAAAACATATATTTATTTCAAGGAATTGTTTTGGGGGAAATTCCGAGGATGACGTAAATACTTATGAAACGTTTCAAAGTAGAGAAAAAGTTACACATAGTCAAAAATTCCTATAAGGTTGCCTTCAAGATTGCACGAAATATATCCGAATTTTTTTTGTTTTTTATATAAAATTTTTTAAATTATCAAAGGTCAAAAAAAGAAAAAACACAATCTGAAAATTAAAATTTTCTTCAAACTTTTCTCTGAAAATTTACACATTTCTTAATCTTCACTTCCAGTACAATTTCGGATACACTTGCAGAATCAGTTTTGGAGAATTACGTCAAAAGTTTACAAAAAAGAAAGCTGGCTCTAGCTGCTAACTGAAAAACAGGTTAACAAAATTTTCTTAAATTTCACAGTTTTGTTAATTATGATTGGCTACAATTCTAACATATTTTCAAACACTTTCTGCTTTAAACTTCATCTTTCGTAATCTAAAAAGTTCTAACACCTATAATTAATTTTTTGAACCTGGTAAAAATAGCAACTGGTGGAATTGTGTTTTGTGGTGTTCTGGTTAATCTTCAGAACAACTTCCAATTTTTCTGGTAATTGTTCTGATAATAATTTTTGAGGAATGTTCTCTGAAAAAACTCATTCAATAATGGAACAATTTTCAATCACATAAAGAATCAAAAAACAAATATTTACCTCAAAAATTTTTTTTTTTTTTTGTATTTTTTAAACGAAAAAAAAAGAACTATTGCAAAATTTTGTTAAAATTTTCAAAATACACATTTTGATCGGCATTCACATGATTCTGCAAATTCTTCTTTAGCTTCACCTCACTTGAGTGAACTGTTCGAAAAAATGCCAAAATGGAGACAATTGCGTAGAAGGGATGTGGGGAGTTGACTAAAACATTTGTTAGAATTTAATTAAAAAAGTGCTCCGCCAACTCACGTTCCACGAGCGCAATATACGTGGATTGCTCGAAATCGGCGTCCGATTGAAGAATGTAGACAAAGAGCACCATATGGACTATCATAAATGCACATTGGAGATTCGCAAAACATTTCAATATTTCGATGGATTTCAAGTTTTGCTCTAATGAATATCGAGTAGATAGGGTAGATGTTAACTGCTCGGAACGTAGTTTCTGAAATTATTCGGAATATTCAAGTTGAAACTCGAAAGTCGCCCCTACTCGCCCGGTGTTGCGCGGTTTCTATCGTAAACTGCAGCCGACATCGATTGAGTCTCGCGGAGAGTAATGCTTGCAGTATTGCTTCCCCTTACCTACGGCTTCCAAGCAGGCGCGAAAATGCCTGCCGCGACCTCGGCCTGCCTCTCCAAGCGAACCACGCTTCCTGTATAGTGCGGCGCGGAACCCAAAATGTGTCGTCCGCATTGGAAGAACCACCTTTCGCACTATGTGTGTTGAGTTCTCGCCATCGTGCAGAAATTAGGCGAGAGGCAGGCCCTGAAATTGCGCCTGCCTCTCATGGAAACCCTAACCTTACCTCGTTCTGTTTAAACAAAAATTGGAAGCAAATTCTTGCAATAATCTGCACAACAAGATTGACCAGTGACACAATTTCAGCGTTGTTGAACTCTCCGAATTTCACACCAATACAGTAGCTCATTGTTGGCTCATCGAACGAAAACTCATGAAATGCAATAAAAGTGCAGATAAAGGCAATGGTAACCTGAAAGTTTAGAATTATATCAGAAAGATTTTTGTTTTCCATACCTGTAGCAATGCCAAATAGATTCCAAGCCTATAACCTATATGCTCATAGCTTGAAGACTTGATTGTAGCAATATATCGCTCGATCACAAGGGGTACTGTAGTTGCACCGACTAGCCAGAGCCCATAGACATATTGGATTCGGAATGCGAAACATCGAGTGGTACTCGATGGCATGTCACAATAATCTAGTAAGGTATATCTGTAGAGATCACTGGCATGAAGAATGATTCTGAGAAGATTTAAAAAATTTAGATGATCTCTGGAATTTTATAAAGATTTACCTATTAAAACAGTGAATGAAAAATCCAGCAAGATGGACTTGAAATATAATAATCACATTGATATGGAACAACTTTGTAACTCGAGATTTCCACAGCGCATAACTTGCAGCAATCGTTAAAACAAATGCTATGGCGCCTGCAATCAGATTGAGGAGCAAAGTGAACTGGAGAAATGATGATGTTGAAAGTTTCTCCATTGTTTGGCAGAGTTCAGTGTAAGGTGACATCTGCAATTAAAAAAAAATAAATTTGAAGGATGAAAATGTTTTATCTGAAATAAAGAAAAAGTAGAAAAATGTGTTAGGATTTGATAATTGTTGGATATTCTGATCAGTCATAGTTGAGTATTCAAACACATATTCTGACTTTGCCCAAAACTAGCAATTATCTCAACTACTAGTTCAATAGATTGTTACATTAAGCTAGAGGTTGAGATATAATAGTTGGTAGCTAAGAGAACAGTCAAAAAGTACCTATGCATTTGTGACTTATCACAAATTTTCTATTTGAAATTTGTTGGTAGGCAACCAGGCAGGCTCTATGTGCCTGTCTGGAAGCTTGAAATCTCTAAGAAGAAAAGTTCAGCCCAATATTTATAAACAACAAACAACATGATAAAACAAAGTTGAACACTATATTTAAACGGTGAAATTAGAGACGTGCAGTTGTAATTGGAGCAGCATCTTATTTGAGTTTCTTGAGGTTCGGGATTAGGAATTATGCAGAAATTCGAGCGAAATGTTAATTAGGTTAAATTTGAAAATTGTCTAGTTTAGTGTATCAGCATTCTCAAAGTTTAATATTTTTAAATTATTTTTACAACAGGTCTTTATTATTAATTTAAATTTTTATTGAAATTTTCAAAATAAATCCCTTGATCAGCGTTTACATGTGTGTTCAAAGAGTGCTTCAGCTTGACTTTGTTCAGACGATCTTTCCTCACAAGTATCAGGATAGAAACCACGGCATATAAGGGGAACGATGAGCTCACTGAAAAAAAGTTTGAGTAGAGAGCAACAGTGGGCGGCGGGCGGTAGCGGGCGTTAGCGGGAGTCAGCGGGCGATAGCGGGCGGTAGCGGGCGGTAGCGGGTGGTAGCGGGCGGTAGCGGGCGGTAGCGGACGCTATCTTCAAAGTTTTCAAAACTAACTTTCCACTAGCGATATATACGTGGATTTCTCCATTCCTGCACCAGCCGGGAGAATATACAAGAACATTGCCATATGAATAATCATAAAACCTGCTTGTAAATTGGCAAACGTTTTCAGTATTCTCATCGATGTCATATTCTGCTCCAACGAAAACCTATTTGATAGTGAACTGGCTAATTGTTTTAATCGGAGATTCTGAATTATCATTGATTACACAAAACGTGTTTAATATTAAAGACTTACTTGATTCACCTGAAACAGGTATTGGAATAGTATTCGGCTAATAATTTGAACAGTAAGACTTATAGCAAATATTATCTCGACATTACTGAACATTCCAATCTTTACAGCCATGCAGTAAGTCATTACGGGTGTTGCAAATGAAAAGTTCATGAAGGAATAAAACGTAAAAACCGAGGCTAACAATATCTGAAGTGGCAGTTGAATTTAATTTACAATTTGAAAGCTTCACCTGTAGCATTGTCACACATATCCCAAGTGTACATCCGGAATATTCATAATTTGAAGATCTTTTTGTTGCAATGTATCTTTCAAGGACTAGTGGTAGTGTAGTCGCACCAACGAGCCATATTCCAAGTACATATTGGCATCGGAAGACAAAACATCGTATGGTGCTTGGAGGCATGCTGCAGTAATCCAGTACCATGTAATTGTAGAGGTCTAGCGAGTGGATAACTATTCTGAAACAAGATATGAGTATTTATTAGGGCTTCCGTGAATGTGATAAAAGCCTGCCTATTGCAGCGAGGTGCATCCTCTGTTTAGTGCAGCGCGGAACCCAAAAAGTGTCGGCCGCGTCGAAAAAATCGCCTTTCGCACTATATGGTGTCATCACCTAGTCTTTGTCTTCTCGCCAAAGTGCAAAAATTGGGCGAGAGGCCTGCATCAGGAAGCCTGAAACTGCTCCTGTCGCCTACGTGTTAGCCTCACGAAAATGCCTGCCTTTTGCCGCAAGCCTCGCCTCATGTATAGTGCGGCGCGGAACCTAGAAATTGTCAACCGCGGAGAAAAAATTGCCTTTTGCGCTATGTGGTGTAATCACCAAGCCTTTGTCTTCCCCCCATAGAGCAGAATAGAGACGAAAAGCCGGCAGGTTGAAGACAGGCGTCCCTGAAACCGTGCCTACCTCCCATGGAAGCTCTACTATATTTTACTAACAGTTATGAATTACCTACTATAGCAATGTAGTATAAATCCAATTAAGTGAACTTGTAATATGATCTTAACATTAATGTGGAAGGATTTTGAAATTGGAGATTTCCATAAGCAATAACTTGCAGTAATTAATAGTGGAAACGCAATTATACTCGATAGCAGTTGAAATATCAGAGTAAACTTCAAGACTAACGACGTTGAAAGTTGTTCCATCGTTTGACAGTTTTCCTGGTAAACTGACCACTGCCTATAACTAGAAGTTAGTTTTTAGCTATCTCTGAGGTAGCAGTAGAAGTTTCAGAAAATGTATTCTTACCTCAACTTTTCTAGTATTGACATAATTACTGACCAAGTTGGAACCTGTAAGACAATTTGTAGTATTCGGATTTAAATTGGAGAACTGGTAAAAAACTGGCTGGCCTAAGCAAAAACAAATTTTCGGAGAAAATTTTCCGGCGGGAAATGTATGTACATTTTAAAACAAGAAAAACAAAAAAAAAACATTTGAAATTAAAAAACCAACATATTAAAAGACCGCAAAATTTGTAAAAAATTGAAAAATATATGAAATTTCGGAACCTACGAAATAAGTTCCAACTAGAACCATTCCAAAAATAATAAAAGTTTTCCTGGTAGGTGATTTACAATTATTTCTTGGCAATGTGCATAGACAAGGTAATAAAATTTGATTTATTCATCTAGCACATGATTTGATTTACGATCTCTGACGTTTATTCATATATTGTGTTGAGTAAGAGGGAAAATGAAAAATTTGACACAACCTGGAATTATTAGCCAGGATTTTGATCTTAAAATAATTAATCTCAAATTTTCAGTATCTTTTTAAACATGTTTGAAGCCCTTAATTTGCTTCAATTTGTTTTTTTGGGTGCTTTGAAGAATTCATAAAAACAGTGAAAATGTTTCGATCGAGTTGGGTATTTTTGAAAGATGTGTTCGAGAAACCAATGAGAATGTTTTGGCAAAAGTTTCTGAGTTACATGACATAGCAAAAACAACTTCCCATTAAAAAACATTATCTTAATTCGAAAGAAAAATCGGCACATGAGAGGTCTGCCGCTATTAATTACGGAAAGAGGGAAACTTTATGTAAATTTATGTAAGCTTTTTGTGCCAATCTTGCAAAATGATTCTGAAACAATTGTGAGAAAACAATACGTTGCGGCGGTGCACGTTGACCGTCCACTTTTTTCAAACGCCGGACGTACACCATCTGATTTCGACGGGTAAATGACTCCGATCCATACTTTGACGGACCACGCGCATATTTAATTTCTGCCTACCTACGTGCCTGCCTACATACGTATTTACATGCCTTGCATGCATATTTACGACCGTTCTCTATACCTGCCTACCTATCTACGCATGTCCCTGACAAAAAAAGACGTCAGGTTGTGAACGAATAACGGAAATATATTATTTTCTTTTCCTATCACTCAGATTCTTTGCACATTATCGAAAATGCGAAAGTTTTTTTTTTAATTCATTCAAATTGTAAAATTAAATTTTCACATCCATTTCAACAACTGTTTTTAATACTTTTGATTCCTTCTTCTTCTTCTCCCCAAACAGCAAATCGAGTTTGA
The DNA here is from genome assembly GCF_000002985.6 of Caenorhabditis elegans. Lineage (NCBI taxonomy): Eukaryota > Metazoa > Nematoda > Chromadorea > Rhabditida > Rhabditidae > Caenorhabditis > Caenorhabditis elegans. The sequence goes on from NC_003283.11 coordinate 3,148,301, forward strand.
TTTTTTGAAAAAATCTTTTTCGAATTGTTGTGTTAAAAATCAGATATATAAATACTGGACTTCCATGCACAAATTGCCAGATGAAGTGAGTCGACATTGTCATCCATTTTGGTACTTCAATTACATTCATCAGAACTGCAATCAATGCCCCAAACTGATTGATAGTGCAAATGAATGTTGATTGGAGAAGCACTTGATTTTTCTACAATTTTGATAACTCTTCAAATTTATTTAATGCAAACTGCTCACCGTATTCTGAAGCTTTGTCGACTGCGCTTGAGCCAATTTTTTCAGATTGTTTCCAATGATCCAGCGGAATGGTGTGTAAACTATGCAAGTTAGCGTCACAACTGAAAAGTTATTAGCTGTCACTGGGCGATTGAAGTATTCCGAAGCTCTTCCGGGAAAGATCATCGGCGAGTATCACTAGGCAATGTATTTGGAATTGAAGGGGGTTTGGAACAAGAAGTAGGTAAAGTAAATTACTGGAAACATGAGTATAACGTAGGTTTTTCTTCTGTAACAATCGACTAATCGATATTTTAGACGAATTAATTTTTCTGCCGAACCCGTCAAAAAGTCGCTTTGCAAGAACAAGCTTTGTCATTACCAATATACGATTTGCTACGAGAAACAGAGAAGTCATACATGAGCTGCACCACAATCCGCACACAATCATTCCGGAGATGTAAATTATCGTTGGGTGGGAGCAATACACATCTCCATTGAGAGCAAGCCAACCAGTCAAGATAGAGATGACATAGATGATGATAAAGTCAGTTAAGCCGAGATTTTTAGGTACATTATTTTGAAGCAAGAAGTTTTGAATTGTTCCTTTTCAAACATTATGGAGAGGATCGGAAGGTAGAGAACCTGAAATTTGGAAATGGACGGTTAGAAAGGTGTTCTATAGTGCTTGGGCAACTATTGCCACTACTGTACACCGGAAAGATGATCGTGTGTCTAAAAAAAATATATATATATAAATATCCTACATCGACCGTAATACCATAAGCCATCAATATTGGCCCAAGAACCGGCCATTTTCTTCCACCAAGTTCTGACCACTCTTCGGATACGTGATTACTGAAAAGCTAAAATAACACGGAACTGAATTCTTGAACTTTTATTACCTGCAATTGTACAGTGGAATTTTATCAATTGATCCGTAGGATATGATATTGTTCATTTTTGAGAATAAAACAATTTTTGGAGAAGGCTTCAAAACATAATAATGCTCATAGAAATGGGCGCTGGCGGAAATTAGTCTGATAACTAATCAAAAAAGAAGGTTTCCTATTATGCCCCCGTCTATTATTACATATTTTTCGTGAACATGGAAATCGTGGGAATATTCAGACATCTCATTGCATCGTGAGTCGTAGCGTCAAATTCTTAGCAATTTTGCGCGCCTGGCTCGAACTTGAGTCACACGTCTCTTCGCGTTGTTCACGTAACTTTTTTTACCGGAAAAATCTTCCGAGGAAGTAAGAAATAAAAATAAAATTAGAAAAAAACATTTTGCAAACGTGTGAATACATTGTAAAAAACCGCGATAGCAAGTAACCTTTCTTTAGATTGAACTAGGGCTCCTAGCTGAGCGAGGCTCAAAATGGCGCGGACCTCACGTCGGCTGGTCCCGCTCTGTGTGGGCAAGAAAATACGCAAGGTAGTTATTTGGAAGCGGCCCACATGTTCGGGGTTCCGCGCCGCGGTTTGAGTGATGCCGTTGCGGCGACCTCATGGGAGCCCTAGTTTTAATTAGGGCTTCCAGCTGAGTGATGCGCGAAATGCGGGCCTCACGCCGGCCGGCCTCGCGCCGACGCCGGGCGCCGCTGTGTGTGTGAAATGAAGTGCGAGAGGTAGTTATTTTAAGCGGCCGACACGTTCGGGGTTCCGCAGCTTTGCGTGAAATGAGTAGCTTGGTGTGTATGCAACGTAGTGTGAAGAGGTGGTTGTTCGGAAGCGGCCGACACGTTCGCGGTTACGCGCCTCACTATACATGCGGCGTGGATGACGCCGTGAGGCCGCGCGGCAACAGCTGAGGCCGGCGGAGGCGCCTTTGTGGCGATCTCATAGGAGCCCTAGTTTTAATGATGAAAATTGTGAATTTTATTAAAGGAAAAATATATTGATCACATTTATCTACACTACTTTTGTATTATAAAAAGAATCAGTACTGTCCAATTAATTCCAAGATTTTTTGAAATTTTCAAAGTATATACTTTGGTCCGCATTCACGTGGCTTTGCAATGTTTTTTTGATCTTCACCTTATTCTCCTTTGCTCTTTTGAAGAGTATCACCATGGAGATCACTGCATATAATGGATAAGATCCGCTCACTGAAAATCTTGAAGTATTGAAAAACATTAAATTTTTATTCTTTCAGCTTCAAAATTTTCTAATTTTCGAACTCACATTCGATGAACGCGACATAGGTGGAGGTACTCATTTGTTCCCCAAACTGCATAATGACCAGAAAAAATACAATATGTATGACAACAAAAACCGATTGCATATTTGCGAATAGTTTTAGTGTCTTCATTGATTTCAAATTTTGTTCTAGAGAAAATCGGTTTGAAAGTGTTGCGGTCAATCCCTTAGCCCTCAGCTCCTGTAAAGGAAATTTATATGTATAAGCTTTTTCTAATTTAAAATTTGGTAACTCACCTCATTCAATTTAAACAAAAAGTGAAAAATAATTCTTCCACCTATTTGAATAATTAAGCAGCCAATAAATGCTTTCTCAATATTGGTAACAAAACCAGGTTTTACTGCAGTACAGTAATTCATAACAGGTTGTGAAAATGGGAAACTTAAAAAAGAATAGTAGTTTGCTACTGCGGCAATTGATAACTGCAAAGATTCCAATTCAACATTTCAATATTTAAAAAAAATTTAAATTACTTGTAAAATTGCCATACATAATCCTAGGAAACAACTAGAATGTTCATATTTTGAAGAGCGGACTGTAGCGACGTATCGTTCAATGGCAAGGGCTACTGTAGTTGCGCCAACCAACCATAGGCCAAATCCATATTGAACACGGAAGACAAAACATCGCATTGTTTTTGCTGGCATGTTACAATAGTCAAGCATGGTATAGCTGTAGAGATCAGTGGAATGAAGGAATATTCTACAAAAAATCATGTTCTTTTTACTGTTTTATATAGCGTATTTCTTAGGTCCTTAAGCTCAGCACGATGACCAAATTGGCGAACTAAGTTTTTTTTTTTGCAACACTTTTTGGACTATAACTCAAAAATAGGCTGAGCTAGCAGAATTTTGTCAACTAGCATAATATTCTCTGAGAAATTCTGCACATTTTTATTTAAAAAAGCTCTTAAAATTGTGTTTTTCTTTAACCTTTTCCCCGTTTTCAAAAAAAACAATGATAGGGCACGTTCAATTTTGCAGTTCAAAATTGAAATTTACCTATTCAAAGAATGCAGAAAAAAACCAAACAGATGAAGTTGGAATATGATAATCACATTAAAATGAAATAGTTTAGATGTTTGTGACTTCCAAATGTAGAAGCTAGAAAAAATAACCAATGGGACAGCAATAAGACTAGAGACCAGCTCAAATAGTATAGTACATCGGAGAAATAAGGAGGAAGAAATGTGCTCCATCATTTGGCAATGTTCCCGGTATGATGTCATTTTAAATTGTCTGAAATTTAAAATGTCTTTAAAATTTTAAATATACCAATAACTTTTTTATAAATTGAAATATAAAAAGTAATAAAAAATAAACTAATAACTTTCAGTTGCTTTAAGATAATAAAGTACCTTTGCATACTAATTAACATTTCTCGGGAGTCTCAGCTATACAAGTACACAAAATTTGTTTTGAGCAAGTATTTTGGGTAAGGTCATTATACAATTACGTTTTCAGTATTCTGACACTGTGAAAATTTGAAAATGTAATTCTAGAAAAAGTGAGCACGAGCAAATCTTTAAAAAAAATACTGTTGTTTATTTTAATAATATAACGTATATTTTTAGATATTTAAACTTTTCTTAACAACTTTTAGCCAAAAAAAATCTATAAAAATAGTTTCAAATTTATCAGATTTTATCGCGGTTCTCTTTGGGTTTATCAAAAAATTGTTTACTAGCCATATACGTAGTCTTTTTATAAATTTTTACAGTAAAACATGTTTTGATAAAATATAAGACAAACGAGATATGAGCCGCCTGAGTAGAGTTTGATGTACGTTGATTGCCAAAAACTGTGTCAGTTTTTAGGTTTTTGTTGATTTTTATTTTATTTTCAAGTGAGCTTAACCCAAAACCAGTTTGGCAAAAAACTTTATATAAAAAATATTGATATTATTTACGTCTACATGTTCGCTGTTACCGCATGTTATTAATTTAACTCCGGAAAGAGTTAGAGCGTCTGACCTCTTCCGGGTCCAATTTTCAAAACTTTCTTGGAATGTCTGTAGCTCGAGAACGTAATGTTTGTACCCGCACAATGTCAGCCGCTTTAACTTTTTGCACAGTGGATTTGACAGACAAAATTGGTTGTTCTAAAGTATTTGTTGGGAAATGCATTTGTTGTTTTTTTGAAAATTGGTACTTATGGGTTTTGTTCCTCCCAAAATGTTTTAATTTTCCAAAATGTCATTTTCCACCTTTCAAATTAAATTCTTACCAAGAAATTTTAGCTAATGCACAGTTCAAAATGTGTTATCACACTTTCAAACAAAATTCTGAAAGCTACAAAATTCTTCAAAATTTCAAAATGTTCCTGATTATTTTTTGGAATAGTTTGAGCATTTAAACTAAACCCTACCTGAAATTTTGAAAAAAAATGCACGAAAAGCTAAAAACGTCAATAAATGTCATATAATTTAACCGTGAAGTAAGTTAAATTTTATTTGTTTCAATTTACATGTTTCAAAAAATTAATTTTTTAAAAATTCATTGATAAAAAGTCTTTAAAATATTATATGAAAATGCATATTGAAAATCATTTCTTCCATTATAAATCACCATATTCTCTTGTTTTCGTGACTTTGTTTTTCACATAGACCTCATAGAATGCTAATAAAATTTTTAACAACGTTGACATGACTAAACAAGCTAAGACTATATTTCCTTGTAAAAAATCAATTCATTCAAATTTTCAATAACATGTTAGGGTTGGCGTATTAAATAACAAAAATTGTGAAAAAATTTAATTCCAAGACTTATTAAAATTCTCAAAATAATTATTCTGGTCTGCACTCATATGGACTTCCAGCTCCTTTTTCAGCCGAACTTTGTTTACTTGAGCCTTCTTCAACAATGCCACAATTGAAATAATGGCATATAAGGGGTAGGAGCCACTCCCTGAAAATTATTGTTTTCCCAAAACTTTATATTTTTCAGTTTTACTGTTTCATCAAAATTGAAATGTTTTTTTCTTCAGATATTTGATGTTTTACAAAAACTGTGTGCTTACACAACTATAATTAGGAAATCAGATACATACATTGTCATGAAACATCATAACACCGTATATTTTATGACTCACATTCAAGTAGAGCCAAGTAAGTAGAAGATTCAAGTTCTGCGCCAAATTTCAATAAGAATAGAAAAAACATAATATGGATAACTTGAAATCCAGTTTGTAAATTTGCAAATAGTTTCAATGTTCTCATAGACTTTAGGTTTTGCTCCAAAGAATATCGATTTGACAATGAACATGTGATTTGTTTTGCCCGGAGCCTCTAAAATTAGAGTATACAGCTTATACCTTTTTAGTGAACACCTACATACCTCATTCAAGTTAAACAAGTACTGAAAAATAACTCTTCCAACTATTTGAGCAAGGAGGATAATATGGAAAATCACTTCGACGTTAGTAACAAATCCCTGCTTGATAGCTGTGCAGTAGGGCATAAAAGGTTCCTTGAATGGAAATATTAAGAATGCATAATAAGTTGTCATAGTTGCAATTGAAAACTTAAATTTTTCAAAAAAGTTTTAAAATTTTCGAAGAACTGGGTTTACCTGCTTAATAGCCATATAAATCCCCAACGCACACCCAGTTTGTTCATATTTTGACGATTTAATTGTTGCAATATATCTTTCAATTACCAGTGGAATTGTAGTTGCTCCAACTAAACATAGGCCAAATACATATTGAACGCGGAGCACAAAACATCGAGTTGTGCTTGCAGGCATGTCACAGTAGTCAAGGATCAGGTAGTTGTGAAGGTCAATGGTGTGAAGCACTATTCTGGAATCAGAATTGGAATGCATTGCATATTTAGACCACTTGCGTGTCTTTTGGAGTGTCAAAAAATTTGGCAATTATCGAGAACACAAATTTCGAATAAAATACTCAAAAAGCAGTAATAAACTATTTTTACTGTAGTAAATTTTTTCTTTCTCAACTCGTAAAAACCTGAAAATTTTAAAATTTTTTCGATAATTTTAGTTTTTGTTGGTTGCCGGATTGTTGAACCGCCAGGAATTTGAATTGCCAAAAACTAGTAATATTAGAAATACCTTTTTTAATAGGTTTATATTAAGTGTTTAAATGTTGTGGAATTTTTTCAGTTCCAAAAAAACTAAAATTATTAAAATTATTAAACCATTCGTTTTACGAATTTTAATTGTTGAGTTATAGTAACATCACAAAAATTATAACCTGTTCGAGCAATGCAAAAAAAATCCGAACCAATGAACTTGAAATATAATTATTACATTGACGTGGAATAATCTTGCAACTTGCGCAGTCCATAAACTATAACTCGCTACAATAACCATTGTTAAAGCCAAAAGACTAGATGCAAGTTGAAATGTTATAGTGAATCGGAGGAATATGGACGAAGACAGGGATTCCATTATTTTGCATTGTTCCTGATATGGTGTCATCTGAAATATTTGGAAAATTTTTTTGGAGCCCTAGCATTAAATAAATGCATGCTCCTGAAATGCATAAAGTATTGCTAAAAATAAATTTTTTTCCAAATTAAATATTTTAAAATAAAAAAAAATTGAGATTCATGAAAAGTTCTCGTAGAAAAGTTTTGGCTGAAAACAAAAAAAAAGCACACATAGAAATTTTTCTGAGAGATGTGCTAATGAGTTGGGAATCAGAAAGCCATAATACTATGAAATATAGTATTGTGACCTCATCTTTTAAAATTTGATAAAAACATCCATCGAAACATGAGTCAAAATTTGTTTGCGTGATTGGTTTTTTGGAAGGCCCAAACTCCCAGGGGGCAAAAAATTAGGGGGCATCGTGTTCTTAGGGGGCATTTACTCCAAGGGGGCATCACTCATAGGGGGCATTAGGGGTCAATGTTCTTAGGGGGCATTTTCAAAAGTCTCAAAGGGGGCAAAGTTTTAAATGAGTATTTGTTAAGGATACGATTTTTAATGATTTGTCAAAAATGGAATTCGGCCTTAAATACTAATTAAACACTTTGAAATGGAAAAATTATGATGTTTTATTTGTCTTGTTTATTAACAATATTTTGAAAAGTGTATGTTTTCGGTGGGCAACTTGTTATATTTGTATCTTTACAGTCATCCAAGATAGTTGTTCAAAAGTTTTAGATACTACAGAAAATAGTTTTTAAACAATTTTGGATGTGCTCTCACGAAAAATTAATGGAATTGTCAAGAGCGGGGATGTAGACATAATACATTCCAAAATCTTATAGCTCCGTTCGTGTGTGATATAAGAAAAAGTGGTCAACTGAAAAGTCGTCACCCTGTATAGTAATCAGCAAATTATTAGTTTAAACTTTTTGTCTATATTGGATGACTGTAAAGATACAAATATAACAAGTTGCCCACCGAAAAAATGCACTTTTCAAAATATTGTTAATAAACAAGACAAATAAAACATCATAATTTTTCCATTTCAAAGTGTTTAATTAGTATTTAAGGCCGAATTCCATTTTTGACAAATCATTAAAAATCGTATCCTTAACAAATACTCATTTAAAACTTTGCCCCCTTTGAGACTTTTGAAAATGCCCCCTAAGAACATTGACCCCTAATGCCCCCTATGAGTGATGCCCCCTTGGAGTAAATGCCCCCTAAGAACACGATGCCCCCTCATTTTTTGCCCCCTGGGAGTTTGGGCCTTTTTGGAACGAATTCTAAATTCTAAAATTTCAAAATTGCTATATAATCATAGTTTGTCTGAATTGTTTTTTTTTTAACTTTTTCAGCAGGTGGTGTTATAGGGGAAATTACAAGATCAAACCACTTGGAGTTCAGCTTTTTTGCTACTCGATTTATGTTTTTAATTTGAAATTAAAATGCAAAACTATGCGGTTTGTAAATAATTTTGCTTTTGAAAGAAAACTAAAATAAATGTTTAAAAAATTTTGAACATTTTTTATGTAGCTTGTAACAAATGTTTTTTCTTACTACAATTACTATAAGTCTCAGCCCAATTTCGGCATGGAAGCAGAAAAAAAATTGCTCATTTTCAGGCAAGTTTCAGATTTTTCCAGATTCTCTGGCCAGCAGTCCTGGGAGCTCGGTGGGTCCGTTCCTCCTAGTACTACTTACGATAGAGTCTTAATTTTCACTTCCTGGTTCAGTTTTTAAAGAAACCGATGAATGTTTCTCAAAAGATCATCAACAACTGTCGAAACAAACTTTTAGAACTTTATCCCTTCAAACGTTACACACTTTTTTTCCGCCTTTCGACATGAACAGTTGCTACTCTGTTCAGAATAGTTCCCCGGCTCGAGTCGACAGGATCTCATGTTGTCTATTTTTTCGTTTATTTTCAAGCTCGGCTCTATGTATGTAGTTTGTTTTTTCAGGAGATGAAGCTCGTCCTCTTACTAGTCACCATTGGTATATTGTCCCTGGATTTGGTTCAAGGTGTAAAAGTTAACCTAGTACCTTTGGGAAACATGGTCAATTGTACTCTGTCTGTTGAATTCCATTCGATTGGCTGTATCATGGTTTGTTTTTATATGAATACTTTTTTTAGTAATATTTAGTGTTTTTTCAGCGTTTAGGCGAGTTTTTCGATGATCTTGATAAACTTGAGCTGGACGATAAGGCGGAAGTAGTCAAATTTTCAAAGTCCTGCGAAACTATCCCCACCTGCTTTGAAACTCCGCAGTGTACACCAAAGGGTATCGCACCAGAGGAGAAAAAGGAAATGGTCAAAAAAATCAAAAACTATTGTAGCGGGGTTTCCTATATCGCCAACGACTTTGAAGAATGCCGTGATAAACTTGCGGAGAACAAATGTTACAAAGATTGGGACCCGTTCCAGAGAAAGTTCAATCTGGAAAAGGATGAGAAGAAAAAAGAACAAATGCGTGAAGATTCTTGCAAGAATTATTTTGGAGAAGACAACTGTATGAAGACGGTGGTTACTGAAACATGTGGTGAATCCGATTGGGCCAAACTTCGCGACGTAAGTATTCCGGGGGAATTTAGAGAAAACAATTTTTATTAAATTTCAGCACTTCGTGGGAATCGGCAACAATATTTTGAGCGAATGCGGCTTCAGCAAAACTGATTGAATAACTTTATAATTTTGATTTACTTTCTGATTTTAATTCGATAAATAAAATTTTACCATTTCGATCAGAAAGTTATTCTATTCGGAACGTTCTGCGCCGATTCAATCGTTTCAGACTTTCGGAGTTGCTCCAAATCGAAAAATTGAAATAACTATGTAGTTTTGCCATTGGTACTAGTACCTGCAGTCGAGTACACCATACCAAACAAAAAAACAAAAAAAATTACATTAGTTTATATAATTCTATTGTCGAAAAAGTAACAGCTTCTGACATCCGGCAGGTTTGTAATGCCATGTGACACAAAACTGAAACTAGGTGTTTTCATGAAGATGTCTTCTTTTTCCAAAGTGTTGTTCTGTCACAAAGTGAGCAGGATATTTTATAAAATACCTTGATTGGCGGTTTTTTCGCGGTACGGCTCACGGCACGAGGCAGGCGGAGGTCGCCGCAGGCATTTTGGCGCCTGCATGGAATTTTTCCACCAACATTTTTGGCCGCTAGATAATTTTTTCTCACGATCAAAGTTGGTTTTGCAATAAATCCTGTTCTCTCTGAAAAAAATCCTGAAAGCATATTTTGCTGCTAAAAAATGTTCCTGCATCAAAACTAATTCATTAATATTTTGTCATCAGAATTATAATTATCCAAGTCTGCTGAAGTCACACTTGCTAACCAAATCGGAGGAAAGATTGATGAACTGCTGAAAATGAATGAATTTTCCAAAAAATAAGTCTTTACTTGTTACTTACCTCACGAAATTTATCCCATTCTTTTTGGCTACACGTTTCGACAATCTCCTTCTTCATGCAGTCATCTTTCCCGAAATATCTCTTGCAAGTCTCTTTTTTCATTTTCTCAACCTTCTTTTCGTCTTCTTCTAGATGAATTCCATCTGGAATCGGGTCCCAGTTGTCGAAACAAACTGATTTTTTCGCAGTAAGTTTATCACTACAATCGGAAAAATCTTCGTGGATGTACACAACAGCTTCGCAATTTTTTTCGACCATTCGGAACAACTCTGCTTCGTCCATTGTGGAATTTGGCCCACAGCGGGTAATGGCAAAACAATTTTTTAGAGAATCGCAAGTTTTCTTGAATTCCTTCAGTTCACTTTTCTTATCCATGTCGAGTTCATCTACTTTTGCTGCGAAGTCGCGAAGACGCTAAATTCCAAATTTGAGAACTAGATAAATTTCAAGTTGTTAAAAAATTCACTTACCTCAATACAAAGGAATGTTTGAATGGCAGATCGCAACTCACAATAAGTTTCTTTCTCGGCAGCAGTTAGATTTGCTCCGTGAGCCACTCCCAAAAGCACAGTACCAATGATGGCAAGCTTGAGAAAACTTGTCATTTCCTGTAACAAAAAATGTAATCACATTTTCAATAAAAGTGGAAAATTGAAAAAAACTGTGCCGGAGAGTTTTCACTGATGTGAGCTACCTTGTTTATAAATGTTTCAAAAGATGATACAGAACACTGTGACAACTGGCGTAGATCTTCAAATATATCTTTAAAGAGAATGTGGATTGCACGTTTGTTTCACAAAATCAAATGTACAAACATCCTGATGGAACTCAATCCAGGAATTTTTAACATCGAGACGTCCCATGATTACACAAAAAAACGTAAGATAGCAAGTTGGACAGTGGACAGTAAGAAGCCCAACAAGAGTTGGAGCATTTCATTCAATCAAGGAAAGCGTTTGAGCTCGCGAGTAGACTTCCAGTGAGGGATTTTGTCTAAATGCACTTATTAAAGGATTAAAGGATTAAAGGACGATCCGTTCTTCAAGTGCTATGCACTGCGGATCTGGGATTCAGGTACATTGCCTGGTGGTGATCCCTCTGGGCTGTAATTTAAGCCACGTCCTAGCCGGGGACTGTGGCCGATAATCCAGTCGTGGATTGCTCCACTTCCCAATAGAGGCTGGGTGAACCTAGGGGGTGAGGCCGGACTTGAACTCGTGACCTCCAGACAGCTAGCGGCCACCACCACAGTTAAATCGCGGGGTATACATTGTGTGTTTTGAGGCATAAATCGGGCATTAGCGAAGCGCAAACGCACGCAATGTGTACATCGCGAAAAATTGGACAACTTTCGCGATGTATACATCATGCATTCACAATGTCACAAGTGGAACGGTGCCTACTAATTGGAAAAAACTGTCATTGAAATCTCAATTTTTCAATTACCTTTTAAGAGTACCCCGTACGATTTGAATCTTCAAATCCGAACAATCATGAGGGTCCCCTTATTATCAGATTCTCCAGCTTCAAAATATCATAAGGGTCCTCCCTTATGGTTGAAAAATTTTTGAGTAAAATTTTTTTCCAAGAATTTTTCAAAAAGTGTTTAACTTTGTAGAATACCTCAATTTAGGTAGTTGCTCCAAGTTTGGACATTCATTTTACGATCTCAGTCGAATAGTGACCAAAACTAGAGTTGATTGAGCTGACAGACGTATTACTTTCAATGGCTTATAACTCTGGTGGCGTTTGAATTAATAAAATGTGTTCAACTGAAAAGTTGTTGGTAATAATGTGAAAAACATTTTGGTAGTTGGTACCTTTTTGTTATCTTCAATGACTGTGGAGATGTGAGCCCCAAAAGATGACCAAAATATTCTAGATCTGTTCTTAACTATATCTCGGTTCTCGATAAAGATGAAGGGATAATTACAATTACAAAAACGTTCACTGTTTTAAGCTTAACAAGATTATAGTTGGGTACTTTTTGATACCTCGCCTCTAGAAATAGATAAATCTGTTTTAATACAGGTGTTTTAATACAAAAAAAACCTAGGGGTTATACTGCCTCAGGTTTTTGTCTGAAATTGTGTTCAGAACATCTAAATTGAACAAAACAGCAAACATTGCTATTTTCTATAACATCTAATTAAAATTTCAAAAATTTTCAAAAGAAAATGTTCGAAAAAAAATGAAAATTTTTGTAAGGACCCTTTGGATTTTTTTTATGACAAAGTGATCAACTACAAAGTTGTTTATTTTAATCTAAAATACTATTTTGTAGTTGATCGTTTTTTATCAAAAAATTTGAGGGTCGAGATAAAGTTGTGTTAAGTGCAGCAACTTCATGCTTGAATTTTCTTTATCTTTTTCTGCTCATATATCGACTATTAAATTTTTTGATGAAAAACAATCAACTGCAATATTGTAATGTAGATCAAGATAAACAACTTTGTAGTTGATCACTTGGTAATAAAAATTTTGTTCACGAAGATGTAAGCATCCAAAGTGAACTCCATTTTTGAACGTAGGAGTTCTGCTATACCCCTGGTTTTCATCTGAAGTCGTCCTCTGAACATCCAAACTAAAAAAAAACTAACAACTATTATATTTTTCTATAACATCTGATCAAATTTTGAAAAGTTAAAAAAAAAAAATTTCGAAAAAATTTTTTGAAATTTTTCATAACCTTTGGATTTTCGTTTCGAAAAAGTCAAAAATTTTTTTTTCAAATATTATCTAATATTCATTAGGTATTGTAGAAATAAGTTTATTTTGTCGTATCTATGAACTTTCTTACCAAATTCGGTGCTCTCGATTAGTAAAACCGACATTCCTTGGAGCTTTGAACCATGATCTCTCCTGTATTAAAACAGATTTATCTATTTCTAGAGGCGAGGTATCAAAAAGTACCCAACTATAATCTTGTTAAGCTTAAAACAGTGAACGTTTTTGTAATTGTAATTATCCCTTCATCTTTATCGAGAACCGAGATATAGTTAAGAACAGATCTAGAATATTTTGGTCATCTTTTGGGGCTCACATCTCCACAGTCATTGAAGATAACAAAAAGGTACCAACTACCAAAATGTTTTTCACATTATTACCAACAACTTTTTAGTTGAACACATTTTATTAATTCAAACGCCACCAGAGTTATAAGCCATTGAAAGTAATACGTCTGTCAGCTCAATCAACTCTAGTTTTGGTCACTATTCGACTGAGATCGTAAAATGAATGTCCAAACTTGGAGCAACTACCTAAATTGAGGTGTTCTACAAAGTTAAAGTAGTCTCTTAATACATTCAGATGGGCTTGGGCCGTTACTGCCGCGTTATTGATTGACTTGTCCCGAACGAGAATGGACGTGTCGTCCGCATACTGGATGATTTCTGTCCCATTTCCGGATGGAGTGTTTATCGTATAGAATGAGAAGAGGGAAGGGCTAGATACCGCTCCTTGAGGCACACCGCCTCGGAGAGTTTTCCATCTGGACCAGCGACCGTCGTACAGTGTCCTTATGCGTCTTTTGTGTATATAGCCTGTAATCCAACGGATCAATTTCGGCTCAGCTTTTGTTTGAGCCAGTTCTACGAAAAGCTTATCGTGGCAGACTGTGTCGAAAGCGGCCTTCAGATCGAGACTTATCAGGATTGACCGTTCGGCAGGTCTCTTGCCATTTAGTCCGCCAGTGATAAAGTTCAAGGTTTCAGTGATCGCTGTCGTCGTGGAATGCAGCTTTTTGAACCCGTGCTGGCTTGGTGGCAATTTGATGTGTAGTAGATTTTTCAGAGCCGGTGATTGAGACATGTGATGAACCATTGTAGTGGTACTTTGTTGAGTGCTCCTCGTGGCGAGCCGCATAGCAGAATTGGTCGGCAGGGTCGGTGGTCTGCTGCGGGGGGTGACGGCTCTCGTGTGAGTTCCGGCGCAGTTCACGCAGTAGAAGCCTGTGCCTGTATATATTCTCATGTTCACTTTCGAGCATCTGATGTGGGTCCATTTGTCGCAGTTGGTATTCGTGCAGCCGAGACTGCTCGTGGCCGCGTTCTTGCCACAGACTGGGCACGGCCATGACTTTTTCGGGGGACCCGGGTTCATCACGACATCTCCGTGTGTCCTGCGCAGTAGCCTTTTCAGAAAATTGGCGTGTCTGAGGGATGTGATTACAGGCGGGGAGTTCCCTCCACTCCTCGCCTTATCCAAAACATTGTTTGGTGTGATACTCTTCGAGTACAAGGGACGCCCACAGAGTCCGTTCTGTGGTGTTTGGGGGGTAGCAATGGAGTTGTCTCCTCTGTTTGATCATTGGAGGGAGAGTGACATTCCAATCCAGAAATGCCATGTTGGATTATATTTGCTCCAAATTTTATTAGAAAATCCATATTGGAATAGATTTGTTCCATAATGGATTAGATTTCAGCCATATTTGATTAGAAAATCCATATTGGATTAGAATAGGGAGCCTATTAATTATGTCCCCATTATATTTGGTTGAAATCTAATTAGACGACTAAGCGTTTGTCTGAGAGGCGGCGACGGCCCCTTGCATTCCAATCCATGATTCGATTGCTCAAGGTTCTTCTCCAAAACGAAGTTTTTTTTTTCAACTTCGGTGCAAGTTGAGCGTCGGATACATTTTAAAGCTTACAGCATTAGTTTCAAGTCTATTGAACGAAATTCGTGCGATGAAATCAGTATTTAACTCGTTGCAAACTCATATGCAAATGTGCGCGGATGGCTTCACAGGTAACGGCTTGGGTTTATAAACATTAGGGTAGAGGGTGCGCTGGTTCGGGTCCGTGGGGTTGTTAGAAATTTCTGATCAGTGTGAGTGAAACGAAATGGGCAGTGGGAATGACCAGTGAGAAAAATGTGAAAAGTTTTTTTTTTTTTGTGAAAAAATTCCTCATGCCACACATAATGTATACATCGCGAACACATTTGTGGGTTCGCGATGAACGCATAATGTACACATGATGTACACATCGCGAATAGGTGTTCGCGATGTGTACATTGTGTGTACATTATGCCTATGTTCCGAGGTACTTGAATTGTGCCATCGCGAAGCATTTTTTATACACAATGTATAATCCGCGATTTAACTGTGTACTACCGACTGAGCTATCTGCCCCCCATGATCCAAAACAACTGAATATCATAATAAAACACTCCAAAAAAATTTAGATTTTTCATAATTTCCGGTCAAAGTTTTGGCAAAGTGCCAAAATTTTGAAAAATATGAGCATTTGAGGAAATTTAAAGAAATGTCACATGTCTCGACCCCTACAATGTTCTAATACAAATAATTTAAACAAAATTAAAACATAAAAAATGTCAAAAAAAAAAAATTTTTTTTGGTCGACTTCCAAAATTATGAGTGGCAAAAACTGAGCAATTGCCACTTTTTGACAGTAAATAAAAAAATTTCAAAAAATTTTTGAAAAGTTTTATCATGATATTGGGTCATTTTAGGACCAAAGGAGTGGTTTTTTACAATTTCCCCACTGGCGCTACTCCACCTTTAAACTGGAGCGTGGCATGATAACTCAATATTTTATGATTTTAGCAAAATTTTACTCGTTATTTTCAAAATTTTGACTTGCCAAAAGATTGTCGATTTCCGCCAGTTTTAGTACACCTATTTATGTCAAACTCCTACAAACTCTACCTTTATGAGTCATTATTAGAACTATTTGATTTTCGTAAACATTTGACCTGAAGCCTGTTTCTGGTCCACTTTTCTATGGTTCAGAGTGCTCCACCGCCGCTATTTGTTTTCTGGTACATGACCTGGCCTAAAATTTACAGCAAAAATAACGAATTGGTGAGCCAAAAATAGCAAAAAAACGGCAAAGTGGCGGCCCGCAGGCGGTACATCTAACGAAGATTTATTTAGAAAACTGGCCTTCACGGTCACCGTTCGTCATTTTTCTGAATGTTGGTGTGAAATCAAAACCTTTGGTTTTTCCGCGGCCGACACTTTCTGGGTTCCTCACCGTGAGTTCAACCGGCGTCCTATTTCAAGATCAGGTAATTCTAAGTTTTTTAGGCAGAAACCCGGATCTATCACATTCCAGTCTACCCCTTGAACATCCATTAAAATTCTCTTTAAAATATCAAAATCTACAAAAATTTATTCAAGCGGAAAAAATAATAATTATTCAAGTCTGCTGAAGTCACACTTGCTGACGAGTCCTCCAGAAAGATGAAGGAAATGCTGAAAAATAGAGAATTAGTAACTTTTCGGTAATGCCAAAATAAAAGTTCACCTTGTGGAGTGAGTCCCATTCTTGTTTGCCGCAAGTTTCCGTAACCTCCTGTTTCATGCAGTTATCCTTTCCGAAATATGTCTTGCAAGCGTCATTTTTAATTTTCTCGACCTTTGCCGCATCTTTTTCCGAATGAGTTTTGTTTGGAATTGGGTCCCAGTCATCAAAACATTTCGATTTTTTTGCATTCAGCTTATCACCACATTTGGAAAAACCATCGTAGACATACATCGCAGCATCACAGTAGTTTTTGATGTTCTCAACATATTGTTTCTTTTCATCTTCGCTTTTTGCGGTGCATGTAAGATTGTTCCAGCAGCTTTGAACAGTATCACACGATTTCTTGAAATCTTTCAGTTCATCCTTATCGTTCATATCGAGCTCGTCAACTTCCCCCAGGAAGTCTCTCGTAATCTAAAATTGAAATTTAGAAACAAATATCATAGAAGGTGGAGTACCGAAATCTGAGACTTTAACACTTTTTTAGGCCAGGTAGTGCCTAAAAATGCACAGTCTCAGATTTCGGGTCTCCATTTTTACTACGAATTACTCACCAAAACACATCTAACTGCAGCGTTTGTATCTTTTACAGTGCAGTCTGAACCCTTTGCCGATGCTAGGCTTGCTCCATGAGCCACTCCCAATAGCATAGTACCGATGAGGGCGAGCTTGAGTAAGCCTATCATTTTCTGTAATAAAATTACTATTAAAAATATTGTTAAAAAAGCCGAAACTGAAGGTTCCTACTGTGCTGCCCTGTTTATAAATGTTTCAATGATGATACTGTGACAACTGGCGTGGATCTTCAAATAGATCTTTAAAGAGAGTTTTGTGTAAATGTGGATCGCACGTTTGTTTCACAAAATCCAATGTACACACATCCCAATGCCGGAACTTTTCGACCAAAAGATCTCAAGATTACACAAAAAACATAAGATCGCAAGTTTTTCTGTCTTCTGGATTGCACGGGGGTGGCAGTCAGAACTTTCTGGTGGGCATCTTTTTCTCGAAAATTGCACTTTGAAATTTTGGATTGACAAGGAACTAAACACGAGTTGGAGGAACATACTCTAATAAAGATACATAGTATTTAAGATCGCAACTAAATTTCCAAATAGGTATAGGCTCAGGCTCTGTCTTAGGCTTAGGACTAGGCTTACGCTAAGGCTTAGACAGCAAACCGCGCCTACCTTACATGAAATTCTTAACTCCATTTAGAAGTCTTGTTGTGAGCTAAAATACTTTTCTTGTTAGAATGCGTTCTTCCAACGCTTTCGTGGCTCTGTGCAAGTTTTCATTTGGCGGACTGAGGCGGGCAGATTAGAGACTGGTGTCAGGCCCGGGAACCGCGCCTGCCTTCCACGGAAGCCTACAAAAAAGCATCAGAATGCAATTTTTGATGCACATCAAGCACAATTGCTGGATGCGGAAGTGGAAGAAAACGTGCTACAGTGTAATCTTGAGATCTTTTGGTCTAAAAGCTCCGAAATTGACATTTCTGATCGGCTAAGTAGGCGAGGGTTGGGCTCAAGCAACACACAAAACTGAATTTTTGATGAAACAAACGTGCGAAGCACAATCACACCAATCGTTTTAAAAAGATATTTGAATTTCAATAGTTCAATATCTTCTTTTGAAACGTTTAAAAAACGGGGCAGCCACAGTGGAAGCCTTCAGTTTTTACTTTTTCTCCATATATTTTCTCATCAAATATTGCACAGTTACAGAAAATGCGGCATTTGTTCAAACTTTTTTTGCTTGGAGCACTTCTACTGGCACTCGGAAATGGAGCCCCACAGATTTCGAACAATGAAACAAGTGTCATTGAGTCAGGAGCTGGGAAAAATTGCACCGAAGTCACTTTCAAAACAGTTTTCAGTTGCATTTATGTAAGATTTCAGAAATTAGAAAATGTGTGGTTTAAAAAAAAAGAAAGAATTTCAGAGCTTTGGAAGTTTTATGGCGAAAATGTATTTTTTGGACATGAAGAAACCTTCTAGTCTAAAGAAATTCCGCGACTCGTGCGGTGCGGTTGCCGATTGTATGGAGTCTCTTGAGTGCAGCGATAATGCAGAACTTCCGGCAACGACAACAGTCAAAGATGCTTGTGAGAATATTATCTTCTTAACCTCAGAATTTCTTCCATGCCTAACAAAGCTGGATGAACTGAAACCGGCGCCCGAGTGTGCCAAGGACTGGAACCCATCTCCAGATAAAAATGGAAGTGGTGAAGAGAAGAAGCCAGAAGAATTGTGCACCACCATGTTCGGAAAAGACAATTGCATGAAGAAATTGATCATTGATACTTGTGGAGAGAGTGATTGGCAACTTTTGTTGAATGTGAGTTTTAGATTCATAAGTAACATCATCTGATGAAAAAAATTTCAGCGTTTCAAAGCAGCACCTGTCCTCAAGCAATGTGACTTCAGCGGCCTTTGAAGATACAAAAATGGAGACGACTCTCCTTTGTTATTTACTTAAATTTTTATTGAAATAAAACATTGATAAGAGTTCAGTTCACAGAAATTCAGATTACAGAAAGAGGGGTGTAAATCAAGGACAATATCTGATATTCAAGCCTCAAGCTTCAAGTAGGCTTTTTAAACCCGTGATTTAGACTGATAGTTCACTAGGTAGTGGTGGCCGCTAAAAATCAGGAGGTCACGAGTTCAAGTCCGGCCTCACCCCCTAGGTTCACCCAGCCTCTATTAGGTAGTGGAGCAATCCACGACTGGATTATCGGCCACAGTTCCCGGCTAGGGCATGGCTTAAATTACATCCCACTGGGATCATCATCAGGCAGTGTACCTGGATGTCCGATCCGCAGTGGTCCCCACTCTTTTCATCTCCTCGTGAAAAATCAAGTGACGTCTTTTGCTAAATAAAAATGCTTGGTCGCCGAATATGCAACCTGTCGAATCCAAACTACTTCCCTCTTTTCAGAATATATTTTACGTGCTGATTGAGATTATTTGGTTTTTGCTCAGAGTTTATAATACATACAGAGACACCGAAAAATTTGTGATTAAATGCTGACAATTGTTTTTCCTACGTGGAATACGTAATACCAACTGAAAACCTTTCTCTTCAAAATATCACAATCTACAAAAATTTTATTCAAACGGATAATAAAAACCATTAATCAAGTCTGCTGAAGTCACACTTGCTGACAAGTCCTCGAGAAATCAGTACAAATTGCTGAAAGTTAGAATGTATTTAGTGATAGCAGAATAAAGATGTACCTTGCGGAGGGAGTCCCACTCTTCTTTGCCGCAAGTTTCCGTAACTTCTTTCTTCATGCAGTCATCCTTTCCGAAATATGTCTTACAAGCATCATTCTTAATTTTCTCAATTTTTGCCGCATCTGTTTCCAAATGAGTTTTGTTTGGAATTGGGTCCCAGTCATCATAGCATTGGGATTTTTTTGCATTCAATTTATCACCACATTTGGAAAACTCAAAGTGGACGTACTGAACAGCCTCACAGTAATTTTTGATATTCTCAATATATTGATTCATTGCATCCTTCCTGTTTGCGACGCATGCATAACCGTTCAAACAGCTCAGAGCAGTATCACACGATTTCTTGAATTCTTTTAGTTCATCCTTATCGTTCATGTCGAGCTCATCAATTTCCTTCACGAAGTCTTTCATAATCTAGAATTAGCATTTAAAACAACTTTGAGTACCGAAATCTGAGATGTTGATTCTTCAAACCCAAATTAGCCAAAAACAACTGAAAGTCTCAGATTTCGGGTCTCCATTTTACCTAAGAGTTACTCACCGAACCACACCTAACTACATCATATGTATTTGTCGTAGTGCAGTTCGAGTCCGTCGCCGATGCAGCAGCTAGACTTGCTCCATGAGCCACTCCCAATAACACAGTACCGATGAGGACAAGCTTGAGTAAGTCTGCCATTTTCTGTAATAAAAATATTATGAAATAAGTTGTAAAAAAGCCGAAACTGAAGGCTCCGACTGTGCTGCCCTGTTTATAAATGTTTCAAAAGATGATACTGTGACAACTGGTGTGGATCTTCAAATAGATCTTTAAAGAGAGTTTTGTGTAAGTGTGGATCGCACGTTTGTTTCTCAAAATCCAATGTACACACATCCTGATGGAACTCAATGTCGGAACTTTTAACCCCAAGACGTCCCAAGATTACACTAAAAACGAAAGATAGCAAGTTTTTCTGTCTTCAGGATGGGACCAAGTTAGAAGTCAGAACTTCCTGGTGTGCATCTTTTTCTTAGAATGTGCACTGGGAGGTTTTGGACTGACAAGAAATTAAACGAAAGTTAAAAAACACACTCTAACGAGGAAAATATTTAAGCTCGCGAGAGTAAATCAAGCACAAGATATAACTTTCAAGCCTCAAGCTTCAAACACCCCGTGATGCAGACTGAGCTTGAAAGACCACCAACCCAACCCGGCCGTTTAGCTCTGCGCGACCTGAAATACCTAAAACAATTAGTATTACCTCTAGCTGGTCCCCGCTAAATATATAATGACGTCTCCTGCAAAATTAAAATATTTGGTCGCCGAAAATGCAATCTTTCGAATCCAAACTACTTCCTTTTTTCTACATTTATTTTTACATGCTGATTAAGATTATTTACCATTTGCTCAAAGTTTATAATACATACGCAGACACCGAAAAAAAAAATTATGATTAAATGTTGACAATTAATACGTCAAAATCACCAAATATCATAGTAAAATTTTTGAAAAAATTTTTGAGCAATTTTTATTTTGTTTCATAATCTGATAATTTCTTCGTTTTTGCCAGTTTTTGAGAAAATTTAGCACAGTCGCGGGTTTGAATCCCTACGGTGCTTGAATATTACTGTTTAAAACATAAATCGACTTCCAAAAAAAAGTAAATTTTCACCAAAAACTGCATGCATATTAGTTTTCTAATATTTGTTCTATAGTACTTTCATCAGAACAAAGTTTTCAAAGAAGTGCTCCATTTTTGTCCATTTTTAATATTTTGCAGAGGCCCAAAATACACTTTTAAAAACGAGATTTTGAAGTTCAGATACGCCGGCATTTATTTATCAGACTGAGTTTTGGACAAAACGGCCAAAGCAACATGTAATTTTAGATAGCGTTTTAGAAAAAATGATTATATGATTTAGGCATTTTACTTCAATGTTGACGACTTTAAATATCAAAGCCCACTTTTTAATCTTTTGAAATTTTCATAATTTTCCGCATTTTGTAGCGGTGTTTGAAATTTTTTAATCCTTTTTTTAAAATTCAAATTTTTAAAATAAAAATTCCGATTACTCGTTTAGAAAACATGTCCTCTTCTCAAGAAGGTCCTCTAATGAGCTTTCAAGCGGTGTTTGTAACATCAATTGGAGTGATTTGCTCCGTTCTTACAATTGTCATGAACATCTATTTTATCAAACGCATCGGGAAGTAAGTAAGCAATTTATTCACTAATATTAACCCAGCTGTTCAGAACTCGTCAGAAAATGATTCTCTTCTTCTACCGTCTTTTTATTGACGCGGCCTATGGTGTTCTGGCTTGCGCCTACTTGACGTTTTGCATTTTGTATTCATTTTTCACTGAGGAGCTTCGTGCCCAGCAAGTTTTTATAATTTTCGTCGGCTTTCCACTTCAGACAGCAGGTGCTATGAGAATGATTGTTGCAGTTGCGATTTCGCTTGAAAGGGTTTTGGTAAGCATTTAATTGATTATGAAAATAACCACAGACTGGAGATTTTTGTTTTGTTCCTTTTGCCAAAGCTTCCATGCACGACAGGCGCGGCTTCAGGACCTGACGCCTGCCTCCAACTGTGAAAAAATTTGAGAAGATCTCATTACGAAATTTGGAAGTTTTGGGCAATTTCGGGCATAGTAAAGTTTTAAACATTAGGCAATTCACACTCCTATTATGATCCGCAAATATCGAGACTTGTGCCCATCTGTGATAATTCTGCTATTGGCTATAGGTTTGGGAATGCTCGAGAATTTAATTTTGCACCTTTTTTGTACTCTACACATTTCCGCAATTCCACGAAACTGTGGAGTGTTGCGATGTGCTGTTGATGCGTGCTTTTTTGACATTTGGACAGTGAATCGATCGGTAAAATCAACCAGTTCTTGTGTTATCTTTTTCAATTCTGTTAATTTCAGGTTGTGTTTGCTCTTAACTTTGCATTTTCCGGTGTTCTTTCGACAAAACTGCTGATTTTCCATAAATCACATAGACAGAATACAGGCGGAGTGCATTGGAAGGTAATTATCATTCAAAGGTGCAATACAGTCAAAACCTTTAGGTGAATCATCTTGCTATGGTTGATGCTGCAAATGTATTCTTATGTAATTTTTTTCCGACATCAATTTCCAATTATATAGCTCAATTTCCGTTTTCAAGCTTTAAGGTTAGCTTTTTTCTGACTGCTCATCTGTATTACTTTTGTGGCAATTTTCAGAACATTGGACCTTACGTGTTCATCATAAAACTTATCGGAAGTGCAGTCGAATCGTACTTTATTTTCAAAATTTTACAGAGAAGAAGCGCTCGTTCTAGTGTTGTGATAAGAACTTGGACTAACCACTGACCACAGGATTTCGTAAATTGTTGAACTATTGAATATTGCACAAGTAAATTCCGTCTTTTTGTTTATTCATTTCAAATAACAGTATCTGTCCTCTAGCCCACCGTCTCATAAAAGTCCTTATCTTCATCGCAAATATTGAATAGAAAACCGAAGAGAAAAATTTATTTCTCGCACGATTTCTAACGGTTCTTGTGTCCTCAAAAGTTTTGAATTCGCTCACGGTCTGAAGATCCGATATTTGATAAATAGAAAAATGAACAAAAATCTACATGATGTCACAATTCTATTCTATGTGAAACCCAGGAACATTCTCAGAAAAAAAGTTGAAAAAAACGGGGAAATTTTTAGTATTACCTTAAGTGGTGCAAGAAAAGAAAAGTGGCAATTACTTTTTTTTTATTGATTTTATTGATTTTTATTGATTTTATTGATTATTGATTTTATTGATTTTTTTTTTTTTTTGATTTTTTTTTAAATATATACATAACCCTGTAAATATGTATTTTTGAAATACAAAAATTTAAATATTACTAGGACCGTGGTGATTATGACTAAATTATGACTAAAAAATTATCATTGGTTGATATAAATAAATAGTTTCAAAATTTTAGATTGACACTACAAAAGGCTTACTAATTTATTTTTCTTGAAAAATAAACGTGTATGTAAAAAATTTTGTTTGTCTTTGCTTAATGTCCGAACATTAGCTTCAGTCAGCCAGAGTCGAAAAAAAAATGTTATCCCCCATGCTTGATGAATAGAGAATTCCTAGTTTTGGAATTGATGTATGTTGAATCTTACGGTCACCAATAGCGGTACGCTCAGAATTTTTTATCTCTACTTGAAATCTGAGTACAAAATTATGCTATTCTAATGGATTTCCATTTCACCGCTCATGTTAGTATTACTGTGTGAAAATTTAAATTAACTAAGGCAAAAACACTGAGATAATTGTTTATTATACACATATTAAAATAAAATTATATAAATAGTCCGTATAGTTGATAGAGGCGAATCATGTCTTGGTACACTGACTGAAAAATTATTTTATACAAAATGCAATCAAATTGCAAACGTACTGTAATTGGAACAATCTCAGTGCTTTTGCTTTAGTTACTTCAAATTTTCACACAGTAATACTAGCGTTAGCGGTGAAATGAGAATCCATTAAAAAATACACAATTATCTTGATATCGAATTTGCTCAATTTGCGCAAAATCTGAAGATTCGAGCGACGATACGGAGAAGAAAGGACAAATATCTGTCAAGGTGTCACAACTTCAGACGAGCTTTAACGCGGCATCGGGACCAGGAAAATATTTGATTTTTCAACAGCATAGCTTTTTTTGAACACTATCAGTCTTGAACCTGTCTTGAGCCCGACTATTAGTTTGGAGAATCTCAGAAGTTAAAAAAACAAGTTTAGAAAACAAAATGTTGTCCATGATTTTGATTACATGCCGTTTTTCTTCTATCAGTCTTGCACCCCTACGAGCTAATCGAAAATTAGTCTCGCAGCCACTAATACATAGTATTGCAGAAACTAATAGTCCGACTAACTCAAAAAATGACATTTGAACTGGCCGACATTTCATGAGTCAATTTCTGAGAAGTTATCTAAAACGTCATTATCTAAAAAACAAGATGGCGTAATAAAAATTGGGAAATAGAATAATTTC
This sequence comes from Caenorhabditis elegans, assembly GCF_000002985.6. NCBI lineage: Eukaryota > Metazoa > Nematoda > Chromadorea > Rhabditida > Rhabditidae > Caenorhabditis > Caenorhabditis elegans. The sequence goes on from NC_003283.11 coordinate 3,173,088, forward strand.
CAATTTACAAGTTTATTTTAAAGATTTTATATATTATACAAATGTTTAAAATATGGTTTCCTAAATGTGGTTCGGCCCGCAATCCGCATTTTCAACAAAAATCGCCAAATTCGTGATCAATTTTCTGAGTTCAGATTTTCAAAATATAAACTTTTGGAAATAATGTTGACTAGTAAACAATAGCCAAACACTTTTAATCACTACTTTGAAAAGTTGTGCTCAACTTGTGTCTGCAGTCTTTCTTTTTTAACTGCACATTTTAGGATTTTCCGTATTATACAGTTGTCTTGAAAGTCGAACAATCCTGGTGAAAACAATCCTCTTGTTAATGACCTGTTACTTTTAAAACAAGCTTCGGTTTCAATTTATTTTCCCGTCTATCGCATTTTTCTATGAAGAGATCGGATCGAACAGTTTGGCCAAGAAAATTTTGATGGTCCGAAATACAAATTCCAGATAAGGTGGGGAGTCACAAATGAATACGTGTTAGGATAGTTGACAAGTTTCATGGAGATAACTATGAACTTTATTGACTGCCGCTAGTGACGTATCAAGAAGAATGAGGCAATCGCATTTGAAAAATACCGTATTCTCACGCGAAAAGTAGTAAGCTATTAGACCTAATGTTTCGAGCAGTTTTTTGAGCAAAGTGAGAAAAGTTTTAATCAGACTCATTTCGCTTCCTTCCGAGCTCCAGAAACCTTTTATCAAAAAGTCTTTTGTGAATTCATCGGGATCGTCAGGTCTTGTTTATTCATTTGTCTGTAAATTTCAGTTTTTTTTCTTCTAGATGAATAAGCTTATTTGAACTATTTAATTTCAACAGTTTATCAAATTTGAGCTGTTTCGAATATATTTTTAATTCTCCCGCAGAAAATATCATACTTATGGATTTTGAGCGAAATCCAATTATAATTTGTTTTTGTTTAAAGGTGGAGTAGCGCCAGTGGGGATTTTGTCTAAATGCACTTATAATGATCCAAAACAACCGAACCGAATATCATAATAAAACACTCCAAAAATTTTTAGATTTTTCAAAATTTCCGGTCAAAGTTTTGGCAACGTGCCAAAATTTTGAAAAATACGAACATTTGAGGAAATTTAAAGAAATGTCACATGTCTCGACCCCTACAATGTTCTAATACAAATAATTTAAACAAAATTAAAACAAAAAATGTCGAAAAAAAAAATTTTTTTGGTCGACTTCCAAAATTATGAGTGGCAAAACTGAGTGATTGCCACTTTTTGACAGTAAATAAAAAATTTTCAAAAAATTTTTGAAAAGTTTTATCATGATATTTGGTCATTTTAGGACCAAAGGAGTGGTTTTTAACAATTTCCCAACTGGCGCTACTCCACCTTTAATGATGCGAACGTGAAAACTAAAAATAACTTACTTAAAAAATACGTGGGCGCTGTGTGCAAATGAGCGAAAAATGTTTTCATAATTAAAAGTTGAGCCAAAAATACATTTCTGTTTTTTCTTTGCCGCCTCTTAATTTTTTGAACTTTCGAAACTATTTAAATTTTGGCAAAGGTTTTGGAAAGGGTGTGAGAAAGATAGAGCTCAGTTTTTTCTTACATTGCGGATATGGCGTGCACATTTACGATTCGCCAAAGAACGAGTGTTGAAAACTAATTATATGTTTTGGCAGACATGTGACAAAAGGAAACGAGCAATGAATGAGATACGGCGTGTATCACCTACACAGTTTTTTTTCAGAAGCCATTTATTGAATTGCTCAAATTTATTTTCTTTTTTTTTCGTTTAGAACTAGTTCTGTGAAAACAATTTTTGGACCTAAAAAAATGCAAAGATCTGATTTTATATGCATTCGTAAATATAATATATCTTGTCTTGAAGTGAAAGGTACCTCATTAATCAATTTTTAATTTTCAGAAAAATGAGGCATTCAATTTTTTTTCTAATTTAAAAATTATTACCTCATAAACAAAGTTAAATATAAGTTTTTTTGCATTTTTCAATCAGTTTATTCAAATTTCTTTTTTTTAATATATATTTGTGAGCTACAAACCCATGCTCCAATATTTCAAATCTGATTAATACTATTTTCGACGGTTACATTTTTGTTATAATTTCACAGAAAAATTGATTCTAGACTTCACCTTTGTTCCTCTATACCTAGAAATATTGTCCGGAAACATTTTCCACTTTCCAGCTCTTGGCGTTTTTCAGAATAGTTTTTCAGAATCTATTATTAGCAGAAACATTTCCAGTGTTGACGTAAAAGTAGCACATTTTTAATCAAACACGGAAAAGGTGCTATTCCCCGAATAATGTCTAGTCACTACAACGTTCTATAATTTTTTTTTTTGGTTTGTTTCTAGTGACCGCCGCCACCTGTGTCAGAAAAATAATTGACGTTCAGGTTATTGTTTTTGGCAACCGTTAAAGGTGGAGTACCGAAATCTAGGAAATATTTTTAAATGACTTCACATTTTCCCCTGATTCCGAATTTCTATGTGAAAAAATTCAAAAAAAATTCCCTGATTTTATATTTGAGCTTGAAATTGCGATTTTCATTTGCGTACCCATGAGATTTTTCAAATGCGCGCCGAAATAAGTTATCCTTGGAGCGCGTTTGCCTCATTTAATTTTCGACATATATTTCCACTTTTTTCAGTTTTTCAGCTATTTTCATTCATTTTTATGCTGATAAAATGTTCAATTGGAACGAAAGAATATATTTTTCGGAAAAAATCCGATAATATACAACAAAAATGACCGAAAATAGCTGAAAAACTTAAAAAGTGGAAATATATGTCGAAAATTAAGTGAGGCAAATGCGCTCCAAGGATAATTTATTTCGGCGCGAATTTGAAAAATCTCATGGGTACGCAAATGAAAATCGCGATTTCAAGCTCAAATATAAAATCAGGGAAATTTTTTTGAATTTTTTCCCATAGAAATTCGGAATCAGGGGAAAATTTGGAGTCATTTAAAAATATTTCCCAGATTTCGGTACTCCACCTTTAATAAGACAGCGGTTAGTGATTTTTGAGTATTTCTGTGTTTAATATAAAAATGGCAAACTTTAGTCATAGGAAAGCAGTTGCAACAAACAATTTTTTAGAAAGTGATCTGTGTTTCATTTTCAGCTGTTTTTTTTGCATCACTTTTTGATCCTTCACCTAACTTTTTCACTGACTGCCTGATAGAAATATTCAGCTGTTGCAATTTTTCTGAGTATTTGGTATATTCGGCTGATCTGCCGTCTGAAATCTCTTTTTGCTTTCCTAAAACTTTTTCTACCTTGCTTCTTCTAAATAGTAGGTTAAAATTTTTAAGCCTGCGTGCCTGCTAACTATTTTGGCCTGCAAAACAAAATTTTAACCTTGAACCCCGTTCCAGATGTCTTCCTATCAAGAGCATTGCAAAATGATGGAGATCATATCCACATCACGTTCCGTCCAATTGACATTAATATTTCAATTATTGTGTTCCCTGATAGCATTGCCTGTGGTAGTTATAGCAAGTCATTGGCTGTCGAAGTCGAGAAATGCAAAATTATTTCATATTAATGTGATTATTATATTTCAAATTCATCTTTTCGGGTTTTTCATCCACTTTTTTAGTAGGTGAGCTGCATAAAAAAAAGAGGAAAAGTGATAAGGAAAGGGATTCAAAAATTTTGAGATCGAATTATTCAAATCCATAATCTGTAATAACCGAAAATGACTGGAAACATTTTTTTTTTAATTTTTTCTGAATGTTTAATGATTCTTTCTCAATTTTTTAATTTGGTAATTTGTTTTTCATTTTATAATTTGAAATCTTTTACCAATTTTACAATAATTTCTCGGTGAAAAAACACATGAAAATCGATATTTTCACATTGGTTTTTTACTGAAAAATGTCGAAAAAATTGACATAGCAGGGTGCAAAATTAAAAAAAATATGATTAAATTCAGAAAGATGTTATAAATTTTTTCAGAATAATTCTCCATGGCCTGGATCTCTATAACTATGCAGTATTCGACTACTGTGATATGCCTGCAAGCACAATTCGATGTTTTATATTCCGAACTCAATATGTTTTTGGAATTCGATTAGTTAGTGCAACTACAGTACCATTTATCATTGAGAGGTACATCGCCACAGTTAGATCTACAAGTTATGAGCATTCCGGATGCACATTTGGTGTACTAATGGCGATATTGCAAGTATGGACAAATTTCACAGGAAAACAATTTAATAGTTGCATTTCAGCTTTCAATAGGATTTTTCTCAACAGCTTTCACATTTTCAAGCTTTTCATTTACTGATCCTTCTATGAATTATTGTATTGCTTTTAAAATTGGTATATTTGGCAGCGCTGAAGTAATAAATTTGGTGGGAGTCGCATCTCAAATTATTGGAAGAGTACTGTTTGAGTATATGTTTCGGAAGAATGAGGTAAGCATCACAGTAGATTTTCAATTAAAAGTTGTACTAACAATAAGTTGGAAAAAACAATTTTAGCCTTTTTCAGAAGCTTCGAGCCAAACTATTGATGTCCACCCTTTCAAATCGATACTCACTGGAGCAAAACTTGAAATCTATGAGAACACTAAAAGTATTTGCCAACTTACAATCGATTTTTCTCACTCTTCAGATGACTATTTTTATTATAATTTTTTATCTCGGTCTAGCGATTGAAAAAACTACATATATCGCTTTGATCGAATGTGAGTATAATCCGTTGAAGGTGTTACATTGAAAATGAAATTTTTAGTGAACGCTGGATATCCAATATATGCCGTTGTTTCTATTCTTATTTTGTTTAGAAGAGAACAATTGAACAAGGTGACGCTCGACAAGTCTTTGGAAGCTCACATTTACGCGGATCATAGTACTTATTTTGAGAATTTTAACAAGGCATTGAAATAAATTTATAATGAATTTTTTTTTAAACATACTTACAAATTTGGTCTCATTTACGTCTAATGAAAAAAACCGGTGGTACTGAAAATTAAGTATAGTTATGGGTAGGCGAAGAGCACACTTTTCAGCCAGTTTTACAAATTATAAATGTAAAGAAAAAACTGAAGTTCCACCCATCGGCTTTCAAATAAAATACGTTTTGTTTTGAAATCAGAGATCGCTTCTGTTTTTTTTTTGCAACATGTCAACTGGAGCAGCGCCGAAATATAATTCATAAATTATTTTGTTTTTATCAAAAAGTGAGACATTCAATTCCATTACTGATTTACAAATTATTGCCTAATAAACAAAATCAAAAATAATGAAAGAATTACATTACAAATAAAAACCTACTTCTGTTTTCCTTGGTTTTGTGTTTTTTCGCTCACTGCTTGCATTCCTTACAATTAGATTATTTTCAAAAACTGAGAATTAATTTCACAATTTAGAATATTTTCTAACATTTTGAACTTTTTACTGATCATTTGCGTTTCGTGGGTATTAGAATATAAATTCTCCATATAACTTTTTTAGAAATACGTTCCGGTCGGAAGATCTTTTTGAGTTTTAAGCACAAATATGTTTCATGAATATTCAAAATTGTCCAACTTGGAGTTTTTTCAAATACAAATTTTGAATTCAATACAGTACACCAACTGTTATGGAACTTTTTTCCTGTTTAAAAAGCTGCAAGAAAAATATTTCCGAAATGAGGCGGGTAGGTTTCAGGCAGGCGTCAGGTCCGGTAACCGCGCCTGAATCTGCTTGTTCTCAATTTTTAAACACAAATATGTAGTATTTTCAGAGAAAAAACTCTTTAATAATGTTTTGATGTTGTTTTAATTTTTCTAATAATAATTCTAATACGTACAAGTTGGCTAAAATTCCAATTTCTAGAAACCGAAACTTTATATTTCATTAGATTACAAATCCAAATTTTTGTCATTTCATGTTAACCTAATTTGCAGTTCACAGAAGATTGTCTACACTCTTCAACATTCTCTAAATTCCTTTTTATTTTGATTTCTTGTGAGCACTGCCAGTGGCGTCTGCCACCTATCTGAAAAAAAAATGATTTCTGGGCTATTGTTTTTGACATGCACTGGTTAGTGATTTTTGAGTATTTCTAATCTTTCATAGTCCATAGATATAGGGTCAAAGTAGAATAACATATTTCTGTACCAAGAATTTGTAGATTCAATCTAGATATGTTTTTCAGCTTTTTAGCATTTCCGATCAATGGCTATTACAAAAGAGTACAACAAAATAAAGTGTTAAAAATTATACAAATTTTTCGTTTCTTACGAAAAAAACTTTACATTTTGCGTGCCTACCTACCTGTCACCTATTGTTTTGGCACGACTATGATTCCTAAATTATGATTTCATAAAATATCTAATTTTTTTTAAACCAGACGAATTTCCGGCGGTTACTAAAATTGACGAACATTTTTTTTTCTTTTTTTTTGTTTGTTTCAAGTTTCAGATATTCAAAATCTTACAACAATTATTTCAGATGCCTTCCTATCAAGAACATTGTGAAATGATGAAGATTATATCCACATCACTGTTCATCCAATTCACATTAATATTCCAATTGTTGTGTTCTTTAATAGCTCTGCCAACGGTAGTTGCAGCAAGTTTTTGGTTGTGGAAGTCAAAAAATGCAAAATTATTTCATATAAATGTGATTATAATATTTCAAGTTCATCTTTTCGGGTTTTTCATTCACTTTTACAGTAGGTGAGTTGTTAAAAATAAAAAATAGTATTTTAGATTAATTTGGGTAATTTTTTAAACACAACTTTTTTGATTTAATTTGTTGGTAATCAAAATATCAATTCTTTTATTGAAAATTTGATAGTGGTTTTTGGTAATTTTGTTTTATATACTAAAAATGTTTCCTAATTTTTTAAAGGTTTTTTTTAAAGATACTTTTCAAAGAAAAATATTTTTGCATTCCGACGCAACTGTTTTGACATTTTTGCGTTTAATTTAAAGACAATTTTTTTTAAATTAAAATTTACTTTTTTTCGCAAGATACTGTTCACATTTATGAAACGATATTTCACAGGAATCTCGGTTTAAAAAAATTGTTCTAGAATAATTCTCCACGGGCTGGATCTATACAATTACGCGGTATACGATTATTGTGACATGCCTGCAAGAACAATTCGATGTTTTGTATTCCGAACACAATATGTTTTTGGACTTCGATTATTAAGCGCCACTACAGTACCTTTTATTATCGAAAGATACATTGCCACAGTCAGATCAACAAGTTATGAGCACTTTGGATGCACATTAGGAATTCTGATGGCAGCATTGCATTGTATGGAAAATTTCTGGGAAAAAGTATATAAATTGTTTATAATATTTCCAGCTTTCAATAGGATTTTTCTCAACTGTATACACATTTTTAAGATATTCATTTGCTGACCCTTTTCAAGATTATTGCATTGGTTTTAGCATTGGAGTCATTGGCAGCACGGAAATTATTAATATGGTGAGCGTTGTAACCCAAATTATTGGAAGAATATTGTTTGAGTATATGTTTCGGAAGAATGAAGTGAGTATTTATTTTTCGAAATCTCAACTTTTAGAAATCATTTTTTTCAGAAACTCCGCGCAAAACAATTAACGTCTACACTTTCGAATCGATACTCACTGGAGCAGAACTTGAAATCTATGAGAACACTGAAAGTGTTTGCCAATTTACAATCGACATTTCTCATTTTTCAATTGTCAACATTTCTCTTCATTCTCTATCTTGGACAGGCGATTGAAAAAACAACATATATTTCTTTGATTGAATGTGAGTCAAATAGGCTTTCTGCATAGGCCCGCCTGCCTACTGCCAAGATACTTTTTTCCGTAATTAACCCTGAAATTTTCAGTAAATGCTGGCTACCCAGTTTACGCCATTGTTTCCATCGTTATAATTTTCCGAAGAAATCGGTTGAACAAGGTGAAGATCATGAAGTCCCTCGCAAATCACGTCAATGCTGACCAGAGTAATTATTTTAAAAGTTTTAACAATGTGTGGCAGTGAAAAAGAATTTCAAAAATAAATGGTTTCTGTAATAAATTGTACTTTTGGTGCTCGCTGGCTGGCCTAAATTAGATTCCCGGGGACTAAAAATTTCCGGTTGTCAATTCAAAAACTGACCCACGTGGTGTCAGAATGTCCCATGTAGGATTGATCTCCGTAAATGGCGGGAATTTAGACGCTGAATTCTAAACAGATTTCGGATGGTTAAGCTGACGTCACACTTTTTTGTGAAAAAAATTCCCGTGTTTTGTAGATCAAACCGTTTCAATTTCATTATTTTTCTGCGGTTTTTTCTTCGATTTTGCTTTTGGGTTTGCATTTTTTTTATAGCTTTTCTATCAACTTTTGCGTAGTTTTACTGCATACCGACGAGCATGTGAATGTCTCATATTCCAAATCCTGTGTAATGATTGGATAATAACATTTGGAACATAGGTAGTTCAAAAAATTTGGAATACATTTTTTTGATCGATTTTTTATAAAAGTGATAAAAACTGAGATTTTTCCAATTTTCAAAAAATCAGATGAATTGTAGAATTTTTAACTATGATAATTGGTAGTTTTTGTGTCAAAGCTCGACTGTCAGATTTTCCGCCACACCTGTGAAAACCAGGCCCGTGAGACGTCGTACGCTCTGTATAATTTTTTTTTCTGCTAGCCCATGCCTATTTTCTAATAAACTCATACAATTCCTTCCAAAAAATAATCGTCCACAGCAACAGCTACACACTAATCCCATTTTTCTTCCGTCTTCACTACTTTTTTCACGGTCATTCAAATTTTCATTACATTTTTCTTGACTTCTTTCGTCCCGTTTGTTTTGTTATAAATTCACTAACCACTCTTTTTCTATTTCAAATTGTATAGTTTTCTCTCTCGAAGAAATCCCTTCAATTGCAAATTGGTTCGTAGGCATCCGGTCAGTCATATTTCAATCAAGTCTTGGTCAATACCGTCCGTCTCTTTTTTTTTGGGTGACGTCCTTGCATAATTATAGAGGCGATGCACTAACTGGTGGAATGGAAGAAGTTTTAAAATATTATTGTAAATTCCAGGATTTTAATTTAAGCAGCTACGCCTGCATGCGTGCCTACCGCCTATGCAAAAAATTTTCATTATTGCCATCTTTTAAGTTCAATGGTATTCTTGTGTTTCAGTTTTATTACCTTGTGAACTTCTCAGAATCATAACTCTGTAATATGAAACTTCTCCAGTTACAGTGTCAGTGCCAGATGCCAACCATCTGGCGCGGTTTGACACCTGCCCCGCTCGCCTAAATCTACGTACTTTCTTGTTTTTCTCATTTTTTCAACAAAAAAAGTTTACTAAAAAAAACTCCAGCCCACCTGTTTCCCGATTCTTTACAATGTTTTTCTTTTTTTTAGGAACTGTCACGACACCTGGGGGTACGTGTCCTTCGACACCAATTATCGTAGTACAAACAGTAGAGAACACCTTCTTAATGAGATCCGTGACGCAATAATCATTATTGGCAACATTTTTTGGAAAGGACACATCATATTGTGAAGCATTCGAATCGGTGACAAACAGACGATCGCACCTCCTGCTGATTGTTTGATTGACGCGAACGGATGAAAAATTGATGGTTACCAGGAAGGGAGGCGGAAGTGGTTGAAGACAAATGGGTGTTAGTGCCCTGCTGGTCAGCATTTTGTCCAAAATTTTGAATAATAATTGAAAACTCTCACCGAAAATATTTGTATCCAGAGAACAAGTATGGTGCAGCCGACACATCACGGGCCCACAATTGGCTTTGTATGATTGATTATATCTCGGTTCATTTTGGAGATATCAAAAAAAATAAACGGCCAACTCTGATAGAGTAGGTTAACTATAAAAACATCATGCCAGTTGACAATTTTGAGTAGAACAAATATCAATTTCTGCAACTGCCGAAATCTGCGATTGCCGGAAATTTTGGAAAACGGCAATTGCCGAAATTGCCGATCACCGATTTGCCGATTGTGATTGCCAAGAATGAGAATTGCCGGAAATATAAATTTGATACTTTTTGTAGATTTAAGACCCTAAACAACAAGTTTTTTTTCCAATTTCCGAAATATGATTAGGTTTGAAAATTGCCAAAATTGCCGATTGCCGAAAATCTCCAATACCGGCAAGTGCCGAAGTTTCCATTTGGTTTGTCGATTTGTCGGAAACTTTCGATTCCTGCAAATTGCCGATTTGCCGGAATTTTGATTGTAGGCAAATTGCCGATTTGCCGTTTTCCGATTTGCCGGAAATTTTTAGAGTGATTTTTTATAAGATGGAAACACTTAAAACTGTGCCTTTCTGAAATTTGTTTTCCGTTTTCTTTAGATATTTTCATAGAATTAGCTTATTTTTCAAAATAAATCTAGGAACATTTAATGGATGCGTACAATTTTGCCCAATAACATTGAAAATCCAAAATTTCCAAAAAAAAATTTGTAAAACCACAATTTACTGAAAATTTTTGGCAACAGCCGTTTTCCCGGCAAATTCAATGAGTCAGCAATTTTCCGGTTAGCCGATTTGCCGGAAATTTTCAATTCCGGCAAATTGCCGATTTGCCGTTTGGCGAACTTTAATTTGCCGAATGTTTTTAGAGCGATTTTTCATAAGAAGGAAGCACTCAAAACTGTTATTTTATGAAATTTTGAAAAAAAAATATGAAAAAAAAATGTGCAAAACCACAATTTGCCGAAAATTTTCGGCAAACTCGGCAAATCTGCAATTTGCCGGTTTGCCAATTTACCGGAAATTTTTCAATTCCGGCAAATTGCCGATTTGCCGGAAAACCCCTGCTTCCAATATCAATATTCATGAACAATTACGGATCTATTTTTGTTTACTTCTAGATTGTATTCCGAAAATGTCACGTGAATGCACATAATTCACCCAAAAGTGCCCGTCGGAAGGACTGCATCACACCATCATAAAAACCTTCCTGTCGCCATTTTCTCTTCATTCCAACCGTCCTCCAATAAAAAGTGCATTTTCATGGGTGCCGGAGGGGGCCAGGTGTTCTTCAAATTACAATTACCGGATCGCCGACGACGCCATATACCGTTCGCTTCATTTCTTTCATTTCGCTTTTTTGTTTTCGGTTTTCCTTTTCATTTATGAAAATTCTTCAAGAAACTGGAAATATCTTCCGGCGCTAAAGTGGGCGGTACGGGTAGAACAAAGCAGAAAAAGGGCTCTGCTCGAATGAATCTTTTCTTTTCGTACCCTTACTTTTACCTCCACTACTAAACACTCACAGCACCACCTCAATTATTTCCGTTTCAAATTTTCATGTGGACCCGTGAGCACCGGGGGATTGGTGAAGTGGTGTGTGCACGTATTCTTTGCTTGGCTAGAAGTTTTGAGATTTTTTGGAAAAATTTTTACGTCATATTTTAAGTCTGCAGTTTTTTTTTTCTAAGGTGGTGTAGTCGGAAGTTTTTATTGCTTCATTAGACTCAAAATTGTCTGAAGACACCGAATTTCATGATGAAACTTCTTGAAAACTTTTTGAAAAAAAGTTATGGCGGCTCAAAAAATGACCCAAAATTAATCAAAATTTTAAATTCGACCGACTATTAAGCGGCTGGAAACTAACTTTTTTGAAACCACCGTCTAATTTTGGGTTTACAAGTCAAATATCTTCTTTTGTTTAAGAAGTTTTCAAGAAGTATATGAATGTTGGTGTTTTCAGACCACTTACTATTAGAGTCTAATGAAGCAATAAAAAAGTTTCGACTACAGAGCCTTTGATAGAACTTTTAAAAACAATTTTTTTATGGGTTAAATTACTTAAAACTCGCCTAGAAATTAGTGTTTAAAGGTGGAGTAGCGCCAGTGGGGAAATTGTTAAAAGTCACTCCTTTGGTCCCAAAATGACCAATTATCATGATAAAACTCTTCAAAAAATTTTTGAAAATTTTTTTTTATTTTTAAAAAGTGGCAATTACTCAGTTTTTGCCACTCATTATTTTGGACGTCGACCAAAAAAAAAAATTTTTTTTTGACATTTTTTATGTTTTAATTTTGTTTAAATTATTTGTATTAAAACATTGTAGGAATCATGCGACATTTCTTTAAAATTCCCCAAAAGCTCGTATTTTTCAAAATTTTGGCAATTTGCCAAAACTTTGACCGGAAATTATGAAAAATCTAAAATTTTTTGGAGTTTTTTATTATGATATTCGGTTGTTTTGGATCATTATAAGTGCATTTAGACAAAATCCCCACTGGCGCTACTCCACCTTTAAATTGCAGTTGAATTTTTTTTAAATTCTCATTTTTGGAAAATTTGGAAATGCACCAAAATTTTGACTGAAAATTATGAAACATTTGCAATACTTTGAAATTTGTGTGATTCATTTATTTAGGACAGTTATTAGTTTACCTTAAATTTCCCTGAACTACTCTACTCCACTTTTTCCACCAAATTATTATTCACGAACCCAAAACTATCTTACACATCTTATCTTACAGGTTATACATTCTGCCACGTCTTGTAACCCCCTCCCACCTATTCTCTAATATACAACCTCCCTTTCAAACAGTCCGTTATGACTCTATTGCTCCTAATCCCCCTTTTGTTTCCGGTTCGGCCTGAAACAAGAATAACAACAGGTGACTCGATAACTGTTAGGAAAATAAATTTTTTGGTCCCAATATTTCGGTATCCATTTCAAAACATCTTTTAAAATTGTCAAGACAGACAATTACTTCTGCTTGAAATGAAGGACACATGTCCCCTCAATTCCTCATAAAACAAATAGAGGGGTGTCGAAATGATAAATGTTGCAAGTGAGGTGCAGATGGCAATGAAATTTATATATGTTTCTTTCATTCCATTCTTGTGGGGCAATTTCAAACGTTTGATAACTCACAGTGGTCTAGATTTGCAGAACATCTGTGTTAGGTCAAGCAGAGCGAGAATTTGAGCATTTGAACTTTAGGGTCCTGGGGGGGGGAGGGGGGGGGGGGGGGGGGGGTGTCTAGACAGTCAGCGGCCCATAAGGGTTCATATGGTTTGACGGTGCATTGAACTATTTTTTAAGGAAAAAATTGAGATAAAGGCCATTTTTCCAAGAAAGCATCTAGCTTTTTCAACTGACACTACAAATTTCCCTATAACTTTCTGAAATTATCAGTGAAAAGTTGCCCAAATTTGAGACTTTAGCTAAAAATAGACAATTTTTTCCAAAACTTTGAGCGGCCATAACTTTTTTTTGAAAAACTTTCGGAACGTCTCATTACAAAATTTGGTTGCTTTGAGCCATTTTGAATCCGAAAAAGTCTCAAAAAGCAAAGTCTTAAATTTCGGTACTCCACCTTTAAAAAAAATAGGGTTTCCGCCGAAATTTCTGGGTTCCAATAATATCTGTTACCATTTCCTTGCTCTGCGACGAGCAGCCACCAGACAAAAATCTCCTAATACCCCTCTTCATGCCTTTGTTCTTCCGGTTTGGCGGTCTGAAAAAGAGCACCCCTCCCGGCGGGGGGCTCTCGGTATCTGTTCCGCAAAAACCGTCATATGGAGGGCTATCGGGAGACGGGAAGAGTTGGAAATACGGGAAATGGTGATGAATAGGTAGATCAATCGATTCCGGAACAAATAATTTGAGTTGAGCACGCGTGCTCCACATGTGCTCAGCCGCTTAGGTGTGAGTGAAGATCCTTGGATTTCAAGGCCATCAGCCATTTCCCCTGTCCAGCTAGAGCAGTCCTAAACGGAATTTTTTGCATTCTTTTGCTTCTTTACAATTTCAAATGTTCACTCTAACTAATTCAAAAATCTTTCTTTTTTACGAGCTCTCCTTGCTCGCCGTTGTATTCCATTCATACCTTTAAGACCACCCGAGTGTACGCATATTTAACCAGGCACCCTAAAAACATGAATAGTCTGTGGTGGAGGTAGACAGTGTGTTTTCTAAGAATGTCTCCGTAATTTGAAATATATTTTAGAGTCACCTGAAATTCATTTTTCAAGCAATATTTCTTACCATATCTTTGGGGATAATTTTAAAAGTGGAGTGAAGTCGTTTAGGGACACGCTTTTAAGTTTTAGGAAATGGTTTTTTTTTAATTCATAATTTAAAAAAATCTATAAAAATTGTTACATTTTTTATGATTTTCTCAATTTTGTTGAATGTTTGAATTTTTTTTTTGAGATGTATTGTTTGAATTGGAGCTTTTTTGTGAGTTTTTTTTTAATTTTGCAATTAAATAAAAAGTAGCTAAATTAGTTTTCGAATTCCCGCTCAAATAAATGTCCCAGAATTTACATTTTTGAGTTTTCCGGCTAAATTTTTGCCGTTTTTTGAATATGATTTGTAATATTTGGTCTGAACCATGGTTTTTCCAATTTTCAGAATCTTTCTCGCAAAAAATCTCCGTATCCCGCAAAATAATTGTTGAAGCGTCAAAAATTGGCCTAAAAGTCGATAAATTAACATTGATTTCGCTTTTTTTTTAGGAAAAAAGTCTAAAAGTATTTTTTAAACTATACAAAATCATTAAATTTTGACAAGAAAACGCTTAAATTACAATTTTTTTTATTTTTTAAAAATTTAAAAAAATTTTAAAAAAACATTAAAATTCAGATAAATTGCACAATTTTTATTGCACAAGTCGTTCGTCGTTCGTGTTTTTTTCGCTGTCAAAATGTTGGCAAAGATTGTGAAGTCCCCTGTAGTTTAACACTCTAAGTTACTCCAAAGACTTCTACCTGCCTACCTGCCTGCCTATCTATAACCTAGTGCCTATCACCTACTCGCTGCATAGTTTGATGTACCTATATAACAGTTCATAAATGAATTTTGTCAAAATTCCACTCTCAAGTATTCTTACACGTACTTATTTTGTACAAATCCTTGTCAGTCGCTGCAAGAACATACACATCGAAGAGGCGCAATCGAAACAACAGGTGTTCGCCCGTTGATCGTCTCCCCGCCCCGCCTGTTGGGCGGGACGGGTGTCGGTCACCACCACCACATCATATTGTTGGACACACTTTGCACATCCGGTTCACACCCGATTACCGCATCGGGGTCTTGATCTGGGGCGGCTATTGGATCTTTTGTTTATGTAGATTTTTTTCTCGCCGTTATGATTTTGGATTATTTTTTCTCTTATCTTGCAGTCGACTTGTAATCTTTGCCTGATTGCTAGCTAGCCAAAACTTTCACTTGTTCTTTTTTTTCCTCTAAGTATTTTCCCGAACTTATAGTCGACCTTGAGCTTTGCTAGAAGCCAACAACACTTTTCAAATTTGCCTTTTTTCAGAAAATGATCGCTTACTTCCTCTTACTCCTCACCTGCCTCCCAGTCCTCCAAGCCCGAGTAGAAGTCCATCAAGAGTTCATCTCCTCGAAGCGAGTCTCCGTCCGCTTCGAAATTGTCACAGAGTCCCACTCGCCGAATCGTCCAGTCACATTTGACCTCTTCCCCCGCGGCCCCAAAACCAACATCATCCTTCTCGACACGTTCAACCCGGTCTTCAACTTTTCCATTCAACTTGTGCAGCCGTTCACTGGTCAGCCGCTCGGTGATCGGATCTATCGAAAAGTTCAGTTTTCGGGCACCAACCAGCCGTGGATCAACGACACGTTCACGACGACATCTGGAATTTCGTTGAGCGTGGCGACCGAGGTCACATGTGCTCGCAACTATTTCGGGAATCGATGCGAAAACTTTTGTGATGCACACTTGGCGAAGGCCGCGAGGAAAAGATGCGACGCCATGGGACGTCTCCGCTGTGACATCGGATGGATGGGACCACATTGTGGACAAGGTGAGCTTTAACTTCAGTGTGTGTTTACGTGGTATCAGGCTGTCCCATCAGGGTTTGATCTACAAAAAATGCGGGAATTTTTTGGCTCAAAAAATGTGACGTCAGCGAGTTCTTAACTGGGTCTCAACTCCCGCATTTTTTTTGTAGATCTAGGTAGATCAAACCGAAATGGGACACTCTGGCACCACGTGTGTGTCTCAAAACTTCCTATAGATTTTTTCAAGTGTTTTATTTCAGCCGTTGACCCCCGCAAGTGCTCATGCGAGAACGACGGAATCTGCGTCTCGTCGATGATTCATCCAAGTCAGCCAAATCAAACATCGAGCAATGAACAGTTGATCTGCGAATGCACCAACGGCTTCACCGGCACTCGTTGCGAAATTTTCGGCTTCAATCAGTTCCAGCTGACCGCGCCCCGACCAGATGCTTGCAGTGTCAAAGACGCCTGCTTGAATGGTTAGTTGTTTTGTTAGAGTCTAGACATGAGAATTTGTTTTTTCAGGCGCCAAATGCTTCCCAAACGGTCCGAAAGTCTTCTGCTCCTGCGCTGTCGGCTTCATCGGTGAATTCTGTGAAATCTCACTCACCACCACCACCCCAACTACCGTGGAGATTACCGTCTCTACCTCGGGATACTCCAGCGCCGTCTACATCACAGTTGCTCTCTTCGTGATCTTCTCCATCATCATCGGATGCTTCAAGTACAAGTTCAAGCCGATGAGACAGCAGGCCTTGGCTCGTGGACAGGTACCAGAGCCCTACAAGATGCCTGAGACAAAGTCGATGCTGATCGATCCGGAAGCTTCAGAGGCTCAGAAGAAGGTGTTCACCATCGAGGGCAGTGTGCAGAAGATTGATGAGGAAGTGAGGTATACCAGTGCTCCAAGGAAGTATGAATCGAATAATGAGTATGCCGTTATTCAAAAGTCTACTCCACCGCCACCATCTTTAAGTCCACCGTCTATTCCAGCCTGTCACTATGTCTAGATTCTTCCTTTATCCAAAAAATGTGTGCTTCTTCCACGAGTAAAAATTTTCACCGTTTTTTTCTCAGTTTCTCTCTCTTATCTCATTTTCTTTAACTGTTTCCCTTCTGATGTTACGTGTAATTTCCGATCTCCTACATTCCGTCCCATCTCCCCACCTCCTCCAGCATCCCGCGTTCGTTTTTCATTTCATTGTATTCTGAAATGTTTGTTGTAATTTATACTTTTATACTTTTTGTTTTCTGTTTTCTGAAAAAAAATTGCTGATCCAAATCTTGAAAATCTGGTCCACACCTGTCTGACAGGTGCAGTGTGAAAAGCGCAACCAAAATGATACGAAAAAATTTTCCATCAAAAAATTGGCAAAAAGAATTCAAGTTTTGCAGGTGGCAGATTTGTGGTTGGAACGGATCACATCTGTCAATTTTTTTTTTTAATCATTTAGAAAAAAATATATTGTAGAAAAAAGGTTCAAGTATTTGAACTTATTATCCTTCTCCCCTTCTATCCCGCCGCCAAATTGTCAAACACTTTCTAATCCTGTTTGCACAGGTGAGGTAGGTTTTTGGCTTTTTGTATCCAGAATTATATACACACATATACATATAAGGAAAATTTTAGTATAGACGTGTTTTTTGAGCAAAAATTGAGCAGTAGTGCTTAAGATCTGGATTGTAAAAAAAATTAGCATAATATAACTAATCTCTAATACGTTAGGTAAGTACTTGAAATGTAGAAAGTGGATGGGAACCACATTAAGACACAGTAGTATTACGGGAACATTAAACTCTAAAAATGCGTATTACACAACATAAATGACGCGCAAAATATCTCGTAACGAAAACTACAGTAACTCTTTAAATGACTACTGTAGAGCTGGTGTAACAAAATTATTTTTGAACGATAAAAAAACGATTAAAATCGTATTATTCTTCAAAGGCGCACCTCATTTTTAATTTAAAAAAATTTAACCGTATTTTTCAGTTATATATCGCAAAATTTCGCCGTTAAGAGTACTTTTAAATTGGAAAAAAGGCCGATCTAAAAATGTTTCAAGATATTGGGACAATTTAAAATGGTTTGAGTCATAGGTGGGCGACAAACGATTGCTTCCGGCAAATCGGCAAATCGGCAAATCGACAAATTGTCGGAATCGAAATTTCCGGCCTATCGGCAAATCAGCAAATTTCAGCATTTAAAACTTTCGACAAACCGGCAAATTGGCATATTGTGGTTTTGCACATTTTTTTTTTGGAAATTTCAGAATTTCAATTTTAATCGGCAACACATCTATTTTGAAAAGTATGCAAGTTCTATGAAAATATCTAGAAAAAACGGGAAAAAAATTTCAAAAAGGCACAGTTTTTTTTCTTATAAAAAATATCCTCCAAAAACTTCCGGCAAATTGATGTGCGGCAAATCGGCAAATCGGTAAATTGTCAAAAAATAAAAATTTTCGCCCACCCCTGAATAAACTTTATTTTCGGGAAAAAACTTTCAAAACTTGCAAAAAATCACTTTTAGTTTTTTTTTTAATACACAAAAAATTCAAAAAATCACTTCTAAGTCTTCATTACATGATTCACAATTTATTTCTACTCGTTTTCTCATTTTCAAACATGGCTTTACAAGCCTCAGCTACCAGGCCGGCTCTCGATTTGTTCTGAAAATGATTGTCCTGCGCGACGAAAACCGAAGCTCCACGTTGAGTCCCCGTAAAGGAATCAAGGATTTTCAGTCTCTCGGCTTCTGAGATCTCTTTGTCAATGTTCTGAAAATAATTGTATTGTATAATAAAGCTACTTTTCAAAAAAAAAACTTACAAAATGCTGCAATCCTTCATGCTTCTCGAGCGTCTCAAAAACAATTTCCTCCTCGACGAGGTGATCTTTTCCGGCGAAAACAATCAGTTTTTTGACCTAAAAATTGTGAAGATGAAGCTTCAAAATAATGAACTATCAATCTTACATTCATATCGTTTGTCTTTTCAATAAACTCAAGTTGTCCTCCCAACGAGACATTTATCATAGATCTCATCGAGTTGACGGCCTCCTCGCCAGTAGTGATTTTGAATCCAAAAGCTTTATATACTGAAATTCAGAAGGGTTTTAGTATGAGGTTTTCAAATTTTCAAAAAAAAAACTCACCGCCCAACATCATGGCATTTCCGAGGAATAATGGTAGCATTTTATAAATTGAATCCACAGTTGTCATTCTAGAAATCGGGTTGATTCCCTTATGAATCCTCAGACCAGTCGGATTGATGAGCACAATTCCGTGAGCATCTCGAGCCACAGCCGTCTGAAGAGCATTCTCACATCCACGACTGTGACCGATGTACGCCATTTTTCCATCGATGCCTAGCTCATCCAGCAGTGCATTCGAATAGTTTTGCCGTTCGATGTTGATATGTTTTTGGTCGGGGTACTCTACAAAATTTAATTATTTTAAAATAATTTTTTTGAATTAAAGAAAATCAACTCACCATTTGTAAACGTGAAGCCTGGATAATTGACTCCAATGAATCTAATTTTTAAGTCATCCAGCTTGCTCCGAATGTACTTGAAATCGTTGTGAGACCCAGGGGAGCCGTGGAAAGCAACTACAGTACCAAATGGTGAGCCGGAAGTAAGGGAGTCCTAAATATATAAAATTGGCTCTACTCGTTTCATAATTTAAAAAAATCATTCCATCAGAAAATTTGAACACAAAATTAATTTTTTTTTTAACTTTTAGCTGATAATTTTGCTTTTTGGCAAGTTTTCCAGTACTATCAAGAATACTAAATTTTGCAATAATACGGTATCTGGTCTCGACACGACAAATTTTTGGTAAATGCAAAATGTGCGCCTTTAAAAAGTACTGTAATTTCTAACTCGTGTTTCAGTTGAAGTTTCATTGCTTTTTTATAGTTTTTCGGCAGAAAAGTATACTTTTTTGTTCGAAAAACTTTAATAATACAATAAACAATATTTAAACTTCTGAACAAATTGTGAAGAAAACTATGAAAAATTGATGAAACTTAGCAGAAAAAAAGTTTGAAATTACAGTACTTTTTAAAGGCGCACACCTTTTTGAATTTAACAAAAACTTGTCGTGTCGAGACCGGGTACCCTATTGCAAAAATCCAAAAAAAAAAAACTAACCTCATAAACCGCATCCAGCTCCACTTTCTTCCCGCTTTCCGTCTCAAACTTTACCAATTTTCGGCACAAATTTGGTTCCGTCATTTTTTGAAAAACTTTTGATGGGCCAGCAGAGGCCGCCAGAAACACTTTCGACGTTATCATTACACTAAAACTATTTGGAAAAATAAATTTTAGTGGATTTTTTTCTACTAGGAAATGATGGGGACAATGCGAGAGTTCACGTATTTAAAGAGAGCGCAGAGAGAAGGTTGGGTGAACTGAAGAGATAGTGTAGGGGTTAGATGAGGCGCAGAGACGTAAGAAAAAAGCGTTCGGAGATAGATGGGTGTAGTGTTGGCCACATTGTCGTCTGTGTAGTTGATATCATTTGTAGCGGAAAATATGTCAAAATTGATAAGGATTTTAGTTGTCTAGACCCCGTCGGGAGTATAGGAAAAATTAATTTATGCTTGTAAAAGTCCAGTAAACGTTCGAAAAAATTATGCATCCAACATTTTCTTGCAGGACTCAGCGACCAGCTCTGCCTGTGATTTATTCTGAAAATGGGTGTCCTTCGCCACGAAAACTGATGCACCAAGTTGATTTCCCGTAAAACATTCCATAATTTTTGACTTTTCCTCTTCAGAAATTCCATCTTCAAATCTCTGAAAAATTTTAAGTTTATGGTAGAGATGCTAGAAGTTAACTCACAAAATGCTCCAAACCGTCATGTTTCTCCAATTTCTCTAGGACAATTTCTTCTTCTACCAAGTGGTCGTTTCCGCCGAAGACGATTAGTTTTTTGGTCTGAAAATTTTCAAAATTAGAAGGGCGTAGACGATAGGCTTTTTTGAAAACTTACATGCTTCTGATTCAACTTCTCAATGTACTCAATTTGATCTTCCAGCGACATCCTCATCACGGACCGCATTGCGCACATGGCCTCCTCTCCAGATTTCACTTTGAAGCCGATAGCTTTGTAGACTGAAATATTTTTAAAATTTGAAATGAACTAAATAAATATTTTTACTTACTTCCTAAAATCATCGAATTTCCCAAAAAACTTGGCAAAAGCCCATACATCCAGTCCAAATACTCCAGCCTATAAAATGGCCTAATGCCCTGATGATGTCTGAACCCGGTCGGATTTATGAGCACAAGACCGTGAGCTTCACGTCCGACGGCTGTTTGCAGAGCATTCTCGCATCCACGACTGTGTCCCATGTAGATAATTTTTCCGTCGATTTTCAGCTCATCTAGCAAAGCGTTGGAGAAGTTTTGGCGTTCCGGATTTGCGTGTTGTTGACCTTCATATTCAGGCGTATTTGAAAATCCCGGATAATTGACTCCAATAAATCGAATATTCAGATCATCCAGCTTGCTCCGAATGTACTTGAAATCGTTGTGAGACCCAGGGGAGCCGTGGAAAGCAACTACAGTACCGAACGGGGAGCCGGAAGTGATAGAGTCCTGAATTTGAAAAGTTAATATTAGGGGGGCAAATTTTTTAGTAGGCAAATTTGGCAAATTGGCAAAATACCGGTTTGCCGACTTGCCGGAGTTTTGATTTTCGGCAAATTGCTGATTTGTTGTTTGCCAAACCTCAACTTGCCAGAAGTTTTCAGAGGGATTTTTATAGGACTTAAAACTGTGCCTTTTTGAAAATTTTCCCCGTTTTCTTTGGATATTTTCATAGAATTTGCTTATTTTTCAAAATAGATGTAGAAGCATTCTTAGGATGCGTACAATTTTTGCCGATTAAATTTGAAATTCTGAGATTTCCAAAAAAAAATTGGCAATTTGCCGGTTTGCCGAAAATTTCAATTCCGGCAATTTACCGATTTGCCGGAAAAGGTCGTTTGCCGCCCGCCCTGGTTCAAATATCCAGAAAAAAAACTAGATTAAAGTAAAACTTCGAACCACACCTCATAAACCGCCTCCAACTCCACAAATTGTTCATTTTCCGCTTGAAATTTCACTAGCTTCTTCAAAAGCTTGGGCTCACTTATTCGTGCTCTGGGGACCTCCGTCATTCTTGAAATTGTATTGATTAAAGAAAACGGTACAATAATTAGTTTTGACATTAAATTTTAAAAATAAGAAATGAAATTTTTAAAGCGTAAAATATGTATATTTTTTAAACTCGACAAAATAATTTAATTTCTTTGCAAAAAAATCAATAAAGAACTCGAATAAACCGTGTTATTCGTGGAATCTCAAAGGTCGAAAAAGGAAGTAAAATTGAGGGTAATCGTAAGCAAGCGCGCTCTATTGAGAGTGACCTTTTCCTCTCGAAGAAGGGGAGGCATTGTCACTATGCAAATACAGGGATTTGTGTTCCCTTGCAGCAGTACAGGTTGGAAGAACGCATTTTTTACAATTTGCTCACATAATCAATCGGCGCAGGACTCACAAAAGGAAATTGTTTTAAGAATTAACGCTTTGATAATAAGTTATTATTATTGATAACACAATTCAATGAATAATTCAAAAAAAAATTGAAAAACTATTTATAATACTAATTCAATAACATTGATCTAGCAGCATCTGCCAATAAATCCGCCCGCTTCTTATTTTGAAAATGGTTATCCTTTGCAATAAATACAGATGTTCCTTTTTGATTTTTGAAACTCTCCATTATTTTCTGCTTTTCAGATTCTGTGATGTTCGCTTTGAAATTCTGAAATTCCTTCCAATTTTTCAAGTTTTTCTATCACAAAACTTACAAAATGCGCGAGTCCCTGATACTTTTTGAGTGCTTCAAAAACAATTTCCTTTTCAATTAAATGATCGCTTCCCCCAAAAGTGATCATAGTTTTTGTGGGCTGTTCATTCAATTTCAGAATGTATTCCAGTTGCTTTTCCAGGTCACAGTTCATAATTGCTCGAATAACCGCCACGGCTTCCTCTCCGTCTTGAATTTTAAATCCGACCGATTTCATTACTGGAAATTGGAAAAGCTATTTATGGTTCAAAAAGTTACAATTTTCAGTTTGCGGAGACCGTCAACCAATCAGCGGTGCGCGGGGCGTGGCCAACATTGCTGATTGGCTGGTGCTTTTCAAATTTGAGTGCATTTTTGAAAATAAGCTTTCTACACATACATTTTCAAAACTTCGTGAAAAATCCGACAAATTTCTTCTAGAAACATTTCTCCACTTTTGAAAATACGTTGGGAAATTTATATTTTTTCGAGGAAGATAAAAAAACTTACAATTATACATAATGGTATCTCCTACCGTTTTCGGCAATTTTTTATGGAAATATACCAGAGATTCCAGCTTTCCCTTCGGACGAGACCCTTTATGAATTCTCAATCCAGTCGGATTAACCATTACTAGTCCATGAGGTTTCCGATTAGTAGCTGTTATCAGTGCACTTTCACACCCTCTGCTATGCCCCATTATGATCACTTTTCCCTGCACATCTAGCTCGTTTAACAATGCTTCTGAGTAGCTATTTCGTTCCCAGTTTCCGAAATGTTGACCGGGGTAGGCTGAAATTTTTTTAAAAATTATTTGATGGTTTTTTTAAAAAATAAACTGAAATTACCAGGAGTTTGCTTGAAACCTGGGTAGTTAATGCCAATGAATCTAATATTCATGTGCTCCAAACGCTGCCTAACATACTTGAAATCTTTGTGAGATCCTGGAGTTCCATGGAATCCGATTACAGTGCCCAGTGGTGAGCCTGATGCAGAAGTATCCTAGAAAATTGACTATTGAATATTAAAAACCTTTGGCTTACCGTACCTCATAAACTGCATTTAAATCTACCAATCTTCCCCTTTTGGTTTGGAACTGCACCAGCTTTGAGTACAACTTTGGCTCACTGGCGGGTAGGATGGAAAATGCTCGTTTTGACACAATCATTCTTGAATTTTTGAAATTAACTCTGCAAACAATACATCGAAATGAAACAGTTTTAGGAATTTGAATTTAAAACAATTGAAGTCGCGTGAATTTTTAAACGTGAAAATTAATTTTTTTTAAAAATCAAAATTTGATTAGTTGTCTTTTTAAATAGTTTTTTTTCCAAATTTTTTGTTTTACAATTTTTTATTGAAAATATAGCGATTGTTAAAATAATAGCAAAAAATCAAAATTTAAAAAAACCACAACAGACTGGCAAAAAGGAGAACAAGAAATGACGTCAAATGCGTACCCACAGGAGGAAACCGGTCAGATGTGTCTGTGTAGTCAGTGTGTAGCCAATGCACCCCCTCCTGTACTTTGGACCCTTGTCTATGTTTTAAGAAATTTTCAAATACAAACCTTAAACTGCAGGGCACTTTTTTCAGATTGAAAACTTTGGTTGGCCCAAAATTTGTTTTTTTTTTCAAATTTTTGTTGGCGTTTTCTGGGACAGTATTTCAAAATCTAATAATTTCTTGTATGTTTTTTATTGAATAAAATTACTATCACAGTTCTCAAATTATAGTCGTTGGAAATATTTTTCTTGGTGAAGATTCTCGGCGAATTCGGCAAATCGGCAAATTTGTCGCACACCCCTGATGTAGAAATAAGCTAGGCCCGTAACTAAGCATCCCGTTGGTATGACCATCTATAAAGCCGGTATATGATAGGTAGGTAGGAAAGCCTATTTTCACTGTATTTTCAGAAAATTAGTTGTATTTTATTGGTTTCTGATATCTGGCAGCAGGAAAACGAGTAGATAGGCGTAGGTCGGCTTGAAGGCAAATATGCATTTTTGGGTACTATTCCTTTTCTTGTACCTTGATAGCGTCCTACCAAAAAATAGCTGGAGTTCTGGAAAAATCGATTTTTACAGCATTCTGTGTCAGTTATTGAAATTATTCGAAAAATGTTTTTTTGCCAAATTTTACAATAGAAAAAATCGTGCTTTGCTGAAAGTATTGGATATATTATCCATTATAAATTCAACGGAAAACATGTTTTTATTAAACAAAATATCCATTTAAAAAGGGCACCTGTAAGTGAGTTTACATTCAAGCCATCAATTCTATCTTCTTCCTACTCATCATTCTCGCCTGGATTCCAAATTTTGGAAGTTCTCAGGATAATGAGGCTCTTGGAGTGAGTTTTTAATAATGTTCGAAACAATTTGTATAGATGCTTTACAGGAGCTAACAGGAGCTATGTTGTCGCTAAGAGGCTTGGCACAGAGTGAAGAGAATTTTAAAAAGGTGTTCCAAGAGTTTGACGAAGACGGAAATGGCTTCATCTCTGTTGCTGAACTGGAACCCCTCTTCAGCAACTTTCAAGCACGGCTGTCTGCCGAAGGGATTCGCAAAACTTTCCGTTACACCGATATCGACAGAAATGGTCAAGTTGATTTAGATGAGCTCATCGATGTAACCAGAGCTGTAAATCCTTCTCTTTAGAGAATCACCAACCTCAAATTTTCCAGTTTCCTCCTCTTATCCTCTCGTTTATAAGTATTATCTTCCCTAAAAAACTTTGAATAAATATTTCATCAACCTTCAATTGAAAAACTCTTTTTTTTGCCGATTAAAAACTTTGGTTCACCTAAAATTCGTTGTCTTTTGTAATTTTTGCTGACTTTTTCTGGGGCAGTATTTCAAAAGCTAAATATTTTTTGTAAGTTTATTATTGAATAAAATTACTATTACAGTTCTCAAATTATAGTCGTTGAAAATATTGTTCATGTTGCAGATTTCCCTTTTGTTTGTAAAGTTAAACAATTTGAAAATTTCAAAACATTAATTTAATAACATTGATCTAGCAGCATCTGCCAATAAATCCGCCCGCTTCTTATTTTGAAAATGATTATCCTTTGCAATAAATACAGATGTTCCTTTTTGATTTTTGAAACTTTCCATTATTTTCTGCTTTTCGGATTCTGTGATATTCGCTTTGAAATTCTGAAATTCCTTCCAATTTTTCAAGTTTTTCTATCACAAAACTTACAAAATGCGCGAGTCCCTGATACTTTTTGAGTGCTTCAAAAACAATTTCCTTTTCAATTAAATGATCACTTCCGCCAAAAGTGATCATAGTCTTTGTGGGCAGTTCATTTAATTTCAGAATGTATTCCAGTTGCTTTTCCAGGTCACAGTTCATAATTGCTCGAATAACCGCCACGGCTTCTTCACCATCATGAATTTTGAATCCAACCAATTTCATTACTGGAAATTGAAATAATTTATAAGATCTGAAGTATCCCTGAAAATTTCGAACATCCTTTAAAGGTGGAGTACCGAAATTTGAGACTTTGCTTATTTAGACCCAAAATGACCCAAAACCATCGACTTTCATAATGAGATGTTTTGAAAGTTTCTCAAAAACGGGTTTTTTCTAAAACATTGAGCCGACATAACTTTTATTTGAAAAATTTTCAGAACATCTCATTACGAAATTTGGTAGTTTTGGGTCATTTTGGATCTAAAAAAGTAAAGTCTCAGATTTCGGTACACCACTTTTAAAAACTTAGGTCTAACGAAAATACGTATTCCTAAACTGCCAAAACTACACTTTAAATAAGCCACTACCAATAATTTTGCTGCGTTTTGAACTAGAAAATTTCCGATCTCAAATTTTATTTTTACAGGACATTTTTCCAATTGTTCTGAAGCTCGTAAAATTGCTCTAGGGGTAGGCAACATCCAGAAAACTTTTCAGATTTTTGCTTTTTTTTTAATCAAAAACGCTCCCAAAATGAAAAAGTTTATGAAAAAATCCAACTTTCAAGCATTTTGACGAGCCTCAACAGTAGTAAAACACCACATTGAAACATTTTTTGGTAGTGGCCTATGGCATATTTCTCATTTTGCTTATACTCACAATTATACAAAATGGCATCTCCAATCTTTTTCGGCAATTTCTTATGTAAATAAATCAGCGACTCCAACTTTCCCTTCGGACGAGACCCTTTATTAATCCTCAACCCTGTTGGATTAGCCATCACTAGTCCATGAGGTTTCCGATTAGCTGCTGTTATCAGTGCATTCTCACATCCTCTGCTATGCCCCATTATGATCACTTTTCCCGGCACATCTAGCTCGTTTAACAGAGCTTCTGAGTAACTATTTCGTTCCCAGTTTCCGAAGTGTTGACCTGGGTACGCTGAAATTTATTTTTAATTATTTGATGGTTTTTTATTAATTAACTGAAACTACCTGGAGTTTGCTTGAATCCTGGGTAGTTAATACCAATAAATCTAATATTCATGTGCTCCAATCGCTGCCTGACATACTTGAAATCCCTGTGAGACCCTGGAGTTCCATGGAATCCAATCACAGTACCCAATGGGGAGCCAGATGATAATGAGTCCTGAAAAACTGACTTTTAAATTGAGAAATCAGTATTTCAGTGTCAACCTACCTCATAAACTGCATTTAAATCTACCAATCTTCTCCTTTTGGTTTGGAACTGCACCAACTTTGAATACAACTTCGGCTCGGTGGCGGGTAGCGTGGAAAATGCTCCTTTTGACATAATCATTATTGATTTTCTTGAAAGAATTTGTATCATAAATCACCAATTTGAAACATTTTTATTCACGAGATATTATCAAATTTAATCAAATTTGTGTTTAGAAAAAAAAATCTGACCTTCTCCATTTTTGTACTAGAAACGTAAAAAATACAACGATTGCTGGAAAATCAAAAAGACAAAATATAAAGCACAACATGAAGCTGGCATGTAAAAAAAGAAAGAAGATATGACGTCAACTGCGTACCCAAACGAAAAAGAGGAGAGAAGCGCGGGTCAGCTGTGTAGTTGGAGTGTGGCCGGTGTGCCCATCGGGTACTCTGGACCCTACTGGAATAAAATTTTAGCTTTACTATTAGATGAGTTTTTTTTTACATTTGATAAAAAAACAAGCTTTTTGGACAATTTTTTCTGGCCAAAAGAAAATCAAAAAATAACCGTCTAACAATTGACATTGAGTTGCAACTGTGTGAAGACGTGAAAATTTGAGAAAAAAAAATTCGCATTCAGAAAAATGCAAAAATTACACTGTAAACTGAAAAAAGCTCTAAAATATGAGTTCAACAAAATTATACGTTTGGCCAACTGCGAAGATTTGCAATTTGGTCGCCTGATGCCGAAAACTTGCCGAAAATTTGCCCATCGATAGCTGAGTTTTTAAACCAGTCAATTGAAGTATATCAGGAAAAGCGAACTCACAAGATGTCGGTCGCTGCAGTTTTTGACATTTCTGGTATTTTTGGGTGTTGTTTTTTTGTCAAAAATAGGGGACTTTTCAGATATGTATGTTATATCACATGTTATGTATGTTATGTATGTTATATTAGCCGATATGGAACCAAAAATTATCGAAATTGGTTACCTATCGGCTTTAAATATACCTTATATCAACGAAAGTAAATGAGATAAACTACCAATATATGTAATAAAGGACGATAATTCCAAAAAAGTCAACTTCGGACATGAATCTTATTTCGCAATGAATCTTGCGCAATGAATCTTATTTTGGCACCTCATGTCCTATGCATGTTTAATACTTTTACCCATTATTCATCTCCCTGACACCCGCACATTCATGTACCAACTAATCAACTTTTCAGATGATAATTCATTTTCTGTATGTTTATTAGTTTTCTGTATGTTTATTATCGTATGTTTATTACGTTTATTATCATGATTTCAATCGTAATAAATTCAATTCAATTCAATATGTAAAAGCGAGAATACAATTTATTGTAAAATTACATTTTTTGACAGCCTTTATTTCCGAATTTTCAAAAAATACAAAAAAAATTCAGAAAGAGGAAGGAAAAAATTCAAGCAACTACATGAATTTCCTAAAATTGAAAAAAAAAATCGTAGTAAAATTTTTCAAAAATTAAAAAAAAACAACTTTTAAAAATTTCAACGAGCGGATTCAATGGTGTTTCAAATATTTTTTAATTATTGGTGAGGGTTTAAACCAGCGATTCTCGAATTTTTTTCACCAAAAATTTGACTGAAAATGTTGAAAAATGTTAAAATTTTGAAGTGTTTCATTAAAATACTGAACCGGCAATAGGTGGGCGGCAATTGCCATTTGGCAATTTTGGCAAATTTTGTCGACAAACTCGGCAAATCGGCAAACTGCCGGTTTTCCTGATATTTTCAATTCCGGCAACTTGCCGGTTTGTCGATTTGCCGGATATTTTCAATTCAGGCTATTTGCCGATTTGCCGTTTGCCGAACACCAATTTGCGGGAAGTGTTTAGAGGGAATTATTTATGAAACCGAAACACTTAAATTTGCGCCTTTTTGAAATTTTTTTCCCCGTTGTCTTCAGATAATTTCATAGAATTTGTGTACTTTTCGAAACAGATGTAGGAACATTCATAGAATGCGTACAATTTTGCCGATTAAAATTGAAATTCTGAAATTTCCAAAAAAAAAACTGTACAAAACGACAATTTGGGTGATTTGCCGGTTTGCCGATTTGCCGGAAATTTCATTGCGGTATATTGCCGGCAGCTTCGATTCCGGCAATTTGCCGATTTGCCGGAAAAAATAGTTTGCCAACCACCCCTGTATTGGGTTATTTGAAATGATTATTATTTCCCATTGGTTATATCTTCAATGTTTAGCAATGCAATAAAATTATTTCCCCCCCCCCCCCCCCCCCTGCAAATAATTCCAGTGACAATTTTCCATAAAATAAATATGTTCGGCAACTCTGCAAAAGAACACCAGGTGTGTTCATAAAGTCGTATTGTGTGGAAGTTTGAACACTGGAACTTTGGATTCGTCGGAAAACAATTCATCATAATCGAATTTCTACATATGCAAAAATTCAGAGTAGTTAAATTCGCTTAGCAATATACGGTGATCTACAAAAAATGCGGGAGAAGAGACGCATAGTTCTCAACTGATTTCGTATGGTTAAGAACGTGCTGACGTCACATTTTCTTGATAATAAATTCAATAATAAAGAGAGTATGCGCCTTTAAGGAGTACTGCAGTTTCGAACTTATTATTTTTGCAGAAATTGAAAAAAAAGTTGTTCTTAATATGGAAAAGGTGAAAAAAAGGAAACTACAGTACTCCTTAAAAGGCACACCCTAATTTTTTTTATTTAAAAAAATCGGTCGTGTCCAGATCATCTGAAATTGAACTTATGAAGAATATGAAATATTTTTAACCGAAAAAAAAAAAACGAAAGTACTGCGCAAAAACCCATTCCAATTAATCCAGAGAAACTACTTTTGAAATCGGAAAAAAGTGCATTTTCGTTTTTCATAGTGTTTTTTTTTCTAAACAGCGGTTTTTTTTTCAAAATTTGCAAAAAAATAAACTTCTTCAGAAAAAAAAAAGAAAAATAAGTTTTACAGAACATTTTTTAAAATATTAATTGGACGCAGAATTTTTTTGAAATCGACGTGAAAACGCGCCCCACGGCTAATTGAAACGCCCCGCCGCCCGAGTCATGGGTCTCGTTAGGAATTTGACAGTAAAACCGTGGTGCCAGGCTGTCCCATTACGTTTTTGATCTACAAAAAATGCGGGAATTTTTTGCGCAAAAAAAGTGACGTCAGCACCATACGAAATCAGTTGAGAACTCTGCGTCTCTTCTCCCGCATTTTTTTGTAGATCTACGTAGATCAAACCCAAATGGGACACTCTGACACTAAATTCAGAGTTTTCCATTAGTTTTGCATGCTTTCAAACAATTTTCGTCTTGATTGAAAGCATGTAAAACTAATTGAAAAACTCAATTTACACGTGGTGTCAGAGTGTCTCATTTCGGCGTGATCTACGTAGATCTACAAAAATTGCGGGAGAGAGACGCAGTGTTCTCAACTGATTTCGCATGATTAAGAACGTGACGTCACATTTTTTGGGCAAAAAAATCCCGCATTTTTTGTAGATCAAACTGTAATGGGACAGCCTGGCTTCACGTGAATTTAGAGTTTTGCAGCCAAATACCTAACGAGACCCAACGTATAGGGGCGGACAGTTTTTCATTGGCCGTGGAGCGCGATTGCGCCATTTCCCCAATTTGTTACTAATTTTTCTTCCATTTTCAACCAATTCACTTTTTTCAGGGAAAAAGCACAAATTTTTTCCAGCTTCCTCGCCAAAACGAAAATATTTTGAGAAGCATCTTCGATCGCCGGGCGGCGGCCGATTTTTTTCACACATCGCTCACTTCTCAGTGCATTCTCATGCAAATCGTCGCGTCCCTGGCACACAATCACAAAAGTCGGGAGGGGTGGTGGTAGATAGAAGGAAAAGGAAAGAAAAGACAGTTTTCAATATATTTGAAATATTTTCTTCTTCGTTTCTTTTTTTGTGCTCTTCTTTTATCCAGTTTTTTTTTCAATATATTTAACAATAATCGTGGCAATATTGAAGACTCCCCCACATCTGTTGTTAGTCGTCGACGCGGCGCCGTTGTGTGCACATATTTCAATCGGAAAGTTCTGAGTTAGCAAAAACAAAGAGCATCTGTCAAAACGTTTTGATGATTTGATGACGAAGAGTGAGGTTCTCAATTTTATCGCCGGTCCCGTATTTTATGCTCCGAAAACTCTTTTGTTTCATCTCCGTATTTTATTACACGATTTTGTTAACAAATTCCTCGTTAAAGTTGGTTTTTAACGCAAACTTTTTATTTTTTAAATTTAATTGAAAAATAAAAATATATACTACAGTAGTTTTTTGAAGGCGCATGGCTGAATTTTTAAAGTCGCGTCGAGACCCTTCACACTTTTTTGAGATCCGCGCCTTTTTACTACGGTATTGCTAGTTTTTATTTTCTTTTTTAAATGCCTTTTTTGTGGATTTTCCTTGTTTTTTGCCAATTTTCGCGCATTTCCGTCCAATTTTCTTGCGAAAAAACTTAAACTTTGTAGAAATTTTCGTTGAATTTTCATGCAAAAACGTCAATTTTCGGCGAGTTTTCCGTTTTTTCCTTAGAAAACTAAAGTTTTTCAATTTTTCCGGTCGTTTTCCAGATTTTTACCGCGTTTTCCCTGTTTCGCTTCAGTTTTTATCTAATTTTTCAAGTTTATTCCTTCAGTTTCTGTGAAAAATAATTATTTTCACCTTTATATCCACCACTTCCCAAGAAATCCCTCTCATTAATTTATTTTTTCTCAATTTTATCCAATTTTTCACCGCAATTCTCCCTTTTAACACCATTTCCAGCCGAAATACACCGTCCATCTGTCACCAGTTCGTCGTAATTAGAGTTAGATGGGTGAAATAGATAAATCGAGCACTTCTCACCTCGAAACACGTGCGCAATGTTATAAAAAATAACATATGTTGATTTTTTATCGCAGAAAATCCCAAAAAAGACGAAAAATCGTTCTATTTGCCATGCCATATAGTTTGGCGGTGCCGGTCGGTGCGCCGTGGGAGCCAGATATTTTCCCGAAAAATTTAATGTCCCATTCCGGTTTGATCTACGTTGATCTACAAAAAAATGCGGCAGAGTTCTCTCAACTGATTTCGCATAGTTAAGAACCTTGCTGACGTCACATTTTTTGGGCCAAAAAAAAATTCCCGCATTTTTTTGTAGATCAATCTTCTCCCGCCCGGCTAACAAGCATACCACAATATTCTTTTTCTTATTTTTCTCTATCACAAAATTCAGCCGGATTCAAGTTGACCGCAGGTGGCCTTCCGCAGATGTTCATCATCGATTGACACGTGACACATTTATAATTGTCAATTATTGTGGATTTTCGAAACGCAAAAAATTTCCATTCAAGCAGCAGCAGCTGGCCCCCGACTAGTTTTCTATGGTGAATCGGAAAATTGGAAATTTCAAGAAAAAAAATTTTTTTTTTCGCTAACGGGTGTTTGGCACCTGTCTTTAGAGACCAGCTATGGTACGAATTACTCACCAGCTTGGAATCTACACGTGGCGTCAGAGTGTCTCATTTCGGCTTGATCTACGTTGATCTACAAAAAATGCGAGAGAAAGGACGCAGAGTTTTCCACTGATTTCGCATGGTTAAGAACGTGCTGACGTCACATATTTTTGGGCATAAAATTCCCGCATTTTTGGTAGATCAAACCGTAATGGGACAGCCTGGCCTGGCACCACCAGCTTGGAATCTACCGAATTCAGCCTCAAAAACCGGCGAATTTCACCGGATAAACTCGCAATATTTCACACCACCCGGAGTGAATTTCGAGATGGGCGGTTTATTGTGGCGGGGGAGGAACCAATTTGTCTCATTCACCTAAATACTTCCGACGACTCTTTGAACTGTGCCGCCGCCCAAGTTAGGCCGTCTGACAAATAAGGAGAAAATGGGCACTTCAATGGGGAGAGGCGGATTTGAATATTTATTAGTTTGCCAGGTGTTTTCTTAGATGGTGGCGGGGTGGTTTTTGGAATTTTTCGGCTTTTTGACAGATTTTCACGAAATATCAATGAAAATTCCTCAAAAGCGAAAGTTTCGAATTACAGTACTCGTCGTTAAAGGCACATGATACAAAAATTTGTCGTGTCGAGACCAGATACCGTATTTTTTTGGGAAAAAATCGCAAATCTGAGTTATAAAAATTTTCGGCTATTCGACATGGTGCAAACGGCATGCTTTTCGATCAAACTTTTGTAGTTTGAGCCAGGGGTGAACGGCAAACGATTTTTTTCCAGCAAATCGGTAAATTGCCGGAATTGAAAATTTCCGGCAAACCGGCAAATTGCTGGAATTGAATTTTCCAGCAAGCCGGCAAATTGGAAAATTTCCGGAAAAGGGAAAATTGCCGGAATTGAAAATTTCCAGCAATCCGGCAAATTGTCGGAATTGGAAATTTCCGGCAAATTGGCAAACTGCTGGTATTGAAAATTTCCGGCAAATCGGCAAAAAATCCCTCTAAAAACTTCCGGCAAATCTGATATCCGGCAAACGGCAAACCGACAATTTCCGGCGAATCGGCAACTTGCCGGAACTGAAATTTTCCGGCAAATCGGCAAAAAAATCCCTCTAAAAACTTCCGGCAAATCTGATATCCGGCAAACGGCAAACCGACAATTTGCCGAAATTAACAATTTCCGGCAAATCGGCAATTTGCCGAATTTGAAAATTTCCAGCAATCCGGGAAATTGTCGGAATTGGAAATTTCCGGCAAATTGGCAACCTGTCGGAACTGAAATTTCCCGGCAAATCGGCAAAAAAAATCCCTCTAAAAACTTCCGGCAAATCTGATATCCGGCAAACGGCAAGCCGGCAAATTGCTGGAATTGAAAATTTCCGGCAAATCGGCAATTCGCTGGAATTGAAAATTTACAACAAATCTGCAAGTTGCCGAAATTCAAAATTTCCGGCAAATCGGCAAATCGCCAAAATTGAAAATTTCCGGCAAACCGGCAAATTGCCGAAATTGAAAATTTCCAACAAATCGGTAAATTCCCGAAAATGAAAATTTCCGGCTATCGAATAATGTTCTATCGGGTACTGAATTCTTAATTACCGGCTCTCCTTGATCAGTGACAACAACCCCGGGGTGGGGGTGTCATAGGCATAATGAGATTGCGTAAGCCAAAAACCGTCCGATTCCTGTTGCAAGGTGGTGATCTGTGGCGGTGGCGGCATTTCTGAAAGATGATGACCGAGCAACAGGCACCTAATTATGCACCGGACACTGCCTGTAAACTTAACGTGCACACAACACACGTCATACGGTTCGCAGAGGAGCAAACTTGGCAAGAGACGTGATGTGCTGCCTAAACGCATGGTTTCAGGCTGTCCCATTACGGTTTGATCTACAAAAAATGCGGGAATTTTTTTTCGCCCAAAAACTGTGACGTCAGCACGTTCTTAACTATGCGAAATGAGTTGAGAACTCCGCCGCATTTTTTGTAGATCTACGTAGATCAAACCGAAATGACACTACGTGCCTAAAGTGATTGTTTACCGTTATGAGTAACTTCACCTACATCACCTGCAACCAACTCGCTAAATTGTCGATTACACTGTGATCGAATCGTCGGCTTCGCCCTTTTGTTAGTCAGTATGCTCAGAGCAGAGCTCCGTCACACATTATGATCATCGGGAGGAGTTAATATATTATTATGATGGTCATAGAATTGGCAAAAGCTGATGCTGAGGACCTAGAAGCTAGGCATAATTGGCTTTCCACTGTAAAAAACAGTTAATTCTCAAAAATTGAGGTGGGAAAAACTTTCGGCTTCAAGCTTTTTGGAAATTTTCAATTTTTCGAAAAGAATCTATATAATAGATTTTTCCAAAAAGTGAAAAAAAAAATCCAAAAAATAGTTCTGAAATGTTTCTATATTTTAATTGTGGAGCAATTCTACAGACCACAAATGTCGTGAAGAGGAAAACTGAAAAAAGGGTCTTATTACGGGAACACTAAATTCTGAGAAAACTGCGTATTGCGCAACATATTTGACGAGCAAAATATCTCGTAGCGAAAACTACAGTAACCCTTTAAATGACTACTGTAGCGCTTGTGTCGATTCACGGTTTCTATCAAAATTAAGCGAAAAATGAGAAAATAATATGAAGAAACTATGGAAAATAGAATATAGCGCTGTTTTTTTTTTTCGAAAAGTGACAGCGATACCCCATTTTCCATAGTTTCTTCGTGTTATTTTCTCATTTTTCGCTTAATTTTGATCGAGCCCGTAAATCGACACAAGCGCTACAGTAGTCATTTAAAGAGTTACTGTAGTTTTCGCTACGAGATATTTTGCGCGTCAAGTATGTTGCACAGTACGCATTCTCAAAATTTTATGTTACCGTAATAAACATTCTAGAACCGTTTTGGAATTTTCGCGTTGTAAAAATCTGGAAATTCTGCTATAGGAAAACGCCTTCCTGCCTGCCTGGCTTGAATTAGGGCTTGTGAATTCCCCTCCAAAATGCAGAAAAGAGGCGGCGGGAGGTAGGCAGCAGGTTTCAGGCAGGCCCTGAAACCTGCCTACTGTCTACCAGAGCCACTGATGTCTCGTTTTGAAGACGATTTGGTAGCAATTCTGTGTAATTTTTTTAAAAGTTTTACGATTTTTAAGTATAAACTGTAAAATTAACCAAAATTTCAACCAAATTCGCTCAACCGTAAAGTTTGAGTCCACCGATAAAATTCGCCACAATCACGTGGTGTCATGGTGTCTCATTTCGGCTTGATCTACAAAAAATGCGGGAGAAGAGGCGCCACGTTCTCAACAGATTTCGTATGGTTAAGAACGTGTTGACGTCACATATTTTTGGGCAAAAAATTCCCGCATTTTTGGTAGATCAAACCGTAATGGGATAGCCTGTACAATTTTGACCTTGTTTATCGCAACTTGTTGCTCGAAACTATGCTCATATACAATAATTTTCGTGTTTATGTGTGTGCCTATGTTCACAGCTGTTTTCACCTCCGCTCTGCGTCTGCGTCTCTCCGTTTTCTCTCACATACACACACAGTCTTCATTGGGTCCTAGCTGGCTGGTTCGAAAGGGCGGAGCCTCTATCTCGCCGGTTTCCGTGTCTGCGGCAGCAGTCTGTTTCAATGAGGAGTGCGCGTTGGCCCGAAGAAGACAATTAGAATTCGATTTCTGTGTCTTCTTACTACTCGAAGTGTGTTCGTTTTTTGATTGGAATATCATATGCCTCTGGCTAATTGCTTTTTTTGCCGGTTTTGTTTCATTCAGTTAGTGTTGTTATCCGTTCCTGTGATTAAAGAAATTCGTTCCTAATTCCTGTTCCACGTGGACTCAAAGTGTCTCATCATTGCGCTTTGATCTACAAAAAGTGCGGGAATTTCCCCCCATTGAAAGTGTGACGTCAGCACACTCTTAACCATGCGAAATCAGTTGAAAAGTCTGCGTCTTTTCTCCCGCATTTTTCGAAGATCAAACCAAAATGGGACACTTTGACGCCACGATTTTTCTTGCTCCTCTGTACTTTTTTTGTCACTCAAAAGCACGTTCTTAACCATGCGAATTCAGTTTAGAACTCTGCCGCATTTTTTGTAGATCTACGTAGATCAAACCAAAATGAGGCACTCTGACGCCACGTGGGGTCAGAGTGTCCCATTTCGGCTTGATCTACGTAGATCTACAAAAAAATGCGGCAAAGTTCTCAACTGATTTCGCATTGTTGATAACCTTGCTGACGTCACATTTTTTGGGCAAAAAATTCATTCCCGCATTTTTTGGTAGATCAAACCGTAATGGGACACGCCTCGCTTTGAAGTCATATAACAGTTTTTCCCCCCTGCTCTTCAATACTTTTCAAGCTTGAATCGACCTCATTTTTCAGTTTTCCATTAATTTTCCAGGTTCTTTCACCCGCCCTTCTAGCACACGATCCTGTACTATGACTAACTTCTCTTCCCTTCTCACCACCATCTTCCTCTGCATCATCAGCTCCGCGACCGGCTCCGGAACCATCGAGCTGCTCATCTCATCCCCACAAACCGTGCTCGTCGAGCCGACGGTGTGCGCGAATTTCGAATGCGCGGCACCCGATGATCTATCGTTGGCGCGAAAAGTTCAACGAAGAGTTCCTCTCCGCTTCGGCACCGGACAATATCACGGAGAAGCCCGCGAACGCATTGATCTTCACCTCAAAATTATCGAACCAACGAGTAATGGTAGGTTTCAAAGGAAAAAGAGCCCACACTTCCTCTTGCTCTCCTTGTGTTGTTTGATGGTGACCCGTGGTGATAAGATAGTGTGACAAGTGTTATCAGATGGACTGCTAGTGGTCTTTGCAACGGTTGTTACCGGCCCGGGGCCGGGCCGGCCTTTACGGAAAATTTTAAATCTATTTTTCAGGAAAAATCGGAAAAAAATGTTCAAAAAAAATTGGAAACCATATAAATTTATTCCAGAATGAAGAAAAATGACTGAAATTTTGAGCAGTTTTTCAAAAAATCAACAAAAAAATTGTTTCGAAAAATTTGAAAATTTTAATTTTTAGTTTTTAAAAAATCGAAAAAAATTTTTTTGACCAAAAACAACATTTCTTGTTTCAAATTTGGACCAAAAATACAAAAATCAGATTTCTCCGAAAAAAAAACCCTAAAAAAAAAGAAATTTTAGATTTTTTGATCATACCAATTGAAACATAACAATTTGGTCCAAAAAACGATAAAAAACCAAAAAATTAATTTTTTTTGTTTAAAAAAAAAAATAAAAATTCCATTTTTGCAAAAAAAAAAAACCAAAAATTCCATTTTTGCCAAAAAAGAACAAAAACCCATTTTTGCCAGAAGAAAACCAAAAAAAATCCATTTTTGTCCATAAAAATACCAAAAAACCCCCTAAAAATGCATTTTTTGCCAAAAAAAAAAACCGAGAAATCAATATTTTACCAAAAAACCAAAGAATTCATTTTTTGCAAAAAAAAAAACCAAAAAAAAAATCCATTTTTGCCAAAACAAAAACGAAAAAAAATCAATTTTCTTTGTCCATAAAAAAACCAAAAAAAAACCAAAAAAAAATCCATTTTTGCCAAAACAAAACAAAGAAATTATTTTTGGCAAAAAAACACCAAAAATTCCATTTTTGCAAAAAACAAAACCCCAAAAAAAAAGCATTCTTGCCGGAAATCCCAAAAAAGAAACCAAAAAAATCCATTTTTGCCAAAAAAAAAAACCGAAAATTCCATATTTGCAAAAAAAAAAAATTTTTTGTCCATTAAAAAAACAAAAAAAACCATTTTTTGCCAAAAAAAAACCGAGAAATCAATTTTTGCAAAAAAAAAAACAAAAAAAAAATTTTTTTTTGCCAAAACATAATCGAAAAAAAAATTTATTTTTGCCAGAAAAAACCAAAAAAAAAAAAAAAAAAAACGGCAGCCCTGCTTCAGAAAAGTCAAAATTACGAGAAACACTCAAAAATCTGAGAATGCGTATTGCACAACATATTTGACGCGCAAAATATCTCGTAGCGAAAACTACAGTATCCCCCCTTTAAATTACTACTGTAGCGCCGCTGGTGTCGATTTACGGGCTTAATTTTGATATCCGATCAAAAATCGGGCTCGTAAATCGACACAAGCGCTACAGTAGTCATTAACAGGATTACTGTAGTTTTCGGTACGACGAGATATTTTGCGCGCGTCAAATATGTTGTGCAGTACGCATTCTCAAAATTTTATGTTACCGTAATAAACATTCTAGAACCGTTTTAAAATTTTCGCGTTGTAAAAATCTGGAAATTCTTCTTTTTCCAGAAATTCTCGCCCTCCAACACCACCGTCCTGCCGCCGATACGGAATGGAACTCCGACGCTCCGATCGTCATCGAGACCTCTCGTGGCTTCAACGTGACGGTTCAACTGCGGAATTTGTGCAGCTCGTGAGCATTTTTTTTTCGGAAAAAAAATTCCGAAAAGTAGCCAAAAATTCCAGAAACTACCACGGAAAACGCTGCAATCGATATTGTATCGCGAATGCGAAGCTTCACTGGGAGTGCTCAACACACGGAGTCCGCCGATGCTCCGCCGGATGGTCTGGTGAAGATTGTTCAAATCGTGGGTGATGGAATTCTGCGTATTGGGCAGCATATTTGACGCGCAGCAAAATATCTCAAAACTACAGTAATTGACTACTGTAGCGCTGGGGTCGATTTACGGGCAAAAAAATGGAGCCCGTAAATCGACACAAGCTTTTTATCTGAGAAGAATTCTGCGTATTGCACAACATATTTGACGCGCAAAATATATATTGAAAACTACAGTAATCCTTTAAATGACAACTGTAGTGTCGATTTACGGGCTCCTCAAAACGAGCCCGTAAATCGACACTACAGTAGCTATTTAAAGAATTACTGTAGTTTTCGCTACGAGATATTTGCGCGTCAATTCTCCAACTAGTTTCGATCCATTAACCCCCCCCCCCCCCCCCTAGCTTCCGCCGCCGCCGCCGCCGCCGCTTTTTCACACATACACATCTGGTCAATTGACAAGTTGGGTGGGGTGATGATTATTTGGCGGCACTCTCAGAGATCAAAAGAATTGTGCGCGAAATAGGAGGCGTGTCGCGGCGGCGACGACGACGTTTCGATTGAAAAATGATTGAACGGTTTTATTTTTGGGAATTTCCTGTGAAAATTGCCATTTTATGCTTTTTGGGGGGTTTTTCGCGATTTTTTTCCGATTTTCATTTTATGGAAAAATTGCGCCTGTCGAATAAAATTATAATAATTTTCAAATTGGGCCTAATTTTTCAATACTTTGAACCAGGGGCGGGCGGCTAAATGCCGGTATACCGATTTGCCGGAAATTGCCGATTTGCCCGAAGTTTTCATTTTCGACAATTTGTCGATTTGCCGGAAATTTTCAATTCCGGCAATTTGCCGATTTCCTCGAAATATTGAATTCCGGCAAATTGCCGATTTCCCCGAAATTTTCAATTCCGGCAAATTGCCGATTTTCCTGAATTTTTCAATTACGGTTAATTGCCGTTTTGTGCCGGAAGTTTTGATACTTGACAAATTTGCCGAATTGCCGGAAATTTTCGATTCCAGCAATTTTCCGATTTGCCTGAAATTTTCGATTCCAGCAATTTTCCGATTTGCCTGAAATTTTCAAATTCGACAATTTGCCGATTTGCCGGAAATTGTCATTCTCGGCATATCGCCGATTTGCCGGATATTTTGATATTCGCCAAATTGCCGCTTTGCCGGAAATTTCCAATTCTGGCGATTTTCCGATTTGTCGGAAATTTTCATTTTCGGTAAATTGCCGATTTGACGGAAATTTTCCAGTCCGTCAATTTGCCGATTTGCCGAAAATTTTCATTTCCGGCAAATTGCCGATTTACCGGAAATTTTCAATTCCGGCAAATGGCCAATTTCCCAGAAATTTTCAATTCCGGCAATTTACCGATTTGTTGCAAATTTTCAATTCCGGCAATTCGTCGATTTGCCGATTTTCCGGAAAAATCGTTTGTGGCCCACATCTGCATTGAACACTGTCATCGCTCATTTTTGACAGCTTTTCAAACCTTCTCATTACAAAATTCGGTAGTTTTGGGGGCAAGTTTGCGTCTAAAACGAATTTTTACCGGGTTTTCTTGCAAATTTGGGCCAGAAGCTCGTACTTCGAATTTTTGTAAATTTAGTCCATTTACCCTAGAACCACCACCACCACCACAAGCACACCACACAATTTTGATGGACAAGGTTAATGCGGTGGTGGTGGCGGTAGAAAGTGGCAAGCGGAGTAAGAAAATGGGGAGAAAAGACAACACACACACACACACAGTTAGTTTTCCAATTAGTGAGACACACGAGTGTCAACCCAATTAACCTCGATCCTGAATCTCCGCGACGAAATGAATTTCTGAGCGATTTTGGAGAGAATTTGGACAACGAAAATTGAATTCCGGG
Organism: Caenorhabditis elegans; assembly: GCF_000002985.6. Lineage (NCBI taxonomy): Eukaryota > Metazoa > Nematoda > Chromadorea > Rhabditida > Rhabditidae > Caenorhabditis > Caenorhabditis elegans. Next base: position 3,214,250 of record NC_003283.11, read on the forward strand.
GAGATTTTCCCCGATTCTGAGAGCCTTTTTCGAAGCCGCCCGAAATTGGCGAAAATTTCAAAAACCGGCAAATGTCGAACTCGCTCGCGGTGTTGCCGAAAATTTCAGAAACCGGCAAGTGCCGAAATTGCCGAAAATTTCAAAAACCGGCAATTGTCCGAAATTGCCGGTTGTCGAAAATTTCAAAAATCGGCAAATGCTGAAATTGCCGAAAATTTCAAAGCCGGCAAAAGGGCGAAATTGCCCGTTGCCGGATATTTCAAAAACCGGAAAATTTCGAAATTCGAAATTGCTGGCAGTTGCCAAAAATTTCTAAAATCGGCAGATGCGGAAATTGCCGGTTGCCGACAGTTTCAAAAACCGGCAAATGTCGAAGTTGCCGGTTGCCGAAAATTTAAAAATTGGCGAAAGGGCGAAATTGCCGGTTGCCGTAAGTTTCAAAATCCGGCAAATGCCCGACATTGCCTGTTTCCGAAAATGCCATAAACCGGCAAATGCCCGAAATTGCCGGACATTTTCGATTTCCACGCAGTTCTGGTCCAGGTGTGTGCCAAAGCGTGTGCTAATTGTAAAAAGTACAGGTGTTTGCACACGAGCCCGCTCTACTAATTGGATTAGGTCATCATCGTCATCTAGAATTGTTAGATAAATAGTGGCATAGTTTTGACAAGTTACATCAGAGGAGTAGTGATGATGGCAGCAGGTGGTGCTAATTGTGATTCTTGTGTGCGGTTTTCTGGTCGGTCAGGCAACAAGTATTTCAGCCTTAAAGCCATGGATGTGCGGCAAATTTTGAAATTTTGCCGAGCTTGGAAAACGGCAAATTTGGCAAATTTTCCGAACGCCCAGTGGAGCACTTTGACCTAGAAAAAGTGGATCTGAAATTGCTTTCAGTGAATTTTTTTCACTACTTTGAAAGTTCACAAAACTCAAAACATCCAAACCCCTGGTTTTCAGTGAAAAATTCGAATTTTTTTCTCGAATAACTGGACCAATTTTCAGCGATCTGCGCCGGCGGTTGCAGCAATCGTGGCAGATGTGTGGCACCGAACCAATGCTCGTGCGCCGACGGATTCAACGGAACTCGCTGTGAGCAGTGCCTACCACGCGCGGGATGTGTCAACGGAGACTGTGTTAACGAGACGCCGAACACGTGCAAGTGTAGAGACGGTTTTATTGGTGATCGGTGTGATATTGGTAGGCGTAGAAAAAATTACTGGAAAAAAAATTAAAAAAAAAAAAACGGAAAATTCAACATTTTTTGCAAAAAATGCAGAAAACCCTATTAATATGGCCGGAAAACACGAAAAAAATCGTAAACAATTTTGAAAAATTCTAAAAATGTAATTTTGAGCATATGGGCATTTGGAGCAAAACATTAATTTTTTTACCGGAAAAATATTGAAAATTTGATAGTTTTCGGGAAATTTCCATTTTTTTTCCAAGTTCTTTAAAAAATTTTAAATTCTAAAAAAAATCTAACTTTTCTAAGTTTTTTTCCGAAAAAATTAAAAAAAAAATTAACATTACCTTATTTCAAATGTCTCTTTTGCCAAAAAATGTCTGAAAATTTGCACTTTTTTAATCAAAAAGTCGAAAACACTGTAAAAATGAAAAAAAAACCGAATAAAATATTTGAAAAAATTCAAAAATTTTCAATTTTAAAGCATTTGGAGCAAAAACAATTTTTTTAACCGAAAAAAACTGAAAATTCAATGGTTTTCGGGAAATTTTCACTTAAATTTTACCGATTTTCCTTGCTTTTTTCTCTAAAAAGCACCCAAAATTTTAAATAAAATCTAAATTTACAGATTTTTTGTTTTTAAATGTTGAAAATATTCGGATTTTCCTGGTTAAACAAAACCTTTAAAAAAAAAGAAATTTTTTCTGAATTTTCAGAGATTTTTTTCCAAAAAAATTAGAAAGTTTAACATTAATTGAAAAAAATTTCTGAAAATTTGGAAATTTTTGTATCAAAAAATTAAGAAAACGCGAAATCGAATATTAAAAAAAAATTTAAAAATATTTCATTTTGGAGCATTTGGAGCAAAAAATTAATTTTTTTTTCGGAAAAATATTGAAAATTTAAATTTTCCGATTTTCCTGGTTTTTTTCTTTAAAATACGCCGAAAAAAAACAGTAAATTTAAATTCTAAACAAAATCTGAATTTTCAGAGATTATTCCCGAAAAAATTTTTAATTTTGGAGCATTTGGAGCAAAAAGTCCAACCTTGAACCTGAAAATTATAAAAATTGGGGAAATTCTCAAGATTTCTGCACAATTTTTTTCAAATTTTTCTGATTTTCCTAACTGTTTTCTTTAAAAAACACCGAAAAAAAAAACATCAAAAAAAAAAAAAATAAATTCCCAATTTTTCCAATTTCCAGACATCAAAATCTGCTCTCTCGAAAAACCGTGTGCAAACGGTGGAATCTGTTCAATTGACTCGTCATCGTCGACCGGCTACAAATGTCATTGCCCATTCGAATTCGTCGGCTCTCAATGCAAAACACCGCTGAGCAAAGTTCGGTGCTCCGCGGAGCACGTTTGTAAGAATGGTTCGTTGTTGGCTTCTTGTTGTTCGTTCGCGTCGAGAACACTGCAACTTTTTCCTCACGAGGGACGAGGAAAAGTGGTTTCTAGGCCATGGCCGAGGAGCAAGTTTCAGCGGTCTTTTATCTTGCCTTGTTTTCCGCCTGTGTTCTTTCGTTTTCCTTTTGCCGTTTTTTCTTATTAAAACTGATAAATAAATATTTTTTGCAGATGCTAAAACAATTTCCAAGTAAAAAAATTATGTTATCAGTCGGCAAGTAGCGGTGAAAGTGGGCATTGTAATATGATGGATTACGGGAATACAAAACCCAATCTTTTTCCCAAACATGATACCTATGCTGCTTAGATGCTGAAAGTACCTGATTTTCATAACGAGACCGCTGAAAAAGTTCTGAGGTTTTCAAAATTCAACTTTTTTGGTGAAAAAGTCGAGATTTTCGCACAAAAAGTCGAGTTTTGAAAATCTCAAAACTTTTCAGCGGTCTCGTTATAAAAATCAGGTAGTTTCAGCCTCTAAGCAGAATATATACCATGTTTCAGAAAAAGTTTGGGTTTTTTATTCCCGTAATCCATCAAATTACATTGCCCACTTTCACCGCTACTTGCCGACTGATAACATAATTTTTTTACTTGGAAATTATTTTAGCATCTGCAAAAAATATTTATTTATCAGTTTTAATAAGAAAAAACGGCAAAAGGCTGTGAAAACCGAAGGAAAACAGGCGGAAAACGAAGCAAGATAAATGGCCGCTGAAACTTGTCGGCCCCTCGGCCATGGCCTAGAAACCACTTTTCCTCGTCCCTCGTGAGGAAAAAGTTGCAGTGGAGAAGGAAAATTGATGGGAAAGGAGATTCGCGCGAGGAAGGGGATCTGTGGAAATTTTTCGATTAAAAAAAAAAAATGCACAAAAATTAAATTTGAAAAAAAAAAAACTAAAAAAAGAAAAATATTAAATTCTACGCTATTTTTCGAAAAATCAAAAATTTTTTCGAAATACCGCAAAAAGAAAAATCAAAAAAGAAACATTTTAGTTTTTTTCAAAAAAATTGTTGTATTATTTTTCATCAACAAAACTTTATATATAAATTAAATTTTTTTTTTCACATTTTCTAAATTTTTTGTTTGATTTTTCTGTTTTCCGGAAAATCGAAATTTCAAAAAAAAATCGTTTTCGATATGTCGAAAAGTAGCTAAAAATTTGACATTTTTTCAGAAAAGAATTATATATTTTTTCCATTAAAATGAACAAAATTTGGTAAATATTCAATTGTTATTGTTAATTTTTGTCAATTTTTTCGATTTTCCGATATTTTTCGAAAAAAAAAAGCTTCAAAATTTATTTTTGGCCATTTTTCTTTTTTTTTTAAGATTTTCAACAAAATTTTTGGTTTTTCGGAAATTCGAAAAACAAAAAATATTCGATTAAACACTATTTTTTCATTTTTCGATATTTTCTCTTTTTCAATAGCAAAAACAAAAAAAGATTTAAAAAATAATTTTTTTTTTTGCTTTTTTTTTCAGGAAAATCAAACAAAAAAAAAGTTTTTTAAACTTATTTCGATGTTTTTCGAGGGAAAATCGAAAAAAAAAACATTTAAAAAATCACCATAAAATATGATTTTTCAAAAAAATTAAATTTTGTTTATGATGCTGCTGCGATGATGCGAAAACAAAAATTTCTTCTTCTATAAATAAGAAAAAAACCAAAATTTTAAGCTAATTTTTTAAAAATCTAAGGTTTTTTTGACGCGGTGTCAGAGTGTCCCACATTTCGGTTTGATCTACGTAGATCTATGATTAAAAACGTGCTGACGTCACATTTTTTGTAGATCAAATCGTAATGGGACAGCCCCTGGCACCGCGTGGAATTTCTGAAAATCAAAAAAAAAATCGATCGAAAACGATACATTTTGAATTTTTGATTTTTTTGAAAATCGAAAAAAAAATTTTTCACAGATCTACTTCCCATTAGTTCCCCTTTTCGCGTGGGGTCTCTCTCTCTGTTCTTCGCCTCCTCTTCGTTTCCCTATTGACATGCAAATTTTACTACTCCTACTCTCACACACACACACACCACTAACACAATCATATCTGATCATAAAATATATATGAATAAAACAATGGAAACACTCACAAAATATTTTATAGGAGGCGCTTGCATCTCAATGGACGACACAAATATTCAGTGCAAGTGCCGTCGCGGATTTTCGGGAAAATTCTGTGAAATTGGAAATCACGGGGATTGCTCGGCGATGCGGTGCTCCGCCGGAGAGACGTGCCAAATTAGTGGAGATTTTGCGATTTGTGTGGAAAATGATGAGCTACTACTGACAACTAATAAGCCTGCTGAAACGACGAAAAGCGTTGAAAAATGGAGAGAACCCCGAAAAACGGCGAACGACGAGCAAGCCTCGGATGAGCTTCAACTTCGGCTGATCGCCGCAATTTGTGTGCTCTGTAGGTGGTTTTGTGCGAAAAATTTGAAAAAATTTTCACCCTGAAAATTTTTTTTCAAGTTTTGAAAAAAAAAATTCCGAAAATCTATAAATAAATATGCCAAATGATCGATTTTTTGGCGAATTTGAGAACTTCGGCAATTTTTTTATTCGTAAAAAAGCAAAGGTCGATTTTTGCCAAAAAAAAAGACAAAGATTTGATATTGCCAACAAAATAAAAAAGAAACACAAAAAAATCGTTTTTGGGAAAAAATACCAAAAAAAAAACAAAAAAATTCAATTTTTGCCCCAGCAAACGAGAAAAATAGATTTTTGCAAAAAAAGGACAACAAATTAGATTTTTGCCAGAAAGGGGCAAATAATTCGAATTTTGCAAAGAAAAAACCAAAAAAAATTGTTTTGCTAAAAATAAAATACCATTTTTCCAAAAACAACCAAAAAACCGTTTTTGCCAGAAAATTACAAAAAAAATCAATTTTTAGCGAAAATAAAACCGAAAAAATGAAAATTTTGTCAAAAAATTCAATTGCTGCCCAAAAATTTCGATTTTCACCGAAAACAAAAGATTTTTGAAAAAAAGGACAAAACATTCGATTTTTGCTTAAAAAAACAAAAAAATCGAGTTTTCCTTCAAAAAAATCACACTTTGCCAAAAAAAAAACCTTTAAAACTTTCATTTTTCTTGAAAAAATACAAAAAAATCTGAAAAAAATCGTTTTACGGCACAAAAAGTAGAAAAAGAACACATTTTTGCCAAAAAAAAAAACAGGAAAAAAATTGATTTTTGCCAGAAAATAGCAAATTTTTTTTGTTTTTTCGATCTTTAAAAATAGATTTTTGCCAAAAAAAAACACAAAATCCTAATTTCATCAGAAAATAAAAAAACAACATTAGGTGAAAAAACCACCAAAAATCGTGTTTTCCCTGTTGAAAACTTTTTTTTGCAAAAAAAAATTCAAAAAAATCTATTTTTGCCGAAAAAAACCAAAAAAAAAATGTTCCATGCAAAAATGATTGTTTTTTCTTTCTTTTTGACAAGAATTTATTTTTAATTTTTGAAAAAAAAATTTTGTCTGGGTTTTTGGCCAAAATCGATTTTTTTTTTGATGACACCCTCTGTTAATTTTTTTTCAAAAAAAGACAAAAACTTAGATTTTTGCCAAAAAAAAGAAAGAAAATTCAATTTTTGCAAAAAAAAAAAAGAAAAAAAATCGGGATTTTTGCCAAAAAACAATAAAAATCAATTTCTGCCGAAAAACCTCATTTTTGCAAAAAAAAAAGCCGAATAATTGTCTTTTTTTCATGTTTTTTTCTTTCAAAAACTCAATTGTTTTCGAAAATATTTTCGAAGACACCTTTTTGGTTTAGACTTTAAAAAACTCAAAAAATCGACTTTTCAGCTCAATTTTTTGTAAATTTTCATAAGAATCCCCCTAACCCCTCTCTCCAGTTTCAGTTTGTGTGATCGGTCTCGCCTTGGTCAGCTTTTTCTTCTACATGCACTCATTCTCCAAGTGGAAACATCCATCGTCACAGCAGGCAGGAGGAAGCACAATTCTTCCAACAACAACATCAATTCCAATGTCTACAACGTCTTCGGGAACTGGATCTCCTGTTTATAAAGTAATTTTTGCCGAAAAATTCGACAAAAAAACCGTTCAATTTTCCAAAAAATCCGTCTCAAGCGAGTGAAAATCGCTTGGCGCCAACTATTTGTCAGCGGAAACTGAGAAAATAGAATAAAGAAAGTGTGAGAGGATGAGGGTAATCGAAATTAATGTGTTACCCACCCGGAATATCAGAAAATGGCAACATTTTGGAATTTTTGACCATAAAATAGGGATTTTTCGGTATTTTTCAGCGAAAAATCTGAAAAAATTGTTTTAAAGAAAGTATAGATTGGTTCAAAAAATTGAAAATTTGCTTCATTTTTTTTTTTGTTTTTAGAAAATTTCCAATAAAATGAAAAAAACAAAAACTATAGATTGGTTCAAGAAAAATTGAAAAAAGAATTGAAAAATTGAGATTGTTATCTATAAAAAAGGAGATTTTCGTTTTATCTTTATTTTTTAGAAAAAATTGAAATTCAGTGTTTTCCAGAGAGAATCGAAAAATCAACAAAAAAAAACAAAACACTAGATTATTACAAGAAAAAAAAATAGAAAAATGATAGAAAATTATTCAAAAATTCAAAATTTTCGGAGAAAATTAGAGAAGAAAATGAAAAATTTTCAGTTTTCAGTGTTTTCCAGAAAAAATTGAAAAATCTGATTTTTCGATTTTTTTTCATAGATAATTGAACAATCCAAAAAAATTCAAAAAACTATGGATTATTTCAAAAAAATTTGAATTTTTATTTATAAAAAAAAGGAGATTTTTAATGTTTTTTGTTGAAAAAATATGAAAATGTGTGTTTTCCAGAAAATATAAAAAAAATCTCTTTTTTCGATTTTTTCAAAAAAAATCCGAAAAATCTAAAAAATTAGACTGGTTCATAAAAATTGATTTTTTTTTTGGAGAAAAATTTTTTATTAAAAAAAAACTGATTTTCCAATTTTTTTTGCATAGACGTTGAAAAAATCGATTTTTTTATTTTATTTTTAAAAAAATTTATGAAACTAACAAATAATTAAACAAAAAAGTTTATTTTAAAGAGAAATTAATACATTTTCTACAGAAATAGAGAAACAATTTTCAGTTTTGTTTAGAAAAAAAATCGCAATGAGTGTCTTCACGGAAAAGTTAGCAAAATTTGAGATTTTCTGTAGATTTTTTTTTCGGATAAAAAAAAAACGAAAAATGCTGATATAATTCATAAATGCTCAAATTTTACCTTTTTCCCCCCAAAAATCACACCCGAAATTATAAAAATAGTGCAATTTTGGTCAAAAAAAAAATTTTTGCCGAAAAATAATTTTTTTTTTCCTGTTTTTGGCGAAAAAAATTTAATAATTTTTCAAAAAAAAAAATTTTTTTTTGAATAATATTAAACCAAATTTCCCCAATTTCCAGGTGTGCATAATCGATTCGGAGCACCGCGGAAACGCGCCAGGAAGCTCATCAGATTCCGAACCCGATCACCACTGTCCGCCGCCGCACCGACATTCTCCACCGCCTGCCTACTCGAGTCTCGTCCTGTACAAAAAAGTTCCGATGGCAGCAGATGACGAGTCGTCGTTTCGAGTCTAAACAACAGCTCGACGACGAGATTTACAATAATTTAATAATGATTTTTTTCGCCACCAAATGCAGATCTTTTTCAAAAAAATTTTCCCTGTCCCTGTCCCCCGCCACATCATTTTCAGCCCGGTTGTTGCTCTTTTCCCATCATTTTCGCTCAATGTTTTATCAGATTGTTTATTTTTATTATTGCTCCCTGTTAACCTCGATTTTCTCACTAAAAAGGCGTCGGGGGGCTCTTTTTTCCCGGAATTTTTAAGGAAGAGTAGAGAACAATAGCCAAAACCGGCCTAATTTCGTGCTAAATTTCGAAAATTTGGTGTGAGGGCCAAATTTTCGGAAAAAGCACAAAATTTGGCTCTTTTTCCAAAAATTTTTCCCAGTTTTTACTCCCTTTTAAAAGCCCAAATTGGCAAAATTGAGCCCCCAAATCTACCCAGAAATCCCAATTTTCGCTCTAAAACATCTCCCCCAGTTTTCAGTCTACGAGGTATCTTCTGTTTTACACGACTGTTTTTTACGTCTCATTTTGCCATCAATTTCACCACTCCACACTCAAAAATGTAAATATTTCGTCCTTATTTTTGCACCATTTCTCTCCCTTTTAAAATCGCATTTTTTTTCTTGTATCATTTTCTGCAGTAGTTTTTTTTGTTGGGTGTGTGTGCTCATTCATTGATTGATTTTTCGATTTTTGTGTTGTTATTTTTTCATCTCTACTCTAACATGATTGTGATAGAAAACACGGAAATCCCAGATGAAGAACATAATTAAATTTAAATCGTTTTTTTTTCCAAAAAAAAAAACAAAAAGCTAGAGCTGCAGCGATGAAGTTTCACGCGAAAAAATGCTCCGAGCAAACGCGCTCTATTCTTGAGAGACCGAGACACCAAATGGAGCCCTTTTTCTGTGTCTTCATAATACACGTGGTGTCAGTGTGTCTCATTTCGTCTTGATCTACGTAGATCTACAAAAAATGCGGGAGAAGAGACGCAGACTTCTCAACTGATTTGGCATGGGCGCAACGCAGAACGTGCTGACGTCACCTTGTTTTGGGCAAAAAATTCCCGCATTTTTTGTAGATCAAACCGTAATGGGACAGCCTGCCTGGCACCACGTGATAATAGCCTTCGCTGTACATTTAAAAAAAGTAGTTTCAACAATTGTTTCTATTCAAAAATTGCATTCTTTAGTTTCAGACAAAAATGCATCACTATACAAATGATAAGTGTACGGAGCCATGTGATTGCTGGTATAGTAATTGGCATCTGTGTGCAAGCATTTTTGAGCATTCTGCGGAATTTCGCATTTTTCAAAGTTCGGACACAGTTGTTCTTCGGAACGTTGATCTGCGAGACATTTTGAAATCGCTGTGAAAAGGTGATCACTGCCGGGAAGTGAGCCATCGAGTTGTGCAACTGTTGTCATGTTTCGGATTCTCCAAAAATCCTCTTCCAGTGCTTGAATATCGCCAGGTTGGATTTTCTCTTGTGATGGGCTGAAATCAAAATTCCAAAATTGTCGCAGCTCGCCGAGTTCCTGCTTTGAAATTGGTCGTTCCACGTGGATAATTGACGGGGTTGTTATGAAACGTCTGAAGTTTTATAATTTTTTTTGCAGTAGGAATTGACAATTTATTTTTGCCGCGGTCACGAATTTCTGGCTTCCCTCATAAATTGAAATGGAAGAGTTTGCCGAACTAAACCGTTTTGGCTCGACCATATCTGGGGTAGATTTACGGCGCGTTGCGTGTCGCGTCGCGGCTCGATTTCAGTTGTAAAACTAAATGAATTTGTCCGTGTGGAGTACACGACTTTTCCACGCGTTGTCCGGCTGGCGATTGTCAATGGAGCGCAAAAAATTCAACGAGGAAGGCCAGAGCCCCGTGCGTTGTAAATTCAAAATTTTCTTACAAAGGTTGAATTTTCCGCAAAAATGTTCCTTTTGTTTAATGTTAATGTTTTTTTTTAACAAAATTCAAATTTGGTGATAAATATTTTGACAGGAAACACGGCCTCTCTCAATTTCATTTATTTCAAAATTCCGCTTTTTCTCTCACACTCTCTCACGTGAGATTGAAAATTGAATTAAATTAAATTCAAAATATTGACGAAGAAACAACTTTGGTATAAATATTGATTTGTTAGGACCGATACCAAATGGTAATTTTCGGACATATTTGATCTCGTAGACAACGGCTCACTATTTCAGTGATCTTTAAAGTAATAAAAAATTCTTCAAAGTTTGGTACAGAGAAACTGAAGTATAGCTATAGCTACATTTGTAGAAACTTACATAACTTATAAACCTACCATATTCCTATCGTACCCAATTACCGTATTTCCTCTATTAGTCTTGAATGCAAGACTAATTTTCAATTGACCCGTAGGGGTGCAAGACTAATAGAGTCCGCATGACTGATTTTCGATTGGTCCGTAGGGGTGCAATACTAATAGGGGTGCAAGACTAATAGAGGAAATACGGTATATTTGCCGACTGTAAAGACGGGATCCCGTACGGGAAAAACAAAAAGTGACATATGAAAAAGGTATCAGACGGTATTAATCCATACTTTGTTATTTTTTGCTTCTTTGAATTGATTGTGCAAACGGATAATTTCGAATACCTTCGTGGTATCTCTATCAAAGTTTTTCAAAGCATTGAATCTTTACATAGCTAAAACTATGTATTTTGTGAGAATAGCCAAGTATTATGCACATAGAAAATGTTTCTTGTGTTATCAAGATTATTTTTGTAGTTCAAAGTTTCTTGATAGCTTTTCTGGTTACCGAGTTATATGTTTTCAAAAGCGTTCACATCAACTATTATGCTTGCGGTTGTCCAAAAATTACAATCGCATTGTCTTAAAACTGAAGTTACTCAATCAGTTTTTGATCAAATCAGGTGATTGACATCTTAATCTCTTCCTTAGAGAATTTTGCAACTTTTGGTGAGGCTGAATTTTTGATTATGTCTTGGTGCGTCTCGTAAAATTAGGAAAACCCGCCAAAAATTGTCGTTTTTTAACGATTTTTGGAGTTTTCAGGCCTAATTCTTGTTTTGAAGATGCCGACGTCAATTTTCATCAAAAAACCTTCATCAAAAACAGAAAACAATCAGAAAAAAATTATCTACAAAATGGTGGCCTTCAATTTTCAAATTTCTCTTTTCAAGGATCACTAGAGGTCCCGAAAAAATCCATTTTTCGAGGTAGCCTTTTGTTTTTCCGTCTGCCGGCGTCGTGAACATCACTAACCTAGATATTTGCATAAAAGTAGATACACTTAGTCTTAATTGACAATATATTAATAAAAAACTTAAAGATTTATCAGCGAATCGCCGGCTTTAATCAGTTTTGTCTGGAAAATCACTAATTTTGAACTTTCACATGTGGGCGTATTCATAGGTGATTTACAATTTTGCCCTTTTTTCATATAATTTCTATGTGTTTGATCAGGCAGTTAGTAAATTTTTATTAGATTTTGTTCACTATCAGCCGTTTCCGGCCTATTTTACCGTTTTCAGTACAAATTCGGCTCAAAAAGCTCACTCTCTCGCCCATGAGAGACGCAGAGAAAGTTCATCACGTCAATTTGATTTATTTTTTGAAATGAAGAGAGGCCGTGAGGAAACCCAAATTTGTGAAAAAAAAATTAAGCGGGAAATTAAAATTTTTTGAGACAATTTTTTACGACAAAATTAAATTGGTGAAATACTTTTTGGCGCGATATTCAAATTTCAGAAAATAAAAGTTGCTATGAATTTCAATTCTCGGAAAATATTTTGTCCGGAAAGATACATTTTTCTGAGAAAATTTTGGAGGAAAGATACATTTTTGTGAGCAAAATTTTGGCGCTATTTTCAAATTTTAAATGATAAATTTTTTTCGTCCACTTCTATAATCAAAACTTACCTATTAAAACTATTAGTATTTTCATGAATTCCAATAATGTTGAAAAATTCCGGCTTGATCACCGGTTTTGATCCTTTTGAAACCGATGATTTTAATGTAGACATGAGGTCGTGAAAATTGAACTCAGATAAACTTCCGGCTGAAATTTCAACGTTTTTCATATTAAATAATTTTTCCCATAATTTAATATTACTCTCACCTCTTACAAATTGGTGAACTTTTCTCCCATAAGATATTGATTTGACACCCTCATTTTTGTCGAACTCTGCAGCAAATTCTTGGGTATATGTCGGGTAGTTCACTGGGAACAAAACATCGTTACTATCCAAAAAAGTTATAAACTCGGCTGCTTCCTGAATATCAGAAAATCGGTAGGTAGATCAAAACTAACGACTTGGAAATAGGATAATAATATGCAGAAACTATAAAAGTATGGGAAACATCTAGAGTCTCAATTAGCGCACTGGTTTCATTATCAGTTTCCAGCAAACTATCAATCGAATATTCATTCTGTATTATTTTAATCATAGTATTAGCATCATCTAGTTGATTCAACTTTTTGATACAAAAAACTATAAACCCAATAGTCAAAAATACCAGGCATTGAAAGGTAATACTTTGCGCCTGGTTGATGTTCTTTTTTCCAAGCACGGTCTCATATTTTCGTCGTGGGTCAATTAAGCATATCTTGCTACGAATCGGCATTCTGTTGGTGAATATTAATTTTGGAAGACGGAATACTTTATACGACTCAATTTTTCAATATACTTCATTGACTTGGACTGGTCGTTTTTCTCAGAGACTGTACGGAAATCTGGGACGATGTAGAGATATGAATCGGGAATTGTGATTCCATGCAACGATTTATTCATCAGGGTTTTTGTTGTTGAACTTTTTTGCGTGACCCTTAGACCCGTCGGATGTCAGCTGCTGTAATTTTTTATCAAAATGAGGGTGTATAGTTTTGAAATTTACAAAAATGTAGAAAATGCAATTTGCAACATTTTTTCAGTTGAAAGAATTTTGCTAACTATCATAGGTTTTGAGTTATACGAGTTTCAAGTAAATCCCCGCAAAGCCGAAAACGAATAGAATATTGGGCGAGGCTTTAGAAACTAGGAAGGCGTAGGCGTAGGCCATCTTGGAAACATGCAGATAGGTATATTGATTTTTTAAAATGATTTTCGAGTCACGTTTCAAGTGTGCAGCCGACATCGATCGAGGTTCACGACAACTCACACGCCCGAGCATTTTAATGTGGTCTGCGTCTCTCACTCACATTTGGAGGCACATGGCGGCCTATAACTAGTTTGAAAATAGAAACACTGTGACAAGATCACATCTAAGCGTTAGATTCCTCGGCTTGATTAGAACTTTTCGTTGCAAAACCGAGCTAACTAGTATTCACTTATAACTAAATCAATACAAATGCCACGCAGAGCATGCAGAAAAAATACATTCCATTAATACTTCTTATCCTATTGCCTACAATCGCCAACTTTACCTCATCCTATTTTCTAGCGACATCCAATAAACCACATTTCAAGCCGGAAGATTCCCAATTGTTTGTGGTTTTTCAAAAATGACTAATGACTAATCAGAAATTTACAATTCAGATTCCTTCAGGATGGCCATAAAAAGTCCCGAAAGATCAATGGATGTAGTGTCCCGGAATGGAATACTATTAGGCTAGAAGATGTTCCACATGCAGCAAACTTGCAAAAATGGGCAAATCTTGGACCTGTCGAATCTGTGAGTAGATACTTTTTTTTTTGAAAAGTATAGATGTCATATACATTATTTCAGAAAAATTCCCTGCGTGGAGAAGCTCGTCTCATTTCAGCATTTGTGTACAAAGACCAAATATCAATTATCATTACCAAGCAACATATTGAAAAGTATGACGTCACCTGTCTCTACTATGACTGCAAACGGCGGGAAATTGCCAACTCATCTTTTCCAACTCAAACAGCTCCAATGTCTGTTGTCACATGTCCACGAAGAGTTGGAGTAGAATTTGTAAGCGTCAGCTTCACCGATAACCATGTCCCACATGAGCCAATTCCATTAATTTATAGAGCTTATAATGGTAACTTGGTGCTTAAAATTTTATAAAATTGCAGGCTTTAACTTTTGCAGAACCAATTTACGAATTGGCGGTTTGTGTAGGCCCACTTTTCGGGACCGAGAGCAAGTGGCTCCAAATTGCAGAGTCTGTCGAGCACTATAGACTATTGGTAGGTCTGTATCATAAGCTATGAAATTTTAGTACAAGGTTTCAGGGTGCCAAATATTTCTATTTCACACTGTTCAACATTAATGAGTACGACTTTAAAATTTTGAGCTACTACGCAAAGTTCGGGTACGCCGAGTATACACATTATATAACCCAGCATAAAAAGTTGAATTGGAAGGCACACTCAATACAGACACAGGTTGGTTTGAGGCATATTCTCTGAAAGTAGTATATGCCTGCCTGCCTTCAAGGCGACTTACGCCTGCCTTATGCCTCCTAGCCTACCTATTGCCAAAAGTCAAAATACACCTTTTTCATTTCAAAGTATCAGTGCGTAAATCAGCATACACCAGAGTTCACGACAACTTGCAGAATAAAGGTAGGTAGGCAGGAATGGTGGTAGGCAGGCAAGCAAGTAGGCAGGCAGGCAGGAGGTAGGCACAAGTACACGTAACCAATTGAACATTTTCCCCAGGAATGTCATTATCGAAGTCGTTTCCATTCGAAATGGGTGATCAATGTTGATATCGATGAGCGGTTGGTGTGGACTCACTCTGACAGTTTGCTGCATTTTTTGAGGTAGATTATTTTTTTAGAAGCTTGATATAACCCCTCAGGCCTGAGTTTTTTTGTCTTGAAATGCTTATTTTAAAAATATCTAAAAAAAACAACCAGTCAGACGAAATGTGCGGAGTTCGTAGACGCTGATTGGTTAGAAAATGTGTGTGTCTTTTCATTTTGGAGGGAATTTAAATCGGAAATTTAACCCTAAAAGACTCCAGCTTGGTAGATCAAGTTATTGGATTATAAAATTTCTAAACTTCCAGAACCCTCCCCCCAACAATCGCCAAAATAAATATTGCGACAAGTTCAGTTGAGAAGACAGGAAAATCGCCGGCTAAAATGCACAACTTCTCAGAGCTACACTCAGAATTGATGTTCTTGAAATACAATAAAACAGGCGAGATAAAATGGAGTAATTTCAAGGGAATGTATCGACCCGAGAAAATATTCACATTGTCTGGAAATTGGTCCAATCTGGAAGAAAATTATGTTCATGTCATGGTCATGCCAAAACGAATCGGTCATTTTAGGTAAGGGCTTGCAGATTTACAAAAAATTATTTTAAATGGAATTTTGAAAATATCAAGAACGGCTTTGTCGCAAAATTGAGCATAAAATAAAATTTGGCGGTAATAGAACATTTTCGAAAAAATTTCTGCTATTTGGGAATTTAATTTTGACGAAAACTGTACCTAAAATACCAAAAGAACCTGTAAACCCTCTAAAAATGTTTGTTCCAGAAAATACAAAAACACTGGTGCACATCGCCCAGAAGGATACTCGTTCAAGCACTCTTCAGAAGAAACTCGGTTGGATCCAACTTTTGAAAACCAATTAGCTACAAATGTTTTGGAAAAAGTAGGCTACGTATATAATCAACGAGGAATTCGATGCGAAGAGCTGCCGGAGATATTCTTTTCAGTTTTCACCAGAAAAGTGTTGGACTGTAAATTTAAAAATGAGACTATGTCATAAATTGTTCAGATTTGCTAATAAATTTATTTGACAAAAAAAAAATTTCCACTGATATTATAAGATTCTTGGTGCTATTCCAAATCGTGCTAGCCAAATCAGCCACCTATTTCAAGCCTTTTAAGGCTTAGGCTTTTGCTTAAGCTTTTGTTTAGGCTTAGGCTTAGGCGTAGGCCTAAGTTTCGGATTAAGCTAGGCTCTTGCTTAGGCCTAGGCCTAGGCTTAAGCTCAGGCCTAGGCTTAGGCTTAGGCTTAAGTTATGCTTAGGCTAGGATTTTGCTTAGACTTAGGCTTGTGCTAAGGCTTTTGCGTAGGCTTAGGCTCACGCTTAGGCTTGGACGTAGGCTCACGCTTAGGCTCAGGCTTAGACTCAGGCTTATATTTAGGTTTAGGCTTAGGCTTAGGCTGGGCGGGAGAAGAAGAGAGAAAAACGAAATTCGAGAAAATTCAGAAATTCAGAAAAAAGGGAATTCCGAGTCTGGAAAAAAGCCATGAAAATTGCCCGAAAAATGTCCTGTTAAATTGAAATCTGTTGAAAAATTAAATTGGAAATCACCTGTGATTAACTGTATCTTCTGATATCAAATGCCAATTTTACATTCTTGGAAAAAAACGGCATAAAAAGTTCATTATTATGGTATAAGTACAAAAATTAGTAAAACTAACAGGAATCGTTCAAAACACATTTTATTTATTTTGTTACACAGCTATTAGCATAACCATAATACAACCAAATAAAAAAAATGTTAACAATTTTTTGAATCCGGAACTATGCCAGCTGATATTTCAAGTATATCTCTGGTCGAGGGGATCGGTCTGTCCACTATTTTTGAAAAGATAAATAATTAGAAGAGCAGCAAAAATTAGAGGAAAACCCAAAGATTTCGCATGCGTTTGACCTGGGATACGAAGTGTGAATGAGATTTGTAAATACGGCTAGATTTTCTATTTGATAGTGATTTACGGAACTGGTTTGGAAACTAAGATATTTTGGTTTGATTAAAATTTGTTTGGTAGTTGAGAAGACATGCGGGCAAATAATTTAATTCTGCAAATTTGGAAGTTATCTTTAAAATCTCACTGGAAAGAGTTTTAAAAAATATGTGGAATCGTATTCGAAAATTGTATGTTTTTTGGCATAATTGACAGAAAATATGTCTTTACAAATTTTTGCAACACTAAAAAAATTTAGAATTAATATTACAACTTTGCAGGCGCAATTCGATGAAAAAGAGTGCAAAAAAGTTAAACAGCAAAAATCAATCAAACTATTTATTGATAACATCCAATATTCCAATTCCAAAATGAGTTATTTGAAAAATGATAGGTAAACGGAACCATATGTGGACCAGAATAATACTCAGCATCTGAATGCACACACTTATGCTCTTCCCTTTGTGGCAGTCTACAGTTATCGGCATTTGGGCACCCGAATCCACCCGCCCGACCGTCGAATGCTGCACCGTAAAACGCAGCATAATAACACTGAAACACTATAGGCAAGTAGAAATCTGTCAATGGCAATTTCGACGCGATTTTCTTTATCTTTGGGATCTTCTTCATTCTGGCAATATCTTTGTCAATTGCTTTAATATCCGATTGCCGTATAGTCTCGTTTAAAACACCAAATTCCATTTGCCAGACGTCGGTCATCTCGTTGTTCGAGTCCTCTTCAAGTGGCCGTTGCACATGTACCAAGTTTGGGGAGACTATTTCGCGGCTGTAAATGAGGAGATACAATTTTTTAGGATGCCAATTGACATTAGTTTTATGGGAATTATTATAAAAACAGCTGTTCGCACAAATTCTGAACTGTTTTATCAATTTTAAAGATGGTTTACATCTTTCTAGATTTTTTTTGTTGATAAATCTGGAACATCCAAAGCATTTCGACAACTGAAATTTTCCGAGCCTTTCAAGTCTCCAGTTTCTAGTTTCAAGTCAAGTCAGTTTCAAGTCGATTGCTCTAGAAATTTCCAAAAATTTCTGGCAAATATTTTCTCCAAAAATGTTTATCAGAAAATTTGAATTTCCCACCAAAAATTGTCCCAGAAAATTCGAAGAATTTCACGCCAAATTTTTTTTTCGGAAAAATGAATTTGATAAACGTTATCAAAATTATTTAAAAAGTAATTTCCCGCCAAAACGGTTTCCTCAAAAAAGTTGAATTTCGCGCTAATTTTTTTTTCATAAAATTTCGATTGCGCGCAATTTTTTCCCTGAAAAAATACTTTCGCAAAATTTGAATTTCCCGGTAAAAAAATCTTTCAAAAAGTTTAGAATTTCCCGCAATAAATTTTTCGCAAAAAATTTGAATTCACCTATAAAAAAATTTTCTCATAAAATTAGAGTTATCCACCAAAACTTCTGCCAAAAATGCTTGTCATCATAAATTGAATTTCCCCGTCACTGTCCCATCACGGCTTGATCTACAAAAAATGCGGGAATTTTTCGCCCCAAAAAAATGTGACGTCAGCACGTTCTTAACCATTCGAAATCAGTTGAGAACTCTGCGTCTCTTTTCCCGCATTTTTTTCGTATTTGCGTAGATCAAGCCGAAATGAGACACTCTGACACCCCATGAATTTCCTTGAAAATTGAATTTAAAAAACGGTATGAAAATTTTGAGGTTAGAATTTCCCGCCAAAATGTTTTCTTCAAAAAATTTGAATTACCCTCCAAAATTTTTTTAGTCCGGACAATGTTTCATTAGTTGGAGGTTACTGCGAACTGGGGAACTTTTTCCGTTAAAAATTCAGGAACCAAATAAAGTTTTTTTAAATTTTCGTGCGAGACTCGAGCTTACCGGTTTGCATCGTGCCAACTATAATGAATCCACGTGGAATTGTATCGTTCCGGCTTCACCACTACTTTGCCACGCTTCACTGTGTCAGAAGACTCGAGGGTAGAAACGATCTCTTTGAAATTGAAAGTTTTGAAGGATTTGGCTGAATCCCAATATCAATAAAAGCTGTTACATTTTTAATTTAGAGACCCAACCTTTAACAAATTCGTGTTCTCGTCTCCCATAGAAAATTGAGTTACTAGTTGGATCAACCTCCCATTCGGCTCTAAACTCTTGCAAATACGTTGGGTAGGTCTTCGGGAACAGAATATCGTCCATATCAAAAAATGCTATAAATTCGGCGGCCTCCTTATATTGCAGTAGGCAATCGATTTGAGCTCCCGCTTGATTTCTCCATTCCACGTGTCGATTTGGCTCAAAAAATGGAGTCTTGGTGTCAGTGAACTTCATTCGCAACCAGAAATCTAGTGTCAAGTACTTTCGTTTTTCGTATTCCCGCATAAGATTGAAAAACGATTCTACGATTGATGTTAAATAAATGTGAAGGTGTCCACCAAATCTGTGATTTTGAAATTTTTAAGCCAAAAAATGAAATCTCACCGATGTGCAACGTGAACTTGCATCATGAAGATCTGCCACTGCTCGGCGACAAATTGTGGGGAAATACAGATAATGACAGGCTTCGGGGCAGTGTAGCGTGCCATTTTGAATGGGATCTGATAGAGGAAAAATATGAAAAATAATCTGATATTTTTGTGACTTAAAGAAAAACATAAAAATTTAAATTTAAAATTGGTTAAGTCTAAATTTCCTGCATTCCTGGAAAATGAGAAATACAGGAAATTTGGGTTAAAACATCAGCTTAGGCTTAGGCTTAGTAGTAGGATTAGGCTAAGGCGTAGGCTTGGGCTAAGGCTAAGGCTTAGGATTTATACTCTGGAAGTTTTTTTGAAGATCTTCAATTCTGATTTTTTCTAAATTCACAATAATCTAAAATTAAAAAATATTATAGTAAAATCCCCCAAATATTTCTTGATTTTTAAAAAATTTTAGTAAAAGTTTTGGCAAATTACCAATTTATTCCAAGAATGTCAATGTTTTGAGAAATTTCGGAAGTTTCTGCAGGTTTGAACCCCTAAACATTCAAAAAAAAGTACATTTAATTGTAGTCTATTTGTATTTTTAAGACATTTGTAGAGGCTTCGCCGTTTTCTCAATAAATTTGCAGTTTCAGAGAAAAAAGTCTCAATTCTAGTTCTAAGCTATATGTTGTTGAAATTGCAAGACCATGTGTGACACAACACCCTAAAAAAAAAAAGAATAAATTCTTACTTCCACCGTATTGCCACTAATTTCCATTTCAAATTTTGACAAGTTATCGATTGTCGTAGTTTTTGCCATTACTGTTGTATAACGGCAACTTGGGACTCCTTCTCTGCAATTTGATATTTCAATGGAAAGTTTCAACCAATTTTTCACAAAACTCACACTTGCGATTCAGCTCGCAAAAACTGACGATGCGTTTCATTCGCCGCAGCAACAGAAAAAACCACTCCGTCCATTTGAAAATTTTTCGAATCAACGACCATATTCAGAGCGACAGCGTTTTTTCCCAGTCTAAATCAAATTCGGCAAGCTTCTCCAACTATTAAAAAAAGAAACTTACGATTTGGAGTAGGGATAGTAGTATGCAGATACAATGAATACGTGAGAAACTGGCAAAAGATGTTCCGACACTGGAAGTGCGGGTGGTGAAAAGCTATCTTTAACCACCTGAGCAATGGAACTTGGTTCCGGTATTCCGAATATGTAAAGAATTAAAAAGAAAAGTATCGAAATTATCAAAGTAAGTATGTGGATTTTCCCTCTTCTGAATACTCCATTCGTTGCGTTCAATATCCGATATTGCCGATACGGTAATAGTAAAATCGGGCAACATGGTTTCTGATAAGGCATCGGTACAATTTTAGAGGTAACGTAATCAAAATTAAGCCAGATTCAGTTGAACATTACTAGAACAGAATTCAGGCCAGACCTTCAATGCAGGACACAAAACCAAGAAAACTTACTACACTCGGTGGTGAAACCGGAATTTTCGATGAAATTACAAGATTACAATTTCCTTGTTAACATGGAAAGAATATTGGCGGAAATGCGTGAAGTGAAAGTTTTACAAGAACTTATAAAAATCCGTAACTTGAAAATAATTTGAAAATAAACATTTATAGGCCAGTGAGTCTAGTTGGGCAAATATAAACTTTTCAGTGTTTGAGCACGAAGTGATTTGGAAATAGTTACTGCATATCTAGTGAGCCTGATGGTTCTAGCATTCAAATTCCAGTCCAGCATATTCTTATCATTTCTCGAAAAACTTAAATTACCCTCCGAATATTCCGAAACTTTGTACATCTTGTACATAAAGAAATACAATTTCCTGTGCAGTTGGCTGATTGTGTTCCTTGTCTTCATATCATTGGCATAAAGAAGAATGCCTATCGTACCGGAAATCTATGTTTTCAGCTTAATACTTGGCAAATAAAAAGTGGCAGATGAAGTTTGACGACATGTGGAGCATTACTTGGATTTTATATTCATTAACTCCGGGAACATTTTATGCGGTGTTCTACTACATATATTGTGTACCAGTTGATTACGCTCAATCATATTTGTTGTAAGAATTAGACCTAGCAAGAGATCTCTGACAATTACGAAATGTCAATGTCTGAAGTTCCTGGTTTTGTGATGCTCATCTACGCTTCCGATGGGTCTATTCGAGTCAAAGAGTTGTCATTTTTGATTTTTGCATCTCTGATTATTTCATCTCACTATCTAGGTATTATATATTGCGGAGTCAAAATGCATTTCAAAATAAAATCTGATCTCGAAACATTGTCGGAGCAAAACAAAAAACAACAAGTTCAAATCTTCAAAGCTCTCGTTGTACAATGCATAACACCCTACAGTCTGCATGTTTTTCCCAGCAATACCAATTTTGGTGACACCACTCTTGTCTCCGTACATTCAAGAAAACATCAGCTTGCAAACAGGATGGTTGTATCCATTTATTGGAATTTATCCACCGTTCGACGCACTTTCCTTTATGTGGATTGTTGCGGAGTATAGAAAAGTGATTAAAAGGGAGTTAGTTTGAAATCAAAATTATTACGCAATTTATATCAAAAAATTATATTGTAGGTAAATGTCTCTGTGGAATTTACAAAATCGGATTGATCCAGCATATCACTATCATCGTAGAAAACTGAGATGTTTAATAAATTGTTGTAACTTTTTGTCGTTCAGTTAATTAGCAGCTAATGCCGTTCAGTTAATCAGTTAATCTGCTCACAAAACGTTATATTGTCAGATATCTTCATGTTTTTTTGATTTGAGAATATACAAGTTACAGGTGTTTGCAGAGCTGCAGTTATAAGATCTGGTGCATTCTGTAGTAACGATGGAAAACAAAAGAAGAGTATTTGAAACCAAGAAACCAAGTAAAAAAATACATGTTTCGATTGCCAGAATAATTCATTTAACTCGAACGCTTAAATATATTTAAAACGGGCATATTCCACGGAATATGCAAACTGAAACGCATATTCCGTGGGGGTAACCATATCTGCACTTGTAGAAAAAGCCGCAGTCGTCATCACTGCCGCATTTTTGGGCAGCTGCAGAGATGATTGCAATCACAAGAACGATCTGAAAAAAAAACTTTAGAAGAACCGAAAATTTAAAATATCTTACCAGAAGAAGTCTTGTCCACATTTTGTTGAACAACGAAAAGATTGTGATGATGCTGGAAAAGGATCAAGCATTTTATATCAACCACGTTCTATCGTCATATAAAAATATGTAACAATGGAAAAACGATGATTCATATGATGAAAATGGAATCTTGACAGTTTCATCAAAAACAAAGTTTGGAAATCAAACATAAATATTTTATTCTGATGCTCTGAAATTTCCTTCGCGTTTTGTTGCTTTTATTTATTGACTCGTTAACGAAAAAAATTTGGGTTCAGAGCATCTGCAGGAAAGTTCACATCTGGATGGAGATTCAGTCTTTTGTTCTTGTTTCCTATGCTTTACTGTTTCTGGTGGGGTACAGTAGTTCGCGTCTACTTTTGGAAAAATTCCAATTTGGATGACTATACTAGGTAGAATACTTTATTTCATTTTTTTAATTTCCCACAATAATTCCAGAGCTATGATCTATGAAACTCTCAATATATCAATCGAAAACATCAGCTACGTTGGTTTGAGATTGTATAACTTTGATCAGAATGGAGCAATGACATTCAATAAAGATGCATGGATTGCTGCCAGTCATATGAGGTTCATGGTGGTGGGTCAAAACAAAATAGGGTTCCCATGAGGTCGCCTCCGCCGGCCTCACGGTGTCTCCCACGCCGCATGAATTGTACGGCGCGGAACCCCGAATGTGTCGGCCGCTTCCAAATAATTACCTTATTGCACTACGTTGCGTACACACCAAGCTACTCATTTCTCGCCAAGCTGCGGGACCCCGAACGTGTCGGCTGCTTCCAAATGACCACCTTTCGCACTTCCTTTCGCACTATACACACAGCGGCGTCTGCGTGAGGCCGGCATGAGGCCAAAAAAAAAAAAAATGAGGGAAGCTCAATGGCATGTGTCTTCGGATTTGGTATGCTATGTTACCTAAGACTATCTGATAGTCTTTCACTAATCTCAAACACATCTAATAATCTTCAATAGCAGTTATTCTACGCATTAGTCCTTCAGACACTCATCCCTCTAGTTTTGATGCATACACCAATTACCGTATTCTTCATGTGTCCTATGTTCAATATGGGTGCAGATTTGGCTTCAACAGTTCATATAATCACTATAGCGTTGTATCCCGCTGTTGACCCGATTCCAAGTTTTTTTATAATCAAAAGTTACCGGGAAGCGATTGCAAACGCACTTCGAGCTGTTTTGTGTTTGAATCAAGGCAGTTCTCAAGTTGGAGTGGTAGACAACGTCTCTCTCCAGCAACAACCATCAAGTCGATACAAGGAGCCAGAAGTTCTATAATGCATTATTAAATTTATAATAAAGATCACAGCTATATATTAGTCACTTTACCATAATACTCGTTAAGACTAGACGACACCATATTTATTAGAACAACCTATGGTTGTTCTGACTTTGAATGTTTCCGTTTCACGTAACCAGACCTTTTTGTGTATTTTGGAATAAGTATGAGTATTTTGGTTCATTTCATGTCTTTTCGTTATTAATCACAAGTAACCTCTGTAGCTTGAAACATTACATTTTCACTGTAAATTTACAAAATTGAGCGTTTTTTTGCCCTCGGACAGTTTTTAAAGGTGGAGTAGCGCCAGTGGGGATTTTCTCTAAATGCACTTATAATGATTCAAAACAATCACATATCATAATAAAATACTGCAAAATTTCTTAGATTTTTTATAATTTCCGGTTAAAGTTTTGACAAATTGCCAAAATTTGGAAAAATACGAGCTTTTGAGGAAATTTAAAGAAATGTCGCATGTTTCGACCCCTCCAATGTTTTAATACAAATAATTTAAACAAAATTAAAACATTAAAAAATGCCGAAATAAATGTTTTTTGGTCGACTTCCAAAATTCTGAGTGGCAAAAACTGACTAATTGCCACTTTTAGACAGTAAATAAAAAAATTTCAAAAAATTTCCGAAACGTTTTATTATGATTTTTGGTCATTTCGGGACCAAAAGAGTGGTTTTAACAGTTTCTCCACTGGCGCTACTCCACCTTTACCATTCAAAAAACAATTATAACATACATTCTTTGTAACAAGTATGCATTTTTCGAGTTATCGTATAGTTATATAATTTCCTGTGCGGTTTTATCAATTATTTGTTCCATTTGCCTAGACCTAATATAGAACGATCACTCTGAATACCTGTAGCTCCTCTCACATGTTTTACGATAACGCCTTCTAGTAGTATAGTAATTTCCTGTTCATGTTGTTGGTCTGAGAAGTTCAGCGACGATAGATCAGATTACAGTAGGCATCTTACATGTGCACGCCCATCATAGCCAAATTCAAGAAATAGTATTCATTCGTTTTAGTTTTCGCTCACCTACACCGTGCTTGGTTACAAAATTTTAAGAAAACATTTTCAGCTCTCAAAATGGTTGACTGGCTTCTGATCGATCAAACAATTGCTCAGCTTGGCTTTTACACGACCACAACATCCCAACTTACTCTGATATTTCTGACGTTGTTCTTTGTGAGAAAGGATTTAGGTCCATACAAGTACCTGATCATCTTGTTCTCCGTGTTTGGAATTGCGTTTGCAAGTTTCGAGTTTGTGTTATATCCGGTAAGAAATGTAAATCGATAAAATATTTTTCTTTTGCATGACTGTCCACCGATTAGAGTGTATTGAAAAGGCAGCATAGTAATAGCAAAGTTCGGGCTCCTTCATATGTGCTCCTCCTTAGTTCTTAGTATCTTCTTACAATGAACATGTTTCAGGTCCTCCACTCCTACAACTCTGGTTACATATTCTTCACCTCAAGCCGCCCCCTGAACGCTTCAAATGAAGTCATGAAGATCATGCTGGTGCTGTACACCGCCATGTACTCTACCACGATCTCCCTTCTGGCCGTTCAATTTCTCTACCGATACTTTGCGATTTTTCACGAGTACTACCTGAAGTACTTCAAAGGCTGGTACTTCCTAATTTGGATCGTCTACGCTGGATGGTTCGGATGTCAGTATGCGATTGGGTTTCTGGTGTTCAACGCGGTGGATGAGTACTCGGAAGAGTACATGCGACAAGAAATGCATGACGTGTACGGGCTCAATGTAGCGGAAGTTCCATGTGTGATTCATGTGATCCATGTGAGTCATTTTTTAGAACACTTCGTAAATAACTAGTGGTACAAAATAGCTTACTTACACGGCTCTGCGCTTTTTTGATATAAATTTCTGAAATTTCCAGCAATCCATTCCCAACTCAACCCATTCCGTTATTCGCTGGCGAAACGTCTTTTGCACATTCAACGTCACATTCATAATGGTTGTTCAGTACGGAATTATGATATTCTGTGGATATCAGCTGTATAACGAGATGGAGGAGAAACTGAGCATGCTGTCAAAACAGATGAGAAGACTTCATCGACAAATATTCAAGACTCTCATGTTACAGGTAACTTTATTAGAAAATTATA
Source organism: Caenorhabditis elegans (assembly GCF_000002985.6). NCBI lineage: Eukaryota > Metazoa > Nematoda > Chromadorea > Rhabditida > Rhabditidae > Caenorhabditis > Caenorhabditis elegans. Next base: position 3,240,140 of record NC_003283.11, read on the forward strand.
AGAAATCTAGGTATTTAAACTATTAAATCAGATAACCACGCCAACAATTGTCCTGTTCTCTCCCATCGTTTTTGTGATCTACCTTCCGTGGCTCGATTTGGAGCTCAGTGTTCCCACAGGAGTCTTCTTGTCTGGATTCACATTGTATCCAGCGCTTGATGCATTCATCCTGATGTACGTCGTCACAGACTATCGGCGAGCGTTCAAAAGTGAGTGAAAATGGAAAAATTTGTCTAGAAAATATTTTCAGCTGCGTTCCAAATCTACAAACCATCCGGAGCGTCGTCACAGCAATAATTCGTTCAAAAACAAAAGATTGCAGTTTTGTTACGTGATGTGGAATGTGCTCTGAATCATTTGTAGATGTAGTCAGAAAAAAGTAAAACAGAGATTTCTGAACTATTTTGTGCCGAAAGATTTCACGCTTCTAAAATTTACTTGTAGTTTTTAATAAACTTATTTGTAAGAAAATCAGAATGTTTTCCGAACTGCTGTTTGAAAAATTTTGTTCTAATGACGTCCCACAAGAATGATTTCTCAGCACAGCGTTTTGGCAGAAAAGGAAAGTTTGAGGTTCGTACATCGATGTCTGCGCCAGTATTGGTAGGCCTACCTTTGAAGAAACTCATGCCTGTCTCCGGCCGTCTGCAAAAAATTCCATAAACAAGTTAGCAATACAAAACCCAGAAGATGTCGGGTGCTGCGGAACCTAGAAAATGTCGGGTATTGCCTAACCCAAGTAATGTCGGGCCTAGCTGAACCCATGAAGTGCCGGGCGCTGGTGAGCCCAGAAATAATTTCAAATTTTCAGACAATTTGGCGGCAAGCAGGTCTATGTGTACCTGAGCCTGCCTACTAGTTTGCCTGTCGGCCTATCGAAAATTCCAAACTTGTTTGAATTAAAATTTTGAAGCCCGAGTATTGTAAAAAAAAGTAACCATATTGGGGAAACTTTTAAAAAGTTAAATAAGTACGATACTTTTGCTCTCACGACAAACACATCAGCAGGTTGACTCATTAGGCTTTTTTGTATTTTCATCTTGATTCTGGTCTTCCAAGCGTTTTACCAATCCTACATTATTACTCATTTAGACTTTTTGAACCAATCTAAGTCCCGAGCACATTACCTAAATGATTGTTAATCCTATTGCATATCTGCGTAGGGCTCGAAAACAAATACAATTAGTATTCCTTCACACTTTTTCTGATTCAGATACAATCTGCTTTATAAATTATTAACACAATCTGAATATTCACAATTTCAGAAAGAAATTCAGACGGACTATGTATATCCACTGGTCTCACCATTACCTTCCAAAATTGTTTGGAATTTTGTCATTCGTGTGTAATCCAATTTTCATTTGCTTGATAGCCACCGAAAAGAAGGCTTCGATCGGGAAGTATCGATATCTTTTGATAGGGTTTGCAATTTTTGATATGGCTTACTCAACTGTAGAGCTAATCGTTCCCGTAGCAATTCATGGTACTGGGGCAGCTTTTGTGATTTACCTAGCTGACGGACCATTTTTTGGGGTGAGTTTGAAAGCTCTACACACCAAATGATTGAACTTCAGACTGGGAAGCTTGGCCAACTAGCTGTCTCAATTCGATGTGGGTGTATTTCTCTTTCATATGGAATCCTTGTCATTCACTTTATCTATCGGTATCTTGTGCTATTTAAGTGAGTTTTATTTTTATTTTTCACGTAAATCCGAAAATTTAAAAATTATAGCACCCGAATAATCGATCGACTTCTCCGGCCGTCCGGGCTATTTGGTCTCTTTGTATTTTTTGTTTTTCACGGAATAGCTTGGAGTTCTGTCTGCGAGATGTGTCTCTATGGAGATCAAGAAGTGTTCGACTACATCTATGACGCTTTTCAAAAAGATTACCATGTGGATTCACATGATTTATCCATGCTAATGGCATTGTTTTTCGTGAGGCTCGAAAAGAGCAAAGAACCAACACTAACCCCTTAAAATTTTAGGATGCAAGTCCCGAGATCAAAAGAAGAAGCTGGATTGGAATTCTGCTGCTGACTGGAATTTCGATATATGCAATTTCTCTATACGTTATTCTTGGATGGAAGATTATGAAAAAGCTGGCGGATAATCCAGGGGTTTCTGCAACGACTCAGAAATTGCATAGACAGTTATTCAAAGCCCTTGCAGTTCAGGTATACATGTTTTTAAAGAGTTCAGAAAAAAATTGTTTAACTAAACATTTTCAGACTTTCATCCCGATCTGCATCAGCTTCTCCCCTTGCATGATGGCCTGGTACGGTCCTGTAATCGGATTGGATCTCGGAATGTGGAACAATTATTTGGGCGTCATTGCACTGTCAGCGTTCCCTGTTCTAGATCCACTTGCTATCATTTTCCTCCTACCCAACTACCGGAACAAGCTTTTTCGCACTGTGAAAATGCCAATCAAATACTTTTATTCTGGAACATCGACTGTCCGACCCAACGTGGATAATTCAGCTCAAGTTTATTGAAAGTTTGAGGAAAAGTGTTGTCCAAGTTGTTATAAAATTTCTTATTTTTTTCCATAAATATTTTTCGCAACGTTCTTTTTTAATCAATGTGAAAGAGTTTTATTTGCATTTCTCGAAATACATGTTTGCTTTATAGATTTTTTCAATAGCCTGCGGACATTTTCAACGTGTCCCTCTTTTCTTACCAAGTTTGCAGACAGCTTACACTTTCTTCGTTTTTTTTTGGTTTTTAAAAACAAATTATTCTCAATTTAGTACTGTAACTTTTTGAACAACTTAGCACTTTTATAACAATGTCGTTAAGTTTGAGTTGGGATGATAGTTCTAGAAAATTATTTTGTCAAGTTTGGAGAATTCTTGTCGATGGGATTATTTTTGATCAATTACAGGAAAAAACCGTATAGAAATTTAAAATCAACACATAAACCTTACTAATTTACAGTTCACAATCGCGTCACACCCCTAACCCGATTATATTTTCGGTTTTTATTGCCGAAAATACAACAACACATGTATGAATTCGTATAGTTGCCCTCTATTATAATATTTTTGCATTTATGTTTTCCCAAATTCTCAAAAGTTTTATTTTTTCAAATTTACCGGAATCATAAAATTTACGTTTTTCTAATTTGGTTTTTCTAATTTATAGACCACTTCGATGACACTCAAGCTCACATACTTTGACATTCGTGGGCTCGCGGAGCCCATTCGGCTCTTGCTCAATGACCAGGAAATCCCATTTGAAGATAACCGTATCAGCCGAGAAGAGTGGGCCGAAATGAAGTCAACCATGGTGATTCATAATTTTTGAAACTATAAAAGTAGAATTTTCCAGATTTTCGCTCAATTGCCGTGTCTTCATATCGGAACTGAAACGATTGTCCAGTCAGCAGCGATTCTTCGTCATCTTGGACGGATTTATGGTGAGCAATCAGAAAATTTACAGTTTTGAAATAAAAAATTCATTCGAATTGATGAAAAAGAAAAAGCCTGTCAAATTGCTTATTAATTGTTTTGATAAATGTTTTGTTTTGAAAAAATCGTTTTTTTTGAGTGAAAATTTTTTTGATTTTCTCAAAATAAAAATTTTCAAAAAAACTTGCAGAATGTATACATCCGAAATCGTATAAAAATTATCTAAAAGTAGTCTTTTGGAGCAATTCTAAACGTCGTCAAATTAGTCAATAAATTGTTTTAAACTTTTGGCTTTATAGTTAGCTCTTCTAGGCTGACTTAATGCGTTTTTGATTACAATTTTTTTTTGATCTCAAAATATCAGTTGGAGAAAATAACGAAAAATATATTAACAATTGTTTTCCCGGCTGTTGAGTTAACATTTTGCAAATCTTATTTAAAATTCAATACAAAAAGAAAAAAAAACAACATCTAAAATTTCTCAGGACTCAATGGCTCCACTGAATCAGAGACCTCATTCATCGATATGTTCTCCGAAGGGCTCCGCGATCTACGCACCAAATATTTCACAATGATCAAGACAGACTACGAAGATGGCAAAGAAGCATACATAACTGAAACTCTTCCCGGGGAGCTACTACGAATTGAGAAGTTGTTCTGCACATTTAACAACGGCGAAAACTTTGTGTCCGGGGACAAGCTGAGCTATGCAGATTATGCTCTATTCGAGCTTCTCGATATTCACCTCATCCTCACACCAACTGCTCTAAATGGCACCCCAGCACTGAAAAGATTTCATGGACGATTTGCAGAGCGGCCCAATATGAGACTGTATTTGAATAAACGGGCCGAACTAAATCCATTCGTCAGTGGAAATGGGAAACAATAAAACTTTCGGATTTTTTTGTGTTAAATTAATTTTGCAATACTAATAAAACTTGTTTCAAATAACTATTGTTTCAAAAAGCAAAACTCAACTGTGAAACCATTTTCAAAAAATGAGCTATCAAAATTTCGAGTACTTAAAAATTAAATTTTTTTAAAGTTTTTTGAATTAACTTATCAAAGTCTATAGGTTTCACGATAACCTACTGCATATAAAACATTGGGTCCTGACACGAAAAACCAATGTAGTAGGAGTAAAACGTTGTTTGAAAATTAATACAGGTGCTGTTTATGAATCAGACCCTGGAGAATACAGATAACACCCACCTCAAGTCTGCTCAATGACGCTATCACACATGGAGGACTTTTTCGACCCTTTTCAGTGTGTTCCTTTGCAAAAACGGAGTTACCATAGCAGACAAATATTCAAGTCACAAAACACATAGTGCCCCAACCCCAAAGGAGTATACTATTTTACGAGAACTCGGCATTTATAAGAAAAACAAGAGGGGAAAACACTTCTACATCTCTTCATCGAGAAGATCCCATTATTTTTCAATACAACTATGATATATATGAACTGGTACCATCAAAATGTTCCCAAAATTTTGGGAGCACTAAGCTTCCTGGTGAACCCAATATTCATATATTTGGTAGTGACCAAAACTAAAACTCAAGTGGGGAGCTACAAGAATCTTTTGATAATGTTCTCGGTCTTTGACATTCTGTATTCAATATCCGAGATTTTAACTCCATTGGTAATTTACCGTAGGTGTGAATATATTTTAATGAATTTGTCTAGGGTGTACAAGGCAACAAGCATGGATTTGTGGTTTTTATATCAGACGGCTTGTTCTTTGAATATCCAGAACTTGGTCAGCACGCAATGTCGAATCGGTGTGGGTTCATTTCCATCAGTTATGCCTTATTGATCATCCATTTTGTCTATCGGTACATGGCCTTGTTTTAGTGAGTCAACTATTTAGGCCTGAAAATATTTGAACAGTGGCTATTTCAGCCCGCACAAGCTTCATCTGTTCTTCCGGCCGATTGGTATACTATTTTTAACATTGCTCATGTTGTTTCACGCTGGCTCTTGGACTATGGTGAAAGCTTCCAGAAAATAAAATAATTAAATGTAATTGCTTCAGATCTGCCAGAATTGCCTTGCGGCCGACGACGAAGTTAGGAAAATAGTGCGCTCGTCGTTCATAGATCAGTACGGAGAAGAGTCCAATGGAGTTCCAATGTTGGCAGCTCTCTATTGGGTATGTCTAAAACTAGATTAAACTCAGAAATTTAAATTTCCTTTTTAGGGTGTCCGTCCAGGTATCCAATTTCGCAGCTGGCTTGGAATCATTCTTCTTACTATTATTTCATGGTACTCAATGGCGGTTTATTTTGTTCTTGGGTATAAAGTAAGTTTGCGAAGTCTAAGCCTCAGCATAAGCTTAAGCCTGAGATTAAGCATAAGTAAAGCCCAAAGTAAAAAAAGTATTTCAGATAATTCACAAAATTCGGTGCATGACTATTAATCGAACGTTGAGTGCAACTAGTTTACGACTTCAGAGGCAGCTTTTTGTGACTTTGGTTGTACAGGTAATTCTTGTAAGATTTACATGTTTCTGTGCTTAATTCGGTTATATTATTGATCAGACCAAAATTTAAAAAAACGAAAAACAAACCTGATAAAACATATAATGTGCTCTAAACACAGACTGATCAATCTCCTTTGAGTGATTAGGTTACTATCGTCTTTGTCTTGTCAAGGGATTTACCCCTATTTTTACATGTATAAGTTGAGTTTTGAAAAACAGAAACAAACCAATATTTCTTCTAATACTTTGGTGACCCCAAAAATTCTTAAATTGATTTTTGTGATAGCATAGTCTAAACAAAGGTTGAAACATAAAAAACTAAAGTAAATGAAAGCTTCAGGTAAATAGATCAACAATGGGATATTCAAATTACTTATTCATTTCTTCTATATTTCAGACCTGCATCCCAATTGTCGCAAGCTTCTTACCAACTGTCATCTCCTGGTACGCACCAATTTTCGGAATTGACATTGGTTGGTGGAACACAAACGTCTCCACAATTGCACTAGCTGCCTTCCCATGCATTGACCCGCTAGCTGTGATAATTTTGGTTCCGAACTACAGAAACACACTACTCAGACGTCCAATTTCAATTGAGCCGGACACTTCAGGAAATATCAATCCGCCTATCAGCAACGTTGTCAGTATGGTTCGCCGGATAACAACCATAGCTGGCACTGCATTTTGAGTTCATTCTGATCTTGTAGTACTGCAATACAATATTTTGTTATTCTCCCAGTAAACGTGTATGATTTCTATGAATTTTCCTGGAAGATATAAAGTTCGGAATTCAAATCAACTGTTATTAGTTCAAGATGGCAACTGTCTTGATCAAATTAACGAGATTATTGAGGTATTAGTGAACGATCAGTTCAGTTCATTTCACGGTGTTCCTGGTTTTGTAGGTTACGCATCCGGTTTGTGATTTCAGCTGCTCCAATTTTACTGGTTTTAGACCGATCTAATTTCTGAACGGTTTGTTTAAATAGAGGTACCAGTAACATGTTTTGTCAGTTAAACCAGTTAGTCTGTTTTTTTTTATTTTCAACTGGTTCTTCATCAAATTTAATAACTTCTTATTTTTTTTGAGAGCGGATTTTTGAAATGCCAAAAAAAAACTTGAAAATTTTTAAAATTTTCTAGGATCATTTTTAGTTTTTACGGATCTTAAAATACAATATTACTATACGAATTTGCTTCCAAAGTTTGGCTGAAATTTTAGTGCTGAGTTTGGCCAGCCAAATTGTAGTTAAAGGTGAAGAAGTACTTGTGGGAATTCAATTAAAATTATGCATTATTAGTTTATAGTAGAGATAAAAAACAAAAACTTTAAAGCATTTTAAAAAAGATATCTAGAATATTGTCGCTATAGCGCCGAATGTTTAAATGAAATGAACAGATGAAGTTTTCTGGGCGACATTCACAGTTAGAATTGGGAAAAACTGAGTATCCTTGACTGTAAAAAAAACACTTTAAAAAAACTCCAAATTTTTATAGTTTTTCCTCGTGAGTATACCATATTTTGCACCTGTAAAGTTTGAAACTGACTGATCTACGTATTTATTTTGCCAGCTTTAGTCGGTTAGCCATCTTGAACCTTTTTACAAAACACAATATAAAAAATGACGACGTTGAAGCTTATTTCATGAAATAATAGGAACACTTGTCGCCGCCGGATTATTCATACCTTAAATCCTAATTCTTCATTTATTATTATAAAACCCCTTATCTTTTGCAGGATTACTCATATTCTCTTTATCAGACACTTTCGAAAGAAAAAATGATTTACATCAGCTGGTACCATCAAAATTTTCCCCGTATTTTCGGGGTGTTCAGCTACATAATTAACCCAATCTTTATCTACCTGGCATTGACAAAATCCAAAACTCAAATGGGCAACTATCGGTTTTTGTTGGTGGCTTTCGCAGTTTTTGACCTCTTCTACTCGACGAATGAGTTTTTGACCCCTTTGGTGAGTGTTCTATCTCAAAAATTGCAAGTTCATGACATATATTTTTCCAGGCAGTAACCGGCAATTCGCATGGATTTGTGGTATTTCTCACCGAAGGACCATTCTTCGAGCATCCAGAACTTGGAGCCCACGCGATTTCCAATCGCTGCGGCTTCATTTCCCTGAGCTACGCTTTATTGATCATTCACTTTGTCTACAGATACATAGCCCTGTTTCAGTAAGATTTTATAAATTTTCAGTTTCTGCAAAGCCAATAATTTCAGTCCTGAACTGCATCGCAATTTTTTTCATCCAATTGGTGTGCTGATCTACGCGCTCTTTTTACTCATACATGGTGCATCGTGGTCTGTGGTAAGTTACTGGTCAGAAAACTTATGTTAAACCTAAAGTACTACCAGAGTTATCTTCCAGATCTGCCAGCAATGCCTTGGCGGTACTGATGAGATCCGAGAGCTGATCCGGGATGAGTTTATGGCAGAATACCACGCAGATACCAGGGATGTACCAATGCTGGCTGCACTTTATTGGGTAACTCCCCTTACTGGATTTGTACATACGGTTATTTTTCGAATTCCAGAACGCAAGTGACGCTATTCGTTTCCGTAGTTGGCTCGGCATCGTCTTACTGACTGTGATCTCATTTTATGCGATGACAATTTATTTTGTGTTGGGCTACAAGGTAATTTTAATTTAAACAAAAAAAAAAGTTATTGTTTTCCAGATTATGAGAAAAATTCGGTCAATGCAAGCGAACAGCAGTATGAGCAAGAACAGCATTCGGCTGCAGAAAAAACTATTTTTGACGCTAATTATTCAGGTTAGCATGGGAAAGTCTATAACACCCCTTTTCCATGTTTCCAGACCTGCATACCAATATTCGCCAGCTTTCTACCTACAGTACTCTCGTGGTATGCTCCAATTTTCGGAATTGATTTGTCTTGGTGGAACACCAACGTGGCTACCGTAGCCCTTTCTGCTTTCCCATTCATCGATCCGTTGGCTGTGATCTACTTGGTGCCAAGCTATCGGAACGCGATTTTGAGAAAAAGAGACCCGACGGTGGCTAGCAGTTCAGCAATACAAGGGGCTAATAAGAATGCGTCGAAAATTGATTGTAGCAGTGGGATTAACTAATTTGGCTTACATAAACCAAATTTCCTCTAATATTATTTGAACTTAAAAGCGTTTTAAATAAAATTACATCCTTACATCCGTTTGTCTGTTTGTTTTTGTGACGTCACACCGAAGCCGGCATGCGATTTTAGATATTTAAAGAGATATTAGGTTAAGGACGATAGAGGGGTGTGGTCGGGGTACTGTACTAGTACTGTAGAGGTACTACGGTAATATAGTAAGGCTACTGTAGGAACACTGTAAAGGCACTAGAGAAATATTTTTTGGAACTCTGTAGGGGTACTGTAATAATACTGTAGGGATACCGCTAGTACTGTGGGATTACACTATTTTAAACTATCATGGTAGAGTTTTGTGACTTTTTTATAACCACAAAAATATAAGGCAAAAATCAAAAGTGAGAAAAACAAAACAACTCATTCCCCAACCAATATATTCATTATTGTTTACTGCCAATTTCATAATAGAAATATTCAAAAAAAAATAGAGACGGAATGGTTAGATTCGAAAGATTTCAAATTATTTTAACAAATCGGGAAAGATTTAAAGCGGAAAATGTTTTGGCCGCATTTTCCTTAAGCTTTCCACTTGGCGACGGTAACCTATGGATTCGTTTCCATTTGAACATCATATCGTCCATCACTTTTCACTTCAGTTCCGTCTGGCTTGACGATAACGAGAGTTGGCATTCCGGTAATTTCATACTTGACGCAAAGCTTTCTGGAAAAATTGGTTGCAGAGGTTTTAAAGCGTGTGTATATCTTACTGCTTGGCCTCATGCCCAAAAGGAATATAATACCAATCACCGTGGCATTCTTGCATATACTTTTTCAGGCCACTCTCGCTAGGATCGGATGAGACAAAGACGATCTCGAAATCATCATAAACTTTCTCGTAGAACTTCTGAAACGTAAATTATGGATGTTTTTGAAATTTCCACATTTTCAATACCTTGAGAATCGGTGTGAACATGCAGCATGGTGGACACCAATGAGCTGAGAAGTAGAATCCTCCGATTTTTCCTGCGAGAGCTTCAGTTGCGTCGACCAACGTCCAATCGAGCATCTCAATTTTTCTCAATTTTCACTCCAGCCAAAATATCCATATTCTTCCCTGGAAATGTGTCAAATAATTGGGAAAAAAATAATGCAAGCAAAAAAAAAGCAAAAACTTTCATGTAAAGAAATGAAACAGTGCGCGTTTAACCTTGGTTTTCGTATGTACCTTTTGTAAAAAAAATCTGAGGAAGTTAGGTTGAAGTATGAGTCAACATATCTCAATAGTGTGCAAGAAAAAAGTAATGTTCCGAGGTGAACCAAGGTCAACATTTTATTACGATGAGCAAGGGTTAGTTTTGAAGTAGGCAATGGTTTTTGAAATGTGATTTGGGAAGGGAAAAAACTGTTTTTTATGTTCGGCTTTAAAAAACAAAAAAACATAAATATACCTACTTGTGTATAGGGTTAGCAATATTTTTTTCGTATTTTCTCAGTTTTCATTCTTCTCAAGTGTTTTGTACGTGAAATATATATTTAACATGAAGGAGAATTCTGAATTATTTTTTCGAACTGTGTTGCTGAACTGAAATGGTTCTCCAGCCAGACCACTTTGTTGCATTAATATGAAAAAATACTATTTTAAAGGTGGGGACCGACATCTGGGAAATATTTTTAAATTACTCCAAATTTTCCCCTGATTCCGAATATCTAATAGTAAGTGAAACAATTCAAAAAAAATTCCCTGATTTTACATTTGTGCTTGAAATTGCGATTTTCATGAGCTATGAGCTTTTTCAATTGCGCGCCGAAATAAATTATCCTTGGAGCGCATATGCCGTTTTTTTAACATGTTCGTTTGTGCCAATTGAGCATGGATGAAAATAGCTGAAAAACTGGAAAAAAAGTAATAATATATTAAGAAAATTAAATGAGGCAAACGCGCTCCAAGGATAATTTATTTCGGCGCGAATTTGAAAAAACTCATGGGTGCACGAATGAAAATCGCGATTTTAAGCTCAATTATAAAATCAGGGAATTTTTTTTGAATTTTTTCACGTCGATATTAGGAATCAGGGGAAAATTTGGAGCCATTCAAAAATATTTCCCAGATTTCGGTGCCCCACCTTCAAACATGGAAGTCTGAATTATTTTTTCTATAGATTTCTATATATTTCTATAAATATACAGTGCTGGCCAAAAAGATATCCACTTTTGGTTTTTTGTGTGTAACTTTTTTCTAAGTGGTTATTTTGTTTTGAAACTTCACCACAGTGTTCACAAAATCTAAAAACACAATATTCATCAAAAATGTTCAACAGATTTTGAAAAAACTTCAGAAAAATTCAAAAAAAATCGAAAAACTAGAAATATTGAAAAAACCGAGGTTGCAAGGAAATGACAATTAAAGTACCGGAATATGAGCAATTGGATTTAAAAACAACATAATTATGCTTAATACTTTGTTGCGTATCCGTTTGCATCAATAACAGCTGACAACGACGTGGCATCGAGTCGATCAGCTTGTGAATAACTGACATGGGGATAGCTTTCCAAGCGTTTTCCAACTGGTTGAATTTGGCATCTGCATTTGAAGCCCGAATACCTCCAAGACGTCTTTCCAACTCTTCCCACAAACGCTCTATTGGATTCAAGTCCGGAGACTGACTTGGCCAATCGAGCAAATGCACACGACGACGTTGAAACCAGGAACGCACATGAAGAGAAGTATGCTTAGGATCGTTATCCTGCTGAAACACGAAGCCACGGCCCACATTTTGAAGTGCCCAGGGTCGCATTGTAGTTTCCAAGATGTTTTCGTGTTGAAAACGATCCATTATGCTTTGGATTCTCCTTAGTGGGCCCATGGAAGTGCTGGTGAAGCACCCCCACACCATGACGCTCCCACCTCCATGCTTAACGGTTGGGCATTGATACTTTGGAGAGTACCTAGAGCCAACAGGACGACGTACCCAGGAATTTCCATCACTCCCGAACAAATTGAACTTGCTTTCGTCAGACCAGATGTGTTTAGCCCATTCCTGACGTCCCCAACGAAGATGCGCTTTTGCCCACGCAACTCGAGCCATGCGATTTTTCTTACTGATGAACGGTTTCTTGACTGGCTTTCGTCCGTGTAGTCCTGCTTGCTGTAAACGTCGACGAACAGTTCGTTTACTTGGTACAGGTTCATTTGGAGAACTTATAATCATTTGAATATCCGTGGCGGTCCTATGCGGATCTTCTCTTGCTGATCGGAGGATGTTGCGATCCATCCTATGGGTTGTCACTCGAGGCCTGCCGGGCGAGATTCTCAAAGCGACGGATTTCTAAACATTTATTATTAAAAAATAATATTTTTCGAACTCACCTCAGTTTGGTACTTCTTGATTACTTTCCAAATAGTCGACGGAGAACGTTGAATTTGCAGCGCGAGCATTTTCGTGGGTATTCCTTGTTCGAAGCCAGCTACAATGGCTTTCTTGACGTCCAAGGAAAGATTTTTACACCCAACAGATTTTACCATACCTTAAAAATAATTTATCAACCAAACAAATCCAGTGCAACAAACAGAGTGCGTTTTATTGATAATTCAAAAAAAATAATGAAAATTGGAAAAACGAAAAAATCAAAAAATTGAAATAAAATTCAGAAAAAATCGATAATCATGTAATGTTTGGTCCGCAAATTTGCGTAACATTTCGCTTTATGCACACGGAAAAATTCAAGTCAAATGGATGCTTGAGAAAAAAGTTACACACAAAAAACCAAAAGTGGATATCTTTTTGGCCAGCACTGTAACTGTGTTGCAGCAGTTCTGACTCACGATCTTCCAGCCAGACCAATTTGTAGCTTTATTATGAAAGAATCTACTTTAATACGGGTAGTGTCCGCTTTCAGAGTTTGGTTCGAAAAAATACAGAATTGCTGAACTATATACATCTGACAATTTTTACATCACGAATGTTTGAAATTTCAAAACTTTAATTTTTTTTAAATTTCTGAAAAATTTTTTGTGAAGTCGATCTTAAGTCTTAAAGTCTAATCTGTCTAATCTTAAATCTAATCTACACCGAACCGTTAGTCATCCTTGAAACGAAAACCACTATTGAAATTTTGTAGTCCACCAGACAATAAATTGTAGAAAAAATAAGAAGATTCGTCAGAATTGTTTTTCGGGATGCCAGGTAGACATTGTAGTTTCTTCGGAAAATCGAATATAAAACACATCCTGGTTATATGTAGCACTATTCATCAATCATTTTTCCTTTTTCGCAATAATATTTTACCTACCATTATTATATTTAAAATAATATTTTACCTACCATTATTATGTTTAATAACATAATAAAAATTGTTTCAAACATCGGACTCTGCACGAGTTTTCTGTCCAATATGATGCTCATAATTCTCACGGTCTGCTTCATCAAAAAAATTACCGGCACTTATAAAAAGATGGTCATCGGATTTTCAATTATGGGATTTTCCCTCTCATTAGCTGAATACATAGCCATGCCATTCGCTCATAATTACAACGATGCTATGATGATTTTTAGCATTAACACGTCGATCGCATCAAAAACTCTCTGACGTATTGCAATAGCCATTTGGGTTAACTTTTATGTCTCGGTGATCATATTCATCTCTCTGCAATTTGCATATCGTTACCTGTGCTTGGCACACAAACAGTGGCAGGAAAAGTTTGACAATATGTGGAGTATAATTTGGATTTTATATTCATTAACTCCTGGGACGATGTATGCTGTTTTGTATTATAGATTTTGTGCACCGGATGATTATGCAAAATCATATTTGCAGTAAGGATTATTTTGGAAGAAGAAGAAGCTCATTTTCCAAATTTTTCAGCAAAGAAATATCAGACAATTACGGAATATTAATGCCAGACATTTCTGGATTTGTGATGCTCATATACGCTGCTGATGGATATATTCGATTGAAGGACCTGGGATTCTTGTTTCTTGCATCGTTTATTATATTGTCTCACTATCTAGTGATATTCTATTGCGGAATCAAGATACACTTCAAAATAAAATCCGAGTTGGAAACGTTTTCTATTCAAAACAAAAAGTTGCAAATGCAATTGTTCAAAGCTCTAGTTGTCCAATGTGTGGTCCCAACAGTTTGTATATTTTTTCCGGCTATTCCAATTCTGATGACTCCGCTTTTGTCACCGTACATTCAAGGAAATATCAGCTTGCAAACCGGGTGGTTGTATGCGTTTATTGGAATTTATCCGCCGTTTGACGCAATTTGCTTCATGTGGATCGTTGCGGAATACAAAGCGGTAATCCGAAGTGAGTTACAAATTTAGCCAAGTTTCTGTTTTTTTGTATCGAAGATTTATCAATAAATTTTTATATTTCAGATAAACTCCTTTGTGGAATTTCAAAGGTCGAAGTGTCTCATCATAGCACTGCAAATGTTACCAATTAATCTGTGTGTTTGCATCAAAAAAATTTTATTTTAAGAACTTTGTAAAAATCCACGATTTGTAACATTTTACCACAAGAATTTCAAAGAGAATCAAGCAGACGCGACGTACCCCTTAAAATAAAGGAAATACAATTTTCGACTTCTAAAAAATGAAATTTTTTAGCAATTAGAAGCAAATTATTGATGTTATGATTCAACGGGAGCAGTTGAACTGACATGAACAGGCACAAGGTTTGAAGTTTGTCTAGGCACTTTCTTGGAGCACAATAGCTTCAGAATCTGACTTCGAACACCTCTGAAATTAACTTTTTACGTTTCGGCTGACAAAATAATTGTTGTTTACTTATTTATAGAGATGAGAAGAACCAAGTTGAGATGTGAAAATAGGATCCACCCACAGTTAAGTGATGCCAACGTGAAGTTTCTCATTTTAAACCAGGAATCTGAAATTCAGTGTTCGGGAGTTAGACGGAGATTGAAGGCCTGACGCCAGCCTGCCTGTCACCACGTTTTCACAGCGCCCGACACTTTCGGTTTCCATTCCGCACTATACAAAAGCAGCTGGTCGAGACAGGCGTACGTAACCGACAGGTGAGGCAGGTGAGGCCCCAGCAGTTCGACAAACCTGCATTGTGCCAAAGTGTGATCAGAATAGCCATGTAGGCTGTGAGAATAGTTGCCTGCACAAGAATTCCTACTTCAGTTCGAAAAATCGACGATGAGGATGATTGGGCAATATTACGCTTCTAAAATTATATGATTTAACTTAAAAATTGTTACTTTAACTTAAAAATTGTTACTTGCCTTGCAAATACTGGAAATGATAAGAATATATGAAAAAAAGCTCAGTGCAAGTGTAGGGAAACATAGCACAAGCTCGAGATTCGCAAGTAAACTCGCATATTCAACAGTCATATCATAAGACCAACTTGGTCCAGTGAGTTCGAAATTTTGCGTGACACAACCGATCATCCAAACTACGAGTATATAAGTGAATCCGATCCCAAGAGCAACCTGAAGTTTTTGAACTTTTTTAAACTATAAGTTTCTGAACTGCATTTCTGACTTACGATCATCCAGCCAGACCACTTTGTTGCTTTAATGTGGAAGAATGCTACCCCAATACGGGTGATGGCGAGCACTGCCATAATGATAAAAGTTGCAAGCCAAAGTGAGTTGGCAGTACATCCAACAATCTGGAAAATTAGACCAAGTAGGCTTTTACGTATAAGTATAAGGACTTACTCTTACGAAGAATTGGGCTTTCTCGGAAATAATAGGGAAAATCAAGAAAATGCCCGTCAAAAAATGGCAGAACGATTGAGAAACATCACAATAATTGAGGAGATTCAAGAGTTTGTAAGATATATTTTCTTTCAGTTCGCTCTCAGAATTTAGCGCCTACAATATTTTTTGTATTCAAGTCAGGCACTTGAATACTTACATAAATAAGGAGGCCATATACGGGGAAAACGATTACTGTAAGAACTACGTATACGATACCAATTGTGAAGAGCTCTGTGTCCGTGTTGAACAGTGAAGACGTGTTGGACGATGACATTTAAATGGAATCTTTGCAACTGAAATTATGAACAAAATTTATTAAAATTAACAGACCAAAAAGCGTTTTAAAAATTTTGGAATATTCTGAAAACTTTTAGAAATCTGTGGAAAAAAAAAAAAAAAAACTTTGGAAACGTTTTTGAAACTTTGAGTAATTTTAAAAATAAAAACTAAAATTGTTTTGTATGAAATCAAACATTTTTTGGATAATTTAAAAAATTGAAATTGAATTAAATATTGAACTCTACTTTTATCGATAAGCTTTATAAAAGAAACTTCTTGGTCAACAAAACCTTACATCATCTGCTCTCCTTTGGAAACTAAATTATATGCTTAAATGTGGCATAGATCATGAAGATTATTTGTAATTTGTTGCTGAAACTACACCATATTTACAACACTATATTTACGTTAGGCAAAATAAATTATGATGTTTTTAAATTTAATGCTAATGTTGTCAGCAAGTTACAGTTGAACTTTATTTTAAAGGTGGAGTAGTCCAAAAGGGAAATAATTGAAAATTATTCAGATGATGCAAAATGAGAGATTTTTAAAAAATTTTGTTGACTTTAAAAAATGGCAATTACTGAGTTTTTGCCACTTTTTGAGATAACTATAATACGGTCGCATGTTTGAATCCCTACAATATTTGAATAATCAATATATTATTTCGTAATTTTTTCTGTTGCGATTCAGTATATTGGTACATTCCAAGTACTCAATTTTCAACAAAAAAAGATCAGTAAACTTTATTGCCACCCTAAAAGCGTTGCCAAAGTCACTGTTCCGCCGGTTGTCACACAATAAACTTTATAATTAAGGCCTAGAGGGTGATGAACAGATGGTCCCTTACCCGAGCACATGGTTTATCGAGAGGGAAGAGGCACAATGAAGATTGAAGAGACGCAGACAGTCAGTTGGTTAGGTCAGGTCATATCTACATCCATTTGAATAATAGAAGAAGATGGTACCTAGTTACATTGTTCAGATTGCTGTTGAAATTTATTTAGGTTTATTTTTATTTGTTATCAGTTCCAGTATAATGAAACTTGATTACGAAATAGTTAATCTGAAAATTCTGGCATAACTTCTTTTTTTAAAAATAATTTTTACATTTTATTCTCAATTTGAACTCATGGTACTAATCCTAAATTTTCAATTTTTCACACACTTTGTCCCAATTTTTAGAGAATGTTTGAAATTTTCCCAGTATAAAATTTTTAAAGTTGGAGCTTATTTTTTGGGGATTTTTTAAATTTTTAATTGATTGAAAAAATTTCCGGCCAATCGGTAACATTTAATGATTTTTTGACATAATTTTTTTTTATATTAAAAAAAATTTTAATTTTCAAACTATCATTGCTTAAACTTAACTGATATTTTTGTTTGAAAAACTTGCTAGTATCAACAATTATTTAAATTTTCAGAAAGATGAAGCCAAGCACCTCCAGATTTGTCAAACCCCACTTCAAACATAGTCCAATTCGACAACTACGGGAATTTGAATCCAGCTCTGAAAACCTACTTGAACCTGACGACCTAGATTCTCCGCGGAATCGAACATTTTTCAAAAAACTTCGAAATGCAATGAAAAACCGCAAACTTCTACAAACGAAAAAAGTTTGGGAAGAAGAAGAAGAAGAGGATAAATATTTCGAGGAAAAACCAAAACATGAACCAATAGACTATAGCCTAGACTTGACTATTCGGGTAAATGGAAATGTGCTCCGCAACCGTGTGAGCTCGCTTTTAACAATTCGGGACCTGAAGCATTTGGTGCATTGCCAGACTAATTACCCGGAGAGCATTATGTGGATTGTTTGGAATGGTATGCATATAAATTAAAAATTCGTATTAAACAATCCTTGTCAATTTGACAAAATTTCAGATTTTTTAAACTTCTACCATTTTTTGAAAATTTTTAACGCGTCACAAAATCCCGTCGAATTAAAAAAAAATTACAAATTTCAGGAAGACGACTTGACCGAGACGAATGGACACTTTATGAATACCACATCACAGATGATTCGAATATTTTCATGCATCTCAGCTTTAATCCTAACATTCATTATCAAGGGAACGGGTAACCCATCATTTTGTATGTGAAATATTTGGAAATGCAATTTTTGATAATAAAGATTAAATCAGTAACGAACATTTTTCAGGACATTTCTGACTTTTTTAAAATTAAATTTTGTGTTAAGTTTCGCACAAAAAGTCGAATAAAATAATCTCTTCGGAATCAATTGAAAATCTTCTACAGATAAAAAAGGCTGCAAAAAAAATTTTCAGGTGATTAAAGATATTGGTGATTTTTTCTGGCAGCTCTTTTTGGCGACTCGGTCATCCCATTCCATGTTTACAGTTTAAAGTTTGCTGGCATCACATTGTTTGAAAACTTCCGCAAACTTGAACATCTGAAATATTTCAAATTAATATCTTCAAATTTTAAAAAGGAAACTCACATTATACAACTTTCTCAAGTCCTCCTCTCCACAATTTTCGCTGACCAACTTCTTCATGCAATTGTCTTTTCCCATCATGTTCTTGCACAACTCCTCTTGATTTTTCTCTTTGTCATTAAATCCTTCGAATGGATTCCATTCCTTAAAACACTGGGGTTCCGGTTTCAATTCTCCAATTTTTTCCAAACAAGTAAAAAAATCGGTGACGAAGAATTTCAGAGTCTCACAAGCATTTCTCATTGTTTTGGAGTCGGTAAGGTTTTTATCTTTATGACACTCAAGATTCTCAATACAATCGGCCATGGAATTGCACGATTTATGAAATTTCTCTAAACTCTTCTGCTTCGTTACATCCAGAAAGTACATCTTTGCCATAAAATCTCCGAATCGCTAAAGAAACATAGAGTATCACTGAGCTAGAAAATTTTGAGAACTTACATAAAGGCAACCGAGGAAATTTTTAAAGGTAACCGTGGTGCAATTTGTTCCAAGTTCAGACTCGATAATACTTGTTTCATTACTTGGAGCCTGGTTGGAACTACATGCGAATGCAAGCAGGACTGCTCCAAGCACAGCAAGTTTGATGGAACACCTCATTTTCTGCAAATAAAGAATTTACGAAATTGTTTCAAAACCGGAAAAAAAAGAGAAGTTGAACAACCTATCTCACTGCTAGAGAACATATTTAATGGCGGTGGCTCAACAATTCGGTTTCTTTGGCGCCAACTGTTAGAGCTCCACAATCGGGGTCAAAATGTTTGGGACACATGACATGTAAGCGTAGCAGATAAAAATAAGTACAATCCCGGAAGTGAGTAAGAAGGGAGCCTGGCTCCCAGAAGAAAAATTGTTGCTAGTTTCGAACATTTTGACCTCGATTGTGAATTGTGAGCAGTTGGCGTTGGAAGAAAACATTTTCGAACTCGACAGAAATAATTGCTCTTTTTTTCTTGATTTCGTCGATCAAACTTCTTCTGGTCTGATTTCAAGGTCAATGTACTTGGAGCATATCTTGTTGCACTTTCTTATGGAGCCAACTCAGCTCCAATCAAGGGAAGAAGCATTATTGAGGCAGGATCTGAAATAAACAGTACAAAAATCACTTTTCGGAAGATTTTGATATTCAATGTTTGGGTAAAAACTAGCAAAGTATTAGGGGTTAAAATGAGACTACTGTGAATTCGTTCTTACAACAGTTATTATTTCCTGATAAAGTCTGTCAGATGCCTCCATCAAAACACACCTACCGCCGCGAGTTATGCGGAAATTGGATTAGAAAGACATTTTGGTTTTTGCTCTACATATTGCTTTGACTTTCGGAGATTATAAAAAAATATAGAGGCACCCGACGACTGAACAAACTTCCTATACTTTGTTGTCAATCTCAACATGTTTATGATTATTAATGGCACAAGGAATATAAATTGCATAGTCAGCAGCTTTATATGAATTGTGGAGTTTGTTGCGCTTTTCATTTAAAGTCAAAGACTTTTTGGAGGTTGATTGTGTTTTACTTGCTTACTTATGATATTTACTACGCAATTTTGTTTAGTTCCCAGATAGTTATCGGTCAAAATGTTATATATTCTTTATTGCGCTTGGAGTATTTAAGAAGGCACAGACACTTTTGGCAACTTTCTCAAATTATCTGCTAAGTATACTATAGTTGGGAGAGGCTACGGAAAAAAGTTCGATCGAAATTTTTCTAGGAACAAGGGATTCCAGCTCTTTCGAAGTCTTTTTTTAGTTGCAGAAAATGTCATCTCCTGAAGAAGGCCCTCTTATGAGTGTGCCCGCGGTGATTGTAACAACAATTGGAGTTATTTCTTCTATTTACACAACTATTATGAACGTCTATTTTATAACAAAGATTGGAAAGTTGGTGGAGGAAAAATATTACCACACATGTGTACCTCAAAGTTCCAGAACTCGTCAGAAAATGATTCTCTTCTTCTACCGTCTCTTTCTTGATGTGGCCTATAATGTTCTGGCTTGTGCCTATATGACATTCTGCATTGTGTATTCATTTTTCACTGATGAGCTTCACGCGCAACAAATTTTCATACTTTACGTCGGGTTTCCACTTCAAACAGCAGGAGCTATGAGAACGATTGTGGCGTTGTCGATTTCAATTGAGAGGGTGTTGGTGAGTTTTTTCAAGGGGGGTAATGTCGAGATACTGTAGTTGTAGTTTAGTGAGCAAGGTACCGTAGTATCACTCTAAAAATAATTGTTAAGCGATTTTTTTTGGATCTGTCGTAAATTCCAGCCAATTTTCCATGTTTTTTTTCCAGTATTCGGAATGTATCATTTCTGGTGTTTTTATTTTATTTTTTTTTTGAATTCTTGAATATTCTGAAATTTCTTTTTTCTTTTTTTTTCCTCACCCCGTCCAGTCTAAGCCTAAGCCTAACACTACGCCGAAGCTTAAGCCTCCACTGACTTATGTATGTATCAAGTGCAATTACAAATTCTGTAACAACACCATTTTTGCGCATTTGAATAATTTACTAAATATAAATTTAAAAACGTTTTTCTGAACACATGAGCTAGAGATTTAAAACTGCTGCAAACTAAAATTTCTAATTTTTCCGACAGGCTACTCCAATTTTTTCAGGCTATTTACACACCAATTATGTTTCATATCTATCGTGATTTATGCCCTTCTATAATTATTCTGTTGTTTGCTATTACTATGGGAATGTTTGAAAACCTCATTTTATACATATTTTGTTCTATAAATATATCCGCAATTCCTCGAGACTGTGGAGTTTTGCGCTGCTCACTTGACACTTGTTTTTTCGACTTTTGGACAACTGATAGATCGGTAAAAACATTACAGAATGTTTGTAATTGAAACCTCAATTAAATTATTATCAAGTAAAAAAAAAACTGACACATCAAACTTGAGCTCGCGCGCAAAATAGTAGCTGCGCAGCTAAAGGAGGAAACATATTTTCCACAAAAAATATGAAGTCCTCGATGTTGATGTTGGCTTCAAATTTCAGTAATTATTGAAAATGCCATGTTTCAGGTGATATTCGCTCTTACCTTTGTATTATCCGGTTTACTTTCTACAAGACTAATGTTTCTCAATAAATCACTTGGACAGAATGCAGGAGAAGAGCATTCAAAGGTAATATATTTTCATTTAGAGTTGCCGAACAATCAGAAACTCAGATAAATCACATTGCTCTGATCGATGCTGCCAACGTGTTCTTATGTGATTTCCTGCCAACAATATCAAATTATATTCCTAAAACCCCATTTTTCAGCTTTAAGGTCGGGTGTATTAGCAGCTCACAAAACGATTATGCTCGCTAGTTTTTCAGAATATTGGACCGTATGTTTACATTATAAAATTAGTTGGAAGTGCAGTTGAATCATATTTCATCTCAAAGATATTGAAAAGAAGAAGCGCCCGGTCAAGTGTTGTTATAGTAACTCGCACATTCCAAAATTGACCTAAATTGTAGAATACTAAAGTTATAAGCTGTTCTATTTCTATGTTCTCATAAAACAAAGAGTTTTCGATTCGAATATTCATAGGATCAACTGCAAGATATCATCTAAATATACTTTAAACACTATATTTTTGAAAGAATAAAGTTTCAGGCCAAAATTATACGATATGAACTATTTGCACGCTCCTACTTCTCACAAGTCTCTCAACAATTCTTCTAAAAGATCTCATCTATTATTTCCGATATTTTGTGATCAGACATCTAGCAGATAACACACAAACAATTGAAAATACTTTTTGTTCTTTCTAGAGTTGCACGACTACTTCCTTGTCTCATGCCAAAAAGATCCCTTCCAAACCCCTCGCATTGCCGTAAAACTAGTTTCTTGTCATCTTGACCTTGGGTCACTACTGAATTCTTTTAAAACGAACTATATTCGTGAATCAATCGCATTCGTGTAGTATATCTCTTGTGAAAAAATAGAAAAAATGCAATCACAAGACCCTGTTTATTCTCAAAACGACCCCTTGTTGTTAGGAAACTCAAATAGGTAAGCCCTTGTTTTTTTGGACTGCGCTTCAAGATTTATATAATTTTAAGCTCCCAACAAAAAGATAATTGGAAAACAATAGCTAAGATAGCTACAGTATTAATTGGAATCCTGTTCGTAGCATCGCCAATTGTTTTTGGAGTATCCGGAGTTGTTGGAAAAAATAATGAACACAAACACGGTACGCATGTTAAAAAGTATGTAAAAAAGTAAAGTGAGTGGTGGTTCAGTTTCTCCAACAAATCATTTCAATTAAACAATCAATTAAACAAATTAAAAATTTTAGATTAATATTACCAAGACCGCAACCAATCCGTTGATAGTACACAATGTGGGCACTTTCTCAGTTTCAGTTATTCAAAGTGAGTTGGGAAAAATGTCGAATTTTGATAACAAGCCCTCTAGGAGCTTTTGTGAAGCTCCTAGAGCGCTGGGGTATGACATCTTTGAATGTTTAAAAATTACAAATTGTTGAAAATAAAAATCACATTTTTGCAACTACAGTAAACTCCCAAGTATTTTACTTTATGCACATCGTCACAACTTTCACTTTACAGGACCTATTGGATCACGCACCAACGAAACTACACCGTCAATTTAAATCTCCATATTTCAACACTTGCCTTATTAATAAACACTTGCCTTATTAATAAACAAAAGTGTAGATTTTTTGTAGACCCAGATAAAATCAGCTTCCACATACAGTTTCCAAATTATTGACTTTCTCTTTATTCTGATTTTTCTCTTTATTCTAACTCAAACAAACTGAGAAAAATGAATCATGAAGTTCAGGCTGTTGATCTTCAAACAAGTATACATTACTATCCCGTTCAGTGCTTTGAATTGTGGTTTTTTTTGATTAAGTGTATTTTGAAGAACAAACATAAAAACTAATATCATTAAAATTTGATGGAAAAGCATAAAAACGGTTATAAATAAACCCACGAAACTGTGGGAAAACATCAAGCACATATTGAATGGTTGTGGCAAAAATCAATTCGTAAAAGAAAAATTAAACGCATTTGCAGTATCCATTATATAATTGAAGAATCCACCGACATCTTCAGTATCATTCTTGATTTTATAGTCCTCCAAGTTCACGTCGCCTCCCAGTGGATTGCAAAACTTTTCCTAAAAAAATAGATACCTATACCGTATTTTCCTTTTTTCATCTTAAATTCCGTACCGGTTCAGCAAACATTCGATCACCAAGGCGACATCCATAGAGTGAACTGAACAATGGATATTGGCGAACGGCTGTGTTGATGGATATTTCAAAGGGATGATGATTTGGTAGAATTGAGTTTTTTGGTTTGCCTTGGATGCATAATCCGCTCAAAATTGTTTCAAGCGCATTTTTCAGCTGAAATATGTAATTTTTGGCGGCGACTTGACTCACGGAAGCAATAATTTTTTAACTTGCATAATTGTTCAACTTTTGTGCTCGTTACAAGTACCTTGGAGCCTTTTAATTTTCTTGATTTTATTGGTAACTCCAAGGTTTCTGTAGAATAAAAAAAACTTGGTTGCAGGTTGCCGAAAATTCCAGCACCCGGCAACTTTTGGAGCCGCGCCGGCCTATCCAATTTATCTAAAATGTAGGCGTTCCGAAATTCGCGTACTTTAATTTTGCTGAAATATTTCCTACCTGCTCTTCATTCGCCGATTTCCTTGCGACCATCTTCATAACCATCCTTAATCCCAATAAATTTGGAAGATCTTCGTGAGTGATGTTTTCACTGAACCATCCATCTATTGGCTTCTGAAATCGTCACTTTTGAAAAGTACAGGGAAGTATGTAAAGCAAAAGTAGAAATTTGCTAGCTCACCACGGCATCAGAGTCACCCATCATCTTGACTTCATCTTGTGTACACTTGTTTGCTGCTTTTGTAACATTAGAAGGCAGTAACCGTATTCCGAATGGATAGACAAAGTGCATGAGCTCATGGGCGAGTACAAAAATGGTGTCGGCTATCTGGAAAAGTGTAAGATAGCCTCGGCATTTTGTTTTTAGGAAATTAATGGTCAATATTTTCTCACCGTTAAAATGGGTTCTTGTAAATCACTTCGAGTGACAATTCCACAATAAATATTTGAATTTTGATTAAACGCCTCGTTTGCCATATTCGACGCAAAAGCGGAGAACAAAAACTGCGGTGTATAGCCCGGAATTCGTTTCCCCAAGTTTTTTGTCGCGGTATCAGTGGCTCCCAAACGGATGATTTTCTCCGCAATTTCTGTGTCAAGATCACTGAAAACTAATTTTAAAGGTTAGTATTCAATATTCTACTTACTTTGACGACAATAAACTTTTGAGTCGATAATATTCCGTCTCGTAAATGAGTTTAGTTTCCTCTAGCATTGTCACATTATTATAATCCAATAGTCCAAAAATTACTTTTGACTTGTTCAGTTCTTTCTCAAATTCTTTTTTACTTTTATTTGATAAAGAACTGCTCCAAATCTCCTCGATAGTATTATTTTTCATTAGATCGAAAATATGATGAAGATATTCGTTTTCTTCGGAGGCTGGAAGATTAAGCTGATTGAGGACCTCGATATTGGCGTAGAGAGAATTGTAGAAAACATTTGTCAACTGGAATAGAAAAAAATTATAAAATTAGCATGTGAAAATAGTATTGAAATTGTTATTATAAAACTAAATTCCCTCCAAAAATTATATAATTTCTCTTAAAAATAAAAAGAAAATCCAATACACTTGCTTTCTTGGAACTAGGAATAGCAAACCTTTTTTCCGTGAACCTTAAACAAAATTAAAATTCTAAATTTGGAATATTCCAAAAATTTCCAGAGTTTTCTTACCGTTAGATTAAGGTTTTCCAGGTTTTCCAACGCGAAACTGAATTTCTCCGAATTGTTCTTCTTTGTAGCATATTCGCGTGTCGCCTCATCAAAAAATTCAGAACCAACAGTGGGCGTATCCATTGATTTGACCACCATATACCACATCATCAAGCTATACGGGCTAAGAATCTGATCAAATGTGATGTAGGTCCCGTTATTCGGAAATGAAATGTTCGGATTCTGAAACCATTACTGCGTAATATTGGATGCATGACAGGGAGCCTACTACCAGTATCTCTCGATCCTCGAATAAACTTGTGAAGTTAAGCTCAGTGATGCTTCTGGTGTCATTTGAGCACACATAATCGTAGAAGTCGTTGCAAGGATCCAGACTAACATTCTGAAAACTATTTTTTGATTAAAAAAAAAGCTAGCACCGATCTGGAACATTCTTGAAACGAACACAACAATCATTATTTGACTAGAGAAAACGTTAGAGAAAATACATTCTGTTCGGAAAAATTTATATTCAGGTTCCAAGTTAAATTTTTGAAATTTTCAACAAAACAAATACCAACAATCACAAACCTCCGAAAATTTTGTCAAATTTCGACTTCAGGAAATTGATCAAACTAGTCAAATATTAATATACTTGGTTTTTTTATTAAGTCAGTCATATTCGAAATACAATAAATTTAATTTGAAAATACCGAAAAACTCTACAATTTCAGTACTTTAGTTTAGAAAAAAACTTACCTCCTGTCTACTCTGCACACTTATAATCACAATTAGTGTCAGTACCAACAGGAAGTTCATTCTCAGTTAGTATTAGGAGCAAAATGTGAAAAGGCATGTGTTCATTTGTACGCCACATGTTGGAGCGACCTTGTTCTTCAAAACTCTGCCCCAATGTTAAAAATATTTCTAATTCACATAGATCCTGACCAATTGCTGATGAAACAAGAAGAAGAGCCTTTTTTATTGAAAAATCTTATAAATTCATCGAAAAAAGACCAAACTTCAAAAATAGGGTAACTGCCACTTTTTCAGAACGTAGCGACATAAGATGGACAAACTTGAAAATTCTTTTTTATACTACTGACATGGACAGTAAGTTCTTAAAGCCTTGGACTTCAAAACGAGAATTGTGTGATTTGAAAGTGATTTCTCAGAATAGGCCACCCCAAATATTTTTGCGGCTTTAAACACTCTGTAATCAACACAGGAAACTGTTTCTGTGATGTTTCTCCTAAACTTCTGATTTTTTGCAAGAGCTTTCAAAGTCTCACAAACAACGCGAATCGTAAAATTATATTTGAAAAAAAAGTTTTGATAAGGTTTTGCCACTTTTGATTAATTTTGTAGGAGTCATTTAACAACACATAAAATTTAATCCAGCCTGCTGAAGTCACACTTGTCGAAAAATCCACCAGCGATAATTATGAAATGCTGAAAATGAAAGTTTTTTAGAGAAATTATCTAGAAGCTTTTTACCACACGGAATAAGTCCCACTCTTGTTGGCCACATGTTTCTTTAATTTCCTTCATCATGCAGTTGTCTTTTCCAAAACATGTTTTACAAGACTCACTCATCAACTGGTCAAATTTTTTTGGGACTTTTTCAGTAGTGACGTTGTTTGGAATTGGGTCCCAGTCATCGAAACATGTTGATTTCTTTGCATTCAATTTGTCACTACACTTGGCAAAATCATCGTGTACGTAATCCGTAGCTCTGCAATGCTTTCCAATATACTTAACCGCTGGAATTTTTTCCCCATTTGTTCCCAAACATTTGATTTTGTTGTAGCAACTGAGTACGTTATGGCAATCATCCTTGTATTCCTTTAACCTCTTTTTGTTCTTCACGTCGAGGTTGCCAGGATTTTCGAGGAAATCGGCCAGAACCTAAATTCAAATATTTGAAATTAAAGGTGAGTAGCGCCAGTGAGGAAATTGCTTTAAAACGGAAATTGTCGGGGTACTGTAGAGGTACTGTAGGAGTACTGTAGGATTACTGTAGTTTGGCAAAAATTTACTTTTCGTCTTTTGAAGGGATGTTGGAAACTTCGGAAAAATTATGAAATGTTCCAGAACCTTCTGGGAATTTCTGGAAAATTCTGTAATGTTCCTGAACCTTCTGGAAAATTTGAGAAAATTCTGGAATGTTCCAGAACCTTCTGGAGAAAAAAAGTTGGAGGATATAGTCGGGGTACTGTAGTAGTAGGGGGATATGGCCGTGGCGAGACCAATCGTGGCGAAACCCATCGTGGCGAGACCCATCGTGGTAAGACCCATCGTGGCGAGACCAACTTTTGCGGGAATTTAAATTTCTCTTAAAAATGTTGGCAGGAAAACTTTTTTTTTGATATTTGGTCTTTATGGTACCATAGGCATGTGTTAAAGCAATATCCACACTGGCGCTATTCACATTTAATACGATATCATCGAGTTGCGTGAAAACAAAAAAAACAACTCACCAGGTCACAAGAATGTGTCCTAAGTGATTCTTCATCAGTACAGCCGGCGTCTTGTGCTGCCGTAGAAACTGCTTGATGAACAACACCCAAAAACACAGTGCCAATAATGGCAAGTTTGAGGAATCCTATCATTTTCTGAAACAAAAATTATATTAAAAGTTGATTAAAAAAGGAAAAAAGTTAGACTGAAAACTTTCAATACGGTGAACTCTATTTAAACGATTCAGGGGATGATAATGTGTCAACTGTCGTTGTTCCTGGAGTAGCTCAAGAAAAGTTTCTGATGATTTTAGATCGCACATTTGTTCCACCAATATCAATGAAATTTGTACCTTGAGACGTATCCCTTTTTCACCACAAACATGTTGATGCCGGAATTTTTTGACCCCAAGAAATCTCAAAATTACACTAAGAACAGAAGATAGCAAGTGCTTTCTTTTGCTTTTTTCTTTTTTCCAGAAATCGTCATCCGAATGAGATTGAACGGAGAAGACAGTCTAGAGACCATCCCAAAAGTTACATATTTTTAAATTTTCCAAACTTGGCTAATTCTATGTTTCAGATTCAGAATATATCCATTACTTCATTTTTAATGTTGCTTTTTTTTAATGCTACAACAGTATTGTCATATACATGTTTATATATACTTGAATACAGTTGTGACGTAATTTGTCTACACTTTTTAATTTTCAGACACTACTTGAATAACCCCATAACATATATTTTCACAAGTTTGAAGTAAATTTTTTTTATTTTCGGCTGAAAACGGTAGTTTTAGAAACACAGTTTTATTGAGAAAAAACCAAAATTATTTAAATCTAAACGTTTGTTAACTGTTTTTTAGATTTATTACACGAGCAAATTAATGTTGAAGAAACAAATGTCCGCTAAATTTAATCGGCGTCGCATTGTTTGAAAACTGATGTAGCTTCGAAACGCTGAAACATTCAAAATTCAATTTCTCTGCTATACAAAAAGCTAAAGCTTACATCAACCAACTCTTGCGACATGACTCCTCCACAAGTTCTGCTGACTAGGTCCTTCATGCAATTGTCTTTTCCCAACATATTTTTACACAGTTCCTCCATTTCCTCTGGGGTTGTGTCAGGTCCAACTTCATTCAAATCAGAAAATGGTTTCCATTTGTTGAAACACGTTGGTGCCGGATCTAATCTTTCCAGTCTTTTAAGACAGGGCACAAAATCTTTGGATAAGTAGTTCATGACGTCACAAGAGTCCTTGATTCTTTTGCCTCTTGAAAATTTGCCAGTTTCTTTACACTCAATAAGATCAAAACATTCAGCCATTGAAAGGCACGATTTTCTAAATCTATCCAGAGTCCTCTGCTCCAAATCCAGAAAAAGTACTTTTTTCAAAAATCTTCCAAACTCCTGTAAAACAATTATTCACATGAGCTAGTTATTCCTAAAAACTTACCCAAACGCAACCGGTCATTCTTTTAAAAGTGACTTCTGGACAGTTTCTAATTCTTCTTCTCTCTAACTCACTCGCTTCCTCGTCTTCGTCATCTCCATAAGCGAGTGCAAGGAGGACTGCTGCGAGTATAGCAAATTTAAGAAATCCCCTCATTTCCTGCAATTAACAATAATTCAAAAATTTGTTTCAAAAACCAGAGGACAAAAATGAAAAAGTGAGATAACCTATCCCACTGCAATAGAACATAGTTTTCTGACGGTGGTTCAACATTTTTCCCCTGACGCCAACTGTCAAAGTTCCACAGGGTCAAAATGTTTGAAGCAAATGTCATGTGATGTGAAACTGTGAATGTGTAAGCATGTCAGATAAAAATAAGTTCAATCCCGGAAGTGAGTAAGAAGGGAGCCTGGTTCCAAGCAGATCCGAGACAAGCGATTAAACATCGAAAAAAAAAAAACGGTAGTGCTCTTCGTTGTTGTGTCAGATCAAGATTAAAGGTGGAGTAGCGTCAGTGAATAAATTGCTTTCAAACACAACCATGATACCGCAATTACCATATATCACAGTAAAAAAGTTTGAAAAAACGTTTTAAATTTTTTTCAAAACGCCGATCAAAGATAAATTCCCTCGAATTTTATGGTTTGCTCATGCTTCAAGTAATATATATTCTAGTTTAAAGTAAATTGAAGTAAAAAAAGTGAAACTATTATTTTCTCAAAAAGGACAAAAACTTAGTAATTAACACTTTTTGATGTTAAAAAAATTTTCGAAAAAAATTCTTTGATCTTCTGAAAATTCCAATGGATGAATAACACGCAAAAAGACAAAACATTATGTTTATCAGAGTAATTGGATTTATTGAAACAACTTTCAAAAAGTGAAATATGAACTGCGAAACCAAATGGTTGGAGGTGTAGTAACACTAGTTGGACTCTGAAAATATTTGTTAAATTATGCTTTTGAATTTTTTCGTAGAATTGGATTCAAATCTTGCTGAAAGCATGCTTACTTCCGCGATGGAACACCTGACACGCGTACATCACATGCCGTCGGACCCTAGCCCGCTTGTGAAACAATTGAGATAGACGAAACCCAGACCCAGTGGGATAGGTAGTTCGAATCTTATACTTTACTTTCCATCGTTCAAACTTCCTTTTTTTTCAGTTTTGAAGCAAAAACTCAATTTGGTAATTGTCAGGAATGAGGTGTCTTACCATTCTCGGAGCAGTCCTCCT
Organism: Caenorhabditis elegans; assembly: GCF_000002985.6. NCBI lineage: Eukaryota > Metazoa > Nematoda > Chromadorea > Rhabditida > Rhabditidae > Caenorhabditis > Caenorhabditis elegans. Next base: position 3,270,588 of record NC_003283.11, read on the forward strand.
TGCACTAGCTTATGGATCCATCCCGAACAGTAAAACAAGTATATATATCGAGTCAGGAACTGGAACAAATTGCACAGAACTTACCTTTAAAAAATTCTTCGTTTGCCTTTATGTAAGTTTTTAGTGATGTCTAGTTCGTAACATATATTATTTTATCGATTTGGAGATTTCATGGCAAAAATGTATTTTCTGGATGTGAAGAGTCAAGATAGTATGAATAAATTCAAAACATCATGCCTCTTCATGGCCGACTGCACCGAGTCTTTCGAGTGTCAAAATAATAAAGAACCTACCGACTCCTCCAAAAAAGTCAGGGAGTCTTGTGAGACGCTGAACTTCCTGGGCACAAATTTTATAACCTGTCTGACAAAGTTGGAGGAATTGAAACCGTCACCCGAGTGTTACAAGATGTGGGGTCCGTTTGATGGATTTATCATAAAAGACAAGCTTCCGGACGAATTGTGCAAAAATATGGTTGGAAAAGACAATTGCATGAAGAAATTGGTCAGCGAAACTTGTGGAGAGGAGGACTCGCGAAAATTGTTGAATGTTAGTCTCAGCTTTAAAGTTACAAAATATTATAATTATTTTAAATATTTCAGATGCTCAAAAATACAACCGAATATAGGCACTGTGACTCCAATAAACTCTAAACTGAAATTGCTCAAAGTTATTTCAATTGTTTTTTTCTGAAATAAACTCTTAGAAAACTTGGCATTTTGACATAGTCGGATCTAACAAAAGTTTCACAATGATTTTGAACTATTATCTCGTTTCTGGAAACATTTATTAATTGCTAATTTCAAATTACAGGCCATAGGTAAAATTAAAACGCTCTGCCGTGTTTAGAACGTCCTTAAAGAATCCACCGGCATCTTTCCGTGTTTCGTTTTTGATCAGAAAATCCTCAACGTTGATGGGATCCCCTAGTGGTTTGCAATACTCATTCTGTAAAGATTATAAAAGTTGCACTTTTAATAAATGGTACAACGCACTGGTTTTGCAAACATACGATCTCCCGCCTTACATCCATACAATGAGTTGAATAACGGATATTGACGTACTGCCGCATTTCGAGAAATTTCCAACGGATGATGGTCGGGGATCAACTCGTTTTTCCTACCAGTGTGCTTGCAAAGACCTCCGATTACAGTTTCCAGGGCTTCTTTCAGCTGAAAAATACCATCTCAAAAATTATCATTTCTTTTTTTTTCACCTGCTGCTCATTGACTGACTTCTCCGCTGCCATTTTCATAAGAACTCTCATCGCCATTACATTGATCAGATCTTCGTAGCCAATATCTGCATTATACCATCCATCCACGGGTTTCTGAAAGCTAAGCGTCATAATCTTTTTTAATAGTTATGTAATCTACCACTGCATCAGTCTCTCCTAACATTTTAACATCACGAAGGGTACATTCGAGAGCACCGGACCATACACTTTCGTTTATATAACTATTGGCAACTGGATAAATTAAATGCATAATTTCGTGTGTGGTAATGAAGTATGTATCGGCCATCTGGAATATAAAGATTGGAACACCTCACATCGCAATCACTAACCGTCTTTTCTTGTTGAGTAAGATCATTCCTAGTAATTACTGTGAGAAGGTGATTTCCACCATTATACTGAAATGCGTCATTCTCCGGACTCGCAATAATTGCATGAAACAAGAAGTTTACATCGAATCCCGGGATCATACTCATCAAATATTCCATCGAGGCAGTTGTTGCTCCGATTCGGAGAATTGACTCACTTACTTTCCTTTGGATGTCTCTGAAAACACAATTTATATGTAATAGACTTAAAATTCTTCAGGTGAGGTTGGAGAGGGTAGAAAACCTACTCAGGGGATAACAAGCTTTTCAATCGATAGTATTCAGTTTCATATGTCAACTTTGCCGTTTCAAAGACCTTCACATCGTTGTGATCGTAGAATGCATAAAATTGTTTCGACGTTTCAATGCTCTTTTTGATATGCGTTTTTGCCTTGTCTGATATCGAACTGCTCTCTAGTTCAGCTCTGATCCGTATCTTCAAAGTTTCAGAAATGTTATGGAGAAATTGATTTTCCTCGACGACAGGAATGTTCATCTGGTTTAGGATTTCAACGTTTGCATGAAGAGCGTTGTAAAATATATTGACATTCTGAATTAAAATTAATTTAGAATTAATATGAATGTTGTGCTTACCGTTGAGTTCAAGCCATCAAGCCGTTTCATGACTTCTTTCAATTTTTCAGAGCTATTCAGTCCATCAGCAATGTAGTTGTAGTAACCTAGGGACAGCACTTCCATTTCAACACACCACTGTGTTAGATTTGATAAGTTTACAAGATTTTCGAGTGAAGTGTATGTTCCATTGTTGAAAAATGTTTCGTTGGGTTGCTAAATACATATTTTTAAAGGTTACAACTGTGGAGAAAATGTATTAAATTGCATTACCTGTACTTCCAGCTCTTCGTACAAACCGGTAAATGTAAGATTTGTAATTGTCCGGGAGGTTTGTTGGCAGACATAATCGTAGAAGTCATCACAAGGGTTCAAAGTCGAATTCTAGGTAGCATGAATAAAATGTTTTTGAACAATATTGTAATTGATACCTGTTCAAAATCCGCCGTGGAAACCGTCGCCCAAAAAATAACTGATAGCCAAATAACTTTCATTTCCGATTGGGAAAAACGGAGAATGACTAGATCTCCGGTCACATACTCTCAAAAGAAAAAGCTCGGCGACACCTGTTCGAATCAATTTGAACTCAATACACTTTGATAACGTTTCATCTGATGGATCAGGAAGTTGAAAATTTTAACGTAGTGCGAGAAGGATCTCTACTCTGAAGTTGTTGTTTTGCTGCCTGCCTTGCGGCGACCTCCACCTGTCTTGCGCCGCGACCCGCGCCCAATGTATAGGTGCAGAACCAGAAAACTGTCGGCCGCGGAAAAATAGCCACACTTCGCACTGTGTGGTACAAACACCAAGCCACTGACCGAAGCTGGCAAATTGAAGGCAGACCTCAGGTCCTGAAATCACGCCTGCCTCCCTATATGCCTTACAAAAAGATTCCCATTCTCATTCTCGTCAACTTCGAAAATGTTATCCCATCGATCTTAGAGGACGATTTAACCTCCTGATTGCTCTGTTTTCCAATACTCTACCGAACAGTGTAAAGAAACATATCCTCGATATCTATAAACTTCCTTGTTCTAACCCTGTGGGCTGTATGACTCTCCTAATTCCTCATGACAAGAAGGATATTTTTTCTTACTCTCACCAACAGCCAAATGATAAAAAGCGTAGGCTTTTAGTGTTACTAGGGGAGGGTCTTACCCTGTTTATTGGCTTGGTGATCTTGGCTTCTGGATGACAACACTATAAAATGTGTGCTCGTTCCTTCTGTCGTCACGTTTTTTGCCATTTTTTGTTTAAATAAATACAAAGAAATAGATAATAATTTCAGAAAATGAACCGATTCATTCTTGCTGCTTTCCTTCTGGTTGCCATATTTGCGGTGTCTGAGGCTGCAGTTGCTAAGAAGAAAGTTAAGGTTTGTGGTGACCCTCATTGGAGCATTCAAAAAAAAACGAATTTTCAGGAAGGAGAGTCGCTTGTCATCGACTCTTTCGAGAATGGCCAAGGAATCGTGAGAACTGTTGCCGCTGGAGAACAGACTTTCCACTTCAACGGACCTGAGAAGGGTGCATTCCTTGATTCGGACTGGAAAGAGGTTGACCCATCCAACTATCAAATGGGTTCTTCTCATCAAAAAATTCACCAAGGCTGACGTTGGACTCTACACCGAGAAACCAAAGATTGACAGCCACAACCCGTCTGGATCCTACTCTGCAGGAGGACTCACTCTTGATATCTCACTTGAATGAACAAAGTAATCTGAATGAAGCTTATATTGATATTTATTCAAATTTTGGAAATTCTCGGGTTCAAAATTGTTTTCGTCGAAAAACTGAGAATTGAAAATCTGTTAAACTGTTAGGTGGGAACGACGAGAGGTTCCTCGAAGACGTGGTGTCAGGCTGTCTCATTGCGCTTTGATCTACAAAAAATGTGGGAATTTTTCCACATAGGAAAATGTGACGTCCGCACACTCTTAACCATGCGAAATCAGTTGAAAACTCTGCCGCATTTTTTGTAGATCAAACCGAAATGAGACACTTTGACACCATGTGCTCGATCTGAATAGGATTGCAATATTTGTGGCTTGAGAATGTTGTTTCAAAAATGTGCAATTTTTTGCAAACTTTGGCCTGAGCTAGAGCTGACAAATAAGCCGTAGAATAGCAAATGGATTGTCAGCTTTGCCAGGAGGTTTTAAGAAATGAACACAAAGGGTGGAGAATCAATATGATAGTAAAAAGTCAATCCATGGTCCTTTGTGCTCTAGATGTATAAATTTTTGGGTCGAGTTTTAAAACACTTATATTGTTCAATCTCAGTCGAATGGCAGTTGCTTATCCAAAAAGAAGGAAGTAAGAGGAAGCACTTGGTATCTTCCGTTTTTAGTGTAATTTTGAGATTCCTTGGGGCCAAAAAGTTTTGGCATCAACATGTTTATGGTACAAGTGAGAGATAGGTCTCAATGAACAGATACATTGAATTTTGTGAAACGAGCCGTAAGCACCCAAAACTTATCTTGAGCTATTCCTGGAACTACGACAGTTGCCACAGTGTTCAATATCATCTTTGAAAACATTTATAAACAGAGTAGCACAGTGGAAATCTTCAGTCTTACGCTTTCTTGGACTTTCTGACCCTATTCTTTTCTGTCAGAAAATGACGAGTTTTCTTCTACTTGCCATCATTGGCACAGTTCTCTTGGGAGTGGCTCATGGAGCACCTGCTGCGTCAAAAGACACCAATTGTACTGAAGGATCGCTTGATGCAATTTTATGTCTCCTGGTAAGCCTGAAAAACACTTTATGATAATTGAATATTAACTTAATTATTCAGAATCTGCAAAAATTCGCCGAAAAATCTGACGAGCTTGATATGAATGACAAAGATGAGTTGAAGGGCTTCAAGGATACTTGCGATTCTCTGCGAAGCTGTCTGGCCAACCTCAAATGCTCACCAGTGCCAAAGGATCAAAAAGAAGCAGCGCTCAGGAGTATAGAAAAATATTGCGATGCTGTTGTGTACGTATACAGTGATTTTGCACAGTGCAGGGATAAATTGAACGCAAAAAAATCAAAGTGCTTTGATGACTGGGACCCAATTCCAAATGTTCATAAAGAAAACGACCCGAAAAAAGTTGAGCAATTGAAAAAGGACACTTGCAAAAACTATTTCGGAAAGGATGACTGCATGAAGAAGGAGGTTATTGAAACATGCAGCCAACCGGAATGGGATAAGTTCAGCGAGGTAAATTATATTGATTGTTTTCAATAAAAACTTGTCCATTTCAGCAATTCATCAATTATTCTGGAGCACTTGTAAGCGAATGCGACTTCAGCAGACTTAGATAAATATTCCTAATTGTTGAATGAACTGAAATATTATTTTTTTTAATCGTTTGTTATGTACAGGATGCTTCACGTGAACAAAAACTAGCGGAAGCTGACCCATATTTTCAGCAGAGTCGCTATCCGAATGAGCTTGTATGAATTTTGGCCCGAAAATTATTCTCTTGAAAAATTTAGCAGCACATGTTGCTAGTTTCGAACATTTTTGACCTCGATTGTGAACAGTTGGCGCCGGCCAAAAACAATTTTGAACCCGACAGAAATGTCTTCTCTTTTTTTCTATCTTCTTATGGATCAAACTTCGTCTAGTCTGAACCAAACAACAAAAACAGCGGCGCCATGTGCTAACGTCTTACAATCGAGGTCAAAATGCACGGAACATGTGGCATGTGATCTTCTGTTGGAGTGTCGGTTAAAAAGCGGCTAGTCGCAAACGTGAACGTGCTGAGCAGAAATCCAGACTCACAATGATCAGAAACTATCATGATGGGCTTCTAGACCTAGTCAAAGCTTGTGCTGAAGGAGATGCGAAGCTTGGAATTAAAATTTCCGGCAAATCGGCAAATTGCTGGAATTGAAATTTTCGGCAAATCGGCAAATTGACGGAATTGAAGCACTTTTTTTGGAAACTTTATAATTAAAAATTTTATCGGCAAAATTGTACGCATCCTAGAAATATTCATACATTTTATGAAAATATCTTTAAAAAAAACGGAAACAACTTCACAAAAGGCACAGCTTTAAGTGTTTACGTCTTGAAAAATCCCTCTAAATACTTTCACCAAATTGATGGCATATCGGCAAACCGGCAATATTTTTTTTATAGCCGCCCGTCACTGTGCTACACTGCTTTGGACCCTTTTCCGGAAAATTTTATAGAAGAACTAGATGATTTGAAATAATTTATTTGCACAGAATAAATAGATGAATTATAGAATTTTTCATTGGGTGGGTTGGAAAAACGGTTTAAAAAACAAGTATGTACTCTTATTCTTACACTTCAACTAAATATCAAATTAACATCTTCTTACAGAAAACCGATGAGATTCACCAACGCGGAAACAATCAATAGCAAATTTGTGGATATCATCCGAATATTCAAACGAATATTCATTGCCACCAACATAGTCCGGCTTGAAAACTTTTGCAATATCGACTGGATTTGACTGTGACACATTGAAATAAATGCGGCATGTTTGAAATGAACTCCTTTTCATAAGATCCTGCAAAGTATGAAATACCATATAGAAAACCGCGATATAACTTACATCTCTAACTTTAACTGCATTTGATACTGAGAAAACATCAGTTCCGCAACCAAATTCCTCAAAGTGGAAGAGATGCTCAATTTGTTCACTGTTGTCCAGTTTTCCATTGCAAAGTTCAAAATTCTTTGCAGTTTTCCATTGATTCAAATGAGTAATCTGGGCGAGTTGATTAATTTGGCTTGGATTGCTCAATTTAATTGCTTCCAGGGATTGATCATCAAGACATTGTAGAATATTAAGAACATCATTGAATGAGAAGTTGGAAAGGGAGATTTGCTTCACATGAACACTTTTCTCAGATTTCAAAGAGTTAATGAAGGATGTGATAATGTCAGTTCTGTCCTCTGCATAGTTATAAATGTGCAATTTGGATACGTTATTCCATACTGTCTTCAGATCCTTGACCGCTATTTCGAGAAAGTTCTCATTTTCAAATCGCTTTTCTTGATCTTTGTAAGTCACAGTCGTATCATTATCAACATCCGCGTATTTGATCTCATTTTCGTCAAAATCCAGAATACTTTGATCATCGCTAAAGTCAAAAGTAATTGTGTCAAATGATATACCATTTCTATCGATGGCCGTCTTCAATCCTTGGCATACTTTACGAGACGCCAACCTGTAACATAAAATTTAAGTATTTTTAAGGCTTTTTCAGACAATTTAAAACCACTCACAGATCCAATGGATCCAACTTTTCCAATACCTGATTGGCAGTATCCAGAGGAAGATTGAGCAAAGATTCTTGCTTTTTTGTTGGATCAGAAGGAGCATCTACGTTGGAGTCAGACATTTTCGGCAATTTATCTGAAAATGTAGTATTTAATATTGGGAAAATGGGAAATGGACGGGGAAGTTCACAATAAAATGGACACGAGTGACTTACGGGTTAAAAATATTTTGTACAATCTTTAAAATATATTAACAACAAATTGATAATGAATGGGAGCGATAAGAATAAATTATGAAATGATTAGAAAACGTTTGAAATGAGATTTTTATTTAAATGTAGCTCAACACGTTTAATCTTATTTACGTGGTTTTGACGACTTTTTGAGTATTAGCAAAAGAAGACATGCCAAACGGCTGTGCATTTTGTCGTCAAATCATGCGCGTGCAGACGTTGGGTTGTTAGGCGGCGTAAAAAAGATGGTAAACTATTTTTCTCTCAGTAAGGTTTAGCGAAATTTTTTCTCTCTGTTCAGATAGAAATCGAGGTAATGTAAGCAAATAAACAAGAATGTGGGAGAATTGTAAAAATTATCTAGTAGAAAGATGGAAAGAGTTTGGTAAAAATGCAAAATACGACTCTTCTGACAAAGAAGCTTAATGGTACAAATCTATTTCACACTCCGATTAATTTTTCATTTTTAAAAAGAATGAATGTGAAACGTATTTGAACAATTTTTGGGCCTGGCATACTACACAACAACTACCTTTTTCTGTCTTTTGTGTTGTGGTCTTAAGTAGATTTCTATCAGGGGAGTGTGCAACAAATTTTTGGCAATTGCTGAACATTGATGAATTTGGGTACGGCAAATTGATAAGGTTTACAAGTGATAAGAATTACAAAATGAAAATAACTTTGAAGTCAGCAAGAAGATTTGAGTGGAACATAGGCACACTGTTTCTCTAACTCAAAGGATGTAAGCTGAAAATTGTCAAATACAGGAACGTTCTCGGCGCACGCCGAGAGCCTCACAGCCCTGTTCTAAATTCCAAGTTTGAAAAGGTGTCGTATTTTATTTCAAATTCCTCATGTTCTCGATTCTTGAGCCCACGTCCCCGATTATCAGGAAAATCTATCGTTGCACATTTACCTTCCCGGCTAGACGCTATTTTATCTGACACATGTTCCGTGCATTTTGACCTCGATTGTAAGGCGTTAGCAATTGGCGCCACTATTTTAGTTGTGTGGTTTGGACAAAATGAAGTTTGATCAATAGGATAGAGAAAAAAAAAGAGAAAATGTTTCTGTCGGGTTCAAAATTGTTTTCGATCGGCGCCAACTGCTGGTATTTCACAATTGTGTTCGGAACTAGCGACATGTGCTGTTGCAGTGTCACATAAAAAAGTGCCAATGAAAATTTTTCTCAAAGATTGGGTTGTAGTGTTTATGACTTGAGAAAAATAATTATTAAATCTGCAAATGTTAAATATGTGATCACGATCAAGGTAAAAATCCCTGACGTTCATCAAAAATTAAAAGTACATTATTGGACTGGAAGTGCCTCTTAATTTAAGTTTGCTACACATGAAAAAAAATCGAAGATTTGAGAACATTAAAGAAAGTTTTGATTATTTTAAGATACATACATAACTTGCATACATAGCTTGCATTTAATTCATACCAGGATTTAAAATACCGTATATTCTCTATTAGAGCGGCACCCCATTGCTCACCTTTGACGTCATATGTCTTGATTGATTTTGAAGATATCAAGACCTGTTAAAAAATTAAGCATAGAAGGAGTTTTAACAAACATTTCCGTAGTTAAAGTCTTTTGACCAAAATCAAATGTGACCGAGATATGAGCTGTCAAAGTTGAGTGGTGGGGTGCCGCTCTAATAGAGAATCAACGGTACACCCTAAATGAGTCGACTGAGAAAAATACCATTTGAAAATGTGTTTCTGCGTAGAAATCTCTGTACTAGAAAAAAAAAGATTTGATATTGTTTCAGGGTATATATTTATCAAAATAAAATTACTAATAATCTTGGAATACCCACTAAAACTATAACTAAGTATTCACAAAATTCTGTCCCTCGTGTTCGTTTTACAAGTGTAGTTACGATGTTCTTCGTAATTTAGACTTGAGTTTCACTTCCTGGTTAAAGTTTCGCAAAGAAACATAGACGTGTTTCTCAGCAACTGTCGAAAATCCGAACTTTATCCCTCGAATCACGCGATTGCAAACTCCTCCTCTAACATTTTAACAGTTGCTCTCGTGTTTAAAATGATTTTCCTCTTCGAGCCGTCTTCTTTTAGTGAAACTTTTTATTTTATCTTGATCTTCATTAAATGCAATTAATTTTTCAGAAAATGAAACATTGTCTCCTACTTGTCATGGTGTTCGTGGGCTCTGCTCATTGTGCAAGTCAACTCGAAAAACTCAAAAGCGAAAACTGCACGGAGGCTGACAAATTTCTGGAAATGTCTTGTCTCTTGGTTAGTTGTGAAACATATTTGATTAATCATAACTTTTTTCCAGCGCATGAAAGATTTTCTTGCAAAGGTTGACGAACTTGACGTCAAGAATAATGAAAAGGTCGCCGAGTTCGATAAATCTTGCACCCAACTTACTGCTTGCTTGAGAACCCTTCAATGCGGCCCAGAAAACCCTGAACGAAAACGAAAGCTGAAATTGATCAGAAACTATTGTGATGGTATTGTTTATGTTACTCAAAATTTTACGGAGTGCGATAAGAAGCTGGAGAGCAAAAATTCCACGTGCTATTCTGCTTGGGACCCATTCCCGGAAAATTTTGAAGAAGAACTAGATGAGAATAAGAAAAAACAAATGCTTCAAGAGAACTGCAAAGACTATTTCGGAAAAGACAACTGCATGAAAAAGGAGATTACGGAGACATGTGGGGAAGACGAATGGGTGAAATTCCGCGCTGTAAGTCCTTTTGTGAGAATTTGATGAAAATTGGTTTCACACCCATGAATATTTATTAGAAGTAATATTGTATTTTATTCCAGCATTTCATCGGAGTCGGCAATGTTCTCAGCGACTGCGATCTCAAAAAAGCGCTAAAGGATGTTTGATACGCTTGACTCAAATCCCGTCGTTATGTTTTTATTATATCAATAAAGTTGAACATTTAGTTGGGTGCAGTTATAGTATTATTGAAAGGGAGCAAACTATCTTTTAGTTTTGTAAATTGGGTGAAAAATACAACAATCGGTATTTGCAACGTTCACCAAACAAGAGAAAATTGGAGTTGCACCAATTGGGAAGTTTATATAAATCATATGATAAACATGATTCCACAATGCTCAATTATATTTTAAGAAAATTCCAAAGATTTTTTTAAAAATTTTATATGACTTTTGAACACTGAAAAATTCAAGTTTGCGTCGAACTCTAATCGCAATTATTACCAAGAGCGTTTGCCGATTTATTAAATTTTTGAACTGCTTGGATCTTTTTACACATTGAAAACATAGTATTTTTTTTGTTTCAGGTCATGGGTGCATTGTATTTGTTCCCTTGGTTGGCTCCAGCTTGGTTGGCTCCATACGCATGTGCGAGCAGCTTCAAGTGAAGTATTAGTAGAAGTTTGATCAATGAAATCAATAAAACGAAAAGAAAAAATATTTCTGTCGGGTTCGAAAATGTTTTTCCTGTGCGCCAACTGCTCAGCTCACAGGCGAGGTCAAAATGTTCGGAACTAGCGACATGTGCTGTTAAATCTGTTGAAGAATTTTTTGATTTCCTGTTTTATCTTGATCTTTATCAACTTTTAATTTATTTTTCAGAAAATGAAAAATGTTATCCTGCTTGTCATGGTGTTCCTGTGTTCTGTCGAGTGTGCAAGTCAAATTGAACAACTGAAAGGTACACCCTGCACTGAGGCTGATGCATTTCTGGAATATTCTTGTCTTTTGGTTAGTTTTAAAACGCATAAAACATTAATCTCCAAAATTGCTACCAGAGCTTGAAAGCTTTCCTGGGGAAGATTGATGAAGTGGATGTAAGGAATAAGAACGACCTCAACAAATTCGACAAATCTTGCACCCAATTCACTCCATGTTTGAGAACCCTTCAATGTGGCCCAGAACATCCTGCAAGGAAACAAAAGCTTAAATTGATCAGAACCTATTGTGAGAGTATTGTCTTTATTAGCAAAAATTTTACGGATTGCGATGCGAAGCTTGAGAGCAAGAATTCCACGTGCTACACTGCTTGGGACCCGTTCCTGGAAAATTATGAAGAAGAACTAGATGAGAAGAAGAAAAAACAAATGCTTCAAGAAAACTGCAAAGACTATTTTGGAAAAGACAACTGTATGAAGAAGGAGATTACGGAGACATGTGGTGAAGCCGAATGGGTGAAATTCCAAGCTGTAAGTCCGAATTTGATGAAAATTAGTTTTACACCAGGGCTGGGCGGCCAAGTTGCCAAAGTTTCAGCAACCAAAAGTTGCCGGTTGCCGAAAATCTCGGTTGCCACACAGCCCTGTTTCACACCCCAAAATTATTCATTAGAAATAATATTGCTGTTTATTTCAGAATTTCATCGGAGTCGGCAATATGCTCAGTAACTGCGACCTCAACAAAGTGCTAGAGGATATTTGATACGCTTGATTTAAATCCCGTCGTGATGTTTTCATTATATCAATAAAGTTGAACATTTAGTTGTGTAACAATTGGCACTAAAAGAGAGTCAATTAATCAATCCAAAATTATTTACCACTTCTAGTTTTGTAAATCGGACACAGAAGTCTCAATTTTTGAAATGGAATCAGGAAAGTGAGGAAATTTCTGAAAATCACACCTATAATACCACAATGCCTACCTATCATTGTAAAAGAATTCGGAATAATTTTCTAAATATTAGTTCTTAGCGATTGCAAAATTAGCAAAGTGCAGAAGAAAACTTGATATTATTAATATTAATCTTGTCGTTATATGTGTATTAAATCTATCAATAAAGTACAACATTTTTTGTGTGGTATCAGAAAACAAAAATCTAGTTCAAAGTGCTTGTTAGCAGCTAATTTTTTCGTGGTTAGGAATAGATTCAAATTATTTTCTTGTTAGTTACACAAGTGTTTTTAAAAAGTATATCGTGATGTTATTCAACCGACTCGTCAATCACATGTGCATAACGAATCACTGATTGTTTTTGTATTACACCGCCTACAAATTTCCTGTATTATGAAAATCAGACTGGGTAGATGTATCAGACATTGCGGAAATTATTATTGTCTAGTTGATTTTTCTTTCTTTTTTGCCATATTCATATTCACTTAACAATGATATCGTACAAGTATTCAACCGTTATCTCGGCATTAGGATTTATACTAAATCTAATTGTTAATGGCGTGTTCTTTTATCTAACTCTATTCAAGATTAAAAAGATGCATGGAACATACAAGCGAATGGTGATAACCTTTACAGTACTCGGCACCATATTCTCCTTATGGGAAATTATCGCGGAACCATTTGCCCATAACTACAAAAATTCTCTACTCTACTTTAGCTGTAACACTTGGCTAGGTAGCAAGACCTGGCTCAGGTACATGTTGGCAATGTGGTCTGGGTGCCATACCTTGATCATTTGGTTTATTGCAATGCAGTTCATATATCGACTGGTGTGTTTAATTGATACAAATAATATAAAGAAGTTGGATGGAATATATGGCTATCTTATGATTATCGTTCCATTTGTCATTGGTGGATTTTTTGCGGTTATGGTGGAAATGCTAATTGCCAAGGATAAAATGTTGGATGATAATTTGAGGTGAGACATGACACATTTCATGTTGGTTAAGAATCAGTAAAGAAATTGATCTATCAAAATAGAAACAATTTTAAGAACTGATGTTTAAAAGTGACTACTTTCCTGACCGGAAACCACATTCTGTTTTATTCATTCATTTTTTTCAGCAAACTAATCTTTGAAAATTATCAACTACTAATATCAGAGCTTTCAAAATACAATATCACACCCTACAATTTCGATGGCTCAGTGAATTGGGGAAATTTTGGACTTCTTGTTATTGCGGTTTTCCTCAATTCTTTGGGCTACCTCGTCATACTTTATTGTGGAGTTCAAATGCATTTGAACATGAAAAAGGAGCTGGCGAAGCTTTCAATTTCTAATCAGGAACTTCAACGACAGTTTTTCAAGGCTCTAATTGCTCAGAGCATTGGTCCAACGATATTTTTGGTCTTGCCAATGGGGCCTTTCCTATTGAGTCCCCTAATTCCTGGATTAAATGTCAATTGGCAGTCAGGATGGATATTTTGTCTAGTTGGAGCGTATTCGCCATTTGATACTATCATGTTTATGATGATTGTGTCAGAATATAGAAGCTTGCTGAAAAGTGAGTCAGGAACTCATCGGAATGCCTCGAATCGTGTTTTTTGTTTCAGATCGAGTTGGTTATACAGTTTCTGCAGCTACTCCAGATTATCGAACTCGGGATCCGGCAACTACTGGTGTACAAACTAATTAAATATAAATATATTGTATGCAAACATTAAACTCACATCACGACAAGTGATCATTTGAAAATTTGAAAATATAGCCATAACGCTCACTTATTTTAGACATCAAAATGTGAAAATCAAGTGAAAATTTTAGTGTCACATACGCATATTTTCCTACCGAGCTGTTTCAGTGACTTTTATTACTTTCTTTAGATTTTTTGTTTTTCTACATCGTTGAGTTGGTCCAAGAACTAACCATGTATAGTTCCGCTCAGAACCCCAAACATGTCGGTCGCTTCCAAATAACTACCTTTTGCACTACGTTGCTCAAATCTTCCTTACACCGAAATCCCTTCCACCTTTTCTGTTACCTCCTAGACTCTCTCAGCCCTTCATCTCCAATACCCAGAATTTTGGCTCCGCCTACTCGACTCATCCAATCATCCTTTTATTACAACAAGATCCAGAGTTTCTTATAAAAGAACATACGTTTGTGCTTATAGTAGTTGCTGACAATGATGTCTTACTTCCCCATACTTCTCGCCTTTGGATTGCTTGCTGTGGTTTTTGGCGCCGAGCCAACTTCCGAAAAGTGTAAAGAGGAAGAAAAACTAGTGAAACAGTGCTTGAAGGTGACCACATATTTTGAAACGTGATTTAAAATTTTTTTTTTCAGAATCTTCCACGCAGTTACAAATTGTCGAATACAGGATTGATTCTAGAGAATAAGGAGTACAAAGATGAAAGCCAAAAGTGTCTTGATCAACTGACCTGTGATCTATCTAAGAGCGCCTTCAAAGTTCAAGCGGTAACACAAGAAATTATGGAGAAATTTGGAGAGATAGCCTCCTGCTTCCATGTAAGTTGTTTTTTTACTGGTATTTTGTTTAACGAGTAAGAGATGTTTTGAAGTTTTTGCATAGAAGTTTTAATCTATTTTTTTAAAATTGATTTTGTTCAGAACGCCTATCCAAAAGTGAAGGAAATGTGTGCCAGAAAAACAAATGCCAGCAACAAGGACTGCTCGAATTATGAGGAAAACGTCAAATGCATTGAAGAAGATCTTGCTAAAACCCGGTTCTGCAGTCAACCAGATATTGAAAACTTCAAAACATTTTCCCATCTAATTGTTGAAACCTGTAAAGCAACTGTTGAGTATCAAAAAGCTGCTCAGTAAGGACTACTAAACTTTTCGAATTAATTCCTACCTTTTTGTATTGATATAGCCTTTTTATTAGTTTTGTATTCTCCGCTTTTTCTTTCAATACATTATCAATAAAATTATTTTGAAAAATTTTTTACTAGCCGTACCGTTTTACTAATTGTGAAAAATTTTAATTACTTTTTTTTCTGAATGTGTTCCGTAAATACAGTTTTCAAAAGATGAAATTAAATAATGTGGCAACTGTCGTGGATCCTTGAGTAGCTCAAAAAAGATTTGTGAAGATTGTGGATCGCAGGTCTGTTTCACAAAATTCTGTGCATTGAGACATATCTCTTGATTCACCATAAACATGTTGATGCCAAAACTATTTGACCTGAGAAATCTCAAGATTACACTAAAAACAGATAGGAAGTGCTTTCTTTTGCTTTTTCTTTTTCCAGCAATTGTCGCCCGAAGGACATTGAACAGGAGTGCGATGTTGGAAAAGGTTCACCAGCCAGATATTTACACACTATGGGAAGTCACAAAATAACGTAACTGACATAAAACCGGGAAAACCAGAAGCTTCCAATGTTGTTTAGAAAATCTTGAACGGAAAATTTTTGTTTTGATAGACAACTTCCAAAAAAAAGAGTGAAAATTGGGAATTTTTCAAAATTAAAAAAGCAAATTTTTCTTGAATAATTTTATTTTGATATTACAACATTCTAGCACAATATTATTGTTTCAATAATGTCCGCACAGGCCGTACTTCTCGTCAAAGTCAAGAGTCTCCACAATAGTTCCAAAAATTGCGCATAATTGTTTCAATGACTTCGTTGATGACTTCTTTGGTGCAACTTCCTCTGAAAAATCAAGATGAATTGTGAACTTTAGTGTGCATTCAAACTGACTCTAATGGAGGGATTCGAAGGTGTATGTTTCCGCATGGAACAAATTTTAGAAAACTGAAGTAGGCATAACCGTCTATGTTTCTGGAAAGAAAATTATCAGAGGCTCGGTGGTGTTTTTTATTATTATTTATTAAAGGCAACCAACCTCTCTGACTCTTCCATGATTTGGATTTCCAATGCCCCATACATCTGTCTATCCTCCTCCATGAACTCGTTGATATCCTCGACAAGCTTCTCACAGTTGACAGTGGTCTTCATAACAGTTTCATCTCCATCGAACTTGACCTCATTCCCTTCTGGAACATTTCCATCCTTATCGTTTTGAGTATACTCACCAGAAAAGGCAGTTCTGACGATCTGGATTGTGTTTTTGAGTGCGTGAGAGCTTAGGTGAATAGCACACTGAAAAATTATATTCAAAAGCTTATGCTTAAATGTATTACTTTTGATGTTATTTTCGCCATCTCTTGAACTACTTGGTCAACTTTTACATAAGACTCTTCCATTTTAGACGGCCTGCAGCAATAACCTGAAATTCGGTTATAGAGTTATAGGATGTCATTGTCAACTGTTCCCGAACCTCCTGACTTCGCCAATTCCTCGTAGACAATAACCGCTGAACTTGGTTGTTTCCCTTCAACTGGTTCATCAAAAACAGTACAAATTTTGTAGAGAATCACAAATCTTTCGCTGTCATCGTCATCAAAAAACGGATGTTTGTTACACATCGAAAGCATGTCCCCAATTTCACCTTCAGCACCGTCCTGTGATTTCGAATTAGGTTAAAATGTGATGCTTTTAAAAAAATTTGGGTTCAGAATTCAACTTACCTCCATCATTTTGCTACCTGGTTTTTGAAATTCGAGAAGTGATACAGGAAAAGTCACAAGAAAAAGAATGAAATTTTTGAAAAGATCTAACTTGGTGGGAGGTGAAGGATAACAGGATAGAATTGGCAGTTGTTATCTACATTCATTGTGTCTGAACGGGAGAGAGAAAAACGATGTTTGATCTGTTTTTTAAAACTCAAAAGTTGCGTTTTTGAATGGGAAAAATGAAGCTAGTTATCTATTTATCTGATTAATATGTTGTAGGAAGTTCACGGTCTCACGCATGCCGACTATTCTCTGCGACTTCAGAATTTGTAAAATACAACAGGAGATATTTTCAAACTTTTTGACAGAATTTCTCTTTTTGTTCGTGTACGAATATCTCGGAGTTCTAACTATCTGCCAGCCGGATTCAGCAAATGAGCCCCAACTTTACTCGGCATTTGAGGGCAACTTCCTGCCAAACTATGGCAACTTCCTATCAAATTATTTCAGTTTTTTGTTGATACTTTTTGCTTTTAACATTTTTCTACTTCCGAAAAAAGATGAAAAATGAGTATTTTTCGAAATTAAAAATGCAAGTTTTGTTTGAATAATTTTATTTTGATATTATAACATTCTGGCACAATATTATTATTTTAATCATGTTCGCACAAGGTCGTACTCCTCATCTAAGCTAATTCTCTCAACAATACTTCCAAAAACTGCGCATGATTCTTTCAATGACTTTGTTGATGACTTCTTTGGTGCAACTTTCTCTGAAAAATCAAGATGAATTGTGAACTGTAGTGTGCATTTAAACTGACTTTAATGGAGGGATTCGAAGGTGTATGGTTCCACATGGAACAAATTTCAGAAAACTGAAGTAGGCATAACCATCGAGGTTTCTGGAAAGAAAATTGTCAGAGGATTGGCGGTGTTCACTTTTTATTTCCCCATAATGATCAACATTAGAGCTCCCACGAGATCGAAGCACGCCTGCTTCATCGAGCGCCGCGCCGGCCTTACGGCGTCACCCACGCCGCATGTATAATGAGGCGCGGAAGCTACTCATTTCACGCTGGCGTCCGGAACCTCGAACGTGTCGGCCGCAAATTTTCAATGTTTTACATTTTATCTAGCTCCTTATTACCATTGCCCATAAAAAGGCAACTAACCTTTCTGACTCTTCTATAATTTGGATTTCCAATTCCCCATACTTCTGTCTATCCTCCTCCATGAACTCTTTGATATCCTTGACAAGTTGCTCACAATCGACAGTGGTTTTCATAACAGTTTCATCTCCATCGAACTTGACCTTATTCCCTTCTGGAACATTTCCATTCTTATCGTTTTGAGTATACCCATTGGGAAAGGCAGTTCTGACGATCTGGATTGTGTTTTTTAGTGAGTGAGAGCTCAGGTGAATAGCATACTGAAAAAATTGTATTCAGAAGCTTATGCTTAAATGTATTACTCTTGATTGTATGTTCGCAATCTCTTGAACTACTTGGTCAACATTTATATAAGATTCTTCCATTTTAAACAACTTGCAAAAATCTGAAATTTGGATATATAGTTAAAGTATATCATTGTAAGCTGTTTCCGAACCTCCAAACTTCGCCAATTCCTCGTAGACGAAAACTGCTGAACTTGGTTGTTTTCCTTCAACTGGTTCGTCGATCACGGTAAAAATACTGTAAAGACTCATCAAAAACGGCTGTCTATTACACATTGAAAGCATGTCCCCAATTTCACCTTCAGCATCGTCCTGTGATTTTGAATTTGGTTAAAATTTGATGATTTCAAAAATTTATTTGGGTTCGAAATTCTGGTTCAAACTTTATAATGTATTACTTTTTTGTTGCAGTTTCCAAAGACAACATTTAAAAAAAATTCAACTTACCTCCATCATTTTGCTACTTTTTTTTGAGATTCGAGAAGTGGTACAAGAAAAGTCACAAGAAGAAGAATGAAATTTTTGAGAAGATCTAACTTGGTGGGATGTGAAGGATAGCTGGATAGAATTGGCAGTTGCTATCTACATTCATTTTGTCTGAACGGGAGAGAGAAAAACGATGTTTGATCTGTTTTTTAAAACTCAAAGGTTGCGATGTTGAGTGAAAAAGTTATCCTAACCAAATGGCATTGTATGAGTCAGGTATATATAAAATGTCATTTTAATAAAAATCATTTTCCCCATCCCGCTTCCATATCATTCTGCTTACCCGTAAGTTGCACGTTCCGGCCCGAGAACTTGGACGGCTGTCGCTCTGCCTGCAATCGCTTGTCTATCAAATTGTTGATCAATCCCTTGAAACAGCCGTCAACTTGTTTTCTGTCATCTTGACCTTGGGCCACTACGAATTTTTTTATAACGAACTATATTCGTTCCAATTTTGAGTAGTATTTCTGAAAAGTAAGAAAATGTTATCTCAAAACGCTCCGTATTCTAATTTACAAAGCGATGTACTGCTACTTAGCAGAACGAACGGGTAGGTAGTAAATATTTTGGCTCATTTTTATGGGTGTAAGCCCAAGACTACGATTGTAACGTATTTGTGCATTTTTGTCCCTTCTGTGCTCCAGTTTTTTAGGCATAAAATGCATTTTGGCCTAAAATGCATTTAGGCCAAAAATGCGAAATGCATATGCAAACCTATCACGTAAGAGATCACACAGCTTACAACATGTTTTGTATACATACATAGATAAAAGAAAAATGAGGTTGAATATACAAATTTTTGTCCCAGCTTGGATTGGTGGAAATGGATAAAAAGGGTCAAAATGTCAAAAATGTATTTGGACAACCCTATTAGAAAATGAAATTTCAACGTTTCTTTCAAGACCGCAACCAAGTGATCGTTGGAAGACCATTATTAAGATAACTACGGCTTTCATTGGAGTTCTGATGGTAACAACACCTATTGTTTTTGGATTATCCGGAGTTGTTGGCAATAGTAATCCAAGTAGGCATATAAAGCTTTAATGTGAAAGGATTGATGTTTCAGCATCCGAATTCAAGAATATATCGTCAACTACTGAACAATTTCCCGAAAAGACATCTACAGATTTTGCCACGACTATTACGAGAGTATCTGAAATGAACACAACTTTTGATACAACTGGTGAGTATTTTGCTCTGCATTCAACTTTATAACAAGAAATTTCAAAGTCACCATATCTAGCTGAAGAGATCACAACACAAAATAAGATTATCCAATTAAATCCGAATTCCGGGTACAACTACGTCAAATTCACGTATGACATTCTCAACAACACTTATTCACATGATAATGAGGATGGATCACCAGTAGCGCCATATTTTGTTGATAAAATCGAACGAGTAGTAGACAGAAAGAAAAATGAAGCCTATTTGCACCAGGAGTTTCCTGACGATTTTTCAAATGTAGGTCTCTAATATTTAAAGGAAAACTTTGTAGGAAAAAAAAAGAAAATTCCAGATGTATTGGGCGTTCAATTTGAAGAACGATGGAAAATCAGTCGAAAAAGTTGTCATCTCAATTCCTGGAATAGAAGAAATTGCCAATAATAGAGCAGGAGTTGTTGAAGCTTGTCCAAATTTTCTCATAGTTTGAAACAATACTAAACTGACTATTCTTAATGTAATTTTTCAGAATTGCATCAATATTCCAATAGACAAAAGTTTAACAATTGAGCAGCACATGGATACGTTATACATAAGCGTAAGTGTTTTTAGTGTGAACTAGAAACATTTTTCGTTGGGTTTTTTTAAAGTTTATTATTTTTATTAAAAAAAAATTAAACACTGGGTAATTGCTTTAAAACATGGCCCCATTGACCAAATATTAAAGCTCAAACAGGTCAAAAATGAAATTCTAAATTTTATATACTTTTTAATTTGAAAAATCTTTTTACCACACTTATTTTAACCACTTTTTGAGTGTCGTCGATCAAAAAAATTCCTCCAAAGTTTATATATTTTTACCTTTTTAAATAATGCTATTCAAACAGTTTATATGTTCAAACACGCATAGTTGTTGAAAATTTTACTATAATATTTAGCCATTTTGGCAATATACAAGTAGTTTGAAAAAGTTTTCTCACGTACATTTCTTCCTATAATTTGCTCATTTCAGATAATGCTGCAGAAAGACATTAAAGTCTTGAAAACAAAACTGGAAGGCACGAGCAATGTGGAGAGTTTTTCAATTGAAGTTTACTGGAGTGAGTCAACTTTTTAGAAGATTATGCAACTGTAGTAAAGAAATATGAAGTTTAATTGTGGCCACTTCCGGAATTCAAAAATTTCCTCACCCACCTGATTGTGATCTTTTGTCAATCTTTTTATTGCGCTATTAAGTTCGTGCGTTATCTCCATTTGTTCAGAAAATACGACTATGGATTTTTCAACAACAACTACACCTGGAAGTATTGCCACGAAAAAATCTCCAACTTCAACAATCACGGGTTGGTTTGGGTATACGGAATTCTTGCGAGAAAATTTGGATTTCTTTTTATCTAGAACCACATCATCAACCTGACATCTCTTCAACACGGGTGACTGAACATCAGGATATTGTCCAATTGAAACCGGAAACCGGAAAAGACTATGCAAAGTTCACGTACGATATCATAAGCAACACATATTCACAAAATTTTGAAGATGGATCCCCAGTTAAGCCATATCTTGCTTCTAACGCTGAGCGAGTAGTAGATAGAAGATCGAATGTAGCGTATATACATATGAAGGAGCCCATCAATAAGCGTATTGGATTTGTGCGTTTGCATAGCTATTCTGAAAATATTTAAGTTTCAGATCAACTGGGAATTTGATTTCAAATCCCCTGGAAGAACAGTAAAAAAATTGGATATTAAACTGGCAGGAATGGATGAGATTGCCGATAATGACGGAACAGCCAATGCTTGTCTACACGTTTCATTTGTCTGAAAAAAAACGAAACTAACCCGTTCACTTTTATTATTTTCAGAAGTGCACGGCTATTCCGATAAACGGAAGCTTGACCATTGAGAAGCCCCAGTTTAATAAGTTTTTCATGCAAGTAAGTAAGATCGTAGAAATATATTTTACACATGAATAAATTTCAGATTGAATTGCTCAAAAATATAAAAGTATTCAAAACTGAACTTAACAATAGAAGCAGTGTCGAAAGTATTTCTATTGTTGTCTACTGGAGTTAAATAAGATTTTATTCAGTTTGAAAGTAACGTTGCACACAGTAATAAACAGTTTCTATTTTGTAGTGTTTTCTCTGTGAAAAAAATTCTGTAAGCTTTATTGAACTAAAAATTGTCTGAAAACATCAAATTTCTTAATTAAATTTCTTGAAAATTTCCAAGAAAAAGGATATGGTGGCTCAAAAAAATGACATAAAAAGAGTCAAAATTTGAAATTTGACAGACTTGTCAATAGGAAAGTAACTTTTTCGAAATAATTGTTTCATTGTGGATATTTTCGTTTTCAGGTAATTTTAAAGTTGATAAACCACCAGAAATTACCAAATTTCAAATTTTAACTTATTTTTTGTTATTTTTAGAGGCGCCATAACGTACGTTTTTTTGAAAAGTTTTAAAGAAGATTTGCAATAAAATTCGGTGTTTTCAGACGGCTTCGAAAATCAAATACCAACTGTTGATGTCCCTCGCTCGGGTTCAAAATGTTTGGAACAAACGACATGTGCTGTGGAAAGGAACCGGTCTCTAGCAGCCTCACGTTAAAAATAGGTTTTGAAGGAAGCAATTTTTCGTGAAAATCGGAGTTGGAGGAGTGACCCCTGGCTGGAGAAAAACACATTCACACCACATGCCGTTTGTTCCAAACATTTTAGACCCGGTTGTGGGACATTAACAGTTGGCGTCAAACAAAAACCATTCCAAGTCGAAACAAACGTTTTTTTCTTAATTTACCCTCCATTTTTCGCTAATGTATGTAATATTTTTCAGAAAATGCGAAACTTACTCAAATTTGCTGTACTTGGAACACTACCTCGGCAATTCCCGGCAACTTCTTCCCCAAGTTTGGGGTTTTCCAGCTTCTTACCCAACTCTTGCCAACTTCTAACCCAGAGTATGCCTAAGTCTTACCCAACTTCAACAATTCTAGTGTAAACTCCCTCGCCCGAGTCTTGCCCAAGTCTTAGCTAAGTCTTGCCAACTTCTTACCCAAGTTTGCAGATGTAAAGAACGAACAAGATTCCGAAATCCCGCATGCGCAATGTTTAGCGTAAATCGACATTCTGTCTTCTGAGTAATTTGTATTTAAAATAGAGGAATTTCAATGTAATTGAAAAAATTCACAGGAAAACTTGTCCCTTCAAAGGCAAATTCCAAATATTTTTCTCTGATGGCTAACATTATTTAAAAAATGTACGAACAAAGTTTGCTTTTTATTGCTATTTTGTATAATAAACCATATAATTTATCTAAAAATAAAAAGAAAAGTTATCTTCAGGATCTCTCCTAGTCAGTCCAATAGTCAAATAATAGTCAGTCAATCCAACGCATCAAATTTTGAATTTTTCTAAGACTGAACTGTTTCTTTGAAATGTAAACTTTTATAAAATTGAAAGACATGACACAAACATGAATTACAGTAATTCTGTAAATTCTGAACTTAGAATCATTAGGGAGCACACTTGAAAACAAATGAAATAAGGTATGTGAGAATACCGTATCAATCCGATATGTCTGATACTACCTCAAAAATATCTATCAGAATATGAGTACGATATATTATTACTAGTGTGCATCTTTTCGCGCGACCATCATGGCTCAGCAGGTAAGACTTCGGCACAACGGGAAATGCGATCAAAGTTCAACACACAGGTATAAATTGGATAAGAAATAGGCAAAACTTGGGTAAAACTTGGGTAAGACTTGGGCGACGCCTCGAGACGACGAGGCAGTCCACGACTTTTTTCATTTTTGAGGCGGCGCCCAACTCTTGCCCAAGGCTTACCCAAGTCTTGGCAACTCCTTATAAATGTTTTTATTTTTTGGGCAAGGCTTGGGTAAGAAGTTGCGAAGCCTTGGGTAGGAAGCTGGCGGCAAACGCCGAGTACTCCTCACATTTGCGTATGGGTCCTACAAACTTCCAAACAAGAGCAATTGCAAAGAAGTCACTATTGGAAAGGTGTTCACCTGTCTTTACGTAAGACTTTAGGAGCTCCTAGCAATATGGAATAAGTCATTTTCAGCGAGCCGGAGATTACATGGCAAAAACATTATTTCTAGACATAAAGAAGGCAAGCAGTTTGTTGGAATTCAGCAAATCATGCAATGCCATGCAAAACTGTCTTGATGCTCTGAGGTGTGGACAGGGAACTGAACATCTTGCGATGTACGAAAAAATGAGAGGGCAATGTGTGACCATGCACTTCTTTTCAACAGACGTTTTCTCTTGTCTGACTAAGTTAGAAAATTCGAAGCCGAAACCTGAATGCTATGAGAAATGGGACACTAAATTAGTCAACGAAGATTTAACAGAAGTGAGCCCAGACAAATTGTGTAAGAAAATGTTTGGAAAAGACAATTGTATGAAGAAAGTAGTCAAGGAAACTTGTGGAGACAAAGATTGGCAGCTACTTCTGCAAGTGAGTTTAAATTTGATACATGTGAGCATTATTTAAGAAGAAACTTTCAGCATTTCAATGAAGATACCCCTGGCCTCAAGCATTGTGACTTTAGCAACGTTTAAATTAAAGAAAAACACCTTAACACTTATTTTCGTGTAATTTGTCCTGAAATTTTTCACTGATTCATGAATAAACTATACAAATTTGGGCCTGCGATTATTTGCAAGCACCAATCTTTTCGAACAGTAGATCTACAGTCTTGGCAAATTTTTCTGCAAATCCGGAATTGACCTACTAAAATTAATCAAGTTATGCAACATCTAAAAATAGTCTTGGTACACTATTAAAAATATTTTCTTACTGAGTCTAAAAAGGTATAATTATATCGTATTTTGTAGACATGATAACATTCTTTTTTCATCCTATAATTTTGCCAAGCAGGAAAAATTAGAGAAAAATCAGAAATTATATGTTGTATTAACTACTAACTGAACATTGACCAGAAATGTTAGCTGAAACAGACAAAATGTCAAGAATCCAGTGTTAAATATGGAAAATAAACTGGGTTCGGCTGTGAAGTTTTAATTAGATATTTAGTAGGTTTGAACATTTTCCCCCAATACTAAATAAACTATTAAATACTTAATGACTTCACCATACTGAATGACTACGGCCAAGAGTTAAATTTTACACTCGGATCACCAACAGTCATTAGGAACCACTAACATCGGTTCCTATCATCAATTTTTCTCAACATCATCACACTTTGGTTCACAGCAGATCAAGAACCGTTTATATTATTTCCGTTCAGACAAAAAGAATGTAGATAACAACTGTCGAACAGCCCTATCTCATCCCCAGCCATATGTTTGAAACTTTTACTTCCTTTCGCAGCTTTATTACGATCCCTGATTGGTCAAAGTTCAATAGTCAATGTTAATCTAAAAATATGTTCCATAATCTTATAAGGCTAAACAGGAAACCTCGACGGCTACACCTATTTCAGCTTCCTGAAATTTCTTCCATCCCAAAGCATTCATCTTCAAATCCCACAAAATTCTAAAATATTCGAGAAATTACTGCAAATATCCGGATATTAAAGTTTGCTGTTTACCTTTGAACAATTAAAAAACAAAAAAAAAACATTATTCCGATAACATTTAAATAATAGGTATAGACCGCCTTTGTGGTCCCGTTGAATTTGAATTTTTAGCAACAAAAAACGTTTTTCCAATTTGAACCAATGTTTTAATCCCTATCATCTTTTTCACTGCGGCGTTAATAGAGGTATTGATAGAAAACACCACAAATCTAAAAGAACAAATTTGGAATCGAACTAGAATCTAGGATTTACCTACCCTTCCACGGTTCTTAAAAACACCATTGAAAACGAGAGAGTAATGAATTGAAAAAATAAGTTTGGAAACATGTTGTAAGTGATTGTAGAGTTAAGTGAGTCGACTATAATGAGGATGCTTTGCACAATTGCTTGAATTATCAGTCTTCTATTTTTCTTGTGGCGATACGCTAGTTGTGCGTTGGAAACATGAGAGTCGGGCTGAGAAGCAGAAAGTAGTTTAGGGGGACTTCAAACTATAATCTACAATTTTACCGAATGCATAACCAACTTGATAAACAGCAGAACACTGCAAAAAGTTGTCGCAGCAGTAACGCCAACCATGATAATGAAAAATGTCTCCTGAGCCACTTTTGTGCACGGTGTCACTTCCCCAATCCATCCAAGATAGTCACGGTTGAATAGGTAGTGACAGCCTTCTAAAAATCACAATTTCAAAACATTTCAGGGACATTTTTTGCTAACCTGGAAGTAGCACAGCAAAGGAAAATACCGCGATAAGTAGTGCCACACCAATTCCGATCTGAAACATTTTTTCAGGAGATTCTTAGTTGAAAAATGAACTTATTATACATTCGTTGGGTTAAAACGATACTTTTTCATATGCCAAATTGGAAAATAGACAGCGGTTATTCGATTGGAGGCCAATAAAATCTGCGATAGCGGGCCTATGCTCCATCCAAACCAACCGATAAGTTGTCCCATTATTGCGTTGAGCCAGTGATTCGGGTAGCCGTCCCTGAAAACAAAAAATGTTAAAAAAGAAGGCACAAAAAAAATGTGCTCCAAAAGTAGTCTGGCAAACTTTAAAACGTTTGCTCTAATTATGGAGATGTGGGGGGAAAACTGACTGAAATGTTACAGTGATTATCAAGAAAAGCAGATTAGCAATTTTTTGGGCAAAGAATGATTCAATGAAAAGTTTGAGATTTGAAGTTTCAGTATTACGTAGACGTGAGCAATGTTGCCATAAACGCCATAAAACCCATGTAGACTAATCAAAACGGGTCTCGCCACGCGTAGTAACTGTTACTCCTGTTATTTTACGGGCCGCTAGCGTTTTTTGCGTGGCGAGACCCATGCACGTAAGATATGCCAAAATTGATCATCTTTAGAGGTCTTCCTAATACCGTATACATCAAAACTGTACGAATGCTTAACTTCTGCTAAGTATGGAATCTTGTAACCTGTGTTGCGTCGTCTGCTTTCTTTTTTTTTTAACTTCAAAAGACCCGTGAAATGTCGGCTGCAAAGCACTTGGACTCACATTAACAGGCTTGGAACCGGAAAAGCCAAATACCCAATGCAAACTATACTGCTCCCAAAACTATTGAAACAACATATCTTCAGAAATCCATCTCGTTTTGGGATCCGAAGAAGTGTGGAGATAAAAATCAAAACGTTGATTGTTGAGCCGACGGTGCAAACCTGGAAAAATGGTCCTGCAAGTTATTTTCAAAAATTCCATACCAAAATAAGCATGACAGCTGATACGGTTCTAGTGCTGGGAGTGGAAAATTCCGAGTACAAAAATGCATCCCAAAACGAGGTATTAGACATTCTGAATAATGGCAAAAATCGAGAAATGTATTGGTTGTCCTGAAATCATGTAGGTAAAAAGATAATTTAGTATTTGGGAAATAATTTGGCACCAAGAAGCAAACAAAATCCGAAAGTCACAAGGTTTCAGCCGCGATGAGAAACGTAGAAAAAAGTGGCACCCATTTTCATCCTAAACACAAAAAAAAATGCTATATCGGTTAAGTCACACATATAATCAAAATTCACTCTGGTTGATCGGAGGTAGTAGACATTTTTGGAAAAGGGTACAAAGATTGTTCAACATTATTTCAGAATAAAAAAGCAAACAAATCCGGAGAATGCATACCTACCTACCTACGTGTCTGTAAATTGTTTTTGAAAAACTTAACAAACTTGCGAAACTTGGCGTAGTGGAAATAACATTAATAGCTATGGTTTTTTATGCTCGAGGTGCTCGAGGTGCTCAAATTCCGTATATTTAACTTTCAGAAAACATGCATAATTGAACCGCCTGCGTGGAGCCTTCGCAATTTGTTTTCCAAGGTCAACCCGATTTTATAAGATAACATTTTTCCAGTCTGAAAGTGCATATGAGTATTATTATCTCAAAAAAAAAACTTCCGTCCACGACCCCATAATTTTGTCTAGCTGGAAAAAAAGAAAAATTGGAAAAAAATCGGAAATTATATGTTGTATTAACTACAATGATCAGAAGTGTTAGCAGGACCGGACAAAAAGTCAAGAGTCCACTGTTCAACAATGAAAACGAACAGGGTTTGGTAGTGAAGTTTTATTTGAATATTCGGTAGGATTAAACAATTTCCCCAATTACAATACTTTCACATGTAAGCTTATATATATTTATTAACAGAAAAAAATGACCATAAAAATGATTTGAACAAGGAATAACAGAGCATATGTAGCTAGCGAGGGTAGAATTATTTGTTTATCAATTTTGTATCAATACCAAGTACTACAGTTTTCAACATTAATTAATACTAAATTAGAAGTTTTTCATGCATTGATTCATATATTCTTTCAATTATTAAAAGTACGAGTTATTACCACAACACTCGACCGGGCGCTTCTCCTTTTCAAAACCTTGAAAATGAAGTATGATTCTACAGCACTTCCAACCAGCTTTATAATGTAAACATAAGGTCCTATGTTCTGAAAAAAAGGAGTTATAAAACCGAAAGAAGTTAAAATCTTGACCTTGAAACTAAAAAATGGGTAGTCATTAACATAGTTAGAGAAAGTTGGGAGAAAATCACATAAGAATACGTTGGCAGCGTCGATCAAAGCGATATGATTTATCTGAAATTTTAATCGAGCTCTGCAACTCTGAATCAGAAACAATTACCTTTGTATGCTCTTCACCTGCATTATGGTTATGTTTTTTATTGAAGAGAAGCAGTCTTGTAGATAATAAACCAGAAAATGCAAAGTTAAGCGCAAATAACACCTGAAATATGAAACATATTAAATGAAGTTCAGTAAACTGTTATAGCTTATGAATTTTACCGATCTATCCGTTGTCCAATAGTTGAAATAACAATTGTCAAGTGAACAACGCAAGACTCCACAGTCTCGAGGAATTGCGGATATATTTAAAGTACAAAAGAGGTATATAATCAGATTTTCAAGCATTGCCAAGCTAATAGCCAATATTAGAATTAAGATAGAAGGGCATAAATGGCGATAGTTATGAAACATAATCGGTGTGTAAATGGCCTGAAAAAGCTTTGTTATTGTTGAAACTAGGGCTTTTGCCAAAACGCCTGCCGCGCAAGGACTTGCGGCAACAACCGGTTGCCTCACGCCGCAAGCTGGCGATGAGCCCGAAAAGTGTCGGCCGCGGTGAAAGAACCACTTTTCGTACTATGTATGTGGTCACGCACAGCGCCTCAAATCGGGAGAGTTGTGAAAATTGAGATTTGAAAAGTCCAATGGAGCGCGCTTGCACATTTTTACCGTATCAAATGAATACGGGCCGAAATTCTGCGCTTATTCGAGTTTTCAAGATGAAATTTGGAAAAAATAATAAAATTTTGAAAGAATTGATGCTTTTAAAAAGATTTAAATAACATCTTATTGAACAAATTCAGTCTTTGGCTGATTTATCATTGATTTTCGAACAGATTAGTACGAGTTAACTGTATGACAAATTTTCTACACGAAAGCAACATTTTTAAGTATCAATATGTTTGATTTCAGTTTTCTAGAAATTACATAGTCTCAAGCATTGAAATTGTTCAGATATGCCCAAATCCACGCAAAATGTTACGGTGGCAGAAACTATTCACTAGATCAATTCTAAATGTTTAGATCGGACTAAACCTCATTTTTTATTTCGAAAAAAACATTTTTGAATCATTGCTTTCCACAAAAATAAGATGATTAATAGTATTACATGATGAGAATCCATGTGATTCTTCATATGCGAATACCTATAGATACCTCAACTTAGACAACTCCTATCTACTCGGAGAGGCAAGATATCAAAAAGTGATCAACTGAGAACTTGTAGAACACATCAAAAACTATAATATTCAGTTTAATTTATGTTTTCATCTTTCAAGATGAGGGAGTTAGACATACGTTTGTGTTGCTTACTTTTTGCGGTTCTTCTAGCTGCTCTAACTCCCTCATCTTAAAAGATAAAAACATAGGATAAACTGAATAATATAGTTCTTGATGTGTTCTACAAGTTCTTAGTTAATTATAATACTTTTTGATATCTTGCCTCTCCAAAAAGATAGGAGCTGTCGAAGTTGAGGTATCTAGAGCCGTATGGGTAGGAAGAATCTGATGATTTCTCATCAAGACAAGGAGAATATAACACCAAACTTGTAAAAAATGCTAATTTGATTATTTATGTAAAGTTGTGAACTTTTTTTAAAGAACAATACAAGAGAAACACTTACATAAAAAATGTGTTGATGTATAGACCTCTATGTCGGTTAGAACTATACAATTTCACCAGAATTATTCTAAATTTCACCGGTTTTGATTAGTTAAGAGTTTGATTTTATCAAATTCTTTGATTTTAGAACAATTTCTCAATCAATTTTACAAAACTTCACATGATATTTGTAACTTCACTTTTTAATCGATTTTGTCGTCAAGACATTTTTTTTTCAGTGTACTCTGTCAAATTATTGACAAAAAACTTTGATAAAGGTCTCATCTTTTAGTTAAAATTGCAAAATCAAATATTTGTGCGAAATCTTGTTCGAAAATCAAATTTTATTTGCAAAGATTATGTTTTGCTGTCAGATTCGTTCAAATTCAGAGCTCACTTTACGAGTTTTTCCGAAAAAAATTATGTTAAAATGAAGCTAATAATACCACGGAGATCCGCTAGGTGGTCCCGCCTCATAAATTTTGCTCTATGTTCCCTAAAATCCAGCAAAAGCTCGAAAAATGGGTGTTTTGTCAAAAAAATTTTCATTTCTCGTGGTGGCGCTGCAAACGCGCTCACGCGCACAAACCACTTTTTTCTCTCTTCTCTCCCGGTCTGAGGCGCTGTGTCACGTGATGTCAGAAAGTCTCATTGCGATTTGATCTACGAAAAAATGCGGGAATTTTTCCCAGATTAATTCTGACGTCAGCACACTCTTAACCATGCATGCGAAATCAGATGAGACGTCTGCTTCTCTTCTCCCGTATTTTTCGTGATCAAAGCGAAAAGGGACGTTCTGACTCCACGTTTGTGGTGAAAACACAATGCCTTTGACTTCTCGCCATAGTGTAGAATTCTCACCAAAACCCTCTCAATCGACATCGTCACCGCTACAATCGTTCTCATAGCTCCTGCTGTTTGAAGTGGAAACCCGACGTAAAGGATGAAAACTTGTTGCGCGTGAAGCTCATCAGTGAAGAACGAATAGACAATACAAAATGTCATATAGGCACAAGCCAGAACATTATAGGCCACATCGAGAAATAAACGGTAGAAGAAGAGAATCATTTTCTGACGAGTTCTAAATATTTCAGGAGTTTGTGGTGATACTTCAACTCAACCAACCTTTCAATCTTTTTTATAAAATAGACGTTCATAACAATTGTGATAAGAGCAGAAATTACCCCAATTGATGTTACAATCACCGCGGGCACACTCATCAGAGGACCTTCTGCAGGGGATGCCATTTTTCTATAATCAGTTTTATTGCATTAAACATAACTAACTATAAGTTGGTTCAAAATTAAAACTAAAAAAGTTATTCGTTTTTTTGAAAGGCTGAAAAATAAAAATAAAGTTTCTTGTTTGATAATTTCAGGTTTCAAAAAAGTGGTCTGGAATCACATGCTACTTTAATAATTTAGATCAAAATTCACTTGCAGACATTTTCAGTTGTCTCGGCTAGGATAACTCCAAACTACAATTATAATTATGTTACCCTTTACACAAGTAGTGGTGGAGATGTTAGAAGATTGTCGGAAGCAAAATATGATGTTTCAAAATTAAATTGCTAACGAGGTTTCAAAAAAAAATTATTATAACTGCAAACTGATAAATTCTCATTTATTTGTTTAATTGTGATTTTCGACTCTAAATATAACAATTAGGTTGACAGTGTAGTTTGGTTGGCGAGTGGTCCTTTGGGCTCTGAAAAATTATAGTTCCGCTAGGTAAAATATAGTAACTATACACTTGGTGCAGAAAATACAAATTGCTTCTAAAATATGATGACTTACTCCAGTTGACTTCGACTGAGAGACTTTCCACGTTGAGTCCTTCCTTCAATTTGGTTTTGAAAAGTATTGTATCTGGATTATTTTTCGGATCGCTGAGCGCGTTGTAGTAGTACTGAAAAAACACGTACAAATAACTTAAACCTGTACCGCGCTCAGACGCCCATCCGGATTTCCCGAAAAAATATATTTTAGGAAATCGTAATGTTCTGTATATGAGTTTTTGTAAGTGAATAGTAAATTATTAATACTGAAGTCTCTAATACTACTGTAATCGCGGAGGGACCGGAAATTGATGAATTAATATGTAGAATCAGAAGCAGTAACTTTAGAAATTTCTAAAACTTATTGGTAAGCTGAATTTTCCAATAGATATGGCTTTGTTCACATTTTAATACTGATACATACATCTACCTATCTAGTTACATTGGACTTTTTAGATCGATGGTACCGATAACCCCAATTCCGTTAGCATTGTAATATTGGACCCAATTGTAAATATACAACACGAATTGCTCACCTTTTTCAATTTTTAATTAAAAAATATACAATGAAAGTAATCATTGTAACCCGTGTAAAATTCATATTTAAAACAAAAAACAAAGTGAGCAATTAGTGTTTTATATTTGAGTGCCAGTTATTACTAGTCCATATATGTGCGTAATATATTGTTAATATAGGTATCTAACAACAATTAGCCAGATTACTTGCTGAAAAACTTACTTCAATCTTGAAAACAGAGAATTGAGGATACTCAATCGTAAATCCTTCGTCAATAGGAATCGCTGTGCACTTCTGAAAATAAAAAAATTAAATGACAAGACTGTATCATATCAGACCTCGTATCCATAAATTCGACAAATTTCTAATTTCCCTCTACTGGCACGTTTTTCCATTCCGCTTACTTTAATTGTCAATTTGACTACTACTTTCCCATCGATCGTCATATCGAATACCCAACTTATCTGAAAATAAAAGAAAAATTGAAATTTCAAAAGTTGAAACTGTACATAAGTATATTTTGTTAAATCGTTCCTATGTAAATAAACTTGATTCAATCGTTTATCCACTACTCGTTCAATATTTTCAACATTGTACGGAACATATGAAGATCCATTCGGCTTAGTGTGCGAATACATGTCCCTCATGACATCGTAGGTGAATTTCACATGATTTTCTCTGGATATTGGTCCCAAAGCGATATGCTGTTGCCGCCATGTTAGTAATTGCGTTGAGACTACATCTTGATGAGATTCTGAATTTTGTTTATTTGAGAAACCATTTTATACATAGGTTTTGTAAAAAAAATAATGTAAGTGTGAAAAAAAACGTACCAGTGTCATTTGAAGGTGTAGTTGTACCAATGCTTCTAGGCGTTGCTGACATTTCAGAGACAGTTGTAGTTGCTGTGGAAGTTTCAGGAGTGTCTTCTGAACAGGTTTTCAGTTTACATGTTTTTCTGTGTAAAATTGCTTTTGACAAAATTGACTCACGCCAGTAAACTTCAATTAAAAACGTTTCCACAGTTTTTCTATCATTGACATCGGTTTTAAATAGTCGTATATTATCAGAAAGAATAACCTGAAATTCATGTAATTTTATATATCACTATGAAGGCGGGAATCGTGGCGGAAACGGCAACATTAAATCAGCTTTCAACCTAAAGAGCTTAAAAGTAACCCAAACTCCAGGCTCCACAGCCGCCTGATGTTTTTCAGTGAATTTTGAGATTTTTTTCCTAGTGTACTTACACTTATGTATAGCATATCCACTGGATACTCCATTATCAAACTCTTGTTTGTCGGAATATTTGTGCAATTCTAAAGGATATGAACATTAAAAAGGTAGTGTCATACATTCATACTATGTAATAGTTTGAACAAGCTTCAATAATTCCTGCGTTTTCCTTCAAAATATCATCTACTCCCGCCATTTTGATCAC
Organism: Caenorhabditis elegans; assembly: GCF_000002985.6. Classification (NCBI taxonomy): domain Eukaryota; kingdom Metazoa; phylum Nematoda; class Chromadorea; order Rhabditida; family Rhabditidae; genus Caenorhabditis; species Caenorhabditis elegans. Next base: position 3,304,487 of record NC_003283.11, read on the forward strand.
CACTTTTTTGACGGATTTCCCATTGTTTTTCAATCTGAACATCCAATGTATCTAGAATATATGTATTTATTAATAATGCTAGACTGATACAAATGTAAACTTACATGACCACCATTCACCTCTTCAGGATAGTCTGGCTGTATGAATGCTTCATTGTTGCCTTCGTGTACTATTCTTTCAATATACTGAAGCTCCCTAGGCGAGACGTCTGATCCATCGGCATTATTATGCGAATAGACATTGTTGATAACGTCGTAAGTGAATTTTATATAGTTTTTTCCCGATTCCGGAATTAATTGGATGGGCTGCCTTTGTGTATCAAATTCTTCATAACGACGAAGTAGTTCTGTGAATAGAACAGTTATATAAAAGACAATATTTTCAATATGAATTGTCCTACTCACTCCAATGACCGCTAGCATTAAAACTGCCCATATCGTCTATCTTTGGCAGATTGGTATGATTAGTTGTCATGTTGTTGAGCATCTTAATCTAAAACCGGAAATTACATAGTGATCTACATGCCTCTCTAGAGAAAATAGATAGTAAACTCACACCAATGAAGAATTTATCAAATGGTGGTTTCTCAAATTGTAAGCTACCATTGCTCGGAATATCCATGCAGTTCTGAAATTCAAAACTTAAACAGTTCACTTTTGTTTTTTTTTTCAAACTTCTAAAGAATTTGGACAGAATTCAGCTAATCCTCCATGATTGACAAGCTCTTGCATTTGTAATATTTCAATTTTTAAATGTATCAATTGTTTTTTATCATCATGCATATTTATGTTCCAGTAGATCTAAAACATGATTCTAGATTAACCTGTGTAGATAAAATTTATAAAAACAGTACCCAAGCATCCTGATCCGGAATTATCTTCTGTAAATAGCCGATCCCCGATGGAAACTCCTTTTCCATTGCGAAATTTTTCACGGACCAAGGTTTGAACGTAACCTTATTATAATGTTCGCCCATGACAAAGTGGTTCTGTCCAACTACAAATTTTAACCCATGATCATATTCATCTGATACACGTGGAGCCAAATGAATTATGTCTCCCGTTTCTTTGTATAGATGGGTAACCAATCGTTTTTTTGAAAATAATACTTTTATTGAAAGTAGAATAGTGTCATATCAACCAAGCCGGTTTGCCGGAAATTTTGATTTTCTGCAAATGTCCAATTTGCCGATTGCCAAACTTAAAACTGCCGGAAATTTAAGAGGGATTTTTTTATAAGACGTAAACACTTAAAACTGTGTCTTTTCGAAATACTTTTCCCATTTTTCAAGATATTTTCACATAAATTGCTTACAAAAGAGATGTATGAAAATTTATAGGATGCGTACAATTTTTCCGATTAAAATTGAAATGTTTAAATTTCCAGAAAAAAAATGTACAAAAAAATTTGCCAATTTGCCGATTTGCCGGAAAAATCGTTTGCCGCCCACCGCTGATAGTGAGTAGAATTTTAAATAATTTTTTATTTACCTTCAAGTATTGCGTTTTTGTCACTTTTTGAGAAAACTAAAGTTCTGCCGCACGTTTGAAATATTAATTAATTGTTGTTGGCTTTTTGTTGGCTTTCAAGTTGGCTTTCAAGGAATTCAAATAGGAATTAGGTGATAACTTAAAAACCTCGTGTTTTAAAGTAATTTTAGCGTAGTCCACATTAAAAAAAAACAAAATCCGAAAACTACATCTATAACGAGAAGCATTTCTTAACTTACGTGAACTGACTTTTACAGAAAAACTGCCCATCTCGCTTGTGTCAAACCAATATGTGTCAGTAAAATCTTCTCTTTTGGACATCTTCATCTGCAATCATCTATTATGTAAGGTGTAGCTCATTTTCAAAAATCTATTGCAAACTTACACCAATGAAAAACGTTTTGAATTTTGGATTAAGAATCATCAATTCGTCATCTTTCGGAATATCCGAGCAGTTCTGTAATTAACAACTAAAAGAGCTAGGATGATTTTTTAACCTTTAGAGAATCATCGGTACACATTTCTGCTTTTCCTTTATTGTCGATAATTTTATACATTTTATACATGGTCATCGCTACTTCATCTACATACATTTCAGAAGAGTCCACCAATTCGAATTTCCAATAAATCTGGAGCAAACTTTCCAATGAATTAACGGAATGGAAAACGTACCAATCCGTCCTCATTTGGTTTTATCTTGTGTATAAATTCAGTCTTTCTAACGGGGAAACCTTTGAAGTAATAAAACTTGACCTTTCGTTCCATATTCTTCACGAGCCATGGTTGAATTTTTGTCCCATCATTGTTGAGCCGTGAGTACTCGTCGCTTGTAACGTTGTACTCAAATGTTGCGTATTCTGTGACTGTTCCATCCGTTTTTTGATTCAATATAATAGACTTTTTCGTTTCTGTGAATGATGTCGAATAATTCTCTGAAAATGACTACATCAGAATAGTTATAGCTTTGTAAATTCTCACTAGGGGTATTTTCTTCCGTTGCATTATTCGCAGATGTTTGATTCGCAAGAGAACCTGAACACATAAATCACTTTACTCTTTCACAGAAATTCCCCGTTCTTACCGTGTTTGCTTTCTTTATTTTTCTCAGCAACTCCGGAAACTCCGAAAACAATTGGCGATGTTACGAACAGGATTCCAATGACTACTGTAGCTATCTTAGCAATGGTCTTCCAAGGATCACTTGATTGTGATCTTAAAATTATATAAAAATTATCTTATTAAGTTACCTGAAAACCAAAAATTTGTTAGCCCAGGCCTTTGCAAGTAATCCAAGGGCTCGATGCAAACAAAAAATGAAGACATACCTATTTGAATTGCCTACCAACAGTGGATCGTTTTGTGAATACACAGGGTCTTGTGGAGACATTTTCTTTTATTTTTTCACAAGAGATAGACTTCTCGAATGCGAATATAGTTTTCTCGAAAATAGAAAAAATGAATAAAGTTCTCTCTAAAAGAATTCAGTTGTATCCCAAGGTCAAACAGACAAAAACAAAAAAAAAAAAAAAAAAAAAAAAAAAAGAGTTCAAAAAGTAATTCATTTGCGAGATGTCTGATCGAATGCTACAAAAACATAATTGTGATCTTTAGCGTCTCCTATCTTGTAAATTGTGAAATGGGAGATATGAACATGGCGATTTGCGGTAATGTCACCGTTGGAATAGTTTAGGAGACTGTAGGATTACTGTAATTTCAGAAAGAAATAACTTTAAGCTTCTGAATGAAATTTCAGATTAAGTTGAGTATTTTAATATTCTTAAATTCTTAAAGTCCCATTTTAAAAGTTGGTGCTAATTATATTTTTCAGAAATCGCCATTTCAATCTGCGAACGTATTTACTTGTGCTCGCAGAATTCTATAATTTTTCATAGGTATTCGAGAATTCTGACAAATACCCATATTAAATAATCCCGGCGCTGAGTTACTCGGAAATTGGATTGAAAAAAAAACATTCTGATTTTCGCTCTTTTCTTTTCTTTGTTTTCGGCTTCTAGTTTCTGCGTGATTATGAAAAATATAGAGGTACCCGACGACTGATCAAACTTATTTGAGTCCAAACGTAACATGTTTATGGGTATAAATGGCACAAAAGCGGTCTTAATGTTTATTTTTTGTGTTTAATAAAATACCTCCATATATCTTAACCCTTTTTTAAATTCTCTCAGTTTTTCTCCATCAGAGGCACGTGGTATCTGTGAATTCCCTACATCCACCACAACTTGTTAAAAAGGTAACAGCATAATAATTATAACTCAGACAACTGAAAAAGCTTACTATTAGAAATAAGTTTTGATAAAGAAGGTGTAATTACAGACCAATTTTTTTTTCACAGATCTTTTCAAACAAAACATTTGGTCTCTTTTTGAGCCTTCCGAAAGGCGCATGATTTTTTGTTCAACTTTTGATCCAACTTATAGTCTAATAGTAAGATATAAATTAGAACGAAAATAAATTATATTTTAGTTAACAAAATGACATCTCTTGAAGAAGGCCCTCTGATGAGTGTGCCCGCTGTGCTCGTAACATCAATTGGGGTGATTTCTTCTGTTTACACAACAGTTATGAACGTCTATTTTATAAAAATGACTGTAAAGTTAGTTGAGCTCAGCCATATTAATATTCAGAAAATAAAAAAAATTTAGAACTCGTAAGAATATGATTCTCTTTTTCTACCGCCTCTTTCTCGACGTGGCGTACAGTGCTCTGGGTTGTGCCTATATGACGTTCTGCATTTTGTATTCATATTTTACTGTGGAGCTCCGAGAGCAGCAAGTTTTTATTCTTTATATAGGGTTTCCACTCCAAACTGCAGGAGCTATGAGATCAATTGTGGCTGTGGCGATTTCTCTGGAAAGGGTCTTGGTGAGAATCCAATTTTTATATTTAAAAAATCTTTTTCAAATAAAAAAAGTTTAAAAAGGGACATCTGAGATCAAGTTTCAGGCCATTTACACCCCAATTATGTTTCATAAGTATCGCGATTCATATCCTTCTATAATTATTCTGATGTTGGCTATTAGCCTGTCAATGTTTGAAAATCTTCTTATGTACCTTTTTTGTACTATGAATATATCCGCAATGCCAACAGACTGTGGAGTTTTGCGATGTTCAGTTGATCCTTGTTATTTCGACTTTTGGACAACTGATAGAGCGGTAATATTTTGAGATTGAGAGACCAAAATCAATTTCGACAAAGCAGAAGGCATAAAAGAAGAATCATTCGAATGATTTTTCCATGTTTCAGGTGATATTCGCTTTTAACATTGCATTTTCCGGTTTACTCTCAACAAGACTGCTAATTTTTGATAAATCACTGGGTCATCATGCTAACAGTGAGCATTCAAAGGTAAATGTTCTTGTTATGTAGAGATGTAACACTATTAGAATCTCAGATAAATCATATTGCCTTGGTCGACGCTGCCAACGTATTTCTATGTGATTTTGTGCCAACAGTATCCAATTATGTTCTTCCTAAATTTCCATTTTCGAGCTTCAAGGTCTTGTGGCTTTCCTCATTTCAGTAATATATTTTCTTAATTTTTTTGCAGAATATTGGCCCATACGTTTATATTATAAAGCTTGTTGGAAGTGCAGTAGAATCATATTTTATTTTGAATATTTTGAAGAGAAGAAGCGCTCGAACAAGTATTGCAATAGTAACGCATACTAATCGAAATGAGAGAAATTCGTGAACATTCTAACCCTTTAGTTTCTATAAAAAACTGACATTTCATCAATTTCATCCAAAAAGGCTTATAATTCTCCAAATAACTCCAGGCTACTTGCGAGCTTTGAAGAGTTCAGCAAGAATCTCAAAAAAGCCTGAAATCTTCCTCCAACCAGCCCGCCTCACGCCGGCCTCTGGGCTCATTTCTGCACTATGACGAGAAGTCAAAGTCTTGGTATTCACACCACATAGTGCCAAAGGGTGGTTTTTTTTATGCGGCCGACACTTTTCGGGTTAGGAGCCGCACCAAGGCGTGAGGCAGGCGGAGGTCGCCGCAAAGCGAACGCGGCGGCTTGAAACAGTCTGAATCTGTTGGGACCTGTTGAAAGCTTGAGCTCGCGTCTCGGAATTTCAAGCTCAAATTAAAATTGAAATTCGGAACGAGTAGGCAAGCGGTAACGAAAACAAGTAATTTATTAACTTATGCATTGGGAATTTGAGAACAAAACTTAACGGGGGACAAACAGTAAATACAGGCAAAAAAGCGAACAAAGTGTTTTTGAACAATTCAAGGCGAAAAGCAGGCTGACTCAGATTAGAATTTGTTACTCTGGAGGCGGAGCAGTTGGGTTATAGACTGGCAAATTGTTGAATACGGGATATTTCGGAACATATGGTCCATTCTCTTTGGCGTCGAGCACGGTGCCTGCTTTACCATACATTGATTCTTGGTAGGACGGTGGTGCTGAAAATTTGTCGTGTGATCATTCTATAAATGCTACAAATCTGATCAACTTACCACTTGGAAGCACTGCAGTGCCATCCTTGGTCGGATCTTCGTTTGGGTTTGGAACTTTCTCATCATTGACATTAGGATAGAGGTCAAGTGGATACGGTGCATCGGCGCCTTTCTCGGAATCGTCGGTCGGTAGAGGTCCGTAACCGGGCGGTGGAGCTCCAATCGGAGTTGGCTTGCTCGGCGGGAGATTTGGATCCTGTTGATAGTAGGCAGGTGGGAGGTACTGGTGAATAGGAACGGATCCAAGTAAGATTGACGACTCGCAACGAACTAGACCGTCTACATTGACTTGTAAAATGTACTCTACCGTAATCACAGGAGAGAACTGATTGATGGTTGGAGTTACAGACGGAATACGGAGTTCCAGCACGAACTTGTGCTCATTTTTGGCAGGCACTTCCAGTTTCTGACATACCTTGACGACCTTCTTCGTGTCAAACTTTATTCTTTGGATTTTATCGGACATTTTTTCATTTCTTTCAAAATCACCACCATAATTGTAAGTTGCACCACTTTTGTATCCAGTGAACTTGCACTGCTGCAGCATTTGCGCTTTGATGTTGTTAACACTGGTCGAGGAGTGATTTATAAGATGGACATTCAGGGGAACAGTTTCGCCGGGAACAAATCCAGTTTTTGGGATGTTCAAACTCATCTCGAGAATTCCCCCTTGAAAGCAACAGAAACTGATATTTTCACTGGCTTGGTGGTTGATTTGAGTGAGCGAGTGCGGAATGACATTGAGATCAAGCAATGGAGAAACTGAAAAATACTTTTGGAATTTTCAAGATACTAGTGGCTAAAAAAGGCTTAATCTGATTTAATTTGGGCCTGATACCAAATCTACTTTCTGTGAAAGAAGTCTACTTCGGTTTTTTAAAAGTATATTTCTCTATTCCACCAAAATTTATGCATAACCCTTACCAGTAATGCACATCTTCTTGGCTTTGTCTTTACGCCATGGCCGATCCACTTCAACCTTCACAGTATATCTCACATATCCATATTTTCCTTCGAAGCTTGGTGGAATACTGGTGGGAAGAGTATAGGAGAATGGCCACACGTATTCTCCAGCTGCCAATTCGTTCTGAAATTATATGTTTCTTATTTTGAACTCAAATATATTCTGGGTCTCGCTGGGAGCTCAAACTTCCCACCCAAGTAGATAAACTTTTGTTTTTTAATAAACAGTTATGTGTATAAAACTAAGAATTATTATTTTGTTTTTAAAAATACCTACCTTTCCATCTTCGCAAGTCCAAAGAAGCTGGGTGTAGTCGAGGTAGTTCACATTTGCGGAGTAATGAATTGATCGTGGGCGGATCGAGATTGAGCTGCCATTACTGAATATTAAATAAAATTGGATGAGAAAACAGTACAAGTTTAAAAATTTTAATTCAGCCGATAAAGATTACTAAATTAAATTATATATGTAACTTCTCAGAGTTTTCGAATTCCTTACAATTTGCAAGCATTTTCGTAGTTCTTCCAGCTGGTGTGAGCCAATCCCAAGATCTTGATATTCACCGCCCGAGCCTTATAGTTTTCTTTCGTTGTGAGCACCACTCGCCCGGAAATCGGCTGTCCCGGGAAGAACACTTCGTCAGGTTGATCGAATATAACTTTAAGTAGCTCCGTTTTTGGCATGATAACCCTGAAATAAAGAACAAGTCATGAGGAAATTCGGGGAAAAAAATAAGATAAGAGTCTGAGGAGATAACACAGAAATTTGAGCATAGGGTTTAAAAATATTCCACTTTTTTCGGAGGTTCAGAAAATGTTTGTAAAAAATATGATTTGAAATGAAAAATGTACATAAATGATAATGATTTGATGATTAAAAAATAATAACAAAACAGTTGAATTTCAAAAAAGGGTAAGCATTAGACGACTAGGCAAAAACATTTTTTGCGAGCAACGGAGGGAGAAAAGGCGATTGAAACGAACCCAGCAGACACATGCACTCCGCGCCTCACTGACCCATAGAGAGCCGCAGAGAAAAAGAGGGAACAGCGGGGAAAGAGAACTGGTCAAAGAACAATGTTTTCCATTCAACTAGTGAAAAAGAAACGGATACAGCGATAGGTTTCTGAGAGAGTCGAAAAGATAACAGAAACATTTTTGAAGAATTTTATAAAAGACAATACTTGAAATTTGCAGTGCTCATTTTCTCACAATCAGATAATCTTCAAAAAGCATCAATTTTTATGTGTTGAGCCGCAGAGTGGACCTACAGAGTGTGGACACATTTTGGCATCTTCTCTTGCCGAGCTTCTTCCTTTTTGGTGCGGCCGAGGAGGGTGCACGAGCCCTTGGTGTATGATAAATTGGTAAAAGGAGCGCGCTGAGAAAGAGAGAATACTTAAAGGGACGTCAGAAAATAAAGAAAAAGAGAATGAAAATAAGAAACTTATGCAGGAGACCTGCAGGAGAGTGGATCATTTTGTTGAAGGCTATTTCGAGAACAGCAAATTCGTTGAGCAATTAAATTGCAGGTATGGTTTCTATTGACATTGAATGTGGGTCATCATCATCATTGGGAATTGAACCCGCCATGGAAAATTGTTGAGAAATGCTCTAAAGTTTTCATAAGGAAATTCAATATAGGTACGTTTGTATTATTTTCCCTCATATTGAAAGTTAATTAAACTTCCATTTATTTATCCACTCTAATAAAACGTGATGTCCATTTTCCATCTTTAGACTTACTTAACTGGATGCACTTTCAACGATACTTCCTTTTTGTTGGGAAAATTGTTATACATATAAGAGTTTCCCACTACAACACTGTATATCAAACATATACTTTTATTAAAATCACAAAATTTTTTTATGATTTTATTCAATCGTTCGTAATGTGTGCATAGTTTAATAATTTATGCATAAAAAAACAAGAAAAACTTACTACCGAGGGATAAATAATACAAAGTATATAGAAAAATCCTTTAAAAATCAATATTTTGAACATTATGTGACGAAGACAAAGCAAACAGACTCATATTAAAATATGCTACTCTGGAGGTGGCGCCGTTGGGTTATACACAGGCAAATCGTTGAATACGGGATATTTTGGAGCAAATGGTTGTGCATTTTCATCAGTATTGAGCTCGGTTCCTTCTGTTCCATACATTGATTCTTCGTAGGATAGTGGTGGAGCTGAAGACATATAAAATTGAATAGTAATACATACAATGATTCTGAGTAACTCACCAGATGGGACTACTACAGTACCATCTTTTGGCTCATCCCCGCTTGGATATGGAGCAGGCACATCAGATGGATAAGGCGGACCAACTGGATATGGTGTATCTCCGGCTCCATTGTCTGTACCATCAGTCATTGGTAAGAATCCATATCCTGGTGGTGGGACGACTCCAGCTGGAGCAACTCCAGCCGGAGCAACTCCTCCTCCAATTGGCGTTGGTTGGCTCGGCGGAAGATTTGGATCCTGTGGGTAGTAGGCTGGTGGAAGATATTTGCTGATAGGGACTGTTCCAATTAAAATTGACATTTCACAATCGACGTTACCCCCACAAGTCGTGCTAGTCTCCACGTGGAATTGCACAATGTACTCTACAGTAATCACAGGGGAGAACTGATTGATGGTTGGAGTCACAGACGGAAGACGGAGCTCCATCGCAAACTTGTGCTCATTCCTGGGAGCCACTTTCATTTCCAGACCCTGCTTGACAACGGTCCTAGTGTCGTGTTGTGTTTCCTGCAGCATTCCGGACGTACTGGTCTCGTAACCTCCGTCATAAGTGACTGTTGTACCGTTTCGGTATGCAATGAACTTGCACTGCTGAATGATTTTTGCCTTGACTTTGGTAACGGGTACGGAGGAGTGATTGAGTATATGGATATTCATGGGGACAGTTTCACCGGGAACGAATCCCGTTTTTGGGATGTTTACACGAAGCTCGAGATATCCCTTTGTGAAGCAACAGCAACCGAGATTCTCACTTGCTTGGTCGTTGATTTGAGTGAGAGCGTGAGGAATGACATTGAGATCGATCAATGGTGAAACTGAAAAGACATGAAAATATTGAGACATCCTTACTTATTCCAGTGATCATACCAGTGATGCATCGCTTCTTATCCTTATCCACACGCCATGGCCGATCAATTTCAGCTGTCACTGAATATCTCAAATATCCATATTTTCCCTCGAAGCTCGGTGGAACATTGATAGGAAGAGTATAAGAAAATGGCCACGCGTATTCTCCAGCTGCCAGTTCGTTCTGAAATTTTTTATATGGTACAACTATTTTTCCTATAGAACAACTCTATTTTTGACTAGGGTAACTTAATGTTTCAAAAATGTAAAAATATGTTCAACAAGTTAAAATCGAATTTTTCAAAAATGTATCAAAGCTCTTACCGATCCATCTGATGAAGCCCACAGAAGCAAGCTATAGTCCAGGTAGTTCACATTTGCAGAGTAGTTGACTATTTTTGTCTCGTAGGTTTCTTTGCCTTCGGCGTTACTGAAAAATCATCATTTTACAATTTTGAAAGCTTTTATCTTTTTTTTTCAGCCTTATCAGCAGTAATGATAAATTTATAAAAATTTAAAAATTTCTCACACTTTGCGAACTCTCTCGGTGTCCGTCCAGCTAGTGTGAGCCAATCCCAAAATCTTGATGTTCACTGCGCGTGCCTTGTATTTTTCCTTTGTCGTTGAGAGCACCACTCGCCCGGAAATCGGTTTTCCCGGGTGGAAAACTTCGTCAGGTTGATTGAATATCACGTGAAGCTCTGTATCTGGCATGGGAACTCTGAAACGAAAATTTAAGACAAAAATTGAATGAGAAAACTGGAATAAAATCGGATATGAGCGCAATGGAAACGGAGAATACTGAGATATTGAACAGAATTTTTCGTAAAGTATTGCCTTGAAATAAAACTTACAATAACTTATTCGTTTTTATAAAAAGATCGACATAGATTTTGCAAAAAAAAGCGCATTAGATTTTGTCGTAAATTGTAGTGTTTGCGTACATATCTGCTGGCTCCGTGCCAAGAGAAACCAAACAGACACAGGCGTACATCGTGAAGGACATTCACACTCCGTGTCTCTCTGACCAGTTGAGAGCCGCAGAGAAAAAAGGGAACAGCGGACGGAAAGTCAAAGAACATGGTTTCCATTCAACCAGAGAAATAGAAACGGCTAGGTTTTTCTAAACTAGAAAAGTTGGAGAAAAAGATGGCTGAAATAGTTTTGATCAATTAATATACAGTGCTAATTTGTTCAGTGACAAAAATAATTTTTTATAACATTAAAAAGCATTGAAAACTATTTTCTCAACTGAACTTTATTAGCAACTTGGCGTGGAAAGTGAAGTAAGGTCGGTGGGGTTTTTTTTTGGTTTCTGCCAAAAAAATAATTTATGCTGGAATATTGCGTTTCGACTCAAATAAAAACATGATCTGTGATTCCAACATTCAGAAAAAAGTGCGTTAAATTGCCGTTTCCCGAAACACGGAACGATATTTTTGAAGGACACGAACAAATTCTAGTAGAGTTGAAAAGACACCTAAGATCGCATTCTACGACCAAAACTGTTCATGTGGCCGCCAAATAGGTGCAAAAGTGTTCAAATATTTGGGGAACATTTTTCTAGTGACTTATATCCATTCTTCTGAGTGTGAAACACATGTTTTTTGGTTTATTTGGGAAAGTCAGAGAGTTTTTTCGAGGACCTTTGATATCGTGCTGAGACCCAGCATATCCGGTGCTACTTTTTGATCTATTAAAAATGTGTGCGTTGATTCAATTCTTTGTAACCTGTCACAAGATGTCTATCAAATATCACCACTTCCTGTTGTCGGAGAACTAGTCGTTTCGATCTTGACCTTGGAGCGATGAGAAGTTCTTATAAGAAGAATTAAATTCGTTCTAAACACTTTTCGTGGCGGCAATGTCTTCTCAAAATCCTACGAATGCACAATACTCTGCTCTGTCTTTGGGTGGACCATTAGGGTAAGTTCTTTGAAGCTATTTTGGGGTAGTGTCGGGATACTATGGTTGTCACCGTTCATTTTCAATTTTCGAGAGCCGAATCATAATAAAAGCCCAGAACTTTTTTCTTGCAACTTCCCAACTAATTTCAAGATCGCCACCAAGTCACCCTGGAAAGAGCATCGCAAAAATAACTACCGCATTCATTGGAGCTCTTGTAGTTTCAGCAACAATTCTCGTTGCCTTGTCGGGAACTACTCCTTCTTCCCATCTTGCAGGTGAGTTTTTGTTTGCTTTTTCAAAATTTTAATAATAATTTACATTATAATTCTTTCCTTGTTAACTATTTTGATATTTTTAGCACCAAGTCATGAGGTTTTAGCAACACAGGACGAGCCTATCCAGTTGGAAAACGACTCACAAGACAAATACGTAGAGTTTCGGTACGATCCAATATCTGGAAAGTATTCACACGTAAACAATGATGGTTCAAGAATTAATCCATTTGTTGTCAAGAATGTTGAACGGCACTCTGAAAAACAATACGCTGTCTACTTACACAAGAAGGACTCAAATGAAGAAGGAAGTGTACGTTTTTAATTTTTCAAATACAAGTTCATCCATATTTTTATTCTAGATTTACTGGAAATTCAACTTGAAGTCCACTAGAAAGATATTGGAGAAACTTGAAATTAGAATGGTATCGATCAACAATATTGCTAATGGTGGAGGAAAAGCCGAAGCTTGTCTACAACCTTCTGAAGTTTGTACTCAATTTTATGGACTGTTCAAATTGTTAGTTTTTCAGACGTGTAAAGACATTCCAGTCGGCGGTGTTCTAACTCTTGAAAAGCCAGAATCTGAAACTCTAACTGTGGGAGTGAGTTTTTGTTGGCCTCGCTTTCTACATGAATTACCAGAAAATTTCAGATAAAGCTGTTCAAGAATATACAACTTTTTGGTCGCGATGAGAAGTGTACAGAGTGTGGAGAGTTTGAGAGGGGATTTTCAGTCAAAGCCTTCTGGAGTGAGTTTGAATTTTTTTTTTGAAAAACGAAAATATTTCTAAAAACAGGTCAAACATTTTCAAAAAAAAAACCCTCCTGCTCTACTTTAACAGAATATATCATAATTGCATTGAAGATGCAAAAAAACTCATAAGCATCAAGCATTTAACAAATATTTTCCTATTTTATGAATTTTGAGATTCGAGAAATGTAAACTGTCAAAGTTTAGAATGGTGGGGCCGTATTAATAGAGAATCTATGTACAATAAAAAAGTTATGTAAAAAAAACCAACGAATTTCTCATTTTCAGAGTCCAACTAGTACTACTACACCTCCAGCCATCTGAATTTGCAATTCATATTTTATTTTTAAAACTTGTTTCAATAAATCAAGTTACTCTAATAAACATAATATTTCGTCTTCTTGCGTATTATGCATTCATCAATATTTTCAGAAGATCGCATTTGAAAAAAAAATGCGCCGCAGGCTTTTTGGCGTTTACATGGAAGCTCTAGTAGCCGGTCAATTGCCGTTTTTCGAATTTTCGTCCAATTCGGGATTCCACAATCCACACCTGAAAACACACTACCAATGACGCCAAGTTTGAGAAATCATATAATTTTCTGTGATAAAAAGCCAATGAAACATTCCTTCCTAAAAATTCCCATGAAAACTGGCTAATGCCATTCGATTTTATTTGAATGCCATTATGTTAGCTCAAAATTAAAAAAAAAAATATTTGCAAACATTTATTGAAACCAAACAATTTATTTATTTAATCCTTCTTGAAGACGCATGTGCTGTAGAAACCGAGAGAAAGATTGGTGATTTGCTGAAAAAATATTATTTTTTCAAAGAATTCAAGTATATATTACCTCGCGGAACTTATTCCATTCTTTCTTGCCACAAACTTCTGTGATTTCCTTCTTCAAGCAGTCACCTTTTCCGAAATATTTCTCACAAGTCTCACTTCTTTTTTGCTGATTGTTCTTTTCCTCGTCTGTCGCACGGATTTTATTCAGGTCCCAGTGGTCAAAACACTTTGTTTTTCTGGCATTCAACTTGGCACTACATTGTGGGAATTTATCGACAAAATAGACAAGAGCTTGGCGATACTTTTCAGTTTGTTCAATTCTCTGCTTTCTAGTTTCCTTGGTGTTTGGCGGGCATGTGAGAGCAGTAAAACAGTTGATCGCATTGTCGACATACTTCTTGAATTCCCTCATCTCATTTATGTCATTCATGTTGAGTTCGCTCATTTTTCGAGGTAAATCGTGCACAGTCTTAATAAAGTGTTTAAATATATAGGGTGGGGTACGGTCGTGAGGCCCGCATTGCGCGCTTCACTCAGCTGGGAGCCCTAGTTCAAACTTTTTTGAACGTGGCTTTTTGAAAAAAAGAAAACTGAGCTTCCGATGGTTTTTGACTTGAAATAAAATATATTTTAAGAATTCACCCTTGCCGTACTTTGAGATATTTCTTTAGGATCCAAAAAAAAACAAAAACTTACCTGTCTGCATATAATCCCAACTACTCCATCACTACATTTGGTGTCGTTTCCAGCATCAGAAGATCCATGGACTAGCCCGAGCAGCATGGTGCCAATGACGGCAAGTTGGAGAATACTCATCCTTCTCTGTAAAAAAGCAAGGGTCAAAAAGTATCTCGTTAGACGGGGAAAAAAGTGTGACTGAAGTTTTCCACAGAGCAAGCCTGTTTATAAACGTTTGAAAAGTTGATATTGAACACTGTGGCAACTGTCGTATTTTTTCATGAAGTTTGATGTAAGAGCTTTCGATTGAGGCACATCCCATGTTTTACTCATCCCAACAACTGGTCAATGCCGGAACTTTTTGACTCCAAGATATCTCAAGATTACACTGAAAACTACTGATAGCAGGCTTCTTCCTAAATACTACTTTATCTCCTAATAGTTTTAATTATACCAGATGGAAGACAAGCCTGAAGTAATACTGTTTCCGACAGGCTACTCAAAAATACAACTGTATTCTTAACGAGAATTAGAAACTTGAAAAATTTAAGCCAATTTATTAAATTCAATTCAAAGATTTATCCGAGTCTGCTGAAGTCGCATTCGCTGACAAGCATATAAGATAGATTGACGAATTGCTGAAAATTACCAAAATTTTTTTAATTAAAAAAATCTGTATAGTATACCTCACGGAACTTGTTCCATTCTTGTTGGCTACAAGTTTCACTGATTTCCTTCTTGAGGCAGTCATTCTTTCCGAAATATGTCTTGCATGTGTCCTTCTTCAATTGCTCAATTTTATTCTGGTCCAGTGTTGAATGAATTCCATTTGGAACCGGGCCCCAGTCATCAAAACATGCTGATTTCTTCGCGTTCAATTTGTCACTGCACTTGGCAAAATCAGGTGAGATTGGCGAAACATTTCTGCAAAGAATCGCAAGATGTCTTGAACTCGTTCAGCTCGTCTTTGTTATTCATATTGAGCTTGTCGATTTTTCCGGTAAACTCACTTAGACGCTGAACATCGAACTAGGTTATTTATAAAGTGAATATTTCAAAATCACTTACAAAGCGGCAAAAAAGTTCATCCGGTGTATTGCCAGTACAGTTGGGTTTGAGATCAGCAGGAGCTCCATTAAGATAATAGTCCCAATGACGGCAAATTGGAGAAAACTTATCATTTTCTGCAAAAAAAAAAACAAATAAGTCTTAAAGAACGTAGACGGGAACAAAATGAAGATATCGACTAGGCTGTAGCATTAATAAACGATTGAAAAGACAATGTGGCAACTGTCGTAGATCCTCAAGAAGCTTGAGACAAGTTTAGGGGCTCACACGTTTGTATCAAAATCTCTTGCTTCACTCGTACCATAAACATGTTGAGGTCGGAGCTTTTTTGACCCGAATCAACTTCGAGATTACACTTCGGGTTGTTGGAGGTGACTACAATATCAGGAGTTATATTACTGTTGTAACAGTTTTATAAAAAAGCAAGCCCTACAATAGAAAAAGTCCAAACGCGGAGCAATGCTTGCAAGTGCAGCTAAGTGAGTGTATCATGAAGATCTGAGAAGAGCATAGCTGGCAAACGAAGGGAACGAGATTCATAGTAGGGTCGAGATCTTTAAATTTGATCTGGAATCGTATAATGCTTGAAAAAATGGTTTGCACGACACAGTTCAAAAGTTTTTCTTTTTTTCTAATGTTCTGCGACTGGTAAATTGATTTTCTTGATCTAACCCCCCTTGTGTAGTTTGTACCGAGTAAGCTGTTCAACTAAGAAAAAGTCGCTAACATCGCACGCCTGTTTTCTCCGTTCAATCTCAGTCGGATGGCAATTGCTGGAAAAAAGAAATAAAGCAAAAGAAAGCACTTGCTATCTTCTGTTCTTTTGCACTTGCTATTTTCTGTTCTAACGCATTTGCAGTATCCATTATATAATTGAAGAATCCACCGACATCTTCAGTATCATTCTTGATTTTATAGTCCTCCAAGTTCACGTCGCCTCCCAGTGGATTGCAAAACTTTTCCTAAAAAAATAGATACCTATACCGTATTTTCCTTTTTTCATCTTAAATTCCGTACCGGTTCAGCAAACATTCGATCACCAAGGCGACATCCATAGAGTGAACTGAACAATGGATATTGGCGAACGGCTGTGTTGATGGATATTTCAAAGGGATGATGATGTGGTAGAATTGAGTTTTTTGGTTTGCCTTGGATGCATAATCCGCTCAAAATTGTTTCAAGCGCATTTTTCAACTGAAATATGTAATTTTTGGCGGCGACTTGACTCACGGAAGCAATAATTTTTTAACTTGCATAATTGTTCAACTTTTGTGCTCGTTACAAGTACCTTGGAGCCTTTTAATTTTCTTGATTTTATTGGTAACTCCAAGGTTTCTGTAGAATAAAAAAAACTTGGTTGCAGGTTGCCGAAAATTCCAGCACCCGGCAACTTTTGGAGCCGCGCCGGCCTATCCAATTTATCTAAAATGTAGGCGTTCCGAAATTCGCGTACTTTAATTTTGCTGAAATATTTCCTACCTGCTCTTCATTCGCCGATTTCCTTGCGACCATCTTCATAACCATCCTTAATCCCAATAAATTTGGAAGATCTTCGTGAGTGATGTTTTCACTGAACCATCCATCTATTGGCTTCTGAAATCGTCACTTTTGAAAAGTACAGGGAAGTATGTAAAGCAAAAGTAGAAATTTGCTAGCTCACCACGGCATCAGAGTCACCCATCATCTTGACTTCATCTTGTGTACACTTGTTTGCTGCTTTTGTAACATTAGAAGGCAGTAACCGTATTCCGAATGGATAGACAAAGTGCATGAGCTCATGAGCAAGCACGGAAAACGTGTCGGCTATCTGGAAAAGTGTAAGATAGCCTCGGCAAGTTTTAGCCAACAAAAAGGATTAACTGGCAAAAACACCGAAATTAATGTATAATATTCTCTTACCGTTGAAATGGGTTGTTGTAAATCATTTCGGGTGACAATTCCAATATATATATTTGAGTTTTGATTAAACGCCTCATTTGCCATATTCGACGCAAAAGCGGAGAACAAAAACACCGGTTGATAGCCCGGAATTCGTAAGTTTTTTATCGCGGTATCACTGGCTCCTAAACGGATGATTTTCTCCGCGATTTCGGTGTCAAGATCACTGAAAACTAATTTCAAAAGCTTGTCTTCGAATTTCTACTTACTCTGGCGACAGTAAACTTTTGAGTCGATAATATTCTGCCTCGTAAACGAGTTTACTTTCCTCTAGCATTGTGACATTATTATAATCCAAGAGTCCAAAAAATCCTTTTGACTTGCTCAATTCTTTCTCAAATTCTTTTTTACTTTCATTTGATAAAGCACTGCTCCAAATCTCCTCGATAGTATTATTTTTCATTAGATCGAAAATATGATGAAGAAATTCATTTTCTTCGGCGGCTGGAAGATTAAGCTGGTTGAGGACCTCGATATTGGCGTAGAGAGAATTGTAGAAAATATTTGTTGACTGGAAAAAAAAAGATGTGACAAATTTAAAGAAAATGTATTAGCACAATAAGCTTCATTATTTCTTTTCCAATGTTTTTGAAAAAATTAAAATATGAATTTCCTCGCCGAAATTTTTTGAAAGTAGAATATAAATTTTGCGCCAGATTACAATTGAATTTTGAAAACCTTTTTTCGAAAAATTTCTTAAATTTGTTCTAGAATTGTTTTCAAAAACTCAATTCTCTGCAATGTTTTGCAAAAAAATACAATTTGTATATCTCGCTAAAAAACTCGAAATCTGCGCAAAAAAGTATTACAAAATATGAAAATTGCAAACTTCGCAACAATGTTTTGTTTGCACTCTGTCAAATAAAAAAAAGTTTTGAATTCCGCGCCAAAACTTTTCGAAAATATAAACATTTTAATTTTCCGCCAATATTATCAACTTAAGTTGCAATATTTATGGAATAGTTAACTTCAAATATTTAGCAATGTATGGCTTTTCCAAAACATTCTAAACGTACTAGGGAAAAGTCAGAAGGTGCCCATTGGACTTGCATATGACACCTATGTATGCCATTTGATAGCCCATGTCTTAAAGAGGTTACTCGTAAAATGTTAACTGCGAATCTCCAGAACCAAGCTCACGGCGGGCTCTCAAAGATCCTTAAATAGCACTGTAACGAAGAACTGAAAGGCCATTTTTCCAATATCATTTTGGTAGCTCATATCTCCGCGGGTAAATTTTTTACGGAAAAATCATCAACTGATAAGTTGTTGATCTTTTTGTAAAGAACAAGTTTGTGGTTGAAAGTTTTTTACCAAAACATTTTTGTGTCAGAAAAAAGCGCGTAAGGTGTGGCAACTGTTGTGTCATTTTTATGCTTTTATTGCTATTCTAATTCTTTTATCTTAAACAAAAATGTTTTGGTAAAAACTTTTAACTACAAACTTGTTCTTTACAAAAAGATCAACAACTTATCAGTTGGCTTTTCCGTAAATAATTCACCCGCGGAAATATGAGCTACCAAAGTGATATTGGAAAGCGTGAGCTTGGTTCTGGAGATTCGCAGCTAAAAAGTCACGAGTAACCGTTTTGAAACATGGGCTATCGAATGGCATAGGCCTAATATGCATGTCCGATGAGCGGCTTCTGATGGTTAGTTAGTTAATTAATTGAATTTCGCGTCAGAAATATTCTAATAAAATTTACGGAGTTTTCTTACCGTTAGATTAATGTTTTCCAGCTTCTCCACCGCGAAACTGAATCTCTCCGAATTGTTCTTCTTTTTAGCATATTCGCGTGACGTCTCAACAAAATGTTCAGAACCAACAGTAGGCGTATCCATTAATTTGACCGCCATATACCACATTGTCAAGTTATACGGGCTAAGAATCTGATCTAATGTGATGTAGGTCCCGTTATTCGGAAATGAAATGTTCGGATTCTGAAAAAACATCTGGGTACGAATGGGAGAATGACAGGAAGCCTACTACCAGTATCTCTCGATCCTCGAATAAACTTGTAAAGTTGAGCTCAGTGATGCTTCTGGTGTCATTTGAGCACACATAATCATAGAAATCGTTGCAAGGATCCAGAGTAACATTCTGAAAACTCAATTTATGACTTTAAAAAAAGCTAGAACCGAACTTGAAAATTCTCAAAAGGATTTTGAATAAGAGAACTCATGTTCGAAATAACAAAAATAAGATTTAAATGGAAAAAAACCGAAAACTCTAAACTTTCAGTATTTTTTTTGTAAAAAACTTACCTCTTGTCTACTCTGCACGCTTATAGTCACAATTAGTGTCAGCGCCAGCAGGAAGTTCATTCTCAGTGAGTATTAGGAGCAAAATGTGAAAAAGCATGTGTTCATTTGCACGACACATGTTGGAGCAACCTTGTTCTTCAAATGTCTGCCCCAATGTTAAAAATATTTCTAATTCACATAGATCCTGACCAATTGCTGATGAAACAAGAAGCAGACCCTTTTTATTGAAAAATCTTATAAATTCCTCGAAAAAGACAAAACTTCAAAAATAGGGTAACTGCCACATTTTCAGAACGTAGCAACATAAGATAGACAAACTTGAAAATCCTTTTTTATATTACTGACATGAACAGTAAGTCCTTAAAATCTTGGACTTCAAAACGAGAATTATGTTATTTGAAAGTGAATTTTCAGAATAGGTCACCTCAAATATTTTTGTGGCTGGACTCAATTTTAAACACTCTGTAATTACCAGGGGAAACTGTTTCTGTGATGTTTTTCCTAAGCTTCTGATTTTTTTTGCAAGAGTTATCAAAGTCTCACAAACAACGTGGGGCGTAAAATTTTATTTTGAAAAAACAAAGTTTTATAAGGTTTCACAGTCTCCTCACGTGGAATTGACCCAACAAGGGGGCTTGCGCGTTTCTTGTGAGCGTGGGAAAATTTTACCATTGAAAAGCGATTTCCTTCATTTTTTGTTACTTTAAAGTGGATTTCATAGTTTTTAATTACGCATCCATTGTTCACATGACTGTAAGGAAGGTGGAGAGAAAAAAAAATCAAAATTAATTGAAAAATAGAGGCCCTGCGTAAAAAAGTAAAATCAACCAAAAATTGTGTTTTTCTCCAAATTTTCATGTTCATCATTCCTTTTCGGTATAAAACTGTTTTTTATTTAAAATATAGTCTTTGATTGAACCTGCTCAGATAAACTGGAGTCACGGCAGAGCGACAGAAAATCACTTCTAATCAGCAAAAGCTAGTAAAGCCATAGTTTATCAGCAGAGAACCACTGCTAATTAGCAGGTCATTGCTAATTAGCTAAAAAGCACTGCTAATTAGCAGAAACCCACTGCTAACTAGCAGAACATTGATTATTGATTTTATTTTGTTTTTTCTTCGTCGTATTTCACATATTTCATTTTTTTGACCTTTTTTATTGTATTTTTTGTGTGATATGTTATCAATATGTGTTAATTGTTGATTCCAGTGTGTTTTTCAAAGATTTGTATCATTCCCGGCTAGAAACGGAGGGTTATGGTCAGAAATCCAAGAACAACAGTTCGAAGAATTTTGAATTCAGCACCCCGGAGTCTTCTGATTCAAAGCGTGACAATAGTTGCTCTAGGTAAATTTTTTAAATGATTTTATTGGGACTAAATAACTACTTTCAGACCCGACGGACAATAATCATGGTTCTCACCAGCCGGGAAGCAATGGTCCATCAAATTCAAGCACCCAGGCCGATAACTTCGAGACGGAAACAACTGCAGATGAAGAACGACAAAAGGAAGATGGTGTAGAAGATGAACTCGAAGACGAAGAAACAACAGGATTCATTGATGAAGACGGGGAAATTCGTTATCCGGTCGATGAAGTGGGAAATTACGAGATCGATCAAGAAGCTGAAACCGATGAGTCATTTTATTTGGACACTCAACGCGATTCTTCTCTATGCGACGAGCGAAGTCAACTGTGTCGTTCTCTGAGCGATCAAAATCTGAGAACAACTTTTTTCCTCATCACTACTACCAACTCGAAAGCAGCCATTTTGAGATATCTACATTTTCACAATGTTTCACAAGATAGCATTCTCAGAAAATTGCTACTGAATGACTCTCATCTAACACTTGTAGAAGTATGTAATTTATGTGCGCAGAATATCGAACTGTAGGTTTATTATAAAACTAAATTTCTGAAATATATCATTACAGATGCAAATGTGAAGATATGCAAGAGAAATGCCAACTAATTTTCGGAGATCTCAAGAAATGGCTCGAAGTTATATTGAATAGTTTTGCGAATATCATGATGAAGACTAAAACAACTATTTTGGAAGGATATAATAGCTCCAGTCCAATAAATAAGGGTATCTTTAAAAAAAAGCTACTCAGCGAAATGGCAGATAATGAAATGTGGATGCACTTCGAGAGTAGCTTCGACAGAATCAAAGTACATAAAAATGGAAAGTAAGTATCTTAGTTTGATGGCTCTAAAAATTTTAATTGGTTTTCAGTCAGAACATTTGGCCATATAGTTTACTCAATTTGGATCTCGAAGACGTTCATCGAGCTTCTCCCCAGGCCCTCATTTTAGCAGCGTTATTCATCGGGTTCAAAAATCCGACAACGAATATTCATGATAGACTTACACAATGGATTCTGCTCCAAATGGACGAACATGTCTTCTTCTCAGAGGGAGTGGCCTGGAAAGCGGATCTCACGTGTGCCAATCATGACGATCCAGTGAGATGAAAATTCAGAATTTTGAAAACAAGTGTTTGGTTTCAGGCACGACGAATCGTATACAATCAGTGTGGACTCCGATCATCAGGTTCTTGCAACTTTTGCTTAAACCAGGAAACTGAGTGCAAAATCAATGATGAGTATACAACACGTAAGCATCATGAAAACTATTATTAAAAAAATAATCACCTCTTTATAGTACGCGAAAATCTCACCGGATCGTGCCCTTCGACTATGAACGATGGCCTTCGTCAAAGAAACCAGCATTCTCATTTCCACAAGCATGTTTTGTATATGCATCTATGCCCGGTTGACTTGTTTCATTGTTTTGAAGAAGGAATTTTAAGCAATATCAATACAGGTCACTAGTAATGCCCGAATGCTCCCGAAACGTGTTCATTTTTCAGCATTATTCTCCAAAGGGAAATGGAATTTGTTCCCGTCAAAATCGGTGGATTTTTCATCAACACCTTCGCTTCCATCTCGATTTCGTTCGTTGTCCGGCAAAGCTTCACAGTGTACTGGTTCTGAGAAAGCACTGGTAAAAAGATTCGTTCAGCTAATTTCTGCAAAGTGAACACACATTTAGATTTTCGAGTCGATAGTTGTAGCAGCTGCATTTTCCGGTGAACTTGGAGGTGTACCATCGGCTATCATTCTCAGCATTCATGGACTTTATCGTCTTTGCATAGAACCCCAATCAATCACTGACGAGACTCTTCATTTGAAAGTTAGTTTTTATTGTTTTTGCTTGAAAAAAGTAGACCATTCTTTACAGATTGAACAAATCAGCAAATCCATCGAAGTTTTAATTGTGAAACGAGCACCGGAAATGTTGAATGGGATCAAAGTACATGTATGGAAATTGTCGTCAACTAACACCCATTACTATTTTGCAGCAAGTGTTGTACCACCTTGCAAGAATGACTGAGCTGTACGGTAGCTTATTTCCATTGTCAACTCAATGGTTCGAGTACTTCTATCACACTATTCAAAGAACTTTAGTTCCGGAAATTTACAATGGACTGGGCATGAGCATCATGAGAAAGTGAGAAAATTAGAGCACAATAGGGAGCAAGAATGTTTTTACAGAATGTCGGCTCTTCAAGAGATCAAAACCGAAGCTGCATTCCGTCTACACACAAATCACCAGTTTCGAACAGAAGCGAACTTGAAAATGTGCTATGAACTTGGATTATTAAGGCGACTCAAACGAATATCGGTTGTTCCGACCCCTCCGCAGTACCAACAGTTTTGCGAGACCGGGGATGTTTTCCTTAATGTTGTATACCACGACGGCATCAGATATTCGAATTATTGCAACAAAAAGACAGATGACTCAAATGTTACGTTTATCGAATATGCTCGCGTACGATTTGCAAAGATTATTGGGATGCTGTTGAAGGAAAACAACACTGATCTTCGTTTTATTTTGAAGAAATACTGCAACACAAATGATCATTTGATTGACATATCGAACAAGTTATATGAAGAGGATGTACCGCAAATGCATATTCAAAACTGGGTTGATTCAGTTTCAAAATCGAGTTTCGGAGGTCGTGTCACGTTAACAAACACAGTTGTCGTGGTTTCCGCCGATTCCATTGTTGGACATGCAGTGGTTGTGAAGCGAAATAACAACTGTGTGGCTCTTCCATTTTCTCGCCGTATCAGTCTATCTTGACTTTGATAACCACATATAGCTTTGAATTTGTTTGTCTTTTGTCTGTCCCCCCCCCCCCCCGCTCGAAAAAATGTCTGCACCTCCCCCTTCTTTGACAAATGTTTGTCTCTACCCCTTGCTCGAAAAATGTTCTCATTATGTTCTTGAGGAATTCTTTCAGATTTTTAAAAGTTGTTTGTTTTAATATTTTCATGAATGCTTATCCGCTTTCAATTAATTTGTGTTTATTTGATGTGATAATCTGTTCTGTTCAACCCTGCTTATTTAATCTTATTTTATTAACAGATCTAAAAATCAATTTCAGAAAAAGTCATGTCATTCCTCGAGAAACTAGTGGCAAAATACGAGCCCATTAAAGAAGAAAAACCAAAATTAGTTCCAAAGCCGACAAGAAAACGGCAACCGGAAACTACGGAAATCGTTGTGAAGACTCGCCGTATTACTCGCCGAAATGCTAAGGTTAGTGGAAGGAGCCACATAACATTAAATGTGAACCCAAAGCTAACCTATTCCTATGAGTTTTAATATTTCTGTCATTTTCAGGCACCTGTAAAAGAAGAGGAGATTGGACATCAAAAAGGTCAAATCACGATCGTAGATGACGAAGAGTTTATGGAGCAACCTGTACAGGAGCCGATTGAGATTGAAGAGGAGCAACAAGAAGAATCTCATCTGGAAATTGCTCTTCCGGAGCAACCAAATCATGAGCCAATGCAATCAAGTCCATCGTTGCCTAGAAAATCGTTCAAACCGGATATGCATCCAATTGCGAAGGTGTTTACTTCTGCTAATTTCGAGTTGCTCGGAAATAAATTAATTTCAGAAAGGCGGAAAAATCTGTATTGTAGATCTAGGACTTACATCTCACACACTCCCCACCGAACAAACTCCAGGATTCTTGGTAAGTTTTTTTTTCCAAAAATCTGGCATGATCAAAATTGTTGACTTTTAGAAAAGACTCGGAGAGAACGTTGGAGGATCAATTGACTATAGTTATGAATCGATTGACGAGTTGATCCGCACTGCTCCGGATGCTTGGTCTAAAGCTTCAATGGGTGCAATTCGAGGTGTTATGCTCATGGTCAGCTTTAGTTACTATCTTGAATTTGCAATTAATATTGGAGAAAATTTCAGCAGGAACTGGTTACTGAGCGATCAATGCACCCGAAAAGTAAACCAATGGAGAAGAATCGTTTACTTGTATGTTTATAAGAATGGAACGATTTTGAGCATTTGAAAATGTTATTTACAGGGTGAAGAAATGGCAAAATTGAACCCTAACGATTTTCTGAACCACAAACTGCTGGAAGTTTCGAGTTTGGATCAAACTGGTATACCAAGAACATAAATAAAAACCGCCCCCAAGAACATTCTATTTCAGTGTTTATCAACGTCAATCTCGTGTTTTCGGCGCTGAGCATTCAACATGGCTCGGTTAGATCAATTGTCAATGCTATGTCAAATCACTGGATTGACTACGTGAGCGATCAAATATTACGTTCTATTTTTGACTATTTAACATTTCAGCTGATTCCGAGAGAGCAACAAGGATCCTTCACGACAAGCAAAAAGACGGAGCCTCTTACTTTCTTCCCAGGAGACTTGACAAATTGGCCAGCCGGTTAGTTTATGATTTACATGGGCGAGCCACATAAAAATCGTTTTCAGCTCTTCTCGCTGCGGCAATCAAGTTGGACAACGACCAGGTGGACGTTACTCGCCTTCCAAGTGTGGTCAATATGCTGTTCAAGCATCATATCAAAGTCAGATTGTAGGTTTCTTGTTATTTACTTTAAAAAGCCAGCGAATAGAATTTTTCTTTAACTTGAAAAACTATGTTTTCACAAATGTCTTTTTGCAGCGATCATGCCCGTGGTTTGTATCGAACAAAACACGACGGCCAGAATCCACCAAAAATTGTGCTGCCAAAGCGTCCCATCATCGATTGCACACAATTCTACAAGAGCAGCGAGGATATCGATGAGGATCAAGTTCCATCAACTTCGAACTTTCAATCATCTTCGAACTCTCTATCAACTTCGAAATCTGCTGGAAGGGAAAATATCCCAGACTCCCCATAAATTCACTAGTTCTCCTGTTTTCTGATACTTTCGAAACTTGTTTTTTTGTTTTTTTTTCCATTTTTCGTTAAATGTTTTTTTTCTGTTGTTTTTTCATTTTGTTTCATTTTCATAATAAATCGTGTTATTTTTTATGGTTTTATAAAAGTTTAATCCAATATGAAAGCAAAACTAGCTAGCAAGAAAGCATAACTACGTAGCAAAACATCACCGCTAATCAGCGGAAAAGCACAATTACTGCGGTTGACTAAGCCGTGACATAAATGCTAATTAGCAGTGATTTTCTATCGCTCTGCCGTGACTCCAGTCTATCTGAGTGATGAAATGAAAATATGAAGAAAAAACACAAAATTTAGCGTTTTCGGATTTTTCTCAAAGTCCCACGCGCTGCACGAGATTTCCGCCAACAAATCAATTTCCAGCTGAGGAGACTGTGGGTTTTGCCACTTTTGATTAATTTTGTAGGATTCATTTAAAAAACACATAAAATTTAATCCAGCCTGCTGAAGTCACACTTGTCGAAAAATCCACCAGAGAGAGTTATGAAATGCTGAAAATGAAAGATTTTTTAGCGAAATTATTTCGAAGCTTTTTACCTTTCGGAAGGCGTCCCATTCTTGTTGGCCACATGTTTCTTTAATTTCCTTCATCATGCAGTTGTCTTTTCCAAAACATGTTTTACAAGACTCACTCATCAACTGGTCAAATTTTTTTGGGACTTTTTCAGTAGTGACTTTGTTTGGAATTGGGTCCCAGTCATCGAAACATGTTGATTTCTTTGCATTCAATTTGTCACTACACTTGGCAAAATCATCGTGTACGTAATCCGTAGCTCTGCAATGCTTTCCAATATTCTTAATCGCTGGAATTTTTTCCCCATTTGTTCCCAAACATTTGATTTTGTTGTAACAACTGAGTACGTTATGGCATTCATCCTTGTATTCCTTTAGCCTCTTTTTATCCTTCATGTAGAGGTTGCCACTATTTTCGAGGAAATCGGCCAGAACCTAAATTCAAATATTTGAAATTAAAGGTGAGTAGCGCCAGTGAGGAAATTGCTTTAAAACATGCCTATTGTACCACAATGACCGAACCATCATTATCATTACTTATTTATAAAAAAAACATGGTGTATGTTACAATTGTAGTTTGTAGTCTGCGACGTCACACTTGCAAGGTGTTTCGGACTGTGGAAGGGGTCATGGGTTGGGGTTGGTGGGGGACATGGTCGGGGTACTGTAGAAGTACTGTAGGAGTACTGTAGGATTACTGTAGTTTGGGAAAAATTGACTTTTCTTCTTTTGAAGGAATATTGGAAAATTCGGAAAGATTATGAAATGCTCCAGAACCTTCTGGGAAAAAAGTAGGAGGATATAGTCGGGTACTGTAGTAGTAGGGGGATATGGCCGTGGCGAGACCAATCGTGGCGAGACCCATTGTGGCGAGACCAATTTTTGCGGGAATTTAAATTTCTCCAGAAAGCAATATCCACACTGGCGCTATTCACATTTAATAAGATATCATCGAGTTGCGTGAAAACAAAAAAAAACAACTCACTAGGTCACAAGAACGTGTCCTAAGTGATTCTTCATCAGTACAGCCGGCGTCTTGTGCTCCAGTTGCAACTGCTTTATGTACAACACTCAAAAACACAGTTCCAATAATGGCAAGTTGGAGGAATCCTATCATTTTCTGAAACATAAATTTTATTAGATGTTGATAAAAGTAGAACAAAGTTAGAAAGGTGATTTTCAATACGGTGAACTCTATTTAAACTATTTAAAAGATGATATGTGTCAACTGTCGTAGTTCCTGGATAAGCGCAAGAAAAGTTTTCTGGTGATTGTGGATCGCACATTTGTTCCACCAAAATGAAATTTGTACATTGACACCTATCCCTTGATTCACCATAAACATGTTGATGCCGGAATTGTTTGACCCCAAGAAATCTCAAAATTACACTAAGAACATTAGTCTTGCATGCAATATTAATTTTCGATTGACCCGTGGGGGGTGCAAGACTAATAGAGACTGCAAGACTATTAGAGGCTGCAAGACTAATTTTCGAATGATTTATAACTTTGAAAGGTGTCCAATTTTTTATATAATAGAAAACGGAAATTGTTATTGTTAATACATACTTTCAAATATTTCATCAATTATTTGAACGATTTTGAGTTCAATTTACCCAAAAAATGACAAAGTCACATAAGCTACCCCAAAATTTTGCTGGACTGGCAAAAATAAAAAACTAATAGGGATGCAAGACTAGTAGAGGCTGCAAGACTAATAGAGGAAATACGGTAATTCCACATTCTGGTGATTTTCATACGATTTGGACTTTTTGAGCCATTTAAGAGATGAATTTATACTAAGCTTTTCCCTATTTTTTTTGTTTACATAAGGCTTCTGAGTTCATTTCTGAGCAACAGAAGTCTATATAATAGTTTCAAATGAAACTATTATATAGACTTCTTACCGGTTCTTCACATTTCTCTAAATTAACTCAGTTTGTAAAGTTCTCTAATTCCAATAGGAGGCCCATGATTCTGGTTAGGAAAGACACATGCACCTCTCATTTCTTTGCCAAATCCATTCCTATTTGGAACAATCTTGTCAAAAACATTCCGGTATTTCTCTCCCCTTATCAGTTTTCCAACTTTCTCGATCTCAATATTCCCCGGTATTAATTTTTTTTATCCGCTGGTTCTCTTTGACTTTATTTGCTCTCATCTAACTCATTACCCTCTCTCTCTCTCCTTTCCCATCCCAAACTCGAGACTTACTCTTTCTGGGTTAGTCTCGTTTTACCGTTTTATTTAACATTCAAAATTCAATTGTACTTTGTAAATTGCATTAGTTATGTTAAATAAATCAAATAAATCAAACCGATTGAGTTTTCGGTACGAAATTTTACAGACATGTTTCTTACAACACACTTATCAACTTTTGCTAACACTAGCTTTTTAGCCTATCTGTACCGGTCTACGCGGTCCTGTTTACTTTTGATAAAATTAAGGAGACGCTAAAGATCAGAATTACGTTTTCGTAGCATTCGATTAGACATCTCGCAGATGAAATACTTTTCGAACTCTTCAGATTCGCACGACAACTTCCTTGTCTCATGCCATAAAGATCCCTATCGAAATCTTAACCTGTTTTTGCCATTTTGACCTTGGGATACTACTGAATTCTTTTAGAGAGAACTTTATTCGTTTTTTCTATTTTTGAGAGAACTATATTCGCATTCGAGAAGTCTATCTCTTGTGAAAAAAAATAAGAAAATGTCTCCACAAGACCCTGTTTATTCACAAAACGATCCACTGTTGTTAGGCAATTCAAATAGGTAAGTTTATTTTTTCTGTATGCACCGAGCTCGAGGATTGGCCCGGGCTTATCGGCTTTAGGCCTTTGTCAACACAATAAGATCTAACGTAGAAAATAAAGAAAAGTCACGAGCCCTAAGTTCTACGACAAAGATTTAGTCTCTTAGGCTTAGACAATCAGTAGTGTGTTTATTCATTCTAAGAAACATTCGTGAATCTTTGCTTGATGTAATCCTTTACTATTAATAAAGAGCTGGTTGCGTGTTTCCAGAAGTTTTAGTATATGCAGTCTTCGTAGTCTGCGAAATTTTTGGTTTTGGAAAGGTATTGATACTGTAAGGTTACTCTAGTTGTAAAAAAAAAGCCAATATCCGTTTCCCAATTATTGAAAACATTACCAAATCCGCTTTACTTAACTAGTCTCTTAATAGATAAATGAACTGTTTTTCAATCATTTCAAAAACCTCTCATATATTTTTCAAGGTCACGATCAAGTGTTCCTTGGAAAGCCACCGCTAAGATAGCTACAGTTTTCATTGGAATCCTTTTCATTACATCGCCAATTGTTTTCGGGTTGACCGGAGTTGTTGGCAAAAATAATGAACACCAACACAGTAAGTACAGGTATCCCTGTTGAACAGTACAGTGAGTTATGTTCAGGCTCTCTTGCAAATGAAACATCATGGAATAATGCAACAGAATATGCTAACCTCAGTGAGAATTATATAGCTATAAAGTAACTATTCTGATGTTGTCTTTTCAGAAAACCATTCGACATCCTTCACAGAAATGAAAAAGTCTCTTATACTGAATCAAAATAAGAATGGAACAGTCGCAGATTACGCAACTTTTGAGTACAACGTTACGAGCGACGAGTACCTACGGCTCAACGATGATGGAACTAAAATTCAACCATGGATCGTGAAGAATATAGAGCGAAAAGTCAAGTTTTATTATTTCGAAAGTATATCCGCCATTGAACAGACTGCATTTATACACAAGATAGAACCAAACGAGGACGGAGTGGTGTGTTTTCCATTCAGCTTATTTATTTTAAAGTATACTCCAGATTTATTGGAAATTTGAATTGGTGGACACTCCTGAAATGTTTGTAAATCAAGTAACAATTACCATGAAGTACCTGTATAAAATCATCAACAACAAAGGAAAAGCAGAAATGTGTATCGATGATTCTTTAAAGGTTTAAAAAATCATCCTAACTCTTTCAGTTGTTAATTACAGAACTGCTCGGATCTTCCGAAAGATGACGAATTGATGATTTTTCATCCAAAATTCAAAACGTTTTTCATTGGCGTGAGTTTACATTGGATTTTTGAAAATGAGCTGCACCCCACATAATAGATGATTGCAGATCAAGATGTTCAAGAGAGAAGATTTTCCAGAAACCGGTTGGTGGGACACAAGCGAAATGGGCAGTTTTTCCGTGAAAGTCGGATCTCGTAAGTGAAGAAGTGCTCATCGTTAGGGAGGTAGTCTTCAGATTTCGTTTTTTAAAGGTGGGCAACGCTGAGTGGTATAAATCACTTTAAAACAAGAACATTGGGCCACAATGACAGAATATTTAAGTTTAAATATTTAAATAATTTTTATAGATTCACATGTTTTTTTTTTGAAAATTGATAAAATCTCAGTTTCCTCTTAATTAAATTTCTCCGTAACTTAAAATTTAAAAATAATTATCACACTTTTTAAATGTTGTAAATTCGAACAAAAAGTTTTAATTATATTTTTTTAGAATTAATATAACAGTGTCATTACGTAGTATTGTATGCCATTTGAATCGAACTTTTTTTAAAACTCTACTATGCCTTCAAACTAATTCCAAAATGACACGGATTTAACTTTTATAGAGATTGGATCATCTTCCGATAACACTAATTTTCTTTTAATATAAATATAATTTTCAGAGAAACGATTTTATACCAATCTCTACACAGAAACTGGAGGCATAGTTGAGGCCGCTCCCCGTTCCCCATCTAGCTTCGACGAAAAGTTAAAATACATAGTTGGAATTAACAACTTTAACATGATCCAAAACTTTTATAGTCATCCTTGCTCCTTTAAAAATTTCGCACAGGAAAAAGATTTCTTGTTGGGAATCGGCTATTTAAAGAAGATAATTCCGGATGAGGATGCTTGGGTATTAAAAAAAAATTTTATTTACACAAGTTAATCGAGATTTATGTTTTAGATTTACTGGAATATAAATATGCATGATGATAAAAAACAATTAATGCATTTACAAATTGAAATATTACAAATGCAAGAGATTGTCAATCATGGAGGAATAGCTGAATTCTGTCCAAATTCTCTAGATGTCGGAAAAAAACAAGTTTGAACTATCCAAGTTTTAAATTTCAGAATTGCATGGATATTCCGACTAATGGTAGCTTACAATTTGAGAAGCCACCATTTGATAAATTCTTCATTGGTGTGAGTTAACTATCTATTTTCTCTGGTGAGGCATTTATATTAATATGAGATTTCCCGTTTCAGATTAAAATGCTCAACAATATGACAACTAATCATACCAATCTGCCAAAGATAGACAATGTGGGCAGTTTTAATGTTAACGGCCATTGGAGTGAGTAGAAAAATTTCATATTTCAAAAAATCAAGCTGTTCATTTCTTATTGTTGTATTCACAGGGCTAATTCGCCGTCGTGAAAAGTTTGAAAGACAGACCGAGCCCATTCAATTAATTCCGGAATCCGGACAAAACTACATAAAATTCACGTACGACGTTATCAACAATGTCTATTCGCACAAAAATGAAGATGGGTCAGACATTTTACCAACGGATGTTCAGTCCATTGAAAGAATAGTAGACGATGGCAACAATGAAGCATTCATACAGCAAGAATGGCCTGATGAGTCGACTGGTTATGCAAGTTTACATGTTTGTCAGCCTAGAATTATACATAAATGAATTCTAGATACATTGGGTGTTCAAATTGAAAAACAATGGGAAATCCGTAAAAAAAGTGGTGATCAAAATGGAGGGAATAGACGATATTTTGAAGGAAGACGCAGGAATTATTGAAGCTTGTTCAAACTATAACATAGTATGAAATATGAAATTACCTTTGTAATGTTAATATCCTTCAGAATTGCACAAATATTCCGACAAACAAAAGTTTGATAATGGAGTATCCAGTTGATATGCTATACATAAATGTAAGTTTACTATGAGAAAAAAATCCTGGCGGCTGGTGGAAAAAAAAACAACTGCAAAAAACCGTCCAGCAGCTAAACAGAGTGTGAAAAAAAGTTTAGGCTATTTAGGTTGTAAGCTGATTTTTTTGATGTAACAATGTTGGGCGCCTTAATAGTGATATACAAAATTATATAAATTTCAGGTTGTTCTTGTCGAGAATATAAGACTCTTTAAAACCGATGTCAAGGATAGAATGAATGTGGAAACGTTTTCAATTGAAGTTTACTGGCGTGAGTCAATTTTACACAGAAAACATGTAAACTGAAACCCTGTTCAGAAGAAACTCCTGAAACTTCCACAGCAACTACGGATGTTTCTCAAATGACAACTACGCCTAGAAGCATTGAAACAACTACACCTTCAACTTCAAATGACACTGGTGCGTTTTTTTTTTCACACTTAGATGTTATTACATTTTTTTTACAAAACCTATGAAAAAGATGGTTTCTTAAATACACATAATTCAGAATCCAATCAAGATGTAATCTCAACGCCATTACTAGCTTGGCGGCAAGGGCATATCGATTTGGGACGAATATCAAGAGAAAACCATGTGAAATTCACGTACGATGTCATGAGGGACACGTATTCACACACTCAGCTGAATGGATCTTCATATGTACCGTATAATGTTGCCAATATTGAACGAGTAGTGGATAAGCGACTGAATCAAGTTTATTTACATAGGAACGATTCAAAAAAAGATACTTATGTACATCTGTAACTTTTGAAATTTCAATTTTTCTTTCATTTTCAGTTAAATTGGGTATTCGATATGACGATCGATGGGAAAGTTGTAGACAAATTGACAATTAAAGTACCCGGAATGGAACAACAACAACTGGGCATTAGAGCGTCATTAGAAATTTGTCTAATTTATGGATACGAGGTCTGAAAGAGTTTCAGTCTTATCATTTAATCGTTTGATTTTCAGAAGTGCATCGCGATTCCGATTAGCGGAGGATTGACGATTGAGTATCCTCAATTCTCTATTTTCAAGATTGCAGTGAGTTTTTCAATGCAGGCCATTAGATGCAGGCTATTAGCAATGCAGGCTATCAGGCTATTTATTGTTAGATATATGTACATTTGTATGAACAATTTATTAAGTATAAACATGGGCTGAGTATTCGCGACCAATGATCTCCAAATCCAGGGAAAAGTTGTCCCAATGTATGCACATATATACATAGATCAGACAGATTGCAATGAAAACCAAAAAATTAGAATATTATTAGAAACTATTAGAAAGCTCAGTGTACCAAAATGTTTCAGAATGTTCAAATTTTACTGTTTACCGTATATTACTCATTAGCGTTGCATCCCTTTATGTCTAAAAATTATTTTTATGAACATTTCTGAAAGGCATTTTTAAACACTAATTCTCACTTAATTTCCCTTCCAACTTTTCGAAGTTTCCATCGGAAATTATTTCAGTGCATTTTTGCACAGTTTTCCATCAAAAAGTTGTTTTGTATACTTTTAGTGTTATCAAGAAATTTTTAAAAAGTTGAGAAAGAACGGAAATACTAACATTTTTAAATTTATCGGTATGTTTTTTTAAGTACACATGCTACGAAAATAAGGAAGACAACACGGATCTGATACTTTTCAAATCTGAACTGAAGGAAGGACTCAATGTGGAAAGTCTCTCAGTCGAAGTCAACTGGAGTAAGTCATCGTCTTTTAAAATAAATTTTTATTTTCTTAAAGGTGGAGTAGCACAAGTGTGGAAATTTCTTTGAAGTACGCCTAATAGTAAGGTCATTGTGGTACCTCATGCATGTTTTAAACACATGGCGCTACTCCACCTTCAACTTTTGATATATATTTTATCTGCACTCCATGTACTGTTCATGTATCTTTCCTATTCAAAATTGTAATTTTTCAGCTACCAAAGGACCACTCACCAACCAAACTACACTGCCAACCTGATTGTTGATATATAAGATTGGCTTCGTCAAACAATAATGTTTATTTTATTTTCATTCAAAATTGACAATCAAACAAATAAATGGCAGTTTACCAGCTTTGAATTATCATGATTTGTTGTGTTGAAAATGTGGAAGCTAAATAAAACCTATTTTTTTCGAGAATCTGTCTGTTTTTGGGTTGTTTATACAGAAATATTGGGCGCTTAGATAGCCTGCTAAAGGCTAAAAAATATAGCTTTTGCGATCGAACACCTGACACGCGTACATCACATGCCGTTGGTCCCTAGCCCGCTTGTGAAACAATTGACATCGAAGAAACTCAGACCCAGTGGGGTAGGTAGTTCGAATTTTATACTTTACTTTCCATCGTTTAAACTTCTTTTTTTCAGTTTTGAATCAAAATCTCAATTTGGTAATTGCCGGGAATGAGGTGTTACACCATTCTTGGAGCATTCCTCCTTGCAATCGTTTATGGATCCAGCCCGAATAGTGAAACAAGTATTATCGAGTCAGGAACTGGAACAAATTGCACTGAACTCACATTTAAAAAATTCTTCGTGTGCCTTTATGTAAGTTCTGGGAATGACTTGTCCGTAACATATATTTTTTGAGCGATTCGGAGATTTCATGACAAAAATGTATTTTTTGGATGTGAAGAGTCCAAATAGTATGAATAAATTCAAAACATCATGCCTCTCCATGGCCGACTGCACCGAGTCTTTCGAGTGTCAAAATAATAAAGAACCTACCGACTCCTCCAAAAAAGTGAGGGAGTCTTGTGAGACGCTGAACTTCCTGGGCACAGATTTTATAACCTGTCTGACAAAGTTGGAGGAATTGAAGCCGGCCCCCGAGTGTTACAAGACGTGGGGTCCGTTTGATGGATTTATCATAAAAGACAAGCTTCCGGACGAATTGTGCAAAAACATGGTTGGAAAAGACAATTGCATGAAGAAATTGGTCAGCGAAACTTGTGGAGAGGAGGACTCGCAGAAATTGTTGAATGTTAGTCTCAGCTTTAAAGTTAGAAAATATTATAATTATTTTAAATATTTCAGATGCTCAAAAATACAACCGAATATAGACACTGTGACTTCAGTAAACTCTAAGCTGAAATTGCTCAAAGCTATTTTAATTGTTTTTTTTTCTGAAATAAACTCTTAGAGAACCATTTTGACATACATAGTTGGATCTACATAACAATGACGATTTTCAGAAATTTACAGAGTTTCAAAATGATTATGAATGATTATCTCGTTTCTGAAAACATTTATCAATTGCTAACCACAAATTACAGCTCATAGGTAAAATTAAAACGTTCTGCCGTGTTTAGCACGTCCTTAAGGAATCCACCGACATCTTTCCGTGTTTCGTTTTTGATCAGAAAATCCTCAACGTTGATGGGATCACCTAACGGTTTGCAATACTCATTCTGTAAAAAATCCAAGA
Source organism: Caenorhabditis elegans (assembly GCF_000002985.6). NCBI lineage: Eukaryota > Metazoa > Nematoda > Chromadorea > Rhabditida > Rhabditidae > Caenorhabditis > Caenorhabditis elegans. The sequence goes on from NC_003283.11 coordinate 3,340,372, forward strand.
GTTGAACTATTAATAAATGATACAACTCACTGGTTTTGCAAACATTCGATCTCCAGCCTTACATCCATACAATGAGTTGAATAACGGATATTGACGTACTGCCGCATTTCGAGAAATTTCCAACGGATGATGGTCGGGGATCAACTCGTTTTTCCTACCAGTATGCTTGCAAAGACCTCCGATTACAGTTTCCAGGGCTTCTTTCAGCTGAAAAATACCACCTTAAAAATTATCATTTCTTTTTATTCACCTGCTGCTCATTGACCGACTTCTCCGCTGCCATTTTCATAAGAACTCTCATCGCCATTACATTGATCAGATCTTCATAGCCAATTTCTGGCTTATACCATCCATCCACGGGTTTCTGAAAGCTAAGCAGCGTTATAATCTTTTTTCAATAGTTATGTAATCTACCACTGCATCAGTCTCTCCTAACATTTTAACATCACGAAGGGTACATTCGAGAGCACCGGTCCATACACTTTCGTTTATATAACTATTGGCAACTGGATAAATTAAATGCATAATTTCGTGTGTGGTAATGAAGTAGGTATCGGCCATCTGGAATATAAAGATTGGAACACCTCAGCTCGCAATCACTAACCGTCTTTTCTTGTTGAGTAAGATCATTCCTAGTAATTACGGTGAGAAGGTGATTTCCACCATTATACTGAAATGCGTCATTCTCCGGACTCGCAATAATTGCATGAAACAGGAAGTTGACATCGAATCTCCGAATCTTACTCATCAAATTTTCCATCGAGGCAGTTGTTGCTCCGATTCGGAGAATTGGCTCACTTACTTTCCTTTGGATGTCTCTGAAAACACAATTTATACATATATAATAGACTTAAAATTCTTCAGGTGAGGTTGGAGAGGGTAGAAAACCTACTCAGGGGATAACAAGCTTTTTAATCGATAGTATTCAGTTTCATATGTCAACTTTGCCGTTTCAAAGACCTTCACATCGTTGTGATCGTAGAATGCAAAAAATTGTTTCGACGTTTCAATGCTCTTTTTAATATGCGTTTTTGCTTTGTCTGATATCGAACTACTCTCCAGTTCAGCTATGATCCGTATCTTCAAAGTTTCAGAAATGTTATGGAGAAATTGATTTTCCACGGAAAAAGGAATGTTCATCTGGTTTAGGATTTCAACGTTTGCATGAAGAGCGTTGTAAAATATATTGACATTCTGAATTATAACTCATTAAGAATTGATATGAATGTTGTGCTTACCGTTGAGTTCAAGCCATCAAGCCGTTTCATGACCTCTTTAAATTTTTCAGAGCTATTCAGTCCATCAGCAATGTAGTTGTAGTATCCAAGGGACAACACTTCCATTTCAATACACCACTGTGTTAGATTTGAAATATTTACAAGATCTTCCAGTGAAGTATATGTTCCATTGTTGACAAATGTTTCGTTGGGTTGCTAAATGCATATTTATTAAAAGGTTACAAACGGGGAAAAATCTTACATGTACTTCCAGCTCTTCAATTCGGGAAAGTGGAGAATGACTAGATCTCCGGTCACATGCTATCGAAAGAAAAAGCTCGGCGACACCTGTTCGAATCAATTTGAACTCACTACACTTTGAAAACGTTTCATCTGATGGATCAGGAAGTTGAAACATTAATCCGTCTATGATTTGCAAAAAAGAAACTGGGACCCAGAAACTAGAAAATATAGATAAGTTGCTCCCCAGATTTTGAATTTTATACTATTTTTTTGCAATCAAAATTATGAAAATGTTTGTAAACACGTACTCGTTTAGTTCATACATTTACATGTTATTTCGAAGATCTAGTGGTGCAAAGCACCACGGATAGGCTGCCCTGTGAGACTCCGGTTCTTGGTGATCCACCTGGATCGAACACTTTCGTGGGAAAACCGAGTTCAATCCCTGCTTCCTTTAACGGCTACAGTCTCCGGCTCGGACGTGGCTTCTTCTGAAGCCCAGAGAGAGCACCACCAGGAAAATCGCCGAAATCGCACCTGCCTCCCATAGAAGTCCTACAAACAAGATTCCCTCTCTCATTCTTGTGAACTTCGAAAATGTTATCCCATTGATCTTAGAGGACAATTCAACCTCCAGATTGCTCTTTTTCCCAATACTCCACCGAACAGTGTAAAGAAACATATCTTCCCTATCTAACGACTTCCTTGTGTTAGCCCTGTGGGCTGTATTACTCTCCTAATTCCTCATGACAAGAAGCTTATTTTTTCTTACTCTCGCCAACAATCGAATGATAAAAACGTGGGCAGGGCATTTGGTGTAACTAGGGGAGGGGCTTACCCTGTTTATGTCCTTGATGATCGGATCTACTGGATGATGAAACTATAAAATGTGTGCTCGTTCCTTCTGTCGTCATTTTTTTTGAAATTTTTTGTTTCAGCAAATACTAAGAAATAGAGAATAATTTCAGAAAAATGAACCAATTCATTCTCGCTGCTTTCCTTCTGGCTGCCATCTTTGCGGTGTCTGAAGCCGCAGTTGCTAAGAAGAAGGTTAAGGTTTGTAGTGACTCTTATTCGAAAATTTAAAAAAAAAACATTTTCAGGAAGGAGAGTCGCTTGTCATCGACTCTATGAACAGATTGCATCGAATTTTGTGAATCGAGTCGTAGGCACCCAAAACTTTTCTTGAGCTATTCCTAGAACTACGACAGTTGCCACAGTGTTCAATATCATCTTTGAAAACGTTTATAAACAAGGTAGCACAGTGGAAATCTTCTGTCGTTCGCTTTTCCCGTGTACTTTCTGACCCTATGCTTTTCTTTCAGAAAATGACAAGTTTTCTCCTACTTGCCATCATTGGCACTGTTCTTGTAGGAGTGGCTCATGGAGCACCTGTTGCGTCAAAAGACACCAATTGTACTGAAGGATCGCTTGATGCAATTTTATGTCTCCTGGTATGCGTAAAATAATTTTATGGTATTTGAATACTTTTTCAATGACCAACTTTTATATTCAGAATCTGCAAAAATTCGCCGAACGATCTCACGAGCTTGATATGAATGACAAAGACGAGTTGAAGGGCTTCAAGGATACTTGCGATTCTCTGCGAAGCTGTCTGGCCAATCTCAAATGCTCACCAGTGCCAAAGGATCAGAAAGAAGCAGCGCTCAGGAGTATAGAAAAGTATTGCGATGCTGTTGTGTACGTATACAGTGATTTTGCACAGTGCAGGGAAAAATTGAACGCAAAAAAATCAAAGTGTTTTGATGACTGGGACCCAATTCCAAATGTTCATAAAGAAAACGACCCGAAAAAAGTTGAGCAATTGAAAAAGGACACTTGCAAAAATTATTTCGGAAAGGATGACTGCTTGAAGAAAGAGGTTATTGAAATATGCAGTCAACAGGAATGGGATAAGCTCCGCGAGGTAAACTATATGAACTGTTACCATTGAAAAAGCTTGTTTATTTTCAGCACTTCATCGGTTTTTCTGGAGCACTTGTGAGCGAATGCGACTTCAGCAGACTTAGATAAATATTTACTTATTTAATGAACTGAAATATACTTTTTTTTAATAGTTTGTTATGTACAGAATGCTTCACCGGAACAAAAACTAGCGGAAACTGATGGCCATAAAGATCACCGATTTTGCTAATATACATACAATACAATAAAACGTTCAGGAAACAGTGGTTCAAAAACTCTTTCTCCTCACCACTAGACACATTTTTATCTAACACTTTGAAATTTTAACAACACATGTCGCTAGTTCCGAACATTTTTGACCTCGACAGTGAAATGTGAGCAGTTGGCGCCGGTCACAAACATTTTTGAACCCGACAGAAATATCTTCTCTTTTTTTCTATCTTATGGATCAAACTTCGTCTAGTCTCAACGAAACTACTAAAACAGCGGCGCCAATTGCTAACGTCTTACAATCGAGGTCAAAATGCACGGAACAAGTGGCATGTGATCTTCTGCTGGAGTGTAGGTTAAAAAGCGGCTAGTCGCGAAAGTGAACGTGCTGAGCAGAAATCCAGACTCATACTGACCAGAAACTTTTGCGATGGACTTCTTGATCTAACCAAAGCTTGTGCTGAAGGAGAGGCGATGCTTGAGAGACACCAGGGATGGGTTTTTTCCGGCAAATTGACGAATCGGCAAATCGGCAAAGTGCAGGAATTGAAATATCCGGCAAATTGACACACTGCCGGAATTGGAATTCTTGGCAAATTGGCAAATTGCCGGAATTGGAATTCTTGGCAAATTGGTAAATTGCCGGAATTGGAATTCTTGGCAAATTGGCAAATTGCCGGAATTGAAATTACCAGCAAATCGGCAAACAGCCGGAATTGAAGTTTCCGGCAAATCGGTAAATTGCTGGAATTGAAATTTCCGGCAAATCGGTAAATTGCTGGAATAGAAGTTTCCGGTAAATCGGCACATTGCCGGAATTGCAATTTCCGGCAAATCGGCAAATAGCCGGAATTTAATTTTTCGGCAAATTGGCACATTGCCGGAATTGAAATTTCCGGCAAATCGGCAAATTGCCGGAATTTAATTTTTCGGCAAATTGGCACATTGCCGGAATTGAAATTTCCGGCAAATCGGCAAATAGCCGAAATTGAAAATTCATGCAAATCGGCAAATTTGCGGAATTCGCCGTTTTTTCGGCAAATTGTTGTTAGGCACTTTATTTTTGGAAATTTCGGAATTTTAATTTTTATCGGTAAAATTTTAAATAGAAAGTTTTAAGTGTTTCCGTGTTATAAAAAATCCCCCTTAAAAGTTCCGGCAAATTGATGTTCGGCAAATCTGCAATTTGCCGAATATCAAAATTTTGGTAAGTCGGCATATCGGCAAATTGCCGGAAATAAAAATTTCCGGCAAATCGGCAATCCGACAATATTTTTACCAAACGGCAACTGCCGCCCATCCCTGTGACTCTTTTCCGGAAAAGTTTGAAGAAAAGCTATTAGATGATTTGAAATAATTTATTACACAGAATAAATAGTTGAATTATAGGTTTTTCATCGGGAATGAATTGGGAAAACGGTTTAAACAACAGTTATGTGCTCTTATTCTTACACTTCAACTGAATATGAAACTAACATCTTCTTACAGAAAACCGATAAGATTGGCCAACGCGAAAACAATCAATAGCGAATTTATTGCCATCATCTGAATATTCAATCGAATACTCATTGCCACCAGCATAGTCCGGCTTGAAAACTTTTGCAATGTCGACTGGATTTGACTGTGGCACATTGAAATATATGCGGCATGTTCGGAATGAACTTCTTTTCATAAGATCCTGCAAAATATGAAATAACAAACAAACAAACAATATGCACTTACATCTCTAACTTTAATTGCATTTTCTACTGAAAAGACATCAGTTCTGCAACCAAATTCTTCAAAGTGAAAAAGATGTTCTAGTTGGTCACTGTTGTCCAGTAGAGAATTGCAAAGTTCGAAATTCTTTGCAGTTTTCCATTGGTTTAAATGAGTAATCTGGGCGAGTTGATTAGTTTGGCTTGGATTGCTCAAATTAATTGTTTCCAGTGTTTTTTCATTGAGACATTGTAGAATAATAAGAACATCATTGAATGAGAAGTTGGAAAGGGAGATTTGCTTCACATGAACACTTTTCTCAGATTTCAAAGAGTTGATGAAAGATGTGATAATGTCAGTTCTATCCTCTGCATAGTTATAAATGTGCAATTTGGATACGTTATTCCATACTGTCTTCAGATCCTTGACCGCTATTCCGAGAAAGTTCTCATTTTCAAATCGCTTTTCTTGATCCTTGTAAGTCACAGTCGTACCATTATCAACATCCGAATATTTGATTTCATTTTCGTCAAAATCCAGAATACTTTGATCATCGCTAAAGTCAAAAGTAATTGTATCAAAGGAGACACCATGCATATCGATGGCCGTCCTCAAACCTTGACATACTTTACGAGACGCCAATCTGTAATATAAATTCACGTCTTTCCAGATTAAAAAAAACAACTCACAAATCCAATGGATCCAACTTTTCCAAAACTAGATTGGCAGTATCCAGAGGAAGATTGAGCAAAGATTCTTGCTCCTTTGTTAGATCAGGAGGAGCATCCACGTTGGAGTCAGACATTTTCCGCAATTTATCTGAAAATGTGGCAGTTAATATTTGGAAAATGTAAGAGGAAATGCACAATAAAGTGGACACAAGTGATTTGAAATTGTTGAAATTATTTTGTACAATCTCTAAATAAATTAAGAACAAATTGATAACAAATTAGAGCGATAAGAATAAATTATGAAATGATTAGAAAATGATTTCATTTTATTAAAACGTGGCTCAGGTATTTCGAACAGTTGAAAAGAGCAAAACGTCTCAATGAACTTTTTGGATAATAGCAAAAGGAGGACAAACCAGACAGCTGTGCATTTTGTCGTCAAATCATGCGCTTGCAGACGGTTTTTTGGTGGCAAAAAGAGGAACGTCTCACCAATTTTTTTCTAACTTCTAAGCCTAAAAATTAGAAACCTAAAATACAAATAAACTTCACATTTTGATTAAATTATCAAATTTAAAATAAATGAAAGGAAGGATTGGAAAACGTATTGGAAACTATTTTTGGGTAAGGTATACTACACAAATACCATTTTTCTATCTTTCGTGTCGTGGTCTTGCGAGACCATGGCTATCTATCAGAAGGGGCGCAACAAATTTTCGGCATTTCCGTACACATGGGCTACTGCTGAACATCAAAGTACAATAAATTGAAATGTGGGGCAACCCGTCCAAACAATGCAAAAAAATGGAATCAGGATCTGAAACAAACTACACATAGACAACTTAACGGGAGACTGTGACTTGCTTTATTACTTTCAAAGTGGGAGCGACTTGGGAATTTCAGGACAAAATTTTATTTTCTGGTTCTAACTCATTTTAGAGAAATTCAGGACTGTTTTGAGTTTCTTAAGTGTGGAAAGGAAATTAAAGATTTTGCAATTAAAAAACCATTTTACACGATGCCTATTTCATTTGAAGGGTCCTAACTTGCTAACTTTTGAATCGTAGATACTGTATTAAAAATTTTGTAGTCATGAATACTACAATCCATTTGAGGCAGATTCCTAAACCGATTCTTGATCCAACGTCCCTGATCATCCAGAAAATATTTCGTTTTTTTTCACGACTAGACGCTATTTTATCTGACCCTTTAACAGATGCCACTTGTTCCGTGCATTTTGACCTCGATTGTAAGGCGTTAGCAATTGGCGCCACTATTTTAGTTGTTTGGTTCGGACAAAATGAAGTTTGATCAATGGGATAGAGAAAAAGAGAAAAAAAGTTCCTGTCGGGTTCAAAATTGTTTTCGACAGGCGCCAACTGCTAACATTTCGCATTCGTGGTCAAAATGTTCGGAACTAGCGACATGTGCTGTTGCAGTGTCACATAAAAAAGTGTCTATGAAAATTGTTCTCAAAGATTGGGTTGTAGTATTTATGATTAGAGAAAATTAAAAACTAAATCTGCAAATGTTAAATATGGGATCACGATTAAGGTTTAAATGCCTGACATTTATCAAAAATTAAAAGTACATCATTGGACTGGAAGTGCCTCTTAATTTAAGTTTCTAAATATGAAAAAAAAATCAAAGATTTGAGAAGATTGAATAGTGCTTTAGTTTTGATTATTTTAACTCACGTTTAAGGTAAGTATTTGAATGTACTTCAGGACTTCAAAGTGCAACCTATGTCGAAGAAAAAAATATAATTTAAAAAACCCATCTCAAAAAATTTAGAAAACAAAGGACTAGAAAAAATTGATTTGAAACTGTTTCAGGATTTATTTTTATAAAAACTGTTTGTTCGCATTAAAAACTTTCAGATTTCTCTAAAAATACCTATTTGAAAACTTCTCCAGTTCTCATGTTTGTAAAATATCATTGAAACAACATCATACTTAAAAAAACATTTCTCGGCTAATTTCCAACAACAGCGTTTTATAAAAAAAAGACTCAGCAAAAGTTTTAAACTCCCAAAAGTTCTTCCGTGTTCTTCGTAATTTAGTTTTGAGTTTTATTTCCTGGTTTAAGTTTCACAAAGAAACGTAGATGTGTTTCTCAGCAACTGTCAAAAATCCGAACCTTATCCCTTGAATCACGCGATTGCAAACTCCTCCTCTGACATTTCAACAGTTGCTTTCGTGTTCAAAATAGTTTTCCTCGCAGAGCCGTCTTCTTTTTGTGAAATTTCGTATTTTGTTTAGACTTTCATTAAATGCAATTAATTTTTCAGAAAATGAAACATTTTCTCCTACTTGTCATGGTGTTCGTGGGCTCTGCTCATTGCGCTAGTCAAATCGAAAAACTGAAAAGCGAAAACTGCACGGAGGCTGATAAATTTCTGGAAATGTCTTGTCAATTGGTTGGTTAAAAATTATATAAAACACACTAACTTTCAAAAGTTGTGAGCAAACTTTATACTGAGTGTTTTTATAACTTTTTTTCCAGCGCATGAAAGATTTCCTTGCGAAGATTGACGAACTCGACGTCAAGAATAATAAAAGGTCGCCGAGTTTGATAAATCTTGCACTCAACTTACTGCTTGCTTGAGAACCCTCCAATGCGGCCCAGAAAATCCTGAACGAAAACGAAAGCTGAAATTGATCAGAAACTATTGTGATGGTATTGTTTATGTTACTCAAAATTTTACGGAGTGCGATAAGAAGCTAGAGAGCAAAAATTCCACGTGCTACTCTGCTTGGGACCCATTCCCGGAAAATTTTGAAGAAGAACTAGATGAGAAGAAGAAGAAAGAAATGCTTCAAGAGAACTGCAAAGATTACTTCGGAAAGGACAACTGTATGAAGAAGGAGATCACGGAGACATGTGGGGAAGACGAATGGGTGAAATTCCGCGCTGTAAGTCTTTTTGTGAGAATTTGATGAAAATTGGTTTCAAACCCCATGATTATTTATTAGAAGTAATATTGTATTTTATTTCAGCAATTCATCGGAGTCGGCAATGTTCTCAGCGACTGCGATCTCAAAAAAGCGCTAAAGGATGTTTGATACGCTTGATTTAAATCCCGTCGTTATGTTTTTATTATATCAATAAAGTTGAACATTTAGTTGGGTGCAGTTATAGTATTATTGAAAGGGAGCAAACTATGTTTTAGTTTTGTAAATTGGGTGAAAAATACAACAATCGGTACTTACAACGTTCACCAAACAAGACAAAATTGGAGTTGCACCAATTGGGAAGTTTATATAAATCATATGATAAAAATGATTCCACAGTGCCCAATTATCATTTTAAGAAAATTCCAAAGATTTTTTATTTATTTTATATGACTTTTGAACACTGAAAAATTCAAGTTTGTGTCGTATACTAATCGCAATTACCAAGAGCGTTTGCCGATTTATTAATTTTTTTGAACTTCTTGGATCTTTTTAGACATTGAAAACATAGTATATTTTTTTGTTTCAGGTCATGGGTGCATTGTATTTGTTCCCTTGGTTGGCTCCAGCTTGGTTGGCTCCATACGCATGTGCGAGCAGCTTCAAGTGAAGTATTAGTAGAAGTTTGATCAATGAAATAAATTTGAAAAAAATATAAAAAATATATCTGTCGGGTTCGAAAATGTTTTTGTCGTGCGCCAACTGCTATCAGCTCACAGGCGAGGTCGAAATGTTCGGAACTAGCGTCATGTGCTGCCAAATCTGTTGAAGTGTTAGATGAATGGCCAACGTAAACGTGTAGTTGTTTGCTGTATTTCGTGGAAAAGTCTCAGTAATCCGTTTTTTCTTTTATCTTGTTCATCATCAAATGTAATTAATTTTTCAGAAAATGAAGCATTCTCTTCTACTTGTCATAGTGTTCCTGGGCTCAGCGGAGTGTGCAAGTCAAACTGAACAACTGAAAGGTACACCCTGCACTGAGGCTGATGCATTTCTGGAATACTCTTGTCTTTTGGCTAGTTTTGCTCAACTGTAAATTATTCTCGACAATTCACTTTTTTCCAGAACTTAAAAGATTTTCTTGCGAAGATTGATGAAGTGGATGCAAAGAATAAGAACGACCTCAACAAATTCGATAAATCTTGCACCCAATTCACTCCATGCTTGAGAACCCTTCAATGTGGCCCAGAACATCCTGCAAGGAAACAAAAGCTTAATTTGATCAGAACCTATTGTGATAGTATTGTTTTTATTAGCAACAATTTTACGGATTGTGATGCGAAGCTGGAGAGAAAGAATTCCACGTGCTACACTGATTGGGACCCGTTCCCGGAAAATTATGAAGAAGAACTAGATGAGAAGAAGAAAAAAGAAATGCTTCAAGAGAAATGCAAAGATTATTTTGGAAAAGATAACTGTATGAAGATGGAGATTACGGAGACATGTGGTGAAGCCGAATGGGTGAAATTCCGAGCTGTAAGTCCGAATTTGATGAAAATTGGTTTTACACCCCAACGTTATTCATTAGAGATAATATTGTATTTTATTTCAGCATTTCATTGGAGTCGGTAATGTGATCAGCGACTGCGACCTCAAAAAAGCGCTAAAGGATATTTGATACGCTTGATTTAAATCCCGCCGTACTATTTTCATTATATCAATAAAGTTGAACATTTAGTTGTGTTACTATGACAGCACTAAAGGAGATCCAACTAATCAAAATAAAATTATTTACCACTTATAGTTTTCGGACCCAGAAGTTTCAATTTTTTGAAATGGAATAACGAGAGTGAGAAAATTTCAGAAAATCGCGCCTATAATACCACCCTATAAGACCACCTATCATTGTAAAAGAATTCGGAATAATTTTCTAAATGTTAGTTCTTAGCGATTGCGAAATTAGCAAAATGCAAAAGAAAACTTGATATTATTAATATTAATCTCGTCGTTCCATGTGTATTAAATCTATCAATAAAGTACAACATTTTTTTCTAAGTGCTTGTTAGCAGCTAATTTTTTTTGTGGTTAGAAAATAGATTCAAATTATTTTCTTGTTAGTTGCGCTAGTGTTTTTAGAAAGTATGTCGTGATGTTATTCAACCGACTCCTCAATCACATGTGCATAACGAAACACTGATTGTTTTGTATTACACCGCCTACAAATTTCCCGTATTATGAAAATCAGACTGGGTAGATGTTGTATCTGATATTGCGGAAATTATCATTGTCTAGTTGATTTTTCTTTCTTCTTTGCCATATTCATATTCACTTAACAATGATATCTTACAAGTATTCAATCGTTATTTCTGCTTTAGGCTTTATACTAAACCTTATTGTTAATGGTGTATTCCTTTATCTAACTATATTCAAGATTAAAAAGATGCATGGAACATACAAGCGAATGGTGATAACCTTTACTGTACTCGGCACCATATTCTCCGCATGGGAGATTATCGCGGAACCATTTGCTCACAACTTCAAAAACTCTCTACTCTACTTTAGCTGTAACACTTGGCTAGGGAGCAAGACCTGGCTCAGGTACATGTTGGCAATGTGGTCTGGGTGCCATACCTTGATCATTTGGTTTATTGCAATGCAGTTCATATATCGATTGGTGTGTTTGATTGATACAAATAATATAAAGAAGTTGGAAGGAATATATGGCTATCTTATGATTATCGTTCCATTTGTCATTGGTGGATTTTTCGCGGTTATGGTGGAAACGCTAATTGCCAAGGATAAGATGTTGGATGATAATTTGAGGTGAGACATGGCACATTTCGTGTTGGTTAAGAATCAGTAAAGAAAATTGATTTTTCAAAATAGAAATAATTTTAAGAACTGATGTTTAAAAGTGACTACTTTATTGACCGGAAACCACATCTCTTTTGTTCATTCTTTTTTTTTCCAGAAAACTAATCTTTGAAAATTATCAACTACTAATATCAGAGCTTCCAAAATACAATATCACACCCTACAATCTCGATGGCTCAGTGAATTGGGGAAATTTTGGACTTCTTGTTATTGCGGTTTTCCTCAATTCTTTGGGCTACCTCGTCATACTTTATTGTGGAGTTCAAATGCATTTGAACATGAAAAAGGAGCTGGCGAAGCTTTCGATCTCTAATCAGGACCTGCAACGGCAATTTTTCAAAGCTCTAATTGCTCAGAGCATTGGTCCAACGATTTTTTTGGTTCTGCCAATGGGGCCTTTCCTTTTGAGTCCCCTAATTCCCGGATTAAATATCAATTGGCAGTCAGGATGGATATTTTGTTTAGTAGGAGCGTATTCCCCATTTGATACCATTATGTTTATGATGATTGTGTCAGAATATAGAACCTTGCTGAAAAGTGAGTCGGGAACTCATCGGAGTGCCTCGAATCGGATGAATTGTTTCAGATCGAGTTGGTTATACAGTTTCTGCAGCTACTCCAGATTATCGAACTCAGGATCCGGCAACTACTGGAGTACAAACTAATTAAATATAAATATATCGTATACAAACATTAAACTCACATCACGATAAGTGATCATTTGAAAATTTGAAAATTCCCATAAATCTCACTTATTTTAGACAATTTTAGTGTCACATGCGCATATTTTCATACCGCGAAACGTGAAATCGCGGTCGCAGTGGCTTCTTGTTATCGGTAGACATTAATTACTGTCTTCAGATTTTCTTGTTTTTCTACATCGTTGCGTTGGTCCAAGAACTAACCATTCCGCGCAGATCCCCAAAAATGTCGGTCGCTTCCAAATAACTACCTTTTGCGCTACGTTGCTCAAATCTTCCTTACGCCGAAATCCCTCCCACCTTTTCTGTTACCTCCTAGACTCTCTCAGCTCTTCATCTCCAATACCACAGCATCTTGGCTCCGCCTACTTGACTCATCCAATTTTCCTTTTATTACAACAAAATCCAGAGTTTCTTATATAAGACCCCACGTTTGTGCACAAAGCAGTCACTGACGATGATGTCTTACTTGTCCATAATTTTGGCCTTTGGACTGCTTGCTGTGGTTTTTGGCGCCGAGCCAACTTCCGAGAAGTGTAAAGAGGAAGAAAAACTAGTGCAACAGTGCTTGAAGGTGAGCTCATATTTTGAAACATGACTTGATACTTTTTTCAGAATCTTCCTCGCAGTTACAAATTATCGAATACAGGATTGATTCTAGAAAATAAGGAGTACAAAGATGAAAGCCAAAAGTGTCTCGATCAACTGACCTGTGATCGATCTAAGAGCGCCTTCAAAGTTCAAGCGGTAACACAAGAAATTATGGAGAAATTTGGAGAGATAGCCTCCTGCGCCCATGTAAGTTGTTTTTCTTCGGATATGTTGTTTAATGAGTACGATATGTTTAGAAGTTTTTGCACAAAAGTTTTATCGATTTTTTTTTTGATTGATTTTGTTCAGAACGCTTATCCAAAAGTGAAAGAAATGTGTGCCAGAAAAACGAATGCCAGCAATAAGGACTGCTCGAACTATGAGGAAAACGTCAAATGTATTGAAGAAGATCTTGCTAAAACCCGTTTCTGCAGTCAACCAGATATTGAAAACTTCAAAACATTTTCCCATCTAATTGTTGAAACCTGTAAAGCAACTGTCGAGTATCAGAAAGCTGCTCAGTAAGGACTATGTTTTCTAGTATTTGATTTTAAGTCCTAAATTCTTCGATCAAATTCCTATTTTTTTATTGATATTGTATCTTTCTTAGTTTTGTATTATCCTCTTTTCTTTCAATCAATACAATTGGAAATTTTTTTTTTTTGAAATAAATTTTAACAACCTAATAATTATTTTTTTTGAATGTGTTCCTTAAATACAGTTTTCAAACGATAATATAAAACAATGTGGCAACTGTCGTGGATCCTCTGGTAGCTCAAAAATGATGTGTGAAGATTGTGGATCGCAGGTCTGTTTCACAAAATTCTGTACATTGAGACCTATCTCTTGGTTCACCATAAACATGTTGATGCCGGAACTTTTTGACCCAAGAAATCTCAAGATTACACAAAGAACAGAAGATAGGAAGTGCTTTCTTTTGCTTTTTCTCTTTTTCCAGCAATTGTCGCCCGAAGGACACTGAACGGAGAAAACAGGCGTGCGATGTTGGAAAAAGTCCACCAGTCACATATACTACACACTATCGGAAGTCACAAAATAACGTAACTGACTTTCACTTGATGTAATAGAAACAGAAAAATCTGAAGATAAGAAAGATGAAAACTGTATTTTCCCGGCTATTTTTTTAAATAAAAAATGCAAAAAAAAATATTGATTAATTTAATTTGGATGTTATAACATTCTAGCACAATATTATTGTTTTAATCATATCTGCACAGGCCGCACTTCTCATCTAATAGTAAGACAAGTCTCTCAACAATATCGCCCAAAAGTTTGCATAATTCTTTCAATGACTTTAATGATGACTTCTTTGGTGCAACTTCCTCTGAAAAATCAAGATGAATTGTGAACTTTAGTGTGCATTTAAACTGACTCTAATGGAGGGATTCGAAGGTGAATGTTTCCGCAACGAACAAATTTCAGAAAACTGAAATAGGCATAACCGTCGAGGTTTCTGGAAAGAAAATTATCAGAGGCTTGGTGGTGTTTATGTTTTAATATCCTCTTGCATTTGGGTCTCATTTTGAGCAAGGGCAACTAACCTCTCTGACTCTTCAATAATTTGGAATTCCAATTCCCCATACATCTGTCTATCTTTTTCCATGAACTCGTTGAGATCCTTGACAAGCTTCTCACAGTCGACATCGGTTTTCATGACAGTTTCATCTCCATCGAACTTGACTTTATTCCCTTCTGGAACATTTCCATCCTTATCGTTTTGAGTATACCCATCGGCAAAGGCAGTTCTGACGATCTGGATAGTGTTTTTGACTGCGTGAGAACTCAGGTGAATTTGGATAATGAGTTACAGGATGTCATTGTGAACTGTTCCCGAACCTCCCGACTTTACCAATTCCTCGTAGACAATAACTGCGGAACTTGGTTTTTCTTCTTCAACTGGTTCATCAAACACAGTAAAAATTTCGTAGAGAATCATAAATCTTTCGCTGTCATCGTCATCAAAAAACGGATGTTTGTTACACATCGAAAGCATGTCCCCAATTTCACCTTCAGCACCGTCCTGTGATTTTAAATTTGGTTAAAATGTGATGCTTTAAAAAAATTTTTGGGTTCAAAATTCAACTTACCTCCATCATTTTGCTACCGTGTTTTTGAGATTTGAGAAATAGTACAAGAAAAGTCACAAAAAGAAGAATGAAATTTTTGAGTAGATCTAACTTGATGGGAGGTGAAGGATAGGGTCAATTGGCAGTTGTTATCTACATTCATTTTGTCTGAACGGGAGAGAGAAAAACGATGTTTAATCTGCTTTTCACAAATCAACGGTTGCTATGTTGAGTGGGAAAAAATGAAGATAGTTATCTTTATATCTGATTCATAGTAGGAAGTTCACAGTCTCACGCAGGCCGACTATGCTCTGCTACATCGAAAAAGATTGTAGCATAGTTACTGGTTTTATTGAAAACTGAAGAAGGGGAAAGTTTTCATATCAGTTTGCAAATAAACATAAAGCATCAACATATACATAGCATAACGAAAAAAACATATCATTTCATAAATAAAGCGCAACAAATAAATATTTCGATTTCCAGCTTTTCCACTTCAACCACTACTCTCAAACTCTGCAAAATCCTGAAAAACAAATTATATATGGAAGCAACTATAGAATCAAAACTCACAATAACAAACGTGGTTGCCAGAAGTAATGCTTTGGCCTTGACATCCAGGTCGGCGGGAACTGAAAGACCTCAAACTGTTTTTTTTTTGCTTTTCAGACTAACTCACATGTGACGGCAAAAGTGTCAGCGTCAGTATACGCCTCACGTATTATACCACCCCACTTCTTGGTAATTGCGCCAATTCTCTTATAGGTATCGGGAGTTTTGATCTGGAAATGTGGGAGTACGGTGGAACAAGCTTTTGGAAAAGGTTTTCGAAATTAGGCCAGTTAGCCCGTCCGGTCTGACCGCACACATAGAAGGATGTTCAGATAATCCAGGAAAATTAATCCAGGAAAATACCACTCACCGTGAAAGCCTTATCATCGCAACAGCAATACGTGCAGCAGCCTTGACCATCAACAAGAAACAACAGTTCTTCATCTTTATCCAGAACGTTACAGTGTGAGTTTGTACAACCATGTCCTAGAAGAACAGTACCCAGAAGGCCCATGGATGGGGATTCAATTGTGCTCTTGTTTGTTGAACCTAACCAGCAACAGCATCCACAGCAGTGTCTTTCTCGTTTGACGGTGAGCACTTCCTTAACGAAAAAATTCATACAAAAAGTATAGTGGGCATTAAAGTTCAATGAAAAAGGTCATAAGCGACTTATGTGCTACTATGATTATAGAAATTTAAATAAAACCTTTGTCTAATTGTAAGGGACTCTGGAAATAGTGAAAGACTTTTCCTTCTTTGTAAGAAATATGTATAGCCAAAGCTGGTGGCCTAGGCCTAGAATTCAAAATCCAAAAGTTCCCTCACCTTGTTAAAGTTATCTACAATGTGCATGACGAATGCACGTTCAGCTCCACAGCACTGTCTCTTTTGATAGCATATTTTTTTGATAGCATATTTATTTTTGGTCTCCCAGCCAGTGCGAATCTCGATGGGCTCCAAAAATTGATGCACCATGATCGTATCCAAGTAGGCGAGGTATTCTAAACCCCCTGGGATCCCCTCAACGGGTGGCAGCGCTTCTATTACAATTGTTCCAGGAGGCATCGGTATAGAAGCTCCTGGTTGAGTTGTGATGGCTTGACTTTGAGATGCAACGTAGCTGGGAGGAGCAGGCGGCATCAGTGGCTGCTCCATAATTTTCCACCTAAAATTATTTTGATTTAATTTTTTTTTTACTAAAGAGGTCCTCCAATTGTGAGCTCACTGACAAAAATGATGAATGTTAAAATAAAATTGTAATTAAATCACTTGAAGAAAATAAATAAAACAACCTTAAAATTTCAAACAAAATTTTCGGTGCAAATAAGAATTTAGCTAAAAATCGGAGCGTGGAAACATTTGTAGTTTAATCGATGCTCAACAACTGGAACAGAAACAGAGTAGAAAAATAAGACGAGATACTGTGGTTAGAGATGAGACGTAGAGGGAGATGGAGAGGGATAGAGAGGACACAAGAAGAACACACGTTTCAGAGTTCCCGAGGACTAAACATTATATGTGTAACTTTCAACTGTTGGATATTTCCGATGTTATCAGAAAAAGCTAAGAAGTACCATTTCTCAAGTAAAGAACCGAAAGGAGGCAAGTAGAAAAGTATAAAATTCAAAACCACAAAAGAAAATGTAGACGATCTTTGAACATATAGAAGTCGAGACGAGGGAATAGCAGAAAAGCACATGCGGGTAGGAAGGACAGCGAGGGTCAGCTCCGGAAAAAGTGTCCATGTATCATTGAACGCACGCAGCTGGAGTACTAAAAAGAAGAGAATACACTTTTTTGAATGAAGGAAAAAGCGCAGGCATTTACTTCTTGGTTTTTCAACAAATTAATCACAGAAGTCGATCGACGTCGGACAAGTGAGGAACATTGTTTTCTGCCGTCGCAGCGGTTGATGGCGGAATTTGGCCGTTTTCATTTCGTCGTGAATTCAAAATTGCATGCCGCTTTTCGTAGGATTCTCAGCAACCCATTTCGACATCTAAATTCAGCTTCTTGAAAAAGTGTGGCCCAAAAATATTGGATCAGAAGTTGGCTAAACTTGGGCAAAAGTTGGGCAAGACTTAACCTTTGACGCAGTCTGAATCCAAAGTCTTGCCTAAATTTGTGCAAAAAAAACTGGAGATCTTCCCTGTTCATACATCTCAGGTATCCAGGAAAAACTGTCCATACAGGCTTTTTTTTTATGGATCGGAGACGGCAGATTAAAGATTAGTCCATCTAATCCCGATCCCTCAATCGTCCATTTTATCGGATTTACCGTTTTCTGGGGTTCAGCGACGTATGAAAATGTTAATTCCGAATTAAACAGATGACATTATACGAATTATCAAAATTCCATTATTCCCATCCCGCTTTCATATCCGTTGTCTGCCCTAGAGTTGCACGTTCCCGGCCCAAGTACTGCAATTGGACAGTTGTCGCTCTGCCTATGATCGCCTGTATATCAATTGTTTATCAATCCCTTGAAACATCCGTCAAACTTGTTTTCTGTCATCTTGACCTTGGGTCACTATAAATTTTTTCATATATCGAACTATATTCGTTCCAAACATTTTTGAGTAGTGTCTCTGAAAAAATAAGAAAATGACATCTCAAAACGCTCCGTTTTTATATTCACAAATCGATCCACTGCTACTTAGCAGAACAAACAGGTATGGTGAGCATTTTTTGTCCCTTTTGTGCTCCATTTTTTTCAGAGCTAATTTAGACAACCTTATTAGAAAAATAAAATTTCAATTTTTCTTTCAAGACCGCAACCAAGAGATCGTTGGAAGACCATTATTAAGATTACTACGACATTCATTGGAGTTCTGATGGTAACAACGCCTATTGTTTTTGGATTGTCCGGAGTTGCAGGCAATAGTAATACAAGTAGACATAGAAATATTTAATATTAAGGCATTGATGTTTCAGCATCCCATTTCAAAAATATATCGTCAACTACTGGAAAATATCCCGAAAAGAATTCTACAGATTTTGACACTAGTACTACGACAGTATCTGAAGCGAATACAACTTTTGATACAACTGGTGAGTGTTTTGCTAGTTTGCAATTAATTATATTATACAACAAAAATTTCAGAGTCACTATATCTAGCTGAAGAGATTACAACACAAGAGAAACTTATCCAATTAAATCCGAATTCCGGACACAACTACGTAAAATTTACGTATGACATTCTCAACAACACTTATTCACATGATAATATAGATGGATCACCAGTTGCGCCATATTTTGTTGATAAAATCGAACGAGTAGTTGACAGAAAAAATAATGAAGCTTACTTGCATCAGGAGTTTCCTGACGATTTTTCAAATGTAAGTCTTTAGTATTTGAAGCAAAAATTTTGTAGTAAAAAAATTAAATTCCAGATGTATTGGGCGTTCAGTTTGAAGAACGATGGAAAATCAGTTGAAAAAGTAGTGATCTCAATTCCTGGAATAGAGGAAATTGTCAATAATAGAGCAGGAGTTGTTGAAACTTGTCCAAATTTTCTCATAGTTTGAAATAATACTAAACTGACCATTCTTAATGTATTTTTTTTAGAATTGCTTTAATATTCCAGTAGAGAAAAGCTTAACAATTGAGCAGCAAATGGATAAGTTATACATAAGCGTAAGTGTTTTCAGTGAAAATTTTAAATAGTAATATTCAAATATTTTTTCAAAAAGTGGCAACAACTCAGCACTTTTTGACTGTCAAAAAATCTTTCAAAACATTTTTGAAAATTTTACTATGATATTTTGTAATTTTTGGCATTATACAAGTGGTTTTAAAAAGTTTCCCCACAGACCCCCTCCTTTTAAAATCAAAAATTTTTCAAGTAAAATGCCATTTATAAATAGCGATCATTACGTTCGTTTCTTGCAATAAGATACTATAATACTAACCTACCTTGTACTAATGGATCAATTTCAGATAATGCTTCAGAAGGATATTAAAGTTTTAAAAACAAAACTGAAAGGTGTGAGCAATGTGGAGAGTTTTAAAATTGAAGTTTACTGGAGTGAGTCAATTTTGTAGAATGATATTTTTATATTATGACACTGTAGTAAAGAAATAGGAAGTTTTCTGGGAACTCGTTATCGTGGCCAATTCTTTAAAAATAAATTTAAAATTTGCCGTACACACCTGATTGTGATCCTTTCCTATTTTTTTTATAGTGTCATCAGACGCTCGTTGTTAGGTTCATGAGTTAGTATCTCCATCTGTTCAGAAAATATGACTATGGATTCTCCAACAACAACGACACCTGGAAGTATTGCCACAACAAAATCTTCAACTACTACAATCACAGGTTGGTTTGGGCATACAGAATTTTTGCAATCAAATTTTGGTTTCTTTTTAGAGACACATCATCAACCTGACATCTCATCAACACGGTTGACTGAACATCAAGATATTATCCAATTGACACCAAAATCAGGACAAGACTACGCAAAGTTCACGTACGATGTTATAAGCAACACGTATTCACAAAGTAATGAAGATGGATCTCCAGTTAAACCATATCTTGCTTCTAACGTGGAGCATGTAGTAGATAGAAGATTGAATGTAGCGTATATACATATGAAAGAGCCCATCAATAAGCGTATTGGACTTGTACGTTTGCTTTGCATTTGTATTTTAAAATCCGTTTTACGTTTCAGATCAACTGGGAGTTTGACTTCAGGTTTCCTGGAAGATCAGTAGAAAAGCTGGAAATTAAACTGACAGGAATGGATGAGATTGTCCATAATGGTGGAACAGCCAATGCTTGCCTACACGATTCATTTGTTTGAAAAATAAACGAAACTAACCCATTCAATTTAAATATTTTCAGAAGTGCACGGCTATTCCGATAAACGGAAGCCTGACCATTGAGAAACCCCAATTTAATAAGTTTTTCATGCAAGTAAGTAAGATCGTAGAAATATGTTTTACACATGCATAAATTTCAGATTGAATTGTTCAAAGATATAAAAGTTTTCAAAACTGAACTGAACGATAGAAGCAGTGCCGAAAGTATTTCAATTGTTGTCTACTGGAGTTAAATAGGCTTTTATTTATTCTGAAAGTAAAGTTGCACAAAATAATAAATATTTTCTATTTTTTAGTGTTTTCTCTGTGAACATAAGGTGGTGTAGTCAAATTTTTGTAAGCTTTATTGAACTCGAAAATTTAATTGTCTAAAACGCCGGATTTCATAATGAAAACTTCTTGAAAACTTCTTTTAAAAAGTTATGGTTGTTCAAGAAATGATAATCTTTGAACAGATAGAAGTCCAGTGAATAGCACAAAAGCAAATGCGGGTCGAAAGGGCAGCGAAGGTCAGCTCCGGAAAAAATTCACATGTATCATTGAAAGCACGCAGCTGGAGTACTAAAAAGAAGAAAATACACTTTTTTTTGAATGAGGGAAAAAGCGCAGGCATTTACTTCTTGGTTTTTGAACAATTATTCACAGAAGTCGGTCGACGTCGGTAAATTGAGGAAACTATTCACACTGCTTGAAACGATCAAACGATTAACCTTTGAAGCAGACTGAATCCCAAGTCTTGCCCAAATTTGTGCAAGAAACTGGAGATCTTACCTGATCATACATCTCAGGTATCCAGGGAAAACCTTTTATGGATCGGCGACGGCAAATTAAAGATCAGTTAACGGTTCTAATCCCTGCCCGTCAATCAATTGTATTGGATTTACCGTTTTCTGGGGTTCAGCGAGGTATGAAAATATTAATTCCGAATTAAACAGATGACATTATATGAATTATGAAAATTACATTTTTCCCATCATGCGTCCATATTATTTTGCCTTCCCGTAAGTTGCACGTTCCCGGCCCAAGAACCATTTGTCGCTCTGTCTGCGATCGCTTGCCTATCAATTGTTTATCAATCCCTTGAAACTTGTTTTCTGTCATTTTTTACTTTGGGGCACTACGAATTGTTTTAAATAACGAACTATATTTGTTCCAAACATTTTTGAGTAATATCTCTGAAAAATAAGAAAATGTCATCTCAAAACGCTTCGTATTCTAATTCACAAAGCGATCTATTGCTACTTACAGAACAAACTTAACAGAACAAACAGGAAATTAAATGTTTTATCATTGAGCTTTACGTTTTTGTATTTCTATTTTTTCCAATTCTGGTAGGGCGAAAAATATTTTTTTGCATCTTTAATTTATTACGATTTTTAGTCGTGAAAAACAAATGATATGCACAAAAAGGCACTAATAATAAAAAATATAGACAAACACAATAAAGAAAAAAAAATAATCGAGAGGGAAATCGAAGGAAAAGTCATACTCGGCAAATTGCAATATTTTTGGAGCTGAAAAGGTTCCAAAAATAATGAAAAAAAAAAAAAAAAGTTCACTGGTTTTCGTTCAGTTCTTTGAAAACTCTTTTGTTTTGGTCCAAATTCTAATAAAAAATGTCTTATGTGTGCGTCAAATTTCAAAATTTATCGAGCTCGGCAAATTCGGCCAGTGATTGTCAATTGTTTCCCAAAATTCGAGGATTTTTAAGATCGTTCCCGGCATATGCAGGACACCTTAGATTATTGTTCGAAACACTGAAATACTTCTTGATCTGTAAAAAATGTGTTTCTTAGTGTTTTGCAAGTAACCTGTCACAAGATGTCTATCAAATATCTCTTCCCGTTGTCGGAGTATTAGTTTTTGATCGTGACCTTGAATCGTTGAGAAGTTCTTATAAGAAAAACTAAACTTGTTCTAAACACTTTTCGTGGCGGCAATGTCATCTCAAAATCCCACGAATGCAAAATACTCTACTCTGTCTTTGGGTGAACCAATCAGGTAAGTTCTTTTTTTACAAGCCAATTGTGTCATGTTTGAAGACATTTCGGGATAGTGCCGGGATACTACGAGTCATTTTCAATTTTCGAGAGCCAAATCGGCATACCTGTTGTCGGAAATTATTATAACTAACCACAAGAACTTTTTTCTTCCAACTTTTCAAACAATTTCAAGACTGCCACCAAGTCATCCTGGCAAGATCATCGCTAAAATAACTACCGCATTCATTGGAGTTCTGGTCGTTTCAGCAACAATTCTCGTTGCCTTGTCGGGAACTACGCCTTCTTCCCATCTTGCAGGTGAGTTTGATTGTGGTTTTGCAAAATTTTAATGTAAATTTACATCAAGTAAGTCAGTATTTTTTCTTTGTTAATGATTTTGATATTTTCAGCGCCAAGTCATAAGGCTTTAGCAACACAGGAGGAGCCAATCCACTTGGAAAATGACTCACAAAACAGATACGTAGAGTTTCAGTACGATCCAATATCAGGAAAGTATTCCCACGTAAACAAAAATGGATCAAGAATTAATCCATTTGTTGTCAAGAATGTTGAGCGACACTCTGAAAAACCTTACGATGCCTACCTACACAAGAAAGATAAAAATGAAGAAGGAAGTGTATGTTTTTAAATTTTTCAACAGAAGTCCATCAATGTTCCTGTTCTAGATTTATTGGAAATTCAACTTGAAATCTACTGAAAAGATATTGGAAAAACTTGAAATTAGAATGGTATCAATCAACAATATTGCCGATGGTGGAGGAAAAGCCGAAGCTTGTCTTCAACCTTCTGAAGTTTGAACTCAATTAGATTAACACTTCAAATTGTTAGTATTCAGGTTTGTAAAGACATTCCAGTAGGCGGTGTTTTAATTTTTGAGAAACCGGAATCTGAAACTCTAACTGTAGGAGTAAGTTTGCTATGACCTTGTTTCATACATGAATGTACAAAAAATTTCAGATAAAACTGTTCAAGGATATCCAACTTTTTGGTCGCGATGAGAAGTGTACAGAATGTGGAAAGTTTGAGAGGGGATTTACAGTCAAAGCCTTCTGGAGTGAGTTTGAACTTTTTTTTTTTGAAAAACGGAAATATTTCGAAAAACCAGGCATACATTTTCTAAAAAGGCTCCAACTGCTACACCGAGGCTGAACCGAGTTGCCGGTTGCCAAAAAATTTCTGGGTTCGGCAACTTCGGCAACTGCCGATATCAATGTCAAACATTCTCTAGCTCAGAAAAAGCATTCGGAGAGCGTGAAAAATGCTAATATTTCGCCGTTAACGAAAAAACGATTATTGTTTTTTGCCAAAACGCTCAAAAATATAATTTCAACAAAAAACAACTTTAAAACTTGGTTGCCGGTTGCCGAAAAGTTGCCAAAATTTCGACAATCGAAAGTTGCCGGTTGCCGAAAATTTCTGGGTTCGGAAGGGGGAGGAAGGGGGCAAACAGGCGGCAATAAGAGGCAAAAGTGGGTGTGATTTTTGTTTTTCTGTTCATTCTGAAAATTGATTTTAACTGAAATCGATTTTAAAACAATAATTTATTTAAAAAAACAAAACATGTAGAGGACAACAAAATACTAATAATAAATAAGGGTACTAGTCCTAAATCACCCCGCCACTTTTCCTTACATTTTCTTCGATAAAAACGTGGCCTTTTTCCGTATTTTAGGCTTAGTAATGTTGTTTTCTAAGCCTAAAAATGAAAATAGTATTAAAATAAACATTCACGTGAGAGTTAAATTTGAATGCGGGGTAGAAAAGGAAAAGTGGCGGGGGGATTTAGGACTAGTACCTAAATAAGTAATAAATTGGCAAAAAATAAAATGTATATTACATTACTGATCTTGTTTCTCTCCTGTCCTTTATTTTGAGATGAACATCCAGTTTCAAACTCTTCAGTCCCATTCATTTTTTGAACAAATTGACGATAAAATTATATTTTCTGGATACATTTCTCGAACAAATTTTTACTCAATTTATTTTAAACTAATGTGTTTTTTTTTACATTTAGTCAAGAATTTTAAATATATTTGGTTATATGTACATACTGTTCTCCTGTGTTGTCCTCCACATTCGAAGAGATGATCCTAGATTTTATTGTATGCCGGATAGACACACTGTACTCTGAAATCATCTTAAACCTTAAAATTAGGAAAAAAATGAATATTTTTTTATTAATAAAAAATGTAAAAAAATTTCGTTAAAAAAAAATGAAAAATGAAGTTTTAAATTGAAATTTGAAAATTTTCAATTCAGAAAAAAAATGTTAAAAATTGAATTGAACGCGGAGTGTGTGCCTTACGTGTTTTACGTTAGCATTTAATTACATTACAACAAATTTCAGAGTCACTGTATCTAGCTGAAAAGATCACAACACAAAATAAGCTTATCCAATTCAATCCGAATTCCGGGGACAACTACGTAAAATTTACGTATAGCATTCTCAACAACACTTATTCACATGATAATATAGATGGATCACCAGTTGCGCCATATTTTGTTGATAAAATCGAACGATTAGTAGACAGAACAAATAATGAAGTGTACTTGCGCCAGGAGTTTCCCGGCGTCTTTTCAAATGTAAGTCTTTAGTATTTGAAGCAAAACTTTTGTAGTAAAAAATTTAATTCCAGATGTATTGGGCGTTCAATTTGACGAACGATGGAAAATTAGTTGAAAAAGTCGTCATCTCAATTCCCGGAATAGAAGAACTCACCAATAATAGAGCAGGAGTTGTAGAAGCTTGTGAAAATATTCATGAAGTTTGAAACAATACTAAACTGGCTAATCTTAATGTAATTTTTCAGGATTGCAACATATTTCTGGAAAACGAAACTTTAACAATTATGCAGCAAATGGATACGTTATACATAAGTGTGAGTGTTTTCAGTGAAAACGTTTTATTGTTGTAAGAAGTTGTTTTATATTTTTTAATAATTATACAAACATCAAAGATGGAGTAGCGCCATTAGGTGTTCTCTATAAAACATGACAAACATTATGACCAAATATAACAATTCAACAAGTTCCAAAAAATTCTAATTTTTATATATTTTTTAATTGAAAAAATCTTTTTACAACACTTATTTGAACCACTTTTTGAAAGTCGTCGATCAAAAAACACTATTTTTGAAATAGTGATATTCAAACAGTCTAGATTTTCAAACATGCATCAGTGCTATAGTTTTCTTTAAAAGTGGCAAAGCCTCAGCTTTTTGACTTTTCGACTGTCAAAAAATCTTTCAAGACAATTTTGTAAATTTTACTACAGGGTGGTCCATAATTATGGTGGCAACTTCTCGCACCAATAAATTTTGATAGAATTTTCTAATTATAGTTAAACCGCACAGGTTTTATTCACAATTTTCTAGTAAACAAAAAATGACATTAAACTTTGAAAATATCTGCTTGTGCGACATGGCAGACATTCTGAAACAAAGGAAAAAATTTGTCATTGGCACGTTAATTGCAAATCTTTTGCTTTCTCGGGTTCTTTCTAGCTTCTCCTGCAGTTGAGAAAAATCTTAATACACATTTCGAGATGTTATAAATCGTAGAATGCGTTTTCTGGTACAATTTATATTGTTGCGAATCTCGCGCCTCTGTGGATGGTTACAGGAAGTTGAACCATGAACATTGTAATGTCTGGCTTTCGACTTGTCATGATACTCATGAGAAAAAAATTTATTTAATTTAAAAAATTTTCGAAAATAATTGCATCCTATCCTACAATTTTTTTTCTCAATTTCTGTAAAAATTGTGTTATTATCGTACCAGGGAACAAAGATATGACCAAATCTGTATTCACTGTTCAGATTTTTTATAAAAATAGTGAAAAAAAGGCTGTGGATAATTCCACAACATTCTTACATTTATTTGGCAGAGGATTTTTTTTTGGCAGAAGCTAGAAATGAATGAAACACACGCCGCAGCTGTTAAAACTTATAGAATTATATTTTTGTGTGTCCAAAATAATAAAATATCTGTGACAAAAAACGGTTCCAAAATTTCCACGATCGAAAAAAAAACATATGTTGCGTGTCAGATTGATAGGATGCGTTACTTTGACGGCGCTACTACGATTCCGGTGTTTGACAAATGAAGAAGTATCTTATGTTAAACGAAAGGAAATTAATTCTTCTATCGCTTCAATACAAAACTGTAAAATTTAAACGTTTGAGTTGTGTAAAAAGAAACCGCAAACGAGCGCGACACTTGTCATCATAATTATGGACGACCCTGTATAATATTTTGCCATTTTGGCACGATACAAGTAGTTTGAAAGAGTTTTCCCATGTACGTTTCCAGCTATAATATACCAATTTCAGATAACGCTTTGGAAGGATATTAGCGTTTTGAAAACAAAACTGAAAGGCGTGAGCAATGTGGAGAGTTTTAAAATTGAAGTTTACTGGAGTGAGTCAATTTTGTACTGAGAAGGATGCTTTGATGTTATGTAATTGTGGCAAACAATAGGGAATTTATTGGGAACACATTTTTGTGGCCAATTCCGAAATTCAAAATTTGCCGTAAATACCTGATTGTGATCTTTTGTCTTTTTTGTGCTATTAGGTTCATTAGTTATCTCCATCTGTTCAGAAAGTGCAACTTTGGTTTTTTCAGCAACAACGACACCGGGAAGTATTGTCACGACAAAATCTTCAACTACACCAATTACAGGTTGGTTTGGATATACGGAAATCTTGCGAGAAAATATGGATTTCTTTTTAGAACCAGATCATCAACCTGACATTTCAACAACACCGCTGACTGAAAGTTACGAAATTATCCAATTGAAACCGGAAACCGGAAGAGACTACGCAAAGTTCACGTACGATGTTATAAGCAACACGTATTCACAAAGTTATGAAGATGGATCTCCAGTTAAACCATATCTTGCTTCTAACGTGGAGCATGTAGTAGATAGAAGATTGAATGTAGCGTATATACATATGAAGGAGCCCATCAATAAGCGTATTGGACTTGTACGTTTGCTTTGCATTTGTATTTTAAAATCCGTTTTACGTTTCAGATCAACTGGGAATTTGATTTCAACTCCCCTGGAAGAACAGTAGAAAAATTGGATATAAAACTTGCAGGAATGGATGAGATTGTCAATAATGGCGGAACAGCCAATGCTTGTCAACACGTTTTTGTCTGAAAAAAAACGAAACTTACCCGTTCACCTTTAATATTTTCAGAAGTGCACGGCTATTCCGACAAACGGAAGCTTGACCATTGAGAAGCCCCAGTTTAATAAGTTTTTCATGCGAGTAAGTAAGATCGTAGAAATATGTTTTAAACATGCATAAATTTCAGATTGAATTGTTCAAAAATATAAAAGTCTTCAAAACTGAACTGAACGATAGAAGCAGTGTCGAGAGTATTTCAATTGTTGTTTACTGGAGTTAAATAAGATTGTATTCACAATCAGTTTGAAAGTGAAGTCGCAAAGTAATAAACAGTTTCTATTTTGTAGTGTTTTATCTGTGATGTAGTCAAATTTTTGTAAGCTTTATTGAACTCAAAATTGTCTGAAAACATCGAATTTATTAATTAAACTTCTTGAAAATTCCCAAGAAAAAGGATATGGTGACTCAAAAAAATGACATAAAAAGAGTCAAAATTTGAAATTTGACAGACTTGTCAATAGGAAATTAACTTTTTCGAAATAATCATTTAATTATGGATATTCTCGTTTTCAGGTAATTTTAAAGTTGATAAACCACCAGAAATTACCAAATTTTCCCAAATCTGTTGATCGATCGAACTTAAATACCTTAATCAAGCTGAAAATGCGAGTTGGTTGATTTGAATAACCAAAATTAGATGGTGATTTCAACATTGAAAAGCCGGTCAACTTTCAAATTTTAACTCATATTTTCGAGCCGCCATAACGTTTTTTTTTTGAAAAGTTTGCAATAAGTTTCTTTATGAAATTCGGTGTTTTCAGACGACTTCGACAATCAAATACCAACTGTTGATGTCCCTCGCTCGGGTTCAAAATGTTTGGAACAAACGACATGTGCTGTGGAAAGGAACCGTGCTCTAGCAACCTCACGTTTAAAATATGTTTCGAAGGAAGCAATTTACGTGAAAATCGGAGTTGGAGGAGTGACCCCTTGCTGGAGAAAACACATTCACACCACATGCCATTTGTCCCAAACATCTTAGACCCGGTTGTGGGACAGTTGGCGCGTCTAACAAAAACCATACCACATCGAAATCAACGTTTTCTCTTCTTACTTTTACTCTCCATTTTTCGAACATGTTGTTGATATAATATTTTTCAGAAGATGCGAAACTTACTCAAATTTGCTCTACTTGGAACACTACTCCTTACATTCGCGTATGGGGCCTACAAACCTCCAAACAAGAGCGATTGCAAGGGAGTCACTGTTGGAAAGGTGTTCACCTGTCTTTACGTAAGACTTTAGGAGCTCCTAGCAATATATAATAAGTCATTTTCAGCGAGCCGGAGATTACATGGCAAAAACATTCTTTCTAGACATAAAGAAGGCAAGCAGTTTGTTGGAATTCAGCAAATCATGCATAGCCATGCAAAACTGTCTTGAGGCTCTGAGGTGTGGACAGGGAACTGAACATCTTGCGATGTACGAAAGAATGAGAGGGCAATGTGTGACCATGCACTTCTATTCTACAGACTTTTTCTCTTGTCTGACTAAGTTAGAAAATTCGAAGCCGAAACCTGAATGCTATGAGAAATGGGACACTAAATTAGTCAACGAAGATTTAACAGAGGTGAGCCCGGACAAATTGTGTAAGAAAATGTTTGGAACCGACAATTGTATGAAGAAAGTAGTCAAGGAAACTTGTGGAGACAAAGATTGGCAGCTACTTTTGCAAGTGAGTTTAAATTCGATACATATGGGCATTTATTTAAGAAGAAACTTTCAGCATTTCAATGAAGATACCCCTGGCCTCAAGCATTGTGACTTTAGCAACGTTTAAATATCAGAAGAACACTCCCAACGCTTAAAATTTTTTTTGTGTATTTTGTTTTTTGATACATAAATAAACAATATATGTTTGCAAGTACCTATTTTTCCACAAGCAAATACGGACTCGACCCACTCAAGATTATCAAGATATGCATCATAGATCAATCGGAAATTAGTAGACTTTTGGTAGACTTTTAAAAATGTTTTCTTACTGATAGTGAGTCTAAGAAGGTATAATTATATCGTATTTTGTAGGCATGATAACATGATAACATTTATCCTTTTTTATCTTTAAAAAAACTTCCGTCCGCAACCATATAATTTTGCCAAGCAGGAAAGATTGGGCGAAAAATCGGAAATTATATGTTGTATAACTACTAACTGAACAATGCTCAAAAACGTTAGCTGAAATGGACAAAAAGTCAAGAATCTACTGTTAAACATGGAAAATGAACTGGGTTTGGTAGTGATTTTTTAATTAAATATTTGGTAGGTCTGAACACCTTCCCCAATGAAAATATTTTTCCATGTAAGCTTATAGAAATTTTTTAATAGAAAGTATTTAAAAATAATATAAAATTAAAATAATAGAGATTCCATTTCACAATAACCCTATCATAATTTTTTTTCACCACGTTCTGGTTCACAGCAGATCAAGAACCGTTGATTTTTCTTCCGTTCAGATAAAAATAATGTAGATAACAACTGCCGATCAACTCTATCTCATCCCGAACCATGATTCATACATTTGAAACTTTTACTTCCTTCTTCTCATGATTGCTACAATTAGTTGCAGGTTCACTACGATCCATTATTTTTAATCTAACAAATCTGTCTTAGAATCTTACAAGGCCAACCAGGAAGCCGGGGTAACACAACAGAAATCTCGAAAGCTACACCTATTTCAGCTTCCTGAAATTTATCCCATACCAAAGCATTAATCTTCAAAACCCACCAAATTCAAAAACATTTGAGAAATTTCTGCAAACCCCTGTATATTAAAATTTACTGTTTACCTTTCAACAATTAAAGAAACACTTTAAGAAAAGCTAAGAAACTTTAAGAAACACTTAAGAAACTTTAAGAAACTTTAAGAAACACTTTAAGAACAATTTAAGAAAAAAAAAACAATAATCCGAAAACATTCAAATGATACCGCCTCTGCGGTCCCGTTGAGTTTGAATTTTTTGCAACAAAACATTTTTTCCCAATTTGAACCAATGTTTTAATCCCTATCATTTTTTTCACTGCGGCGTTAATGGAGTTATTGATAGAAAACACCACAAATCTAAAAGAACAAACAAATTTGGAATCAAACAAGAATCAAGGCTTCACCTACCCTTCCACGGTTCTTAAAAACACCATCGAAAACGAGAGAGTGATAAATTGAAAAATTAAATTTGGAAACATATTGTAAGTGATTGAAGAGTTAAGTGAGTCGATTATAATGAGGATACTTTGCACAATAGCTTGAATTATCAATCGTCTATTTTTCTTGTGTCGATACGCTAGTTGTGCGTTGGAAACATGAGGGTCGCGCTGAAAAATGAGAACTTAGTTTTGGGGGGGGGGGGGAGCTACAAACTATGAACTACAATCTTACCGAATACAAAACCAACTTGATAAACAGAAGCACACTGCAAAAAGTAGTCACAGCAGTAACACCAACCATGATAATGACAAATGTCTTCTGAGTCATTTTTCCGCACGGTTCCACTTCACCAATCCATCCAAGATAGTCACGGTCGAATATGTAGTGACAACCTTCTAAAAATCACATCATCAAAATATTATCGGAACAATTTTTGACTAACCTGGAAGTAGCACAGCAAATGAAAATATCGCGATAAGTAGTGCCACACCGATTCCGATCTGAAATATTTTTTCAGGAGGATTCTTATTTAAAAAGTGAACTTATTATACATTTGTTGGGTTAAAACGATACTTTTTCATATGCCAAATTGGAAAATAGACAGCGGTTATTCGATTGGTGGCCAATAGAATCTGTGATAGAGGGCCTATGCTCCATCCAAACCAACCGATAAGTTGTCCCATTACTGCGTTGAGCCAGTGATTTGGGTAGCCGTCCCTGATATAGAAAATTCTTTGGAATTGAGCACAAAAAACATTGGTCCAAAATTGGACTCATGATCTTTAAAAAGGTTTTGCTCTAATTATAATATGTGGTTATATAATATGTGAATATGTGGTAATAATTATGTGGGGGAAAAACTGAAATGTTACAGTGATTATCAAGAAAAGTAGATTAGCAATTTTTTTTCGGACAAAGAAAACATTTTATGGAAAGTTTGAGAATTGAAGTTTCAGTATTACGTAGACGTCCATTAGTGGGCAACTTTGCCGATAAATCAACACGGGTCTCGCCACGGCTAGCGTTTTCCGCGAGACCCATGTGCGTAAGATGTGCCAAAATTGATCATCTTGAGGTCTTCGTAATACCGTATACAGCAAAACTATAAAAATGCTTACTTTCTGCAAAGTACTTAATAAATAAAATCGTCACCTGTGTTGTGTCTGCTGCATCATTTTTCAAAACAAAAAAATGTTTTTGGAAAACCCGCGAAATGTCAGCTGCAAAGAACTTCAACTAACATTAAGAGGCGTGGAACCGGAAAAGCCAAATATCCAATGCAAACTATACTGCTCCCAAAACTATTGAAACAACAAATTTTCAGAAACCCATCTCGCTTTGAGATCCGAAGAAGTGTGGAGATGAAAATCAAAACGTTAATTGTTGAGCGGACGGTGCAAACCTGGAAAAATGGTTCTGCAAATTATTTTCCAAAAATCCATACCAAAATGAGCATGACAGCTGATACGGTTCTAGTGCTGGGAGTGGAAAATTCCGAGTACAAAAATGTATCCCAAAACGAGGTATTAGACATTCTGAATGAGGTCAAAAATCGAGAAATGTATTGGTTGTCCTGAAATAATGTAGGTAAAACGGTAATTTAGTATTTGGCACCAAAAAGCAAAGAAAATCAAAAAATCACAAGGTTTCAGCAGCGTTGAGAAACGCAGAAAAAAAGTGGCACCCATTTTTATCCTAACCACTAAAAATGCTATATCGGTTTAGTCACACATATAATTAAAACTCATTCTAGTTGATCGGAGGTAGTAGACATTTTCGGAGAAGGATACGAAGATTGATCAACCTTATTTCAGAATAAAAACGCAAACGAATCCGGAGAATGCATACCTACCTACGAGCCTGCACAATGTTTTTGGATAACTTGACAAACTTAAGAAACTTCTCGTAGCTGAAACAGCATTAATAGGTATTGTTTTTTATGCTCGAGGTGCTCAAGGTTTTCAATTTTCGCCTAACATTTTTCAGTTTTCGCCCAACATTTTCAATTTTCGTCTAACATTTTTCAATTTTCGTCTAACATTTTTCAGTTTTCGTCTAACATTTTTCAATTTTCGCCTAACATTTTTCAATTTTCGTCTCACGTTTTTTAAATTTTAGTCTAACATTTTTCAATTTTCGTCTAACATTTTTCAATTTTCGTCTAACATTTTTCAGTTTTCGTCTAACATTTTTCAATTTTCGCCTAACATTTTTCAATTTTCGTCTCACGTTTTTTAAATTTTAGTCTAACATTTTTCAATTTTCGTCTAACATTTTTCAAGTTTTGTTCAAGGTGCTCGAGGTGCTCAAGGTGCTCGAGGTGCACAAGAAGCTTCAAGGTGCTCAAATTCCCGATATTTTACTCTCAGAAAATATATTTGAAGCGCCTGCGTGGAACTACACCCTTCGCAATTTTTTTTGCAAATATGGGTCGACCTGATTTTATAAGATTTTATAAGAGAAACTTCTCGTAGCTGAAACAGCATTAATAGGTATTGTTTTTTATGCTCGAGGTGCTCAAGGTTTTCAATTTTCGCCTAACATTTTTCAGTTTTCGCCTAACATTTTCAATTTTCGTCTAACATTTTTCAATTTTTTCGTCTCACATTTTTCAGTTTTCGTCTAACATTTTTCAATTTTCGCCTAACATTTTTCAATTTTCGTCTCACGTTTTTTAAATTTTAGTCTAACATTTTTCAATTTTCGTCTAACATTTTTCAAGTTTTGTTCAAGGTGCTCGAGGTGCTCAAGGTGCTCGAGGTGCACAAGAAGCTTCAAGGTGCTCAAATTCCCGATATTTTACTCTCAGAAAATATATTTGAAGCGCCTGCGTGGAACTACACCCTTCGCAATTTTTTTTGCAAATATGGGTCGACCTGATTTTATAAGATAGGTAACTTTTTTCCAGTCTGAAAGTGCATACGAGTATAATTATCTTTAAAAAGCTTCCGTCCGCGAGCCTATAATTTTGTTAAGCAGAAAAAATTCGAAACAAATCGGAAATTATATGTTGTATTAACTACAATGATCAGAAATGTTAGCTGAAACGGACAAAAAGTCAAGAATCCATTGTTCAACAATAAAAATGAACTGGGGCGGTAGTGATGTTTCAATTAAATGTTTGGGTGGTTTGAACAATTTCCCTTTTGACAATACTTTTGCATGTAAGCTTTATTAATAGAAAATATAAAAAATGAACATAAAAATGATTTGAACAAGGAATAACAGAGCATATGTAGCTAGCGGGGGTAGAATTATTTGTTTATCAATTGTATATAAATACCAAGTACTACAGTTTTACACATAAATCAATACTAAATTAGAACCGAAAAACTGATTCCAAAATTCTTTCAGCTATTAAAAGTCCGAGTTATTACTACAACACTCGACCGGGCGCTTCTCCTCTTCAAAACCTTGAAAATAAAATACGATTCTACAGCACTGCCAACCAGCTTTATGATATAAACATAAGGTCCTATGTTCTGAAAAAAGGAGAGTTATAAAACCGAAAGAAGTCAAAACTTTGACCTTGAAACTGAAAAATGGATAGTCATTAACATAGTTGGAGAAAGTTGGCAGAAAATCACATAGGAATACGTTCGCAGCGTCGATCAATGCAATATGATTTATCTGAAATTTTAATCGAGCTCTTCAACTTTGAATAAGAAACAATTACCTTTGTATGCTCTTCGCCGGCATTATGATTATGCTTTTTATTGAAGAGAAGCAGTCTTGTAGATAATAAACCAGAAAATGCAAAGTTAAGAGCAAATAACACCTGAAACATGAAACAGTGAACTGTTAAAGTTTATACATTAGGGCGCGCGCTTGTTGCTTTCAAAATTTTCAAACTTTTTTATTTTTCTGGTGGCTCCCAAAAAACCCCAAAAATCCAACAAGACAAACCAAAACTTACCGATCTATCAGTTGTCCAATAGTTGAAATAACAATTGTCAAGTGAACAACGCAAAACTCCACAGTCTCGAGGAATTGCGGATATATTTAAAGTACAAAAAAGGTATAATATTAGATTTTCGAGCATTGCCAAGCCAATAGCTAATATCAAAATTATTATAGAAGGACATAAATGGCGATAATTATGAAACATAATTGGTGTGTAAATGGCCTGAAAAATTATTGTTATTGTTCATCCTAGGGCTTCCGCCGAAACGCCTGCCGCGCCGCGATCCTCGCATTCTGTATCGTGCAGCAAGGAACCCGAAAAGAGCTCAGGGTGAGCATTTAAAGATGCTCACATCAGTACTAACTGCGCACTCCAGCCGCAATATTAGCGTATCGGTGAGGGTTGTGGTGGTGATTTTATGTGAAATATATGATTTTTTGTCCATTGAAACGTTTTTGCTACTTTGAAAAAAGTTTAGAAGCTTTTTGAAAAAAAAATTTTTCTGAAAAATCTGAAATGTGAAAAAATAATCCAAAAAAAAAAATTTTTTTAATTTTTCTCAAAAGTGTTTCAAACTTTTACAGTTGATAGACAAGTGTTAAAAATCTAAAAATAACAACTTGCTGAATCCGGGTTGAGATTTTTTAACAGAAAAAGTTACCAGTTTACTTGCTTTTTTTGCGAATTGTACCTTAACTTTGTGCTATGATATCTCTGTAATGAGCCACAGTCTTGTTTAGCGATTAACTACAAGGTTGTAGAAAATTTTTTGTTTAACATTTTGTTAATTAATTAATTTTTGGTATTAGTACCCCACGCAGAAAAAAGGGCATTCACGTTTATGGAATATACGATTAAAAGTTGTACAGTCTCACAGATATGTTACTCTGCGAAAATCACTGATAGCAAAAACTAATCAATTAACAAAATGTTAAACAGAAAATTTGCTACAACTTTGTAGTTAATCGCTAAACAAGACTGTGGCTCATCACAGAGATATCATAGCTCAAAGTTAAGGTACAATTCGCAAAAAAGCAAGTGAACAGGTAACTTTTTCTGTTAAAAAATCTCAACCCGGATTCAGCAAGTTGTTATTTTTAGGTTTTTAACACTTGTCTATCAACTGTAAAAGTTTAAAACACTTTTGAAAAAAATTAAAAAAAATTTTTTTTTTTTTGGATTATTTTTTCACATTTCAGATTTTTCAGAAAAATTTTTTTTTCAAAAAGCTTCTAAACTTTTTTCAAAGTAGCAAAAACGTTTCAATGGACAACAAATCATATATTTCACATAAAATCACCACCACAACCCTCACCGATACGCTAATATTGCGGCTGGAGTGCGCAGTTAGTACTGATGTGAGCATCTTTAAATGCTCACCCTGAGCTCAATTCTGAAAATTTGCAGCTAAAAATTTACATTTTACCGTTTCTCAACATGGGCTTTCACATGAAACATGTTTCGTCCAAAAAGCGAGTGGCACCTTGTGACGGTTCCCTAG
Source organism: Caenorhabditis elegans (assembly GCF_000002985.6). NCBI lineage: Eukaryota > Metazoa > Nematoda > Chromadorea > Rhabditida > Rhabditidae > Caenorhabditis > Caenorhabditis elegans. The sequence continues at coordinate 3,376,606 of NC_003283.11, forward strand.
TTAGTTGAAACTAATAGTTGGAAGCGGCCGACACGTTCGGAGGTTCGCGCCGCATTGTACATGCGTTTAAATTCTCACCAGAACCCTTTCAATCGACATTGTCACCGCTACAATCGTTCTCATAGCTCCTGCTGTTTGAAGTGGAAACCCGACGTAAAGGATGAAAACTTGTTGCGCATGAAGCTCATCAGTGAAAAATGAATAAACAATGCAGAATGTCATATAGGCACAAGCTAGAACATTATAGGCGACATCGAGGAATAAACGGTAGAAGAAGAGAATCATTTTCTGACGAGTTCTGAATATTTCAAGAATGTCTGGCAATATGTACTTCAACTCAACCAACCTTTCAATCTTTTTTATAAAATAGACGTTCATAACAATTGTGATGACAGAAGAAATCACCCCAATTGATGTTACGAACACTGCGGTCGCACTCATTAAAGGACCTTCTTCGGGAGATGCCATTTTCTAGAATCAATTTTAAATTGGTTCAAAATTAAAATTTAAAAAGTTGTGCATTTTTTGAAGGTCTGAAAAATAAAAATAATGTTTCTTGTTTGATAATTTCAGGTTTCAAAAAAAGTGGTCTGAAATCACATGCTACTTTAATAATTTAGATCAAAACTCACTTGGAGACATTTTCACTTGTCTCGGTTTGGATAACTCCAAACTATAATTATTATGATCTGTTACCCTTTATCAGGTAGTGGTGGAGATGTTTGAAAATTGCCCGGAAAGCAAAATAGGATGTGTCAAAATTGAGTTGCAAACGAGGAAAAATTAGCCAATATGTCAATTGTCAATTGTAATACATAGGTATCTGAATATTATGACCAAACACTCTAACTGACACTAACTGACAGATTTTCTATAATAATACAATTTACGGGTTTTTAGTAAAGTTCCACATTTTCAATAGAACAAAAAGCTGATCAACTCATTTATTTGTTCAATTGTCATTTGCGACTGTAAATACATATGTATAACGATTAGGTTGGCAGTGTAGTTTGGTTGGTGAGTGGTCCTTTGGGCTCTGAAAAATTATAGTTCGAATAGGCTTTAAAATATAAATTGAGTCTAAAATATGAAAACTTACTCCAGTTGACTTCGACTGAGAGACTTTCCACGCTGAGTCCTTCCTTCAATTCGGTTTTGAAAAGTATCGTATCTGGATTATTTTTTGGATCACTGAGCGTGGAGTAGTAGTACTAAAAAACACGTACAAATAACTTAAAATAACCCATCTGGATTTCTCGAAAAATATATTTTAGAAAATCTTAATGCTCTGTACATGAGTTTTAGTAAGTGAATAGTAAGTTATAAGTCTTTAATACTACTGTAATCGCGGAGGGACCGGAAATCGGTAAATTTTATATGATTTACTTGAATAACCGGTTTTAAACAGAAGCAGTAACTTCTGAAAATTGAAGTGAATTTTCTATTAGATATTGCTTTTCTCACATTTTAATACTGTTACACCTATCTAGTTACAGCGGGCTTTTTTTAGATCAATGGCACCGATAACCCCAATTCCGTTAGCATTGTATTATCGGACCCAACTGTAAATATACAATACAAATTGTTCACTTTTTTCAATTTTTAATCAAAAATTTAAAATGAAAGTAATCATTGAAATCCGCGTAAAATTTAAATTTAAAACAAAAAATTAAATCAGCAATTAGTGTTGTATATTTTCGTGCCTGTAATTATTAGTCCATATTTTGCGTTATAAATTATTAATATAGGCATCTAACAATAAATAGCCAGATTACTTGTTGAAAAACTTACTCCAATCTTGAAAACAGATAATTGTGGATACTCAATCGTCAATCCTTCGTTAATGGGAATCACGGTGCACTTCTGAGAATAAAAAGATTAAATGACAAGACTGTATTATTTCAGACCTCGTATCCATAAATTCGACAAATTTCTAATGTACCTCCCCAAGCACATTCTTCCATTCCGCTTACTTTAATTGTCAATTTGTCTACAACTTTCCCATCGATCGTGGTGTCGAATGCCCAACTTATCTGAAAATGAAAGAAAAATTGAACTTTCAAATGTTGAAAATGTACATAAGTATATTTTGTAGAATCGTTCCTATGTAAATAAACTTGATTCAGTCGCTTATCCACTACTCGTTCAATATTGCCAACATTATACGGTACATATGAAGATCCATTAGGCTTAGTGTGTGAATACGTGTCACTCGTGACATCGTACGTAAATTTCACATGATTTTCTTTTGACATTGGTCCCAAAGCGATATGCTCTTCCCGCCAAGTTAATAATGGCGTTGAGACTACATCTTGATTGGATTCTGAATTTTGTTTATTTGGAAGACGATCTCATTGGTTTTGCAAAAATACTATAATAGTCTCTTAGTGTGAAAAAAAACGTACCAGTGTCATTTAAAGTTGAAGGTGAAGTAGTTTCAATGGTTCCAGGCGTAGTTGTCATTTCAGAAACAGCTGTAGTGGCTAAGGTAGTTTCAGTAGTGTTTTCTGAACAGATTTTAATGTTTTACTAAGTAAAATTGCTTTGACAAAACTCACGCCAGAAAACTTCAATTGAAAACGTTTCCACTGATTTTCTATCATTGACATCGGTTTTAAATAATCTTATATTATCGGAAAGAACAACCTGAAACTCATAAATATCACTATTAAAGGTGGAGTATCGCCGGTGGGGATTTTGTCTAAATGCAATTATTATGATCCAAAACAACCGAATATAATAAAACACTCCAAAATTTTTTAGATGTTTCATAATTTCCGGTCAAAGTTTTGGCAAATTGCCAAAATTTTGAAAAATACGAGCTTTTGAGGAAATTTAAAGAATTTTCGCATGTTCAGTAAATAAAAAAATTTCAAAATTTTTTTGAAACGTTTTATCATGATATTTGGTCGTTTTGGGTCCAAATGAGTGGTTTTTAACGATTTCCCCACCGGCGCTACGCCACTTTTAAGGGAATTTTAGGATTTTTTTCCTAGTATACTTACACTTATGTATAGCATATCAACTGGATACTCCATTATCAAACTCTTGTTTGTCGGAATATTTGTGCAATTCTAAAAATATGAACATTTAAAAGGTAGTTTCACATATTCATACTATGTGATAGTTTGAACAAGCTTCAATAGTTCCTGCGTTTTCCTTCAAAATATCGTCTATTCCCGCCATTTTGATCACCACTTTTTTGACGGATTTCCCATCGTTTTTCAATTGGAACATCCAATCTATCTAAAATGCATTTATACATAATGCTAGGCTGATATACCAATGTAAACTTACATGACCACCATTCACCTCTTCAGGATAGTCTGGCTGTATGAATGCTTCATTATTGCCTTCATGTACTATTCTTTCAATATACTGAAGTTTCCTAGGCGAGACGTCTGATCCATCTACATTATTATGCGAATAGACATTGTTGATAACGTCGTAAGTGAATTTTATATAGTTTTTTCCCGATTCCGGAATTAATTGGATGGGCTGCGTTTGTGTGTCAAATTCTTCATAACGACGAAGTAATTCTGTGAATAGAACAGTTATATAGAGGACAATTTTACTTTTTTCAATATGAAATTGTTCTACTCACTCCAATGACCGCTAGCATTAAAACTGCCCATATTGTCGATCTTTGGCAGATTGGTATGGTTAGTTGTCATATTGTTGAGCATCTTAACCTGAAACCGGAAATTACATGTACATGCTTCTAAAGAGAAAATATACAGTAAACTCACGCCAATGAAGAATTTTTCAAATTCTGGTTTCTCAAATTGTAAGCCTACCATTGCTCGGAATATCCATGCAGTTCTGAAATTCAAAACTTAAACAGTTCACTTTTGTTTTTTTTTTCAAACTTCTAAAGAATTTGGACAGAATTCAGCTAATCCTCCATGATTGACAAGCTCTTGCATTTGTAATATTTCAATTTTTAAATGTATCAATTGTTTTTTATCATCATGCATATTTATGTTCCAGTAGATCTAAAACATGATTCTAGATTAACCTGTGTAGATAAAATTTATAAAAACAGTACCCAAGCATCCTGATCCGGAATTATCTTCTGTAAATAGCCGATCCCCGATGGAAACTCCTTTTCCATTGCGAAATTTTTCACGGACCAAGGTTTGAACGTAACCTTATTATAATGTTCGCCCATGACAAAGTGGTTCTGTCCAACTACAAATTGTAGCCCATGGTCGTATTCATCTGATACGCGGGGAGCCAAATGAATTATGTCTCCCGTTTCTTTGTAAAGATGGGTAACCAATCGTTTTTCTGAAAATAATATTTTGATTGAAAGTAGAATAGTGTCATATCAACCAAGCCGGTTGCCGGAAACTTTGATTTTCTGTAAATATCCAATTTGCCGTTTGCCGAACATAAAATTGCCGGAAGTTTAAGAAGGCTTTTTTATAAGACGGAAACACTTAAAACTGTGCCTTTTCGAAATACTTTTCCCATTTGTTCAAGATATTTTCACATAAATTGCTTACAAAATAGATGTATGAAAATTTATAGGATGCGTACAATTTCTCCGATTAAAATTGAAATGTTTAAATTTCCAGTAAAAAAAAATGAAGAAAAAAAATTTGCCAGAAGTTTTCGATGTCGAAATATTGCCGATTTGCCGAATTGCCGGAAAATTTTTTATTCACCTTAAAATATGCCAAACACTGCGTTTTTGCCACTTTTTGAGGAACATGTTTGAAATATTTAATTGGCTTTCAAGGACTTAAAATAGGAGTTAGGTGATAACTTAAAAACCTAGTGTTTTAAAGTAATTTTAGCGTAGTCCACATTTAAAAGAATACAAAATCTCAAAACTAATTCACTACCGATCAGCACTTCTTAACTTACTTGAACTGACTTTCACAGAAAAACTGCCCATCTTGCTTGTGTCAAACCAATATGTGTCAGTAAAATCTTCTCTCTTGGACATCTTGATCTGCAATCATTTTTATATGAGGTGTAGCTCATTTTCAAAAATCTATTGCAAACTCACACCAATGAAAAACGTTTTGATGTTTGGATTAAGAATCATCAATTCATCATCTTCCGGAATATTTGAGCAGTTCTGTAAGTAACAACTGAAAGAGTTAGGATGATTTTTTAAACCTTTAAAGAATCATCAGTACACATTTCTGCTTTTCCTTTATTGTCGATGATCTTATACACGACATCCATGGTAATCGCTACCTCATTTATATACATTTCAGGAGAGTCCACCAATTCAAATTTCCAATAAATCTGGAGCATACTTTCAAATGAATTAACGGAATGGAAAACGTACCAATCCGTCCTCATTTGGTGTTATCTTGTGTATAAACGTAGTCTTTTCAACGGGGAAACCTTTGAAAAAATAAAACTTCACTTTTCGTTCCATATTCTTCACGATCCATGGTTGAATTTTCGTCCCATCATCGTTGAGTCGTGAGTATTCGTCGCTTGTAACGTTGTACTCAAATGTTGCGTAATCTGCGACTGTTCCATCCTTATTTTGATTCAATATAATAGACTTTTTAGTTTCTGTGAAAGATGTCGAATAATTCTCTGAAAATGACTACATCAGAATAGTTACAGCTTTGTAAATTCTCACTAGGCGTATTTTCTTCCGTTGCATTATCCGCAGATGTTTGATTCGCAAGAGAACCTGAACACATAAATCACTTTACTCTTTAACAGAAATCCCCCGTGCTTACCATGTTTGCTTTCATTATTTTTCCCAGCAACTCCGGACAATCCAAAAACAATTGGCGAAGTTATGAACAATATTCCAATAAATACTGTAGCTACCTTAGCAATGGTCTTCCAAGGATCATTTGATCGTGATCTTAAACATGTACGAGAGGTTTTTGAAAAGGAAAATACAGGATTTCATATATCAAGTCTTTAAGTAAAGCTAATTTGGTAATGTTTCAAAAAATTGGCAAACGGACATCGGCGTTTTTTCCACAACTAGAGTATTCTGACAGTACCAATAGCCTGTCAAAAACCAAAACGGCTCAGACTACAAAGACTATATAGACTGCAAACTTTGGAAACATGGAACCAGCGTTTACATACAAGCAAAATTTTCATGTTATTGCGTTAACGGAGGTCTAAAGCTAATAAGCTCAGGCCTGAACAGGTAATCCTCGGGCTCGGTGCAAACAGAGAAAATGAACTCACCTATTCGAATTGCCTAACAACAGTGGATCGTTTTGTGAATACACAGGGTCTTGTAGAGACATTTTCTTTTATTTTTTCACGATAGACTTCTCAACTGCGAATATAGTTCTCTCGAAAATAGAAAAACGAATAAAGTTCTCTCTAGAAGAATTCAGTAGTAACCCAAGGTCAAACCGGCAAAAACAGGTTGAGATTTTGATAGGGATCTTTGTAGCAAGATACAAGGAAGTAGTCGTGCAAATTTGAAGAGTTCAAAAAGTAATTCATCTGCGAGATGTCTGATCGAATGCTACAAAAACATAATTGTGATCTTTAGCGTCTCCTATCTTGTAAATTGTGAAATGGAAAGATACGAACATGGCGATTTGCGGTAATGTCGCCGTTGGGATAGTATAGGAGCCTGTAGGATTACTGTAGTTTCAGAAAAAATAACTTTATGCAATTTTTAAAATCCCATTTTAAAAGTTGGTGCTAATATTTTTTTTCAGAAATCGCCAATTGAATCTGCGAACGTATTTATGTACTTGTGTTCGCAGACTTCTATAATTTTTCATAGATATTCGAGAATTCTGACAAATACCCTTATTAAATAATCCCGGCGCTGAGTACTCGGAAATAGGATTGAAAAAAACGTTCTGATTTTCGTTATTTTCTTTGTTTTGCTGTTTGCTTCCAGTTTCGGAAAAAAAATTGTGGAAGATATAGAGGTACCCAACGACTGATCAAACTAATTTGAGTCCAAACGTAATATGTTTATGACTACTAATGGCACAAAATTGGTCTTAATGTTTTTTTTTGTGTTTAGTAAAATACCTTCATATATCTCATTCAGCGTTTCTCAATTTTCACATAAGATTAAAAGCACGTGGTATGTGTAACTTCCCTACATCTATAATTACTTGCTTAAAAGATAACAGCCACAATAATTATAGATCAGACAACTGGAAAGGTTTAGAAAAAATTTTTGATGAAGAAGGTGTAATTGGAGACCAATTTTTTCACAGATCTTTTCAAACAAAAAGCATTTTTCTGTTTTTGAGCCTTCCGAAAGTCGCATGATTTTTTCAACTTTTGATCCAATTTATTGTTTATTATATAAAAAAAGCTGAAAATAAAACGGGTTTTAGTTAAGAAAATGTCATCTCTTGAAGAAGGTCCTCTGATGAGTGTGCCCGCTGTGCTCGTAACATCAATTGGAGTGATTTCTTCTGTTTACACAACAATTATGAACGTCTATTTTATAAAAATGACTGTAAAGTTAGTTGAGCTTAAAAATTGTACCTCACAGAACCTGAAATATTCAGAACTCGTAAGAATATGATTCTCTTCTTCTACCGTCTCTTTCTCGACGTGGCGTACAGTGCCCTAGGTTGTGCTTATATGACATTCTGCATTTTGTATTCATACTTCACTGTAGAGCTCCGCGAGCAGCAAGTTTTTATTCTTTATATAGGGTTTCCACTTCAAACAGCAGGAGCTATGAGATCGATTGTGGCGGTGGCAATATCGCTTGAAAGGGTTTTGGTGAGAATGATAGAAAATGGGATACTTGTGATCAAGGTTTTCAGGCGATTTACACACCAATTATGTTTCATAAGTATCGCGATTTATGTCCTTCTATAATAATTCTGATATTGGCTATTAGTCTGTCAGTTTGAAATGTGTTTGAAAACCTTCTTATGTACCTTTTTTGCACTATGAATATATCCGCAATGCCACGTGACTGTGGAGTTTTGCGATGCTCAGTTGATCCGTGTTATTTCGATTTTTGGACAACTGATAGAGCGGTAAATTTTTGGTAAAAATTTTGGGTTTGTGAGACAAAATTTAATTTCGACAAAGTTGAAGGCATAAAAGATCTCTCTCTTTCTTGTAAAATCAACAGTTGAACGATTTTTCCATGTTTCAGGTGATATTTGCTTTCAACATTGCATTTTCCGGTTTACTTTCTACAAGACTGTTAATTTTCGATAAATCACTCGGTCATCATGCTAACAGTGAGCATTCAAAGGTAATTGTTTTTTATTCAAAAAGATGCAACAGTATTAGAATCTCAGATAAATCATATAGCTCTGGTCGACGCTGCCAACGTATTTCTATGTGATTTTGTGCCAACAGTATCCAATTATGTTCTTCCTAAATTCCCATTTTCAAGTTTCAAGGTCTCGGGTTTTTGCTCATTTCGGTCATAAATTTCATGGTTTTTTTTGCAGAACATTGGACCTTACGTTTATATTATAAAACTTGTTGGAAGTGCTGTAGAATCATATTTTATTTTGAAGATTTTGAAGAGAAGAAGCGCTCGAACAAGTATTGCAATAGTAACTCACACTAATCGAAATGAGAGAAATTCGTAAACATTCTAACCCTTTAGTTTCTTATAATAAAATGTCATTCCATCAATTTTCACCCAGGCGCGGTTTCAGGGCCTGAAACCTGCCTTCAACCTGCCCGCCTCACGCCGGGCTCTCGGCTCATTTCTGCACTATGACGAGAAGTCAAAGGCTTGGTATACACACCACATAGTGCCACAAGGTGGTTTTTTTTTTATGCGGCCGACACTTTTCGGGTTCGGCGCAACACCTAGACGCGAGGCAGGCGGAGGTCGCCGCAGGGCGAACACGGCTTCTTAAATCAGTCTGAAGTCTGAGTCAATCGGAATCTGTTGAAAGCTGGAGCTCGTGACTCGGAATTTCAAGTTCAAATTAAAATGGAAATTCTGAACGAGTAGGCAAGCGGTAACGGAAACAAGTAATTTATTAACTTATGCATCGGGAAATTGAGAACATAACTTAACGGGGGGGGGGGGGGGTAAACAGTGAATACAGTCAAACAAGCAAACAAAGTGGAATTCGGAACAACTTAACGCAAAAAGCAGGCTGCCTCTTCACAGGTTATGATGCGTTACTCTGGAGGTGGCGCTGTTGGGTTATATACTGGCAAATTGTTGAATACGGGATATTTCGGAACAAATGGTCCATTTTCTTTGGCGTCGAGCACGGTTCCTCCTTTTCCATACATTGATTCTTGGTAGGATGGTGGTGCTGAAATTTTACACATTCTATAAATTCTATAAATCTGAGCAACTTACCGCTCGGAATCACTGCAGCTCCATGATCTTCGCTTGAGCTTGGAACTTTCTCATCATTGACGTTAGGGTACAACCCAAGTGGATACGGTGCATCGGCGCCTTTCTCGGAATCGTCGGTCGGTAGGGCTCCGTAACCTGGTGGTGGTGCTCCAATCGGAGTTGGCTTGCTCGGTGGGAGATTTGGATCCTGTTGATAGTAGGCAGGTGGAAGGTACTGGCGAATGGGAACTGATCCAAGTAAGATTGACGATTCGCAACGAACTATACCGTCTACATTGACTTGTAAAATGTACTCTACAGTAACCACAGGAGAAAACTGATTGATGGTTGGAGTTACAGACGGAATACGGAGTTCCAACACGAACTTGTGCTCATTTTTGGAAGGCACTTCCAGTTTCTGACATTCCTTGACGACCTTCTTCGTGTCAAACTTTATTCTTTGTATTTTATCGGACATCTTTTCATTTCTTTCAAAATCACCACCATAATTGTAAGTGGCACCATTCTTGTATCCAGTGAACTTGCACTGCTGCAGTATTTGTGCTTTGATGTTGGTAACACTGGTCGAGGTGTGATTGATGAGGTGAATGTTCAGAGGAACAGTCTCGCCGGGAACGAATCCAGTTTTTGGAATGTTCACACTCATCTCGAGAATTCCCCCTTGGAAGCAACAACAAGCTATATTTTCACTGGCTTGGTGGTTGATTTGAGTGAGCGAGTGCGAATAACATTGAGATCGAGCAGTGGAGAAACTGAAAAATACTTTTGGAATTTCCAAAACTCTAGTGGTTAATAAACGTTTAATCTGATTTAATCCGGACCTGACAAGGGAAGTCAAAAAACTGAACCCCGGACTTTGACATGCCATAGTAATTTTTTGATAAAAGAGTGAAAATAATTATCTCTCCAAGAAATTTAGCTGCCCCGGTCCAGGTTCAGCAAAGTTATGACGCTTTGAAAGTGGCTAGACCACCTTTTTAAAAAAATTTCAAAAATTTCAAAAAAAAATTTTTTTTCTGAAACGTGGAAAAAATATCTGTAAATGATTCAAAACAGCGAAAAACATATACCATGCTCATAACTCTCAAGAAAACCCATAAATTAACCTACAAGAAAAAGTAATTTTTCGAATTTCGCTCAAGATATGTAGATCAAGCAATGTGGTTTTTTGTCCGTGGGAAGAAAAAATGTGCATAATATATGTTTTTTACATTTTTGGATAAGTTACAATAGTTTTTATCAATTTTTAGAAAACATTTTTTATTATTAAAATTCGAGTTTTTTTGCTAGGGTTTAGGTCAAATGCTAAGGTCAAGGAATTTTTTTCGGCGCTTTCAAAACGTCATAACTTTGCTAAACCTGGACCGGGGCAGCTAAATTTTTTGGAGAGATCATTTTTTTCACTCTTTTATCAAAAAAATACTATGGCATGCCAAAGTCCGTGGTTCAGTTTTTCGACTTCCCTTGTGAGACCTTCCTGAAATCTACTCACTGTTAAAGGAATCTACTTTGGTTTTTTTTGCAGCAAACTTCTCTATTCCCCCAAATTTATGCATAACCCTTACCAGTAATGCACATCTTCTTGGCTTTATCCTTACGCCATGGCCGATCCACGTCAACCTTCACTGTATATCTCACATATCCATATTTTCCCTCAAAGCTTGGCGGAATATTGGTAGGGAGAGTATAAGAGAATGGCCACGCGTATTCTCCAGCTGCCAATTCGTTCTGAAATGTAGATAAAATATTGTTTTTTAATAAACAGTTATGTGTATAAAACTAAATACTATTCTTTGATTTAAAAAATACCTACCTTTCCATCTTCGCAAGTCCAAAGAAGCTGGGTGTAGTCGAGGTAGTTCACATTTGCGGAGTAGTGAATCGATCGTGGGCGGATGGAGATTGAACTGCCATTACTAAACATTAAATAATATTGGATTAGAAAACAATAGACTCTGTACAAAACGCATTCACTGGGAGCTTTAATCCAACCGATAAAAATTACTAAATTCCCGTTTTTTCCATGGGAAACCATGGGGAAAACTGAAACCACGTGGATCATATAATTTCTCAGAATTTTCAAATTCCTTACAATTTGCAAGCATTTTCGTAGTTCTTCCAGCTGCTGTGAGCCAATCCCAAAATCTTGATATTCACCGCACGAGCCTTATAGTTTTCCTTTGTAGTGAGCACCACTCGCCCGGAAATCGGTTGTCCCGGGAAGAACACTTCGTCAGGTTGATCGAATATAACTTGAAGCAGCTCCGTTTTTGGCATGACAATCCTGAACAGAGAAAAAATCGTGAGAAAATTCGGAAAAAAAATTAGATAAAAATTTGAGGAGAAAACACAGAAATTTGAGCATAGGGTTTAAAAATATTCCACTTTTTTCGGAGGTTCAGAAAATGTGTAAAAAATATGAATTGAAAAGAAAAATGTGCAGAAATGATAATGATTTGATGATAAAAAAAGGAACAACAAAACAGTTGAATTAAAGAAAGCAAGCATTAGACGACTAGGCAAAACATTTTTTGCGAGCAATGGAGGGAGAAGAGGCGATTGAAACAAACCCAGCAGACACATGCACTCCGCGCCTCACTGACCCATAGAGAGCCGCAGAGAAAAAGAGAGAACAGCGGGGAAAGAAAACTGGTCAAAGAACACTGTTTTTCATTCAACTAGTGAAAAAGAAACAGATACAGCGGTAGGTTTGTGGCCAACATAAAAGAGTTTATGATAGAATGGAAGAGATAACAGAAACATTTTTGAAGATTTTTATGAAAGACAGTAATGAAAATTGTAGTGTTCATTTGATCAGAGAATCGTCAAAAAGCATCTAAAATATCTGTGTTGAGCCCCACAGAGTGGGGACAAATTTTGGCATCTTCTCTTTTTGGGCTTCTTCTCTTTTGGTGCAGCCGAGGAGGGTGCACGAGCACTTGGTATATGATAAATTGGTGGAAAGAGCACGCTGAGAAACAGAGAATGCGAAAAGGGACGTCAGAAAATATAGAAAAAAGAACGAAAAAAGAAACAGATGCAGGAGACCGAGTGGGTTATTTTGTTCCAAGAATCGCATTCCCGCAGTTCAATTAAAAAGCTCGAAGCACTTTCAACGATACTTCCTTCTTTTGGAAAATTTTTTATATAAGAGTTTCCCACTACAGAACTGTATGTCAAACATATACTTTTATTAAAATCACAAAATTATTTATTATTACAATGATTTTATTCAATCGTTCGCAATTGACAAACTTAACAAACTATGTAATGTGTGCATAGTTTAATAATTTATGCATAAAAAAACAAGAAAAACTTACTACCGGGGGATAAATAATACAAAGTATATAGAAAAATCCTTTAAAAATCAATATTTTGAACATTATGTGACGAAGAAGAAGAAACAAACGGACTCATATAAGAATATTTCACTCTGGCGGTGGTGCTGTTGGGTTATACACTGGCAAATCGTTGAATACTGGGTATTTTGGAGCAAATGGTTGTGCATTTTCATCAGTATTGAGCTCTGTTCCTTCTGTTCCATACATTGATTCTTCGTAGGATAGTAGCGGAGCTGAAAACTTTTCAATAATAAAGAACAATACATACAATGTTTCTGAGTTACTCACCAGATGGGACTACTACAGTACCATCCTTAGGCTCATCTCCGCTTGGATATGGAACGACCACATCAGCTGGATTAGGCAGACCAACTGGATATGGTGCATTTCCGGCTCCATTCTCTGCACCATCAGTCATTGGTAAGAATCCATATCCGGGTGGTGGAGCGACTCCACCTGGAGCAACTCCCGCTGGAACAACTCCTCCTCCAATTGGCGTTGGTTGGCTCGGCGGAAGATTTGGATCCTGTGGGTAGTAGGCTGGTGGAAGATACTTGCTGATGGGAACCGTTTCAATCAAGATAGACATTTCACAATCGACGTTACCCCCACAAGTTGTGCTGGTCTCCACTCATTCCGGGGAGCCACTTTCATTTCCAGACCCTGCTTGACAACGGTCTTAGTGTCGTGTTGTGTTTCCTGCAGCATTCCGGACACACTAGTCTCGTAACCTCCACCATAAGTGACTGTTGTACCGTTTCGGTATGCGATGAACTTGCACTGCTGGATGATTTTTGCCTTGACTTTGGTAACGGGCACGGAGGAGTGATTGAGTATGTGGATATTCATGGGGACAGTTTCACCGGGAACGAAACCGGTTTTTGGGATGTTCACACGAAGCTCGAGATATCCCTTTGTGAAGCAACAGCAGCCAAGATTCTCACTTGCTTGGTCATTGATCTGGGTGAGTGCGTGAGGAATGACATTCAGATCGATCAATGGAGAAACTGAAAAAAAAACATGAAAGTATTGAGATTGCTGTAGATCATACCAGTGATGCATCGCTTCTTATCCTTATCCATACGCCAGGGCCGATCAACTTCAGCTGTCACTGAATATCTCAAATACCCATATTTTCCCTCGAAGCTCGGTGGGACATTGATAGGAAGATTATAAGAAAATGGCCACGCATATTCTCCAGCTGCCAATTCGTTCTGAAATTTTATATATGGTACAACTATTTTTCCTATCGAACAACTTTATTTTTGACTAGGGTAACTTAAAGTTTCAGAAATGTAAAAATATGTTGAACAAGTTAAAATCGAATTTTTCAAATTGTATCAAAAGCTCTTACCGATCCATCTGATGAAGCCCACAAAAGCAAGGAATAGTCCAAGTAGTTCACATTTGCAGAGTAGTTGACTATTTTCGTCTCATAGGCCTCTTTGCCCTCAGCATTACTGGAAAATTATCATTTTACAACTTTGAAAAATTTAACTTTTTTAGCCAATCAAAAGTAATGATTTTTGTATATCAAAATTTCTCACACTTTGCGAACTCTCTCGGTGTCCGTCCAGCTAGTGTGAGCCAATCCCAAAATCTTGATGTTCACTGCACGCGCCTTGTATTTTTCCTTTGTCGTTGAGAGCACCACTCGCCCGGAAATCGGTTTTCCCGGGTGGAAAACTTCGTCAGGTTGATCGAATATCACGTGAAGCTCTGTATCTGGCATGGGAGCGCTGAAACAAAAATTTGGAAAAACGATGAATTAGAAAACTAAACCAATAAATCGGTTATGAGCACCCAAAAATGAAAACAATATTGGAAAACTACGTAGAACTTTTCGTAAAGTATTGCTGTATTTGCTTGAATTCATGAAAAGGTCGAAATAGATTTTGCAAAAAAGCGCAATAGACTTTGTCGTAAACTGTGGTGTTTGCGTACATGTGTTGGCGCCGTGCCAAGTTAAACCAAGGACATTCACACTCTGCGTGTCTATCTGACCAGTTTTGAGTCGCAGAGAAAAAAAGGGAACAGCGGACGGAAAGTCAAAGAACATGGTTTCCATTCAACGAGAGAAATAGAAACGGATAGGTTTTTCACAGTTTGGAAAAGTTGGTGAGAAAGAAGAAAAGAGGGCTGAAATATTATTGATTAATTCAAAAATAACAGTGTTATATTTTTCAAAGATAAATGTATTTTTTAACTCATAGTCAGTGGAATCTTTAAAAGCATTGCAAAGTTTTTTTTATAATGAAACTGTATTATCGATTGGCAATTTGGCGTGGAAAGTGAAGTAAGGTCGGTAGAGTTTTTATTTTCTGCCGAAAAAATAATTTATGCTTGAATATTGCGTTTCGACTCGAATAAAACCATGATCTGTGATTCCAACAAGGCGTTAGATTGCCGTTTCCCGAAACACGGAACGATATTTTTGAAGGACACGAACAACAAATTCTAGTAGAGTTGAAAAGACACCTAAGATCGCATTCTACGACCAAAACTGTTCATGTGGCCGCCAAATAGGTGCAAAAGTGTTCAAATATTTGGGGAAAGTTTTTTGAGTGACTTCTATCCATTCTTCTGAGTCCTGAGTTGGTTGGTTATTTGGAAAAGTCAGAGAATTTTTTCGAGGACTTTTGATATCGTGCTGAGACCCAGCATATATATCTCGTGCTGCTGGGGCATAGGAGATTAATGTTCGAAAAACTGAAATACTTCTTGATCTGTTAAAATTGTGTATGTCGTTTCAAGTAACTGTCACAAGATGTCTATCAAATATCACTACTTCTTGTTGTCGGAGAACTAGTTGTTTGCATCTTGACCTTGGATCGATGAGAAGTTCTTATAAGAAGAACTAAATTCGTTCTACATACTTTTCGAGGCGACAATGTCTTCTCAAAATCCCACAAATGCACAATACTCTGCTCTGTCTTTAGGTGGTGAACCAATCAGGTAAGTTTTTGTTTTACAAGCAGGTAGGGCTATGAGTGGAGAAATATTGGGCTAATGTCGGGATACTATAGTTGTCATCATTCATTTTCAATTTTCGAGAGCCGATTCGGCTTTCCCGTCCCCTTTTTTCGTTTATTTTCAAATAATTTCCAGATCGCAACCAAGTCATCCTGGCAAGAGCATCGCAAAAATAACTACCGCTTTCATTGGAGCTCTTGTAGTTTCAGCAACAATTCTCATTGCCTTGTCGGAAACTACTACTTCTTCCCATCTTGCAGGTGAGCTTTATTTTGGTTTGCAAAATTTCAATGTTAATTTACATCATAATTCTTTCCTTGTTAATTGTTTTGATATTTTCAGCACCAAGTCATGAGGTTTTAGCAACACAGGACGAGCCTATCCAATTGGAAAATGACTCACAGGACAAATACGTAGAGTTTCGGTATGATCCAATATCCGGAAAGTACTCCCACGTAAATAAAGATGGATAAAGAATTAATCCATTTATTGTCAAGAACGTTGAGCGGCACTCTGAAAAACAATACGCTGTCTACTTACAGAAGAAAGATAAAAATGAAGAAGGAAGTGTACGTTTTTAATTTTTCAAATACAAGTTCATCCATATTCTTATTCTAGATTTACTGGAAATTCAACTTGAAGTCCGCTGGAAAGATATTGGAGAAACTTGAAATTAGAATGGTATCAATCAACAATATTGCCAATGGAGGAGGAAAAGCAGAAGCTTGTCTTCAACCTTCTGAAGTTTGAACTCAATTAGATTAACAGTTCAATTTTCTATTTTTCAGACTTGTAAAGACATTCCAGTAGGCAGTGTTCTAACTCTTGATAACCCACAATCTGACACTCTAACTGTAGGAGTGAGTTTACTTTGGCCTTGCTTTCTACACGAATTACCAGAAAATTTCAGATAAAACTGTTCAAGGATATACAACTTTTTGGTCGCGATGAGAAGTGCACTGAATGTGGAGAGTTTGAGAGGGGATTTTCAGTCAAAGCCTTCTGGAGTGAGTTTGAACTTTTTTTTGAAAAACGAAAAAAAAATTTCGAAAAAAGATATTTAAAAAAACAACAAATTTCTGATTTTCAGAGTCCAACTAGTATTACTACACCTCCAGCCATCTGAATTCGCAATTCATATTTTATTTTTAAAACTTGTCTCAATAAATCAAATTACTCTAATAAACATAATATTTCGTCTTCTTGCGTATTATGCATTCATCAACATTTTCAAAAGATCACATTAGCTCAAAATTAACAACAAACTATTTGCAAACATTTATTAAAACTCGAAATTGCTTTTATTTACTCCTTCTTGAATACGCATGTACTGTAGAAACCGAGAGAAAGATTGGTGATTTGCAAAAAAAAAATCTTATTTCTTCAAAGTATTCAAGTAAAATTTACCTCACGAAACTTATTCCATTCTTTCTTGCCACACGCCTCCGTAATTTCGTTCTTCAAACAGTCACCTTTTCCGAAATATTTCTCACAAGTCACACTTCTTTTGTGCTGATTTTCCTTTTCCTCATCTGTAGCGCGAATTTTATTGAGGTCCCAGTGGTCGAAACACTTTGATTTTCTAGCATTCAACTTTTCACTACACTGGGGGAACTCATCGGCAAAATACACAAGAGTTTGGCGATACTTTCCAGTTAGCTCAATCCCCTGTTTTTTCGCATCCTTGGTGTATGGCGGGCATGTGAGAGCAGTCATACAGTTGATCGCATTGTCCACATATTTCTTGAATTCCCTCATCTCATTTATGTCATTCATGTTGAGTTCGTTCATTTTCAAGGGTAAATCGTGCATAGTCTTAAGGAATTCAAATATTAAAAGTTGAGTAAGGTAGGTTGGGCGAGGAATATGATTACAAAATATTTCTGCACATTATTTATGAATTTGTGCTCTTTTTCAAGAATTCTAAAGCAAGCCCTATCGTAAGTTCAAACTGGGGATCCCATGAGGTCGCCGCAACGGCGCCTGTGCCGGCCTCACAGCGTCACTCAAGCCGCATGTACAGTACGGCGCGGAACCCCGAACGTGTCGGCAGCTTCCGAACAACAAACAACCTCTTCGCACTACGTTGCGCACACACCAAGCTGCGGAACCCCGAACGTGTCGGCCGCTTCCAAACAACTACCTTGAGCACTTCATTGCACACGCACAGCAGCGTGAGGCCCGCATTTCGAGCCTCACTCAGCTGGGAGCCCTAGTTCAAACTTTACTTTTTTAAACGTGGCTTCCTAAAAAACTGAGTTTTCGATGTTTTTTTGACTAGAAATAAAAGAAATTTAAAAAATATTAAAAAATAAAAAAAGAAATTTTCCGAATTTTTTTAAAGGTATTAGTTTGATAATTGGAAAGAAACTTACCTTTCCACACACAATGCCAACCACTCCATCACTACATTTAGTGCCGTTCCCAGCATCAGAAGATCCATGGACTAATCCGAGCAGCATGGTGCCAATGACGGCAAGTTGGAGGATACTCATCCTTCTCTAAAGCAACGGTCAAAAAGTATCTCGGTAGACGGGAAAAAAGTGACTGAAGATTTCCACGGGGCATGTCTGTTTATAAACGTTTGAAAAGATGATATTGAACACTGTGGCAACTGTCGTATTTTTTCCCTGAAGTTCAATGTTTGAGCTGTCGATTGAGACGCAACCCATGTTTTACTCATCCCAACAACTGGTCTGTGCCGGAACTTTTCGACCCCAAGATATCTCAAGATTACACTAAAAACTACTGATAGAAAGCTTTTTCTTAAATGCTACTTAACTCCTAATAGCTTTGATTAATAGGGCTCCCACGAGGTCGCCGCAACGGCGCCTTCGCCGGCCTGCGGCGCGGAACCGCGAACGTGTCGGCCGCTTCCAAACAACTACCTCTTCGCACTACGTTGAGCACACGCCAGGCTACTCATTTCACGCCAAGCTGCGGGACTTCGAACGTGTCGGCCGCTTCAAATAACTACCTTTTGCACACACACAAAAACCACTTTATTTTACTCGTAATGAGAATTTAAAACTGAAAAAAATCTAATAGTAAGCCAATTTATTAAACAAAGTTCTCGATGATTTATCCGAGTCTGCTAAAGTCGCATTCACTGACAAGCATGTAAGAAAGATTGACAAATTGCTGAAAATTACCAAAAATTTTTTAATTAAAAAATCTATATAGTATACCTCACGGAACTTATTCCATTCTTGTTGGCTACAAGTTTCAATGATTTCCTTCTTGAGACAGTCATCCTTTCCAAAATATGTCTTACATGTGTCCTTTTTCAATTGATCAATTTTATTCTGGTCCAGTGTTGAATGAATTCCATTTGGAACCGGGTCTCAGTCATCGAAACATTCAGATTTCTTCGCGTTCAATTTCTCACTACACTTGGCAAAATCCGTGTGTAAGTACACAAGAGCATCGCAATACTTTTCCACAGTCTTCAGCGCTGACTCTCCTTTCTCATTTTGTAAAGAACATGTGAGATTGGCGAAGCATTTCTGCAGAGAATCGCAAGACGTCTTGAATTCGTTCAGCTCATCTTTGTTATTCATATTAAGCTTGTCGATTTTTCCGGTGAACTCAGTCAGGCGCTGAACATCGAACAAGGTTACTTATAAAGTGAATGAATCAAAATCACTTACAAAGCGGCAAAAAAGTTCATCGGGTGTTTCACCAGTGCAGTTGGGTTTGAGATCAGCAGGAGCTCCATGGGCCACTCCTAAGATAATAGTTCCAATGGCGGCAAATTGAAGAAAACTTATCATTTTCTGAAAAAAAAACAAAAAAATCAAGAAATATTTGAAGAACGGAGACGGAAAAAAGTGAAGATTTCTACTGGGCTGAGATCTACTGGAGGTATGAGCGATTGAAAAGACAATGTGGCAACTGTCTTGGATTTTCGAGAAGCTCAAGACAAGTTAAGGGGCTCACACGTTTGTATTAAAATCTCTTCTTTCACTCGTACCATAAACATGCAGAGGGTGGAGCTTTGTGACCCGAATCAACTCCGAGATTACACTGAACGGATGATAGTGAGTTCTTTTTCGTAATTTTTTAGCAATTGTCGGCCAAACGAGTGTTACTGGAGGTAGCAGACAGACATCCCTCCCTGGTGCACATTTTTCTATCAAAGATCGCAGATAGGCAAACTCTATGCAGATCTCAAACTTTCAAACTTTTCTGATCGGCTTGAACAATCATGGGTAGAAGTAGTAGAGCAAACGGAAAATGGAAGTGACTGCAAACTCAGCAGCACCAACAGTTATATGAAAAAACAAACCGTGCGAAATAAGCAGTCCAATTGCGTAGTAATACTTGCAAGTGCGATTCAGTGAGAGTACCAGGAAGTTCTGAACAGAACATATCAGGCAAACAAAATGAATGAGATTCCTAGTAGGGTCGCGATCTTTGAATTTGATTTGGAATCGGATAACACTTTTAAAAAATAGTTTGTGTAGCTTGTACCGAGTTAGATGTTCAACTAGGAAAAAGTCGCTAACATCGCACGCCTGTCTTCGCTGTTCAATTTCCTCGGGATGGCAATTGCTGGAAAAAAGAAATAAAGCAGAAGAAAGCACTTGCTGTATCTTCTGTTCTTAGTGTAATTTTTAGACTTCTCGGGGTCAAACAATTCCGGCATCAACATGTTTATGGTGAATCAAGGGATAGGTTTCAATGTACAAATTTCATTTTGGTGGAACAAATGTGCGATCCACAATCATCAGGAAACTTTTCTCTTTGGTATTCCAGGAACTACGACAGTTGGCAGAATATCATCTTTTAAATCGTTTAAATAGAGCTCACCGTATTGGAAATCTTCATTCTTACTTTTTTCACTTTTATCAACTTTCAATATAAATTTTGTTTCAGAAAATGATAGGATTCCTCAAACTTGTTGTCATTGGCACTGTGTTTTTAGAAGTGGCTAATGCAGCATTTGCGGAGGAAGAAATCCTTGTGTGTACTGAAGAAGAGTCACTTAGGTCACTTTTTTGTGCCATGGTGAGTTGTATTAATCTATGTATCTTATTAATTCGAAATATTTAAATTTAGCGTATTCCCCCTTTTATCAACAAAACTGAACTACTCGACATGAATGACAAAAAGGAGGTAAAAGAATTGAAGGAGGAGTGCCATAACGTACTCAGTTGTTTCAACAAAATCAAATGTTTGGGCAAAAATGGAGATCAAATACCGAAGCTTAGGGTTGTTGGAAAGTATTGCAAAGCATTGGACTACGTACACGATAATTTTGCCGAGTGTAGTGACAAATTGAATGCAAAGAAATCAACATGTTTTGATGACTGGGACCCAATTCCAAACAAAGTTCATTTCGAAAAAGATCCAATAAAAAAAGAGCAGTTAAGAAGTGAGGCTTGCAAGATATATTTTGGAAAAGACGACTGCATGATGAAGGAAATTAAGGCAACATGTGGACAACAAGAATGGGACGCCTTCAGAGTGGTAAAATGCTTTTAGATATTTTCGCTAGAATATCGTTCATTTTCAGCATTTCATTAACATCGCAGGAGGATTTGTCGACACTTGTGACTTCAGCAGATTGAATTAAATTTTATGTGTTCTTTTTTTTAATTAAATGTTTCTGAAGTTCTCTTACCGGCTACTCCTGCATTTTTGTCTTTACTGCAAAATACCACTATTATGCTCCCAAGATGGCCAAATATCCTAATAAAACTTTTCGAACGTTCTTTTAAAAAAAATTTACAGAAAAAGTGGTAATTTTGCCAATTTTCAACGCTATAATATATAATACTCAAAACGTATGTAAACAATAAAATTCGTGGAAATTTATTTGTAATCGACCATATTGCCGGTTGCTAAAAAGTTGCCGAAGTTTTCAGCGTCCGGCAACTTTGGCAATTGCCGAAATTTTTGGGGTTCGGCAACTTCGGCAGTTGCCGAGTTCTTTTTTCTCGGCAACCTCGGCAATTGCCGATATCAATGTCAAACATTTTTAGCTCACAATCAGAAAGAAGCATTCAGAGAGCCTGAAAAATGCTAACATTTCACAGTAAATTTAAAAAAAAACGACCATACTTTCTTTCAAAAGGTTCAAATATACATATAATTTCAACAAAAATATATGTTCGACCAACGTCAAAACCTTGAAACCTGGTTGCCGGTTGCCGAAAATCTCGGATGCCGCACAGCCCCGATGAGCTCTAACGTCTTTTCGATTTCTAATCGCTTCTCTCGGATCTGTTTGGAACCAGGATCCCTTCTTACTCACTTCCGCGATAGATCTTATTTTTATCTGACACGCTAACATATCCACAGTTTTGCATCACATGTCATTTGTCCCAAACATTTTGACCCTGTGGAACTTTAACAGTTGGCGTCAGGGAAAAAGAACCACCGTCAGAAAACTATGTTCTCTCGCAGTGGGATAGGTTCTCTCATTTTTCGATTAGTTTTTCACTATTTTCCCTGTTTTTTAAAAAAACTGTTGAATTATTTTTAATTGCAGAAAATGAGGGGTTTTTTCAAACTTGCTCTGCTCGCATCAGTCCTACTTGCACTCGCTTATGGGGATGATGGATACAATGAAGCAAGTGAGTTGGAGAGAAGAAGAATTAGAGATTGCCCAGAAGTCACTTTTAAAAGAATGGCCGGTTGCGTTTGGGTAAGTTTTTAGAAATAACTAGCCCAGGTGAATAATTGTTTTACAGGAATTTGGAGGATTTTTGAAAAAAGTACTTTTTCTGGATTTAGAGCAGAGGACTCTGGATAAATTTAGAAAATCGTGCGTTTCAATGGCTACATGTTTCGATCTTATCGAGTGTAAAGAAACTGGCAAATTTTCAAGAGGCAAAAGAATCAAGGACTCTTGTGATGTCATGAACTACTTATCCAAAAATTTCGTTCCCTGTCTTAGAAGATTGGAAAAATTGAATCCAGCACCTACGTGCTTCAAGAAGTGGAAACCATTTTATGATTTGAATGAAGTTGGACCTGACACAACCCCAGAGGAAATGGAGGAATTGTGCAAAAATATGCTTGGAAAAGACAATTGCATGAAGGATCTAGTCGGCAGAACTTGTGGAGGAGCCATGTCGCAAGAGTTGGTCGATGTAAGCTTCAGCTTTGTAGTTAGCAGAGAAATTGAATTTTGAAAATTTCAGCGTTTTGAAGAAACATCCGTTTTCAAACAATGCGACGCTGACTAAATTTAGCGGACATTTGAATCCTTCATTTTCTTTGCTAAACAATTAAACAACAGTTATTTCATGCTAAACAACTAACGTTTACATTTGAATAATTTTGAATTTTTTCTCTTGAAATTTATGTTTCAAAAAGTACTGTTTTCAGAGGAAAATTTACTTCAAACTTGTAAAAATTATATGTTACACTAATAAACTTTGAAGTTGTTTTTGAGGACTTTTTTGACGAAACTGTATTTCTTGTAATAAAATGCAATTATAGTGAGTGTACCAGAAATTTCCAATTTTAATTTTTTAATGTAAAATTTCTAGTCTTCACCTAAAAAAGAGTCACTTGTAACAGGAACATAATATTTGAATTACTCTGAGTTAGCAATAAACTATTGCAAAATAAGCAAATTATTCTTGTTTTGGATCTTTACTGCATCATTCTGATGAACAAATATATTTTACACCGCACCAGTGACTGAATGTTTCTGACAATTAATTTTTGGGATGGTCTCTAACATTGCACGCCTGTCTTTTCCGTTCAATCTCATTCGGATGACAATTTCTGGAAAAAGGAAGCAAAAGAAAGCACTTGCTATCTTTTGTTCTTAGTGTAATTTTGAGGTTTCTTGGGGTCAAACAATTCCGGCATCAACATGTTTATGGTGAATCAAGGGATAGGTTTCAATGTACAAATTTCATTTTGGTGGAACAAGTGTGCGATTGACAAGCATCAGAAACTCTTTTTGAGCTATTCCAGGAACAACGACAGTTGGCAGAATATCATCTTTTAAATCGTTTAAATAGAGCTCACCGTATTGGAAATCTTCATTCTTACTTTTTTCACTTTTATCAACTTTCAATATAAATTTTGTTTCAGAAAATGATAGGATTCCTCAAACTTGCCATTATTGGCACTGTGTTCTTGGGAGTGGCCCATAAAGCAGTTGCGACTGGAGCAGAAGACGCTGGTTGTACTGATGGAGAATCACTTAGGGCATTTTCTTGCATCATGGTGAGTAGTCTTTATCTTCAAGCAACTCAATAATTTATTATAAATTCCAAATTCAGGGTCTGTCCGATTTCATCAAAAAAACTGACAACCTCGACATGAATGACAAAAAGGAGCTAAAAGTATTCAAGGATGATTGCCATAACGTAATCAGTTGTTTCAACAAAATCAAATGCTTGGGAACAGATGGAGAGAAAATTCCAGAAATGAAGGTTGTTATAAAGTATTGCAAAGCTATGGACTACGTTCACGATGATTTTGCCGCCTGTAGTGACAAATTGAATGCGAAGAAATCAAAATGTTTTGATGACTGGGATCCAATGCCAGACAAACTCCAAGATGAAACAGATCCAATAAAAGTTGCCAAGTCAAGAAGTGAGACTTGTAAGAGATATTTCGGAAAAGACGACTGCATGATGAAGGAAGTCAAAGAAACATGTGGCCAACAAGAATGGGACTCCTTCCGAAAGGTAAAAGCTTCTAGATAATTTCGCTAAAATATCGTTCATTTTTAGCATTTCATCACCATCGCTGGAGGATTTGTCGACACTACTTGTGACTTCAGCAGATTCAATTAAATAATTTATTTGTTTTTTTTTGCGTTAAATATTTCAGAGTTTCTAAAATTCCTGGCCAAAAACAAATCCCATTTTTGATTTTTGATAAATTTACAAATTTTCCAAACGAGCACAACTTAAAAACTATAAATGTTATCGAGAAAAGTTTAACTGGTGAAGTATTGCTCATAATTGCGCCTACTGGTATTCGGTTGTTTGAGTTTTTTACAAATTTCATGACAAAAAATACAGCGGCCGAAATCTCGTGAGCCCGTTTTTGACAACGTTACTGATTCGACCGTATCTCGAGAACCAAATTTTTTTTCCGGAAATGTTGTTAAATGGAAATAGTCCTCGCCAGCATTTAAACTTGTTTTATCTGACACTACCAGCCTTTTCAATTTATGATCGCTTCCCTTGCTACTTCTCGGAACCAGGCTCCCTTCTTCCGCACTTTCGCAATTGAACGTATTTTTATCTGACTTGTGTACGGTGGACAAATCCACTGTTTCACATCACATGTCATGTTTCCCCAAACATTTTGACCCCGTTTGTAAAGCATTGACAATTGGCGTCCAGGAAAAAGAATGTTAAACCACCGTCAGAAAACTATGTTTTCTGGGATAGGTCGCATCGCTTTTTTTTTATCATTTAACTTTTTTCGGTTTTGAAACAAGTTGTCCATTCCTTATGATTTTCAGAAAATGAGCTTTTTGTTCAAGCTTGCTATACTTGGAGCACTTCTTCTTGCATTTGCGGAAAACCAGGTTCCAAACAATGAAACAAGTATTATCGAGTCGGGAACTGGAACAAATTGCACGGAAGTCACTTTAAAAAAGTTGTTGGCTTGCCTTTATGTAAGATTTTTTGAAATTTCTAGCTCATTGGAATAATCTGTTTACAGCGATTAGGAGAATTCAGTGCAAGATTGTTCTTTGTCGATTTGAAGCAGAAGAGCCTGGAGAAATTTACAAAATCGTGCACTTCCATATTTACAAAATCGTGCACTTCCACACATGTCTTGACCTTGTTGAGTGTGAAAAAGAGCAAGACAACTCCACAGGAAAACAAGTTAGGGAGTCCTGTGAGATCATGAACTTCTTATCCACAGACTTCAATCCCTGTCTTGCAAAGTTGGGAAACTTGAAACCAGTTCCCGAGTGTTTCAAAGAGTGGAAACCATTTTATGATTTGGTATTAAGTGGAGAGGACGAAACCACAGACGAAATGGGGGAACTGTGCAAAAACATGGTTGGAAAAGAAAATTGCGTGAAGAAGTTGGTCAGCGAAACGTGTGGAGAGCCGGAATCCCAGCAGTTGTTTAATGTGAGTTTCAGCGCTGTAGTGTTCCAAAAAATTATTTTTGTTTAATTTCAGAAGTTGAAAGCTACAAGCCAATTCAAACACTGCAACTGAAACCAACACAAAAGCCACGACCCTCAGAACTGTCATACTTTAATTTTATTTTAATTTTGAATTAGTTACTGAAATAAAACTATTCCACCAGTTCAAAAAAATCGGAACTTATATCAACTCTCTTTTTTGTATTGGTCAGGATCAATTGGTCTGGATCTTGGTGATTTAGAGATACATTTGACATTGGGAGAAGTTTGAAGAAAAAGGTTGCTGCGACATGTGGCGTACAAATGAACACATGCCTTTTCACATTTTGTTCTTAATACTAACTGAGAATGAACTTCCTGTTGGTACTGACACTAATTGTGACTATAAGCGTGCAGAGTAACCAAGAGGTAGGTTTTCACACTGAATTATTGAATTTTTTGATTTTTTCTGGATTTTTAAAATTAAATCTATGTTATTTTGAACATGAGTGAGTTGACGGCAATCGTTTTTTTCTTTTTTTGAAAATGGTTTGTTAAAAAAAAACAAGTATTGCAAATTCAGATTGACCCGAAAAATTTTCTGACAAACTTTGGTAAACAAACTAAAAACTATAAAATGTATTCAGAATGCTAGTCTGGATCCTTGCAACGACTTCTATGATTATGTGTGCTCAAATGACACCAGAAGCATCACTAAGCTTAACTTCACAAGTTTATTCGAGGATCGTGAGATACTGGTAGTAGGCTCCCAGCCATTCATATAATAGTACCCAACAATTTTCCAGAATCCGAACATCTCATTTTCGAATAACGGTTCCTACACCACATTAAATCAAATTCTTGAGCCGGATCGCTTAATGAAATGGTATATGACAGTCAAATCATTGGATACGGCCATTGTGGATATGGAATATTTTTTCGAAACGCATTACGAATATATTAAAAAGAAGAACAATTCTGAGAAATTCAGTTTTATGGTGGAGACCCTGAAAAACGTTAATCTGACGGTAAGAAAATCCCGTAAATTTTAAGAATATGTCAAATTTCACGATAAAATATTTTTGCTAGCCCTAGTTTCAAAAAAAGCGAGTGAATTGGATTTTCTTCTAACTCTAAAGAGAAAATGTAATATTTTTTGGAAAGAATTTAGTTTTCTAATAACAATTTGAGAGCGAATTTCACATACTACATTTTCAATATTTTTTATATTCCAGTTGACAAATATTTTCTACAATTCTCTCTACGCCAATATTGAGGTCCTCAACCAGCTTAATCTCCCAGCCTCCGAAGAAAACAAATTTCTTCATCATATCTTCAATATGTTAAAAAATAATACTATCGAGGAGATTTGGAGCAGTTCTTTCTCTGATGAAAGTAAAAAAGAGTTTGACAAAAAAAACTGGAAAATTCAAAAGTATTTTTTGGACTTTTGGATTATAATAATGTCACAATACTAGAGGAAACTAAACTCATTTACGAGACGGAATATTAACGACTCAAAAGTTTATTGCCACCAGAGTAAGTAGAATATTGAAGACCAACTTTTAGAATTTGATTTCAGTGATCTTGACACTGAAATTGCGGAGAAAATCCTCCGTTTAGGAGCCATTGATACCGCGACAAAGTACTTGGCAAAACGAATTCCGGGCTATGAACCGGAGTTTTTGTTCTCAGCTTTTGCGTCGAATACGGAAAATGAAGCGTTTAAGCACAACTCAGCTATTTACAGTGGAATTGTCCCTCGAAATGATTTACAACAACCCATGTTAGCGGTAAGGGAATATTCAACATTAATTTTGATGTTTATGTCAGTCATGGGTGTTAATCCTTTTTGTTGGCTAACGGTTTTTTAAATCTGAAATTCTGACGGCTTGAAAATTGCCGGGAAATACCAAGGCTGTTTCGTATTTTTCCAGATAGCCGACACCTTTTCCGTGCTTGCCCATGAGCTCATGCACTTTGTCTATCCAAGCGGAACAGAGTTACTGACTCCTAATGTTACAAAAGCAGCAAACAAGTGTACACAAGATGAAGTCAAGATGATGGGTGACTCTGATGCCGTGGTGAGCTAGCAAATTTCTACTTTTTTCACATATGTGCTTCACTAAAATTGCCGATTTCAGAAACCAATAGATGGATGGTTCAGTAAAAAGGTCACTCATGAAGATTTAGCAAACATAATGGGATTAAGGATGGTTATGAAGATGGCGGCAAAGAAATCGGTGAATGAAGAGCAGGTAGGATATGTTTTAGCAGGTTTTCTAGATACATTGTTAATAAATTAGGTAGGAACATGCAGACAAAGTTGTCGGACGCTAAAGCTTTCGGCAACCTGCGACCAAGTTCATTGAAAAAAATTGCCCTTTTCTAAAACCCTAGGAATTACCAATTAAACCAGGGGAATTAAAATACGTCAATGTATTTGTTACAAGCACAAGAGTGAAACAAAGCATATTTCATTGATTTGTGTAGATCACCCAATCAGGTACTCATAATTAGAGCTGGTTCCCGGAAAGCATCTCACCGTCAAAAATTACATATTTCAGCTGAAAAATGCGCTTGAGACAATTTTGGGCGGATTATGCATCCAAGGCAAACCAAAAAACTCAATTCTACCACATCATCATCCCTTTGAAATATCCATCAACACTGCAGTTCGCCAGTATCCATTGTTCAGTTCACTCTATGGGTGTCGCCCTGGTGATCGAATGTTTGCTGAAGCGGTACGGAATTTGAGATGAAACAAGAATATACAGTATAACAATTCCTTTCAGGAAAAGTTTTGCAATCCACTGGGCGGCGAGGTGAATTTGGAAGACTATAAAATCAAGAATGATACTGAAGATATTGGTGGATTCTTCAATTATATAATGGATACCGCAAATGCATTTAATTTTTCTATCGAAAATTGAATTTTTGACACCACCATTCAACATTTACATGCAAAATCACGATGATGTTTAAACTATCTTACTTGATGTTTTCCCAGCGTTTCATTGGTTTTTGTATGTTATTTATAACCGTTTTTATGCATTTTTCATCAATTGTATGCTTTTAGTTTATAAGTTTTTTTTCTTAAAAATACACTTTTCAACCAATAAAATAGTCTGTATTGATTCAAAGTATTCAGTTCATCTTTCTACACTTCTACGACTTTAGAGGGTGGTACACTTATTCAAAATGGCCCCGCCACGCTCCACCATGATCTCGCCACTCGCTTCAAAAAAATTTGTTTTTTGATGAATTTATTAGAATTATCTATAAAACATTGGTCTCCTTTTTTTATCAATAACAATTGGTCTGGATCTTGGTGATTTAGAGATACATTTGACATTGGGAGAAGTTTGAAGAACAAGGTTGCTCCGACATGTGGCGTACAAATGAACACATGCCTTTTCACATTTTGCTCCTAATACTAACTGAGAATGAACTTCCTGCTGGTACTGACACTAATTGTGACTATAAGCGTGCAGAGTAGACAAGATGTGAGTTTTTTACATTAAATTACTGAAAATGTTTATTTTTTTGTTTCAAATTTCATAGATTTAACATATAATTTGTTGCTATTCTGACAAACTTTGCTAAACAAACTACAAACTACAAAATGTATTCAGAATGTTAGTTTGGATCCTTGCAACGACTTCTATGATTATGTGTGCACAAATGACACTAGAATTATCACTAAGCTAAACTTCACAAGTTTATTCGAGGATCGAGAGATATTGGTAGTAGGCTTCCTGCCATTCATCCTATAGCACCCAACAGTTTTTCAGAATCCGAACATCTCATTTCCGAATAACGGGACCTACATCACATTAGATCAGATTCTTGATCCGGATAGCTTGATGATATGGTATTTGAAGATCGAATTATTGAATACGACCACTGCGGATTTTGACTATTTTTTTAAGATGCATAGCGAATATGTTAAAAAGGAGAACAAATCGGAGAAGTTCAGTTTTGTGATGGAGACCCTGGAAAACGTTAATGTAACGGTAAACATTTATTTTCAGGACAAGTAATGGTGAAGCATATCACATATTTTTCCAGTTGACAAATATTTTCTACAATTATCTCCACGCAAATATCGAGGTCCTCAACCAGCTTAATCTTCCAGCCGCCGAAGAAAACAAATTTCTTCATCATATTTTCAATCTGCTGAAAAATAATACTATCGAGGAGATTTGGAGCAGTTCTTTCTCTGATGAAAGTAAAAAAGAGTTTGACAAAAAAAACGGAACAACTCAAAAGTATTTTTTGGACTTTTGGATTATAATAATGTCACAATGCTAGAGGAAACTAAACTCGTTTACGAGACGGAATATTATCGACTCAAAAGTTTATTGTCGTCAGAGTAAGTAGATATTTGAAGACAAACTTTTAAAATTAGTTTTCAGTGATCTTGACACTGAAATTGCGGAGAAAATCCTCCGTTTAGGAGCCATTGATACCGCGACAAAGTACTTGGCAAAACGGATACCGGGCTATGAACCGGAGTTTTTGTTCTCAGCTTTTGCGTCGAATACGGAAAATGAAGCGTTTAAGCAAATCTCAGCTGTTTATGCTGGAATTGTCACTCGGAGTGATTTACAGAAACCCATGTTAGCGGTGAGGGAAAATTGAACATAAATTTTTAGGTTTATGTCAGTCATGGGATGTTAACCCTTGTTGTTAGCAAACGGTTTTTTAAATCTAAAATTCGGTTGCCACAAGACTTACCTGAAAATGCCGAGTCTATTTTGCTCTTTTCCAGATAGCCGACACCGTTTTTGTGCTTGCCCATGAGCTCATGCACTTTGTCTATCCAAGCGGAAAAGAGTTACTGACTCCTAATGTTACAAAATCAGCAAACAAGTGTGCACAAGATGAAGCGAAGAGGATGGGTGACTCTGATGCCGTGGTAAGCTTTTCAAACTATTATACTTCCAGAAAAAAAATCGACAGTTTCAGAAGCCAATAGATGGATGGTTCAGTGAAAAAGTCACCCATGAAGATCTCGCAAACTTATTGGGAATGAGAATGGTTATGAAGATGGTGGCGAAGAAATCGGCAAGTGAAGAGCAGGTAGGAGGATATGTTTCAGCAAAATTAATGTGCGCAGATTTGTCGAACCCTGAAATTGTCGGTAACCCGCATACAAAAAAATGACAAAGTAAAACAAAGAACATTTTATTGATTTGTGTAGACCCCCAATCTCTACGAACTTGTTCCCGGAGAGCAAATCATCGCCAAAATTACATGTTTCAGTTGAGGAATGCGCTTGAAACAATTTTGAGCGGATTATGCATCCAAGGCAAACCAAAAAACTCAATTCTACCACGTCATCATCCCTTTGAAATATCCATCAACACCGCCGTTCGTCAGTATCCATTGTTCAGCTCACTCTATGGATGTCGCTCTGGTGATCGAATGTTTGCTGAACCGGTACGGAATTTACGATGAAAAAGGAGAATACGATATAACAATTTTTAGGAAAAGTTTTGCAATCCACTGGGAGGCGAGGTGAATTTGGAGGACTATAAAATCAAGAATGATACTGAAGATATTGGTGGATTCTTCACTTATATAATGGAAACCGCAAATGCATTTAATTTTTCTTTCGGGAATTGAGCTTTTTGACACAGCCATACACAAAAAAACACGATAATGTTTAAACTATTTTACGTTATATTTTCCCAGCGTTTCATTGGTTTTCTTATGTTATTTATAACGGATTTTATGCATTTTTTATTAATTTTCATACTTTTATGCTTGTATTTTTATTCTTGAAAAATATTCTTTTTAACCAATAAAAAACTTAAAGGGCGCTTGTGTTCAAAGCATAGAACGTGTGAGTGATGTAGTTGTTTGAAAATCTGCCTGAACTTCCTGATACAATTTTCCAAGTCTCTGTTTGAGATAGGAATAGAAAGAAGCATCTAAATAGTATCCAGAATATAATGCAAAGTAACGGCATTCGAGATGCAACTAAAATAGTTTCTAATAGTAAGAACGAATAATTTTGCCTATAAAATGTGATTAACCATGGTTTCAAGTAACTTTGGCTTTTCTGCTTTTATTTATTGGTGATTGGTGGATAATTGCAATTTTTTCGTAAACTTTCGTAAATTTCGTAAACTTGACAACTAAAAATTGGTTTCAGTTTCTAACGTCAAGGCCATTTTGAACCTGTCAAACAAGGAACAAAAATTGTAAACAGTGAAAGAACGCTACTATATACTTGGATCATACATCGTTCTTATCACCAGCACGTAATCTTTGTATAGGTATGACCTTAACGTTTCCGTTTTTCTACCTGTAAGTTGTTTGATGTTCATAAATATATTCATTGTCACCGCCCACATCAAAAACTATATATCTCTCTTCTCATATCGCATTTTCAAAACCAAAAACGAACCTTTTATCATTGCAAGAAAATGTTTACCTATGTTGATCTTAAAACAAAACTAGTTCCAATATTTCATCACTGAGATATTGACTCATCATTTTCACTTCCTCAGCGTTAGTTTCGAGAGGAGGATAAAAACCCCACGGCTAAACACAAATTGTCTCATTTCTAATTCTGGCAATTTTCTTTTCAAAACCCATGTTCCTTTTTCAGCTAATTTACACATTTCCAGAGAAAAACATGGACATTTTGGCTGGAATGAAACTTGAAAAACTTGACAAGTCGTTGGTCGACGCAACTGAAGCTCTTGCAGGAAAACTCGTCGGATTCTACTTCTCAGCTCATTGGTGTCCACCATGCCGCGGCTTCACACCGATTCTTAAGGTATTTGCCTAGTCTGAAAATTTCATAACCACATCAAGTTTCAGGATTTCTACGAGGAGGTTAATGAAGAGTTCGAGATCGTCTTCGTCTCTTCCGATCGTAGCGAGAGTGACCTGAAAATGTATATGAAAGAGTGTCACGGTGACTGGTATCATATTCCGCATGGAAATGGCGCCAAACAGTAAGTTATGATAATCTTTGTCACCTCTCTAACAAACTTTTCAGGAAGCTTTCCACTAAATACGGAGTTTCTGGAATCCCAGCCCTTATCATCGTCAAGCCAGACGGTACTGAAATAACCAGGGATGGACGGAAAGATGTTCAAATGGGAACGAATCCAAAGGCCATCATCGCCAAGTGGAAGGATTAAGGAAAATCTGCACTGATTTTTTGCGAAGGATTTTTGTTTAAGTAATAACCAGCTATCTTGTGTTCTTAAAGTTTTTCAAATAAAATACATTTTATATTTTGTATGGAAAGTAGCATTAAAAAATTACCATATAAAAACGAGGTTCCAAGATTTGTAAAGGAGGCGCGTCTTACAATTCAACGGCACAACAACGTCGTTGTTCTCAAGATACCCTTCAACAAAATGACCCACCCGGTCGCCAGCATCAGTTTCTCATTTTTGTTCTCTTTTTCGTTTCTCTAATGTCCCTTCTCGCGTCCTCTGTTTCTCAGAGCTTTTTCTGCCAATTTATCATGTAGCAAGGGCTCGTGCGCCCACTGCGGGGAGGTTGCACCAAAATGGAAGATGGCAAAAAAGGGGATCCCAAGTGTCCCCTTTTGGTGCGGTCTCTCTCTTGCATCAAACTAAACAGCTTTTGAAAATTTTAATTTAACTGAACGTTGTCTGACGCACGACTTTGAAATGCCAATAGCTCTATGCAGTAGTGGAATTTTTCAGTTGATCACTCAAAAATTTCCAGCTACAACGCCTAGGAAAACTCCGGGAAATCATAGTCTCTACCACAAATTTCAATATATTTAGTACCCCTTATTGCTGTTTTACAAGAAAAAAATTTCAAATTTTTGTGACCAAATGAAGAACCAATCAGCCAAAAATAATTTCGGGACCCTGGAACTAGGCCACGGAAATAGCCAAAATTGTGTAGATTTACGGAACGTACCCTTAAGTGGGTATGTCTGTGTCTCTTCACCTTTCCTGTCACACTCTGGGTAATACTGATGTATCTGTTTCTTTTTCACTAGTTGTAAGGAAAACAGTGTTCTTTGACCAGTTCTCTTTCTCCGCTGTTCCCTCTTTTTCTCTGCGGCTCTCGATGAGGCGCGGAGTGCATATTTTTTCGTTCTTCACTACTGCATGTGTCTGCTGGGTTCGTTTCAATCGCCTCTTCTCCCTCCTTTGCTCGCAAAAAAAAAACGTTTTTGGAGAGTCGTCTGAAGCTTTTTCTCTTTATTTCTTTATATCATTTAATTAAAATCTTAAAATTTTTGTTTCAGGGTCGTCATGCCAAAAACGGAGCTGCTCCAAGTTATATTCGATCAACCTGACGAAGTGTTCCTCCCGGGACAACCGATTTCCGGGCGAGTGGTGCTCACAACGAAGAAAAAGTTGTCGGCTCGTGCGGTGAATATCAAGATCGTGGGATTGGCTCACACCAGCTGGAAGAACTACGAAAATTCTTGCAAACTGTAAGGGATTTAAAACTAAAAACTATTGTAACAGAGCTACAGTTTTTTTTCAAAAAGTTGCAAAAACTCAATAATTGCGAATTTTTTAAAACAATTTTTATTATTTATGATGTCTGATCTTTTTAGCACCATGAAAGACAATTTACAATTTTTCCCGCTGGCCCTACTCCATTTTTGAAACAATTATTCGAAGTTTTATAAAAACAAAGTATACTAAATTTGAATGTTCAGTTCGTTCCACCGAATCGTATCCTATCGTCCACATGGTGTTTACTACTCTGCAAATGTGAAGTACCTCGACTATACCCAGCTTCTTTGGACTTGTGGAGAAGGACCGGTAGGTATTACAATAAACACGTGGTGTCAGACTGTCCCATAACGGTACGATCTACAATAAATGCGTGAATTGAGACGCAGAGTTTTCAACCAGTGTCACACTTTTCCGGGCGAAAAATTCACCCATTTTTGTAGATCATAGTCTAACACCACGTGAATACATATACGGTATAATCTCTATTAGTGTTATAACATTGCCTCACTTGGAAATGGTAAATCTCGGTTCATTTTAAAAATAACAATAAAAAATCAATTGCATAACTATAGAAAAGGAATTAAAAATTATTTTTACAGTTGACAGTTTTTCCATAAAACTAAAGAGAACCGAGATATGATCAGTCAAAGTTGAAAAATAGAGTGCAGCACTTATTGAAATAGAAGGTGCATAAGTACATACATATTTTTTAAGAACACATGTTTGCTATCATATTTATTGAGACAATTTTATAAGTTTAGATCAAACTAAAAAAATTCAAAATTTCAGAAAGAGTTGAATGCTGGAGAATACGCGTGGCCATTCTCCTACACTCTTCCTCTCAATATTCCACCGAGTTTTGAGGGAAAATATGGATATTTGAGATATACTGTGAAGGTAGAAGTGGATCGGCCATGGCGTGTGGATAAGGCCAAGAAGATGTGCATAACTGGTATGATTTACAACTTTTGGAAATGTACTGAAAACAATTTTATTTTGCAGTTTCTCCATTGCTCGATCTAAATGTCATCCCGCACTCGCTTACTCCAATCAACACCCAGGCGAGTGAAAATCTCGGTTGCTGTTGCTTCAAAAATGGATTTCTCGAGATGAATGTAAACATCCCGAAAACTGGATTCGTTCCCGGCGAAACTGTCCCCCTGAACATCCATCTGATCAACCACTCCTCTTCAACTGCTAAAAAAATCGAAGCAAAAATTCTGCAGCAGTGCAAGTTCACTGGATACAAGGATGGTGCCACTTACAATTATGGTGGTGATGAAAATATGTCCGAAAAGGCCCAAAGAATAATGTTCGACACGAAAACTGTCGTCAGGGAAAGTCAGAAACTGGTAGTGGCTGCCAAAAATGAGCACAAGTTCGTTTTGGAACTCCGTATTCCGTCTGTAACTCCAACCATCAATCAGTTCTCCCCTGTGGTTACTGTAGAGTACCTTATACAACTTAAAGTGGACACCAGTGCAATGTCACATAGTGAAGTTCGTTGCGAAACATCAATCTTACTTGGATCAGTCCCTATTCGCCAGTGCCTTCCACCTTCTTACTATCAACAGGATCCAAGTGTACTACCGAGCAAGCCAACTCCAATTGGAGAAGGAGTCGCTCCACCACCAGGTTATGGGTCCCTACCAATGACCGACGATTCCGAGAAAGGCACCGATGCACCATATCCACTTGGCTTGTACCCTAATGTCAATGATGTGAATCTTCCATATCCAAGCGTAGTTCAGGATGGTAATGCAGTGATTCCAAGTGGTAAGTTGCTTACTATTAGATTTATCGGAGGTTTCTTCAATACACAAATTTTCAGCTCCACCGCCATCTTACCAAGAATCAATGTATGGAAAAGGAGGAACCGTGCTCGACGCCAAAGAAAATGAACCATATGTTCCGAAATACCCAGTATTCAACAATTTGCCAGTCTATAACCCAACTGCTCCACCTCCAGAATAACAAAGTTTAATTTGATTCTGTCTGTTTTGCTGTTTATCGTACTCAACGCTTTCTTTGCCTGTATTCAAGCTACATATTTACCTCATGTTTCAATGACCATTCAACTTTCTTACGCATAATTTGATAAATTATTTGTATTCGTTTTCTATTTTCCTACTTGGCCAGAATTTAATTTAAACTTGCCGTTTCAATTCTTCTGCTTCCACGTGCGTTTTTCCATAGTTACTTATAAAAATTGCACACTTATGAAAAGGAAACCATTGGAATCATAAAACACTTACACAATTGCAAAAACTTTCTACTCATCCAGATTAGCAAAATATCACTTAATTGTTATGTTCCCGCAGTGAAATTCGCGGTTTGCCGAATTTTTCAAGATATTAAGCGGTAAAGATCAAAATAATGTTTTTATAGCATTCGATCAGACATCTCGCAGATGAAATACTTTTTGAACTCTTCAGATTTGCACGACTACTTCCGTGTTTCATGCCACAAAGATCCCTATCAATCGCCGGAAACTAGTTTCTTGTCATCTTGACCTTGGGTCACTGGTGAATTCTTTTAAAACGAACTATATTCGTTTTTCAAACACTTTTGAGTAGTCTATCTCTTGTGAAAGAAGAGAAAATGCAATCACAAGACCCTGTTTATTCACAAAACGATCCACTATTGGTAGATAGTTCAAACAGGTATGCTCTTATTTTAAAGTCTTAAATGAGTCTCATGAGTTATCTAACAAAACCAACGAACATCTTTTGATTGATTATTACCCTTTGTTCAAGAAAAAACACCAAAAAATATTACGTGCAGAAATCTGTTAGCTTTTGAGAAAGCCTTTTAGAACTTCTAGAGAATTTTTCAGATCGAAAAAAAGAGATCACTGGAAGTCAATCGCTAAGATTGCTACAGTATTCATTGGAATCCTGTTCATAACATCGGAAGTTGTTGGCAAAAATAATGAAAACAAACACGGTAAGCATAGGGGTTTCTGTTGGAAAGTAGAGATAGTCGTGAGTTTATATTAGTTTTGCAAAATATGATAATACCCGAACTTGAAATTAAATCACGGACATATTATAAAAAATGTTCCTGAAACCCAAACGAAACCTGCTTAAGTGTTTTTTTGATTCTTGTGATGCTGAAATAATTTTGATGAACTGTACAAAAGAACATCGTTGCCTCAATTTCAGTTCCACTGTTGCATCGTACACACTTCAAAACACAGATAAAAATTATACAGTTGAGACCAAAACCGGGACAAAACTCTGTAAAATTCACGTATGACATTATCAAGAACACATATTCACACGACAATGACGATGGCTCCCAGTTTAGGCCATTTGTTGCTTCTAATATTGAACGAGTCGTAGACAAGGAGAATAATGAGACATACTTATATCCTGAATATCCTCTTGAGTTTGCACATGTACGTTTTTAATTGTTTCAACAAAAATTGTTAATGTTTAAATTTTAGATTCATTGGGTTTTTAATGTGGAGATTCCTGGAAAATCAGTAGAAAATATAATGGTCCAAGTTCCCGGAATGGAAAATATTACCCGTGATGAAGGAGAAGTATATGCAAAAACTTGTTTCAATCAATTGGATGTATGAAAAAAAAAACGGTGAAACTGTTTTAATTTATGTTTTTTAGTTTCTTCCAAATAAGACTGGCAATATTATTCCGATGAACAAAACCCTGGCATTGGATCATAATATTGATTATGTAACGATGAACGTAAGTATTTCCAATGTTTGTCAATATAACCATAAATTAATCTCAGATTATAATACACAAACCTATTAAATTTTTGAAAACCAATGCAAAGGAAAGCAGTGGGGTAACGTTTTCAATCGAAGTTTACTGGAGTGAGTAATGTTGACAAATTACAAACTATACTAGGTTACTTTGGTTTTTTAATATTAGGGTGGAGTAGCGGCAGTAGGGAAAATGTTAAAAAACCAATTCTTTGGTCCTAAAATGACCAAAAATCATGATAAAACTTTTCAAAATATTTTTGAAAATTATTTATTTACTTTCAAAAAGTGGCAATTACTCAGTTTTTGTCACTCATAATTTTGGAAGTCGACCAAAAAAAATTTTGTTTGAATTATTTGTATTAAAACATTGTAGGGGTCGAAACATGAGATATTTCTTTAAATTTCTCAAAAGCTCGTATTTTTAGAAAATTTTGGCAATTTTCCAAAACTTTGACCGGAAATTATGAAAAATCTTTTTGGAAAATTTTTTGGAGTGTTTTATTATGATATTCGGTTGTTTCGAATTATTATAAGTGCATTTAGACAAAATTCCCACTGGCGCTACTCCACCTTTAATGTGCCTTTTTCAGAAACAGTCAATTTTCCAACACCAGTATCTTCCAATACGACTACGTCTGAAAAGTTCTCTACATCTTCAAGATCGAACGATACGGGTGAGTGTTTGAAAATCTTAACAACAATTTACATTTTTGACTCTTTGACTTCTGACACCTCTCAATGAATGTATGTTCAGAACTACTTCGTCGTTCTGAAGAACTTAAAGAACAGAGCGAATATATTCAATTGCAACCAGAGTCAGGACAAAATCATGTCAAGTTCACTTACGACATTATCAACAACATTTATTCACATGATAACCAGGATGGGTCACCAGTTAACCCGAAACAAGTCTTTAACATTAAACGAGTAGTAGACGAGGAAAACAATGAGGCATACATAGGTCAGGAAGCCCCTTATAGACGGTCAAATGTATGCTATAAACTTAAAAACCCATGTTTATGACTGATTTCCAGATCTACTGGATGTTCGATTTAAGGAACAAAGGAAGAAATGTTGAAAAAGTAGTGGTCAAAATGACCGGAATGGACGATATTACCCAACACCGAGCAGGAACTGTTGAATGCTGTTTAAACTATTTGATAGTCTGCAAATCTGACAAACTTACTCGATTCATTAAAAAAGTTTCAGAATTGCACTGGTATCCCGATTAATGAAAGTTTAACAATTGAGCAGAATGTTGGAAAATTATACATAGAGGTGAGCGAAAAAAAGTATTGCAGTCATAAATCAGTTTTAGATTGCACTTCACAACCCCATTAAAGTATTAAAAACCAATGTCAAAGGTAGAAAAAGTGTGGAATCTTTTTCAATTGAAGTTTACTGGAGTGAGCCCTTTTTTCAATTATATTATCTTACTGTGTCGCCAGAATGATTGTTTTGTATATTCAGAAGACGAACCATCTTACCCATTAACAACTACTACGGCAGTGACTGAAATGAATACTAAACCGAAAACAATTGCTACATCTTCAACTTTGGAACTTCCAAGTGAGTGTCACCAAATTGGAGCATTGCGATAATTAATAAATACACTCAAAACTAAAAAAAACTCGTGGAAGAAACTCGTTTAAAAAAACCAGTGGAGTATACGCACAATTCCCAAAACTTAGGAGAAACAAATTTCCCACCTTTTTTGTACTTTCTCTGTGAATATACCAAAATCGGGAGCTCAATCAGTATCACGTGCCGACAGCTCACGGGCTCTGCGCTATACTTTATTTACCTCGTACCGTACTTGTTAAAATTCTATAGAGTATTTTTAATTGAGCCTTAATTCTATTGTGTCCGGTGGAATGGAGTGACATTATACTCACAATCAGTCGGTTTTTGTAAGAGCATAATTTGATATTACACCTTTGAAGAAGAAGGAGGGAGCATAGACTTCAGAGCAATAATTCATATTGGGAGTCACATAAGTTTTGTAAGGGTGGGCGTAGGGACTTTGAGGAGTTGGCGGAGAATGTCTTAAGAATTTGTTTAGGCCTGAACATGGCTAGGCAACTAACTTTAATTATGTGGTGTTCAAACTTGAGCTTATAATCAGTAATTAGACCAAAGTTTCGAACAGTGGAGGATGGGGTAATGGGGACACCATAGACAAAATATGAATGGTTTTTTGTTGCGAGTGCCGAGTGCTAGTAAACCCGACTTACTAGTTGGAAACCTTCTCACTTTAATTTTCAATTGGGGTCGACACTTTATTCATCCTGATCACTACAAGTGTTGCCTAAAGTTTGAGAGGGTCAACCCTTTTCCACCCATGTGCACCCCTATCTTTTATCAACTATCATTTTCAGAATTGCACTTTCAATACGATAACACAACAACAACTTTCACAGAAGAAGAAAAGCTGATCGATTTGAAGCCCACATCAGAAGCAAACTATGTGAAATTTTGGTACAATATTGTAAGGAACACGTATTCACAAACACACACAAATGGATCTCCAGTTAAACCATATTTGGTTGCTAATATTGAAAGAACTATAGATACACGACTTGGCGAAGTATTTTTACATAAAAAAGAACGGAGTGAACATTGGGCATCAGTGAGTTTTTCAATTCTGAAAGAAATTATATTAGGTTTTTCATTTTCAGATTGCATGGTTTTTCAATATAGATGTCAAGGGGAAATTAGTTGAAAAAATAATAATTCGTATGTCAGGAATTGAAGAGTTGATTCTTAATTCTGGGACAACTCAAATTGGCGAAAATTTAAATTTAATATCGGTATTTAAAAAGTATGCAGACTGAGAAAATATGCTGATTTTTTAGAAATCTACCAGAATTCCAATAGAACAAAATTTGACGATTGACAATCCCCAATTAGAAGTTTTCTACATAATGGTACATTTATTATCAAAATTATCGATATGTGCATTTTTTTATATGAAATTTTTAAGGCGCTCTGGACAATAAGTTTGGACGCGAGAGCTTTCAAAGCTGATCTGGAGGATGGGATAAACTCGGAAAGTTTTTCAGTCGAAGTGTTCTGGAGTAAGTCGGTTGGAACTTTTGTTGTGTTTAGGAATGAGTTGGGAAAATATGTATCTCTTACTTTTAACAATTTACAACCTCAAGTTTTTTTTTTTAATTTTTGATAAAATATAAGAAACTATGTTGTTTTCAGAATCGAAACAGGATCACAATCAAACTACTATTTCAATCTGAAGCTGAATTTATTTTAATTTTCCATTAATAAATATGAACCAATTTATTGTTTTGAGAATGAATGCACAGCTGCTACAAGGTGCCGATAGTGTCTGAAACATAGAGACTTAGTCGAGTATTTGCTCATTTCATTGACTATCAACAAGGAAAGTGTGAAAATATTGTTCATCTTTGGTGGGAATATAGTCATTTGAATCTGCAACTATAAGCTCCAAAGCCACCACGCAGAACATTGTTAAAATCAAAGGGGCTTCAGCCTGAGTCCAACCGTAAAAATGCTTTGAAAGAGATAGGAAACGTTAAAGATCACACTGTTTTTGTAGCATTCGATCAGACATCTCGCTGATGAAATACTTTTTGAACTCTTCAGATTTGCACGACAACTTCCTTGTCTCATGCCACAATGATCCCTATTAATTGCCCGAAACTAGTTTCTTGTCATCTTGACCTTGGGTCACTACCGAATTGTTTTAAAACGAACTATATTCGTTTTTCAAACACTTTTGAGTAGTATATCTCTTGTGAAAGAAGAGAAAATGCAATCACAAGACCCTGTTTATTCACAAAACGATCCACTATTGGTAGACAATTCAATCATGTAAGTACTTTTTTAAAACTTTTGAGTTCCATGAGTTATCTAAAGAAACCTAGAAACAGCTTTTAATTGTTTTTCAACCTCTGACCAAGAGAAAATCACTGAAAACTATTACGTGCAAGTCTCTAAGAGCGATTCTAAAGTGTCCCCATTAGAGAACTTCTAGAGAGTTTTTCAGATCGAAAAAAAGAGATCATTGGAAGACAATCGCTAAGATAGCTACAGTATTCATTGGAATCTTGTTCATAACATCAGAAGTTGTTGGAAAAAATAATGAAAACAAACACGGTAAGCACAGGTATTTCTGTTGAAAAGTAAAGTGAGTGGTGTTACAGATTCTCTTGCAAATCAAACATTAGGAGATAATGCAACAGAAGCTAATAGTCGTGAGTTTTATATTAGTTTTGCAAAATATGATAATACCCAAAATTAAAATTAAATCACGGACAGATCATAAAAAATGCTCCTGAGACCCAAACGAAACATACTAAAGTGATTTTTTTATTCTTGTGATGCTGAAATAGTTTTGATGTTTTTGACTGTACAAAAAATATCGTTGCCTATAATCAATTTCAGTTCCACCGTTGCATCGTACATACTTCAAAACACAGATAAAAAGTATACTGTTGAGACCAAAACCGGGACAAAACTCTGTAAAGTTTACGTATGATATTATCAAGAACACTTATTCACACGATAATGACGATGGCTCCCAAGTTAGACCATATGTTGCTTCTAATATTGAACGAGTTGTAGACAAGGAAAATAATGAGACATACTTACATCCCGAATATCCTCTTGAAATTGCACATGTACGTTTGTAGTTGTATTAACAAAGATTGTTGATGTTTAAATTCTAGATTCATTGGGTTTTTAATGTGGAGATTCCTGGAAAATCAGTGGAAAAAATATTGGTCCAAGTTCCCGGAATTGAACATAATGCAGATGATGAAGGAGAAATATATGCAAAAGTTAGTATCAAACATTTAGATGTATGAAAAATAACGATAAAACTGTTTAATTTATGTTTTTTAGTTTGCCGTAAATAAAACTAGCAATAATATTCCGATGAACAAAACCATGGCATTGGATCGTAATATTGATACTGTAACGATGAACGTAAGTATTTGCAATGCTTGTCAATATAACCATAAATTAATCTCAGATTATAATACACAAACCTATTAAATTTTTGAAAACCAATTCAAAGGAAAGCAGTGGAGTAACGTTTTCAATCAAAGTTTACTGGAGTGAGTAATGTTGACAAATTACAAATTTTACTAGATTACTTTGGTATTATTATATTAATGTGACTGTGTTCAGAAACCGGCAAATATCCAACTCCACCAGTATCTTCCAATACGACTACGTCTAAAAAGTTTTCTACATCTTCAAGATCAAACGATACTGGCAAGTTTCCCATTGATTCTGCAACTTAGCTTGTTCTTAGGCTCAGGCTTAGGTTTAAGCTTAATAGGAAACCGTCAGAAAGGTCCATTCGATAGCCCATGTCTTAAAACGGTCACTCAAAAATTTTCAGCTGCGAATCTCCACAATCAAGCTCACGGCGGGATCTCAAAGACTCTAAAATAGCACTGTAACAAAGCACTGTAATAAACTAAGAAACAATTTTCCTAATTCTCCTTGGTAGCTCATATCTCCGTGTATAAATTTTTTACATAAAAGTAATCAACTGATAAGTTGTTGATATTTTTGTAAAGAACAAGTTTGTAATTGGAAAATTTTATCGAAAACAATTTTGCTTCAGATAAAAACATTAGAATAGCAGTAGCAGCATTAAAATAGTAACAACAGTTGCCGCACTTCACACGCTTCTATCTGAAACAACAATTTTTTGATAAAAACTTTCAACTACAGACTTGTTCTTTACAAAAGTATCAACAACTGATTAGTGGATAACTTTGCTGTAAAAAATTATCCGCTGAGATATGAGCTACCAAAGTGAATTTGGAAAATTGGCCCTTCAATGCTTGTGCTATTTTAGGATCTTTGAAAGCCCGCCGTGAGCTTGGTTGTGGAGTTTTGCCGCTAAAAATTCACGGGTAACCGTTTTAAAATATGGGCTATCGAATGGGATAGATCTCATATGCAAGTCCGATGGGCACCTTCTGACGGTTCCCTAGCTTAGGCCTCTGGCACTTCTCAAACGTTTTATTTTCAGAACTTCGTCGCTCTGAAGAACTTAAAGAACAGTACGGATATATTCAATTGCAACCAGAGTCAGGACAAAATTATGTCAAGTTCACTTACGACATTATCAACAACATTTATTCGCACGATAATGAAGATGGATCACCAGTTAACCCGAAACAAGTCTTTAACATTAAACGAGTAGTAGACGAGGAAAACAATGAGGCATACATAGGCCAGGAAGCCCTTTATAGACGGTCAAATGTATGCTATAAACTGAACAACGTTTGTTTATGACTGAATTCCAGATGTACTGGCAGTTCGATCTGAGGAACACAGGAAAAAATGTTGAAAAAGTGGTGGTCAAAATGACCGGAATGGACGAAATTACCCAATATGCAGGATCTGTTGAATGTTGTTTGAATTATTTGATAGTCTGCAAATCTGACAAACTAACTTTATTCAATATTATTTTTTTCAGAATTGCACTGATATCCCGATAAATGAGAGTTTAACAATTGAGCAGTATGTCGGAAAATTATACATAGAGGTGAGCATTTCCAGTATCTGCTAGT
The DNA here is from genome assembly GCF_000002985.6 of Caenorhabditis elegans. Classification (NCBI taxonomy): domain Eukaryota; kingdom Metazoa; phylum Nematoda; class Chromadorea; order Rhabditida; family Rhabditidae; genus Caenorhabditis; species Caenorhabditis elegans. The sequence continues at coordinate 3,421,048 of NC_003283.11, forward strand.
ATTACAGTCATAAATCAGTTTTGTAGATTACACTTCACAGACCCATTAAAGTTTTAAAAACCGATGTCAAAGGTAGAAAAAGTGTGGAATCATTTTCAATTGAAGTATACTGGAGTGAGCCCTTTTTTCAACTATACTATCTTACTGTGTCGCCAGAATGATTGTTTTGTATATTCAGAAGACGAACCATCTTACCCATTAACAACAACTACGGCGGTGACTGAAATGAATACTACACCGAAAACAATTGCTACATCGCCAACTTCTAAGGATCCAAGTGAGTGTCACAAAATTTAAACGTTCTGTGAAAAAATGTACACTCGAAACTTTAAAAAAATCTTCGTGGAGTATACACACAATTCTCAGAATTTAGAAAAAACTAATTTTCCACCATTTTTGGATTTTCTCTGGGAATCTGGCCCCCAGTAAATATCACATGCCGACCGCTCACGGGCTCCTTCGACGATCCGACCCATCCACAGCGAAGGTTAAATAGTGAGGTGTGGAACTCACCCGTGAGGTGTCGGCATGTGATATTGACTGGGGGCGATGTTCCTGTGTAGTAGGTCTGCTTAACCATCGAAATAACTAAATTTTGTGTCATTTTACCAATAGTAAATTTTTGGTGAAAAAATCAACAGTTTTGGTCAAAATTGTACTGTCAAATTTTTGACGTGTGCGGCAAATTTCAAAATTTGCCGAGCTCGGCAAATTCGGCAAATCTACTTATTTGAAATTTGCCGCACACTCCTGGTACATACGAGGTAGACGTCTTGCTAACAAGATGCGTTATCAATTATTATTTTCAGAACTGCATCTTCAATATGATAACACAACAACAACTTTCACACAAGAAGATAAGCTTATCGAATTGAGGCCCACATCAGAAGCAAACTATGTGAAATTTTGGTACAATATTGTGAGAAACACGTATTCACAAACACACACAAATGGATCTCCAGTTAAACCATATTTGGTTGCTAATATTGAAAGAACTATAGATACACGACTTGGCGAAGTATTTTTACATAAAAAAGAACGGAGTGAACATTGGGCATCAGTGAGTTTTTCAATTCTGAAAGAAATTATATTAGGTTTTTCATTTTCAGATTGCATGGTTTTTCAATATAGATGTCAAGGGGAAATTAGTTGAAAAAATAATAATTCGTATGTCAGGAATTGAAGAGTTGATTCTTAATTCTGGGACAACTCAAATTGGCGAAAATTTAAATTTAATATCGGTATTTAAAAAGTATGCAGACTGAGAAAATATGCTGATTTTTTAGAAATCTACCAGAATTCCAATAGAACAAAATTTGACGATTGACAATCCCCAATTACAAGTGTTCTTCATAATGGTACACTTTTTTATCAAAATTATCGATATGTGGATTTTTTAAATGAAATTTTTAAGCTACATTGGTCAACAGATGAGAATCAACAGATGGACGCGAGAGCTTTCAAAACTGATCTGGAGGATGGAATAAACTCGGAAAGCTTTTCAGTCGAAGTGTTCTGGAGTAAGTCGATTAGAACATTTGTTGTGATTAGGAATAAGTTGGGAAAATATGTCTTTTAACATTTTACATACTCAAGTTGTTTTTTTTTGTTTATGATATACTATAAGAAACTATGTTTTTTTCAGAATCGAAACAGGATCACAATCAGACTACTATTTCAATCTGAAGCTGAATTTATTTGAAATTTCCATTAATAAATATGAACCAATTTATAGTGTGAAAAAAAAAGAAAGTGTGAAAATGTTGTTCATATAGTCCTTTGAATAAAAATCTGCAATTATAAGCTCCGAATGTCAGCCCGCAGAACACTGTTCTAACCAAGCAGGACCAATTACTCAGCCTAAAAATGCTTTGAAAATAATTCGACAATTCATTAATAATTCACTGCCACGCCTTCTTAACATTCACAAAGTATATATTATGATTGGCATGCACATGAGTTTCCAGAGACTTCACAACCGTCACCCTGTTCAATCGATCTCTTCTGAATAAAATTACAATGGAACCAACAGCATAAATTGGATAGCCAGCATTCACTGAAATTCTTTTTGTAATACGCATTTAAAAAAAATCGTACTATAATTTTGTGAATACTGTTTTTCATTTTTTGTAAACCTTTGTAAGTTGAACCTTTTTTACTAAATCTAGTTTTAGAGTTTTAGTCATTTTAGAATCATTTAAAAAATCCTGAAAAATTAAATTTTCATACACTATAGGCTATAATTCTTAAGTTTGACTCAAGTTTGACAATATATTCGAAAAAATAGGGTTCGGACATTCCGAAATTTCGGAGCTTACATTTTTAGCAACTTACATTCTATCAAAGAAATATAGGTAGTTGTATCAATTTTCTGCCCAATATAAATGATGAATAGTAAAATAGTCATCTGGGCAGTGAGAAAAATTGATTGCAAGTTAGCGAAAACTTTTAAGGTTCTCGTAGATTTTAGATTTTGCTCTAGAGAGTATCGATTTGAAAGTGATGACGTTAATCGTTTCGATCGGAGCTTCTGAAAAAAAATTATTCTTTTTTTTTTAATATTTAAAAATAATTTTCAAGCTCACCTCGTTCTTCCGAAACATGTACTCGAATAATATTCTTCCAAAAATTTGAGTTGCAACTCCCAACGAGTGAATAACTTCAGTACTGCCAAAGACTCCAATTTTAAAAGAAATACAATAATCCATAAAAGGATCCGTGAATGAAAAAGTGGAGAATGAAACAGCTGTCGAGAAAAATCCTATTGAGAGCTGAAAGTCGATGATTTTTATATTTATTTCCTAGAGAACTTTTATCATACCTGCAATATCGCCATAAGTATACCTAATGTGCATCCGGAATGCTCATAACTTTTTGATCTAACTGTGGCAATGTATCTTTCAATGACAAAAGGCACTGTTGTTGCGCTAACTAATCGAATTCCAAATAAATACTGCGATCGGAACACAAAACATCGAATTGTGCTAGCAGCCATATCACAATAGTCAAATACTGCATAGTTATAGAGATCCAAGCCATGGAGAATTATTCTGAAATAAATAACTTCTTCGTTCGATTCGGTTTTGTTCTCAAGTGTAAATTTGAATTTAATTAAATTTTTCTATCAAAGTTTACAAATCTGTAACCAAAAAATTCCTTCGGCGTACCTACTAAAAAAATGAATGAAAAATCCGAACAGATGAACTTGAAATATAATAGTCACATTTATATGAAATAGCCTTGCATTTCTCGACTTCCACAACCAATAACTTGCTACAACAACTACCGGCAACGCAATTAAAGAACACAACAGTTCAAATATTAATGTCAGTTGGACCAAAAGTGATGTAGATATGATCTCCATCATTTGGCAATGCACTTGATAGGAAACCATCTGAAATCATGTTCATTGCCTAATCGGTGTCAGAACTAACTATATACATAGAAAATAAAATCAACCGCCAAGTTTAGAAACGTTATTCTAATTGAAAAATAACAATAACTTAGAAATAATTGTGTTTTGAGCCATAGGTGGTCACAAAAAACAACACCAAAGGTGATCTAAACAACATTGGTGTGAGCGGGTATTATTCGGTAAGTAGCACCTTTTACGTATTTGATGAAAAATGTTTAGCTTCTAAAAATATCAAAGGAAATAAGTTCCGGATCAAAAATCATTACTTTTTCGTTGCAAATTGATTTTTTTCTGAAATAGTGAGAGTGTATGTTATCGATTTTGCTGAGTTCTCAGTATTTAAAAAAGAAAAATTTTGGATTGAATTTTAAACGGAAAATAAAAATAATTATCATAATTTTTGTCTAAACCTGGGACTAAACACAATAGAAGTTTCAACGGGTTTTTGAGTAGTTTGAAAAGGACACTGCCGGCAGAGCAGTACTTAAGTGGTGGGGGCAAGATATGTAGATGGCAATTACTAAAACTTCTCATAGTTGTCAAAATCGAATTTGTTGCAGTTGAAGTTTGAAATAGGATTACGGGTGCTTCATTTGCACCGGGAATGACCAGATTTTCTTTTCACCTTTTTTAAGTTTCAGCATTACATGAGGCTTAAATTTCCGAAAAGCTCAATATTTTCTTGAACGTCAAAATTTTGACAAACTTTATGAAAGTCTATAATAGATTTAGAGTGTTCATAAACGATGTTTGAACATAATTATTAGTCTATTGAGACTAAATTCCTACTAGCGCTACTTCACATTTAAGAATCTCGAAAAAAAAAATTGAAATAAAATTTCAATTTCCAAGACTGCCAAGGTTGCCATTATATATCATGCCTCAAAGCCGAGAAAGCAGTTATTAGAACAAATTTTCAACTATCATTTTGAAAAAATGTGCCTCAACTTGGGTCTGCAATCTTCCCGTTTTCCTTGTGATTTGAGAGAAATTGAACGAATTGATGTGATAGGATTTTTTTTTGGAAATATTACCGTTTCTGATGTAGACTCGCAAGATGTCGGCCGCTCAATCTGTTTTCATAGTTATGATTTAAATCGATTAAAGACATTACACGTTTTTGCATTTGTTTTTTGCTTGTTTCGAAAAACACTTTGTTTTTGATGTAGCCGACCCAAAAATAGACCCGCGTTACAACCCCTACGTCAAATACAATTTCCGGAAACTGCAAGTAAAAGAGAAAATTATTCAGTCTGTGGTTTTCAAGAAACTTGTTCAGACATCACAAATTATCACTAGATTTTGAAAAATATTTAAAATAGATGTTTCAATCTTTCTCATGTGGGTAATAATATGCTTACTCTCTGTTCATTTTAAGAACACTTTGACATTCTTGATGTATTTTACAGAGATATATGTTTTAGACTTTTTAATTTTTTTTGGATGTCACATAACATGTTCAACCAAAGCTACTACTTTTTTAACTGACAGCTCTTTTTATTCGTTTTATTTTCTTTGTATGCTGTTTATTTTGAATGAAATACTATAAGGCTGCCACCAAAAAATGTTCACTCTACAACATTGTGACTAGTTTGAATTTTGGTTTTGAGTTTTCAAAACGCTTCCGTCCGAAAAAAAGCCAAATTATTCCTTTCAATAATCGTCCGCCTGTGTTATCTATTGATCGATTTTTTCAAAGTAGATTAACGTAGCGGAAATAGGGTGGGCGCTAACATTTCCGACCGGCAACATTTGATATTGTTACATCTAACAATATTCTGATAATGAACATGATTTCAGATTAAAAATAGACTATATTCCCCTTTAGCTTTCACGTCCATTCATTTTTAAATATTACGATTTACCACTACAACAACAAAAATAAAGATAAAAGGTTTAAAAAGCGATTCCAGATGTCTTCCTATCAAGAGCATTGCCGAATGATGGAGACCATATCTACATCACTTTCGGTTCAATTGACATTAATATTTCAATTTTTGTGTTCTCTAATTGCATTACCTGTGGTAGTTATAGCAAGTCATTGGCTGTGGAAGTCGAGAAATGCAAGACTGTTTCATATTAATGTGATTATTATATTTCAAGTACATCTTTTTGGATTTTTCATTCATTTTTTTAGTAGGTAAGATGCCGAATAGTGGAGTTGGGCCAAGACGTCAAAACCTATCCCATTGCTCAGATTACACATTTCTCTCAAAACCGGACATTTTGAGCCTGTAACTTGTAAAAAAGCAAAAAAGCCAGAGCCTTGCAAAAAAAGCTTGAAAGGAATAATTTCACAAAACATTAAGTTCTCTCAGAATAATTCTCCATGGCTTGGATCTATATAACTATTCAGTTTACGACTACTGTAATATGCCTGCAAGCACAGTGAGATGTTTTGTGTTCCGAACTCAATATGTACTGGGGATTCGGTTAGTTAGCGCGACTACAGTTCCAGTTATCATTGAAAGATACATCGCCACGATTCGATCACCAAGTTATGAGCACTCTGGATGCACATTGGGTCTACTCATGGCCATATTGCAAGTATGAGAAACGTTTTCGAGAAAACTGCTATAAAATATCTTATACTTTCAGCTTACGATCGGATTTTTCTCGACCGCTTTTACATTCTCCAGTTTTTCATTTGCGGACCCTTTGATGGATTATTGCATTGCTTTTAAAATTGGAATATTTGGCAGCACGGATGTTATTAATTTGACGGGCGTCGCAATTCAAATTTTTGGAAGAATACTGTTTGAGCTCATGTTTCGAAAGAATGAGGTAAAGAAAAAAGAAGAATAATTTGTTCAAATTTAATTTTTTTTTCAGGAACTCCGATCAAAACTACTAACTTCATCACTGTCAAATCGATACTCTTTAGAGCAAAACGTGAAATCTATGGAAACTTTGAAAGTGTTTGCTAATTTACAATCTATTTTCCTTACTGCACAGATGACTATATTTCTTTTCATTCTTTATTTAGGGCTGGCAATTGAAAAAACTACCTACATTTCTTTGATTGAATGTAAGTTTCCGATAAGCTAGCCGTACAAGAACAAAATAATCAGTGGCTTCTCAGTTTTGATGTATATGCATTACAATAAATTTTTCAGTGAATGCTGGCTATCCAATATATGCTGTTGTTTCCATTGTCATTTTATTCAGAAGAGATCGATTGAACAGGGTGAAGCTTGAAAAGTCTTTGGAAGCTCACATGTATGCGGATCAAAATATTTATTTTGTGAATTTCAAGAAGGCCTGGCAATGAGCAAAGAATCCTTGAATTGCTTAAACTCATTCTTAACATTCATATCGGGCTCAACTTTTTTTTGGCAACTCGAATGTATACAGTCTAATAAAGTGAACACTATTAAAGAATGTTATACGCTTAAATGTACATAATTCGCATACCACAACACAGTGGCCCACGTAACCCATAATTTTAACCGAAAATTTTGGAAAATCCTAAATAGTTTGATTTTTATTGAGACAAACTTCTACTGACATTTTATTTTTAAAAATTTGAAAGAAAAGGTTGAAAAATAAATTTTCAAGACTGCAAAGGTTGCAATTATGTATTATCAGTCCTGACTGGAAACCAGTTGTTAGAGAATTTTAACAATTATTTTTGAAGAAATGTGCCTCAACCGAGGTGTGCAATTCATTTGTTCTCTCACTTTTGAATACATGTCTGAATTTTTCAAAAGGAGAGCGTATTAGAAGTTTATGATTTTTATAAAGATTTTTATATTTTTCAAAATGTTTAACTATTATTATTTGCCACATTTGGTGATGTAGAAACATGAGAACTTACATAAAAATAAAAATAACCTTTATAGTGGCAGATGTAAAAATGAAAAATTCCAAAGGGTAAGAACTAAATTCGAGTTTTCTGTTCTGGCCAACTTGATCTCACCCCTCTCCCTGCTCCTATTTTACATTCTTCTCGTTATTATCACCCGCTAAAAAGAGCTAAATCCTTACACGTTTGTGTTTTAGACTTTTTTCAACAAGTCCTAGAAAGGTGCTAATCACCAAATATGCTTACGTTGTGTTGTGTAGATTACATTTTTGTTTCTAGTAACCACCTGAAAAAACAATTACTTCTAACATGAAAAAATGCCGTGATAGTTCATTAGTTCAACCACACTTCAATTATTGTTCACTGCATTTCCTCACGCAGTTAGCCAGGGGCAGTAGTGGGAATTAAATTTTTTGCAGAATTTGTCTAAAATCTGAGATTTTGCCACGTTTTCTCTTTTGGGACACAGTTTTTTTTCAAAGTATAAGCATTTCATGCATATTTTTTCGGACTTTTTATTTATTTTTTTTTTTTTATTATTTGCAAAATTTGGTTCTGTTTTTTTGAAACATTAACCTACCATAAAAAAAAACGTTTTGGTAATTTTTTTAGGATATATATATCATAAGCAAGATACCCACAAATTTTAAATTTCCACTTTTTAATTCTACGATATACCACAACAACAAAATTTTTAAAAAATTTTAAGAAGCGATTGCTAATTGTTCCAGATGTCTTCCTATCGAGAGCATTGCCAAATGATGGAAACCATATCTACATCACTTTTCATCCAAATGACATTAATATTTCAATTTTTGTGTTCTCTAATTGCATTACCTGTGGTAGTTGTAGCAAGTTATTGGTTGTGGAAGTCGAGAAATGGGAAGTTATTTCATATTAATGTGATTATTATATTTCAAGTTCATCTGTTCGGATTTTTTGTTCATTTTTTTAGTAGGTAAGATGCGGAAAAGTAGAGGATTGCCAATTGGAGAATTTTCGTTAAACCCTTTTTAGTATAAAATAATTTTGATTAACTTCTTGTAAAAACGGTTATAACAAATTAATGTTCAAGGCAACTATTTATTTCAGAATAATTCTTCATGGCCTGGATCTTTATAACTATGCAGTATTTGACTACTGTAATATGCCTGCAAGCACAATTCGATGTTTCATACTCCGCACTCAATACGTATTTGGAATGCGGTTAATAAGCGCGACTACAATACCTTTTATTATTGAAAGATACGTCGCCACTGTTAAATCACCAAGTTATGAGCACTCTGGATGCACATTTGGTATACTTATGGCGATATTGCAAGTACGAGAAAAGTTTTTGAGAAAACTGCTATGAAATATTATCAACTTTCAGCTTTCAATTGTGCTCTTTTCAACTGTCTTTTCATTTTCCAGTTTTTCATTTGCGGATCCTTTTATGGATTACTGTATTTCTTTCAAAATTGGAAAGTTTGGCAGCACTGAAGTTATTCATTCATTGGGCGTTGCAACTCAAATTTTTGGAAGAATACTGTTTGAGTATATATTTCAAAAGAATGAAGTGAGTCGTGTGCAAAAAAGTGTCAATAAAATTGTTTTCATATTCAGTCAACTTCAAATTGTTTCAGAAACTCCGCTCGAAACGGTTAACCTCAACGCTTTCAAATCGATACTCTTTGCAGCAAAATATGAAATCAATGGAAACTTTGAAGGTGTTTGCAAACTTACAATCAATTTTTCTTACTGCACAAATGACCATTTTTCTATTCATCCTTTATGTAGGACTATCAATTGAAAAACCTACATACATTTCATTAGTCGAATGTAAGTCTGAAATATGCTGTGCAAAATTGCTCTGGGAATGACAGTGATGACACGACTGTCAAAAATCGTTTTTTACTTTTAAAATTTTTTTTTCAATTTTTGATACTGAAATCTGCAACAATCTTTTAAATCAAAAATTAAAACGTATTACAATACAATTTTCAGTGAATGCTTCCTATCCAATATATGCTGTGGTTTCTATTGTAATTCTGTTCAAAAGAGATCGATCGAGCAGGGTGAAGCTCGAGAAGTCTCTGGAAACTCATGTGCAAGCGGATCAGAGTATTTACTTTGAGAATTTTAAAAAGGCGTGGCAGTGAATTGATAATGAATAGTCATGAATCTTAACATAAATCTGTTGGTATTCTGCAGCTACAACTGAAAATTTGTAAACAAAAGCTCTTGAAAAAATCCAAGTAACTTAAGAATCTTTCAAGATGTTCAAATTTTATTAATATAATCAATTTATAAATTCAAGATTCAAATCACAATTGGCGGCAATTTTTTCTGAATATTGCTGAAGTCGCAGTTCATTATGATGTTGCTGATTCCAACGAAATGCTGAAAAAAAAGAATCTCTCTAGAATATATTTTTGGGGTTCCAATTATTGTAGCAGATGGAATTCTCGTTCTCAAGTTTTTCGGAGCACTCAGCAAAATCTTTGGAATCATAGACAACTGCTTCACAATAGTTTTTAATCATTTTGACATTTTTCTTGTCGGACTGGGTTTCCAGGCCACATTGTATGGTCTCCAGGCAAGAGGTGAGAGAGGTGCAAGACTTTTCAAACTCATTAACTTCGGTCTTATCAGTCATGTCAAGCTCATACATTTTTTCGACGTAGTCCGCCAGTCGCTGGAAAAAGAGTAATAAACGTTAATTTTTTGCTAGCACTATTTAATTTTTATTTAATTTTTATTTAATATTAATTTTTGCTACCACTATTTTATTTTTATTTTATTTTTATTTAATATAATTTTTTGCTTCCATATTATTCAAGTTTCTTTAAACTACTTGAAACATCAAAAAGTCATATTATTATTTTTAAGAAAATTTTTTTTTTTAATTCAATAACTAAAACAAGTTCAGATCTACTATTTTCTGGTTCAAAGTGCACTAATTTGTCGAAAGGCCCGTGTCCACAAATGACGCAGGTTTTGTTTAAAAGTTCATGAATAAATTTGAATATTTTCCTTGTAAAGGTAAAACAAACCAAAAAACAATTAATCGCATGAATTCCATCAGCCGTTGTGCAATTGGAGTCTTTCACTTTTCTAGTAGCCGGACACACACATGCTCCTTCTGCCAAACTCGGAAGCACTGTACTGATGGTGATGAATAGAAGGAACAATTTCATTTTCTGAAAAAAAAACCGAATTTCGTAAAGAGAAATAATTTTTAGATTTTTCGGAAAATCGAAAAATCGAAAATTTCGTTATATTTTTTTTAGATTTTCCGATTACCTCTAAAAAACGGGATGTAGAAAATTCAAGTGCGAAAAAAAACAGCGCACAGTAAAATCAAAGGACGTCTGTTCGATGTGGTCTCTTGTTGCATAAAAGGGTCAACTCCTTGCTGGCCGTCTCTTTTTGCTCCAGATGATCTTATCTTAACCGTGGAGAGAAGGAGATTTAGGGGGTTACAGGAAAGGAACAATAACTATGGTGGGAAGAAACTAGAGAGTACATAGCATTGAGGTTCTTTACAAAAGGGTCAACCCGCTTCAAAAAGTGGGCCGGTGCACTTTTTGTTTTTCTGTAACTGTACAGAAAAGTTGACTCTTCAAAAATATGCTATGGCTCCACTCCAGTACGTTAAAATAATCCTACTCGTATTTCGAAATCATTTTCTATATTAGTCATTCGATTACATTATACATTTTGATTTTTACTCTTCCCAAGTTCATTTTCTTCCCAATATGACGTTAAAATAATAATCCTAGGGAAGATGACATAATGAAAACACTAAGTCACCTGCAATTTTTCATGTAATAGATTACTTATTGAAAGGAACGCCTTTAATGCAAAAACTCCTTTTTCTTTTGTTTTTGTTCGTCATTAAGCTAAGAAAACACATTCTCGTCAAAACTTCCTGATCTTCTGTGACATAATAACCACTGTCTGATATTTTTTTGCTGTTTTGCCCAGCAACCAACTTCACCTCAGGACCATGATCTACATTAGCTGGTACCACCAAAATTTGCCACGTATTTTTGGAATATTCAGCTTTATCATAAACCCAATTTTCATCTACTTGGCTATGACTAAATCTAGATCTCAAATGGGCAAGTACAAGTATTTGTTGATAATCTTTGCAATCTTTGATATTTTGTACTCGATTTCTGAAATCTTAACGCCGATTGTAAGTTAAAATTATTTAGATATGCATTTTTTAGAGAAATAATTCAAATTTTAAATGTTCCAGGGTATAACTGGAAACAAGCATGGGTTTGTGGTTTTTCTAACAGAAGGTCCTTTTTTTGAGCATCCAGAAATTGGTCAACATGTAATGTCAAATCGGTGTGGCTTCATATCACTAAGCTATGCTCTCCTGATAATTCATTTTGTCTACAGATATATGGCTCTGTTTCAGTAAGTTAAGCGCTCGAAGTAGTTTGGCACTTTTCATATTTCAAAATTAAAAGTTCTGCTCGTTTTTCAAATCTGTTTAATTTAATTTTTTAATCCCAAGTACTATTCCAGCGCCGACAAGCTGCCCATATTCTTCCAACCTCTTGGAATAATCATTTCCATAATTTTTCTCCTAATGCACGCGGCTTCTTGGTCAGTAGTGAGTTTGAAACACGCAGGAAGCAACATCATAAAGATATATTTAGATCTGCCAACAATGTCTCGCCGGAAACGAAGAGGTCCGTGAAATCATATCAATAGACTTCTTGGAAAATTTTGGCGCTAATTCAAAATCGTTGCCTATGCTAGCTGCCATCTATTATGTAAGTTTATTCGTAATTTTTAAAGTTTTTCTTTGAAAAATCTCCCAGGACGCCAGTGATTATATTCGTTTTCGTAGCTGGCTGGGAATATTTCTGCTCACAGCATTCTCCTTTTACGCAATGTCAGTCTACATTATTTTGGGATTCAAGGTACTAGACTTTGCTTTTTTGGGGGATGACTAAACATTTTCAGATAATGAGGAAAATCACGTTAATGCAATCGACAAACAAGCTCAGCAAAAACAGCATCCGTCTACAAAAACAACTGTTTCAGACATTAATTATCCAGGTCAGAATTGAAATTCGTCATTTTAATCAAAAATCATCGAGCTACGTTTTCTGATTTCAGACGTGTATCCCAATCATTGGTAGTTTCCTGCCTACCGTGATCTCTTGGTACGCGCCAATTTTCGGGGTCAACATGGAATGGTGGAATATGAATGTGGCCACAGTTGCAATGGCGGCATTTCCGTTTATCGACCCACTTGCGGTGATCTACCTAATTCCGAGCTACCGCAACGCAATTTTGAGGAAAAGAGGGAATATAGTAGATGACAGTTCTCATGTCAAAACCAGGCAATCTTCGAGGATGCAGTCATATGCTTTTAGTTCTTAAATTGATTGTTCCAAATAAAAACTTTACAAATTTGAAAATTGTTTTGAAATTTTTAGCTTCGATTGTTCATACACCATAAATTTTTTGTTGTTTTTTTAGAAATTTTCAATAAAAGCACTTTTTTTTCGAACGAATCTGAATTATTGACGTTTCAAAAGAAATTGTTGAAATTGGACTTGCGATCCCTGTTTTTTAAAGGTTTGTCAACGTCAAGTATGTAAATAATATGGGTAAACTTTTTACAGTAGAAATTGTTTTGCTAGAGCCCCAAGTTGTTGAGTTGTGCTCATTGAAAATTTATTAAAAAATCACTAAAAATCGAGAAGCGAAGAAAAATTCAAAAATGAATATTTAAACGTTTAATAAATTTTTAAAAGCTGCTGTAAAGCTGAAAAAAATAAAGCAATCAAGAGCAAAATATAAATTTATTTTTTAATGAAGTTTAATCAAAAAAAAATTGCCTAATCAAATTTGCATTCCCGTGCAAGTGAGTGACGTCATTTTCACATTTTTTGGCTAATTTGTTCGGTTTTTCATAGATTAAAAATTAAAAAACACCGTTTGTCAATTTTTCAAATTTTTTTCCGTGAAAAAAACTTGTCAACCAAAAAGAAATTGGCCTACAAATTGGCGGTTTATTATTTACCAGCCGCTGACCGCGCCTCCGGCGCGGCCAACGACTGGTGACTATCACAATAATTTTTTGAAAATGTCTCAACAGTAAAATAATTTGAAACTTAAAACGCTAAATGTATGTATATCATAGTTTACAATTGAGTGACATTCATATCAAGAAATTGAAGCTGAAACACAATTCGAAATAAATTATCAAGCTTTCAAAAAATTCCACATGTTTATAAGTAGAAAACGCCTACACTCGCAATATTAACCCCACAAACTCCCAAACCAATACCTCTTCTGTAGACAAAAACTCAATTTTTCTTCAATTACAGTAACCCTACCGTATACTTACAGTACTCCTACAGTACCACTACAGTACCTTGGCATTATCCCTCACCAACTTCCAACCCAATACCTCTTCTGTAGACAAAAACTCAATTTTTCCTAAACTACAGTAACCCTACCGTATACCTACAGTACTCCTACAGTACCACTACAGTACCTTGGCATTATCCCTCACCAACTTCCAACCCAATACCTCTTCTGTAGACAAAAACTCAATTTTTCCTAAACTACAGTAACCCTACCGTATACCTACAGTACTCCTACAGTACCACTACAGTACCTTGACATTATCCATCACCAACTTCCAACCCAGTACCTCTTCTGTAGACAAAAACTCAATTTTTCCTAAACTACAGTAACCCTACCGTATACCTACAGTACTCCTACAGTACCACTACAGTACCTTGGCATTATCCCTCATCAACTTCCAACCCAATACCTCTTCTGTAGACAAAAACTCAATTTTTCCTAAACTACAGTAACCCTACCGTATACCTACAGTACTCCTACAGTACCACTACAGTACCTTGACATTATCCATCACCAACTTCCAACCCAATACCTCTTCTGTAGACAAAAACTCAATTTTTCCTAAACTACAGTAACCCTACCGTATACCTACAGTACTCCTACAGTACCACTACAGTACCTTGGCATTATCCCTCACCAACTTCCAACCCAGTACCTCTTCTGTAGACAAAAACTCAATTTTTCCTAAACTACAGTAACCCTACCGTATACCTACAGTACTCCTACAGTACCACTACAGTACCTTGACATTATCCATCACCAACTTCCAACCCAGTACCTCTTCTGTAGACAAAAACTCAATTTTTCCTAAACTACAGTAACCCTACCGTATACCTACAGTACTCCTACAGTACCACTACAGTACCTTGGCATTATCCCTCATCAACTTCCAACCCAATACCTCTTCTGTAGACAAAAACTCAATTTTTCCTAAACTACAGTAACCCTACCGTATACCTACAGTACTCCTACAGTACCACTACAGTACCTTGACATTATCCATCACCAACTTCCAACCCAATACCTCTTCTGTAGACAAAAACTCAATTTTTCCTAAACTACAGTAACCCTACCGTATACCTACAGTACTCCTACAGTACCACTACAGTACCTTGACATTATCCATCACCAACTTCCAACCCAATACCTCTTCTGTAGACAAAAACTCAATTTTTCCTAAACTACAGTAACCCTACCGTATACCTACAGTACTCCTACAGTACCACTACAGTACCTTGGCATTATCCCTCATCAACTTCCAACCCAATACCTCTTCTGTAGACAAAAACTCAATTTTTCCTAAACTACAGTAACCCTACCGTATACCTACAGTACTCCTACAGTACCACTACAGTACCTTGACATTATCCATCACCAACTTCCAACCCAATACCTCTTCTGTAGACAAAAACTCAATTTTTCCTAAACTACAGTAACCCTACCGTATACCTACAGTACTCCTACAGTACCACTACAGTACCTTGACATTATCCATCACCAACTTCCAACCCAATACCTCTTCTGTAGACAAAAACTCAATTTTTCCTAAACTACAGTAACCCTACCGTATACCTACAGTACTCCTACAGTACCACTACAGTACCTTGACATTATCCCTCACCAACTTCCAACTCAATACCTCTTCTGTAGACAAAAACTCAATTTTTCCTAAACTACAGTAACCCTACCGTATACCTACAGTACTCCTACAGTACCACTACAGTACCTTGACATTATCCATCACCAACTTCCAACCCAGTACCTCTTCTGTAGACAAAAACTCAATTTTTCTTCAATTACAGTAACCCTACCGTATACTTACAGTACTCCTACAGTACCACTACAGTACCTTGGCATTATCCCTCACCAACTTCCAACCCAATACCTCTTCTGTAGACAAAAACTCAATTTTTCCTAAACTACAGTAACCCTACCGTATACCTACAGTACTCCTACAGTACCACTACAGTACCTTGACATTATCCATCACCAACTTCCAACCCAATACCTCTTCTGTAGACAAAAACTCAATTTTTCCTAAACTACAGTAACCCTACCGTATACCTACAGTACTCCTACAGTACCACTACAGTACCTTGGCATTATCCCTCACCAACCTCCAACCCAATACCTCTTCTGTAGACAAAAACTCAATTTTTCCTAAACTACAGTAACCCTACCGTATACCTACAGTACTCCTACAGTACCACTACAGTACCTTGACATTATCCATCACCAACTTCCAACCCAATACCTCTTCTGTAGACAAAAACTCAATTTTTCCTAAACTACAGTAACCCTACCGTATACCTACAGTACTCCTACAGTACCACTACAGTACCTTGACATTATCCATCACCAACTTCCAACCCAATACCTCTTCTGTAGACAAAAACTCAATTTTTCCTAAACTACAGTAACCCTACCGTATACCTACAGTACTCCTACAGTACCACTACAGTACCTTGACATTATCCATCACCAACTTCCAACCCAATACCTCTTCTGTAGACAAAAACTCAATTTTTCCTAAACTACAGTAACCCTACCGTATACCTACAGTACTCCTACAGTACCACTACAGTACCTTGACATTATCCATCACCAACTTCCAACCCAGTACCTCTTCTGTAGACAAAAACTCAATTTTTCCTAAACTACAGTAACCCTACCGTATACCTACAGTACTCCTACAGTACCACTACAGTACCTTGGCATTATCCCTCATCAACTTCCAACCCAATACCTCTTCTGTAGACAAAAACTCAATTTTTCCTAAACTACAGTAACCCTACCGTATACCTACAGTACTCCTACAGTACCACTACAGTACCTTGACATTATCCATCACCAACTTCCAACCCAATACCTCTTCTGTAGACAAAAACTCAATTTTTCCTAAACTACAGTAACCCTACCGTATACCTACAGTACTCCTACAGTACCACTACAGTACCTTGGCATTATCCCTCACCAACTTCCAACCCAATACCTCTTCTGTAGACAAAAACTCAATTTTTCCTAAACTACAGTAACCCTACCGTATACCTACAGTACTCCTACAGTACCACTACAGTACCTTGACATTATCCATCACCAACTTCCAACCCAATACCTCTTCTGTAGACAAAAACTCAATTTTTCCTAAACTACAGTAACCCTACCGTATACCTACAGTACTCCTACAGTACCACTACAGTACCTTGACATTATCCCTCACCAACTTCCAACCCAATACCTCTTCTGTAGACAAAAACTCAATTTTTCCTAAACTACAGTAACCCTACCGTATACCTACAGTACTCCTACAGTACCACTACAGTACCTTGACATTATCCATCACCAACTTCCAACCCAGTACCTCTTCTGTAGACAAAAACTCAATTTTTCTTCAATTACAGTAACCCTACCGTATACTTACAGTACTCCTACAGTACCACTACAGTACCTTGGCATTATCCCTCACCAACTTCCAACCCAATACCTCTTCTGTAGACAAAAACTCAATTTTTCCTAAACTACAGTAACCCTACCGTATACCTACAGTACTCCTACAGTACCACTACAGTACCTTGGCATTATCCCTCACCAACTTCCAACCCAATACCTCTTCTGTAGACAAAAACTCAATTTTTCCTAAACTACAGTAACCCTACCGTATACCTACAGTACTCCTACAGTACCACTACAGTACCTTGACATTATCCATCACCAACTTCCAACCCAGTACCTCTTCTGTAGACAAAAACTCAATTTTTCCTAAACTACAGTAACCCTACCGTATACCTACAGTACTCCTACAGTACCACTACAGTACCTTGACATTATCCATCACCAACTTCCAACCCAATACCTCTTCTGTAGACACTCAATTTTTCCTAAACTACAGTAACCCTACCGTATACCTACAGTACTCCTACAGTACCACTACAGTACCTTGACATTATCCATCACCAACTTCCAACCCAATATCTCTTCTGTAGACAAAAACTCAATTTTTCCTAAACTACAGTAACCCTACCGTATACCTACAGTACTCCTACAGTACCACTACAGTACCTTGACATTATCCATCACCAACTTCCAACCCAATACCTCTTCTGTAGACAAAAACTCAATTTTTCCTAAACTACAGTAACCCTACCGTATACCTACAGTACTCCTACAGTACCACTACAGTACCTTGACATTATCCATCACCAACTTCCAACCCAGTACCTCTTCTGTAGACACTCAATTTTTCCTAAACTACAGTAACCCTACCGTATACCTACAGTACTCCTACAGTACCACTACAGTACCTTGACATTATCCATAACCAACTTCCAACCCAATACCTCTTCTGTAGACAAAAACTCAATTTTTCCTAAACTACAGTAACCCTACCGTATACCTACAGTACTCCTACAGTACCACTACAGTACCTTGACATTATCCATCACCAACTTCCAACTCAATACCTCTTCTGTAGACAAAAACTCAATTTTTCCTAAACTACAGTAACCCTACCGTATACCTACAGTACTCCTACAGTACCACTACAGTACCTTGGCATTATCCCTCACCAACCTCCAACCCAATACCTCTTCTGTAGACAAAAACTCAATTTTTCCTAAACTACAGTAACCCTACCGTATACCTACAGTACTCCTACAGTACCACTACAGTACCTTGACATTATCCATCACCAACTTCCAACCCAGTACCTCTTCTGTAGACACTCAATTTTTCCTAAACTACAGTAACCCTACCGTATACCTACAGTACTCCTACAGTACCACTACAGTACCTTGACATTATCCATCACCAACTTCCAACTCAATACCTCTTCTGTAGACAAAAACTCAATTTTTCCTAAACTACAGTAACCCTACCGTATACCTACAGTACTCCTACAGTACCACTACAGTACCTTGACATTATCCATCACCAACTTCCAACCCAATACCACTTCTGTAGACAAAAACTCAATTTTTCCTAAACTACAGTAACCCTACCGTATACCTACAGTACTCCTACAGTACCACTACAGTACCTTGACATTATCCATCACCAACTTCCAACCCAGTACCTCTTCTGTAGACAAAAACTCAATTTTTCCTAAACTACAGTAACCCTACCGTATACCTACAGTACTCCTACAGTACCACTACAGTACCTTGACATTATCCATCACCAACTTCCAACCCAATACCTCTTCTGTAGACACTCAATTTTTCCTAAACTACAGTAACCCTACCGTATACCTACAGTACTCCTACAGTACCACTACAGTACCTTGACATTATCCATCACCAACTTCCAACCCAATATCTCTTCTGTAGACAAAAACTCAATTTTTCCTAAACTACAGTAACCCTACCGTATACCTACAGTACTCCTACAGTACCACTACAGTACCTTGACATTATCCATCACCAACTTCCAACCCAATACCTCTTCTGTAGACAAAAACTCAATTTTTCCTAAACTACAGTAACCCTACCGTATACCTACAGTACTCCTACAGTACCACTACAGTACCTTGGCATTATCCCTCATCAACTTCCAACCCAATACCTCTTCTGTAGACAAAAACTCAATTTTTCCTAAACTACAGTAACCCTACCGTATACCTACAGTACTCCTACAGTACCACTACAGTACCTTGACATTATCCATCACCAACTTCCAACCCAATACCTCTTCTGTAGACAAAAACTCAATTTTTCCTAAACTACAGTAACCCTACCGTATACCTACAGTACTCCTACAGTACCACTACAGTACCTTGGCATTATCCCTCATCAACTTCCAACCCAATACCTCTTCTGTAGACAAAAACTCAATTTTTCCTAAACTACAGTAACCCTACCGTATACCTACAGTACTCCTACAGTACCACTACAGTACCTTGACATTATCCATCACCAACTTCCAACCCAATACCTCTTCTGTAGACAAAAACTCAATTTTTCCTAAACTACAGTAACCCTACCGTATACCTACAGTACTCCTACAGTACCACTACAGTACCTTGACATTATCCATCACCAACTTCCAACCCAGTACCTCTTCTGTAGACAAAAACTCAATTTTTCCTAAACTACAGTAACCCTACCGTATACCTACAGTACTCCTACAGTACCACTACAGTACCTTGGCATTATCCCTCATCAACTTCCAACCCAATACCTCTTCTGTAGACAAAAACTCAATTTTTCCTAAACTACAGTAACCCTACCGTATACCTACAGTACTCCTACAGTACCACTACAGTACCTTGACATTATCCATCACCAACTTCCAACCCAATACCTCTTCTGTAGACAAAAACTCAATTTTTCCTAAACTACAGTAACCCTACCGTATACCTACAGTACTCCTACAGTACCACTACAGTACCTTGACATTATCCATCACCAACTTCCAACCCAATACCTCTTCCAACTACAGACTACAGAGTTCAAAGACCAAAGATCAAAGATCAAACTACATAGGGACAGAAGGACACGCGCTTTATATATAGTAAATGATTTGTATGTTTTTTCTTTGGAAAAGTGTCTGAAAATTTACAAACATGTATTAAATTTAGAACAAAAAATCCAGAAAAATCATGATTTTAGCCAGAAAACGCGAAAATATAAAAAATGACGTCACTCATTTGCGTGGGAATTTAAATTCAGTTTGGCCACATTTTGATATAGGCAAAATTCAAAAAAAATGTTAAAAACTTTTTAACAGTTTATTCGGTCATGACGGTCGTTTTTCTGCCATTTAAAGTGAATTTCAATCGAACACAAGTGTCTTGACTGACAATATTCATGAAATAATCTTCTAATATACCGTAAATGTTTTCAACAAAAAAATCATCAATTAAAATAATATTTATTAGGTATGTACATTCCGAAAGCTCGACAAGAGGAACAGGCAGTATTCAAAAAACAACACTCTAATAAGATTACAAAAACATTGTTTTTAGTTATTAAATTTGTGATATTAAAATTATTTGCAAAAACTTTTCTTTTAAAAAAACTGAGAAAGAATGCCGGGAACTTGAGATCAATGGGATGATGATGGTGAGAAAGAAGAGGTAAAAGCTCATGAGAAAAAACTAATTTTAACGACTACAAGTATTGTGGAAAGTTGGTCCTGAAGAGGTAGATGTGCGGGGATCACAAATATTAAATATGCATTTCTTGAGCACTACAGCTTGTCAGGAATGCCTCCGTAAAGATGGTTGTGTCGGAGACTTGTGTTGTAGAATTGTGAGGATGACATGTCAGATTTAGCGTAAAGTATGTCTGCCGGTTGGTATTTGGGTAAAGATCGGGAGGAACCTAAAATTATTAAATTAATAAAACTTGTTTAAACTCAAGCTAGATTCAACTTACCCAAACAGCAAATAGCATTTTTCCACGACGATAGAGTTTTGGTGCTGCACACCCAAAATCCGGACGTCCATCCCAAAATGCACATACAGCAAGTTTTGATAAGGGAGATGATCAGTGAGGAGTCGCCTGAAAATTTAAAATTTATGAAGAATAATAGGGGGGGGGGGGGGGGTTCAAATTTCAGAAAAAAAATTTGGCGAGAAATTTAAAATTTTTGAAAAAAAATTATTGACACTAATTTAACATTTTTTGAGGAAAAAAATTTGGCGGAAATTCAAATTTTCTGAGAAACTTTTTGACAGTAAATTTAAATTTTTTTCTGAGAAAAATTTTAGCTGGAAGTTCGAATTTTTGAAAAGGAAATGTGGAAAGAAATTCACAATTTTTGAGGCAAAATTTTGCGGAAAAATTAAACTTTTTGAATAATTTTTATCATGAAATTCTAAATTTCAGAGAATATTTTTGGCGGTAAATTCAATTTTTTCGAAATAAAATATTGGCGGTAAAATCAAATTTTTAAAAAAATGTTTGCGGAAAATTTGAATTTTTGAGAAAAAATGTTTGGTGGAATTAAACAAATTTTTGGGAAAATTTTTAGAAAACTCGTTTTTTAATTTTCTAAAAACAATTTTAGCGAGCAACTGAAATTTTTTAATGTGAAAAAAATGTTTACTGGGAAATTTAGATCAAAAATTGTTATAGTTTAAAAAAAAACTCACCGATAGTTTGCTTTGGCGAGCATGAGCACAACTGCGATTGCTCCCATAATGATCGATGATTCTGCTCGTAGAATAGAACACAGATAATCAATAACGATGGAATTGTGTAGAGCAATGAGAAAATCCCGATTTTGCTCATCAACTGCGTGATTTTATGGGCACTCTCCAGTGAAGGATGTTGCTTTTGTACTTCGTTTCTGATACTCCACAAATTGCAGAATCCGATTACCAAGAACAAAACTCCAACGATGAAATATACGAGCAATGGGAAAAGCACAAAGATTCGTTGGAATTGTAGATCAGTATTTCCCACGTAGCAGATTCCAGTTATCGGATCACCATCGATCGCATTAAAAACTATTACCAATACAGTTTGAATAGCGGGAAGGCACCATCCGACCACGTGGAAATGGAATGAGAACGAGGAAATCGCTTCGGGGGACCACTTTGAAGCGGCCGACAGCACCCAGGTTAGCGAAAGGATCACCCACCAAACCGAGGCAGCCATTCCGAAGAAATAGGTGAGCAGGAAAACGACGAAGCACAAGGATCCAGAGTTATCATCAGCCCCCTTAATCCTCATCGAGTCGCATGCGATCTCCTCGTGGCCCACGAAATATCGAATCATGAATCCGACGGCAACCATGAGCTGACAGAATGCCAACATGAAGATCGGACGTTCGGGGTATTGGAATCGATCGGTCTCGATAAGGAATGTGAGGAATGTGAAGGAGGCTAGCACGCAGCATGTGATGCTCCAGAACGCCATCCAGTTGCTCACCAGGCTATGACTCTCGGCCAACGCTGGGGAATGGCATGAGTAGGCGCAATTTGTTACATTTCCAACTTTGGACTTTTCAGATGCCACAAACTGGAACGGTTGGTTACAAGTGCACTGACACTCGCTGGGACCGGCTATTACTTCATTGTCGATCTTGGAAATTCCGACTTCTGGGCCATCTGGACTATAGTTATGATTTTGATTTTGATTCTGGTTCTGATTCTTATGATGATGCCCCTTGTGCTGCTTCTTTGGTGTATCTGGTGGAGCTGCACAGATGTTCCCAGTCGACATCTGATCCGACATCTTTGGCAGCGCCTCGCAAGACAGTGTCTCGGGCCATCTGAATCCGTACTTGGCCATTATTGGACTGCACTTGCTGCGTGCCTCCACACAAAGTTCCATGCACGGGAGAATTGGTTTGTCGTAGTTTTCCTGGCAGATCGGGGTGTACATTGTGCAGAGGAAGAATTTGAGATGTTGGAAACAACCGACCTGGAAATATAAATTTTTTTTTGATTTTTGGAAGAAGGTAAGTTTTTCAAATTTACTTTTTTCTTGATTTTTGCGAAAAAAATTGTGAATTTGTCGTAATTTAGAGCCTAATTCAATTTTGCGTTTTTGCAAATTTTGAGCGCGAAATTTAAATTTGGATTTTATTTAATTTAGCTCAAAATTTAAATCTAATTTTTTTTCAACAACTTTGGCACTAAATTAAGGTTCACATTTTTTTAGTATATAACAAATTTAAATTTATAATCTTGTTTAAATTTTAGCGCCAAATTAAAATTTTAATTTTTAAATTTTTGGCGGAAATTTCAAATTCAGATTTTTTTAAATTTTTGGTGTGATATAAAAATTTCAATTTTATTTAAAATTTAGGGTTGAGTTTTTTCAAAAATTTGGCGCAAAACTCATTCTGAAAAATTTAAATTTTCAGCGCGAAATTCATATTCGGATTTTTTTTTCGAAAATTTTAGCGCCAAGTTAATTTTTTTTTCAATTTAGCGCAAATTCTAAATTTGGTGTCTTTCGAATTTTTAGCGCGAAATTCAAAATTTCTCAATTTGTGGTGCAATATTCAATTTTTGTTTTTTTCATTATTGCAAAAAATATTTCCTCATAGAAAATTGTTTAAAAAACTCACCTCCACCAGCGGATAAAATTGATGAACTTCCAATCCGGCTTCTTCCTGTTTTTCATGTCCATAACTATTCGGGAACGATGTCATATTGTAGCCAATACCTTTGCATAGAGGAATTGTGATTTGCTCACATTTTTGACGTTTTCCAAAAAGAGCCCCACAGGAGCCAAGCAATAGGAACAGCACGCTGATCCGGAGTAGCATATCTAGAAATAAAATGTTAATTTTGAAGTTAAAGATATTAGAAAAGGTATAAAGAAAAAGGAAAGAACAAAAAGAAAAACAAAAAAAAAGATAAATGAAATTTGAGATTTAAGTAGCTGAAGGTGGAGGAGAATAAGAAGACAGGAAAAGTACAAAGGATGCGCTTCCTCCTGAGGAGGGAGGATCGGTGTCAAGTTACGGGAGTTCTTAGAGAAAATGATCCGTTAAAACACAAAAAAATCAATATCCACGTAGCAAAACTGTGATCGCTTATCACTATTTACCGAGTACTACTACTATCATGACACAATACACACAAGAGCTTTGACCTAACATCCAGTGATCAGCTATCGGATCGGTATCAAAAATATAAGAGAGAGAGAGATACCCAAAGAGCACTTTTTCATCATACAGAGCATCAAAAGCATCAAAAAACCAGTAAGGGGAAACGATTTTTTTGCGGGAAATAGTGGAGGATATGTGGAGAGAGTGTTTGCAGGCACTCGAAAAATATATCCAACCAAGATATATCGGAAAGGTCTTTATCAAATTAGATATGTTTTTAGCTAAATTCTCTATATTTAGATCTGGGATGAAATCTGAAAAAAGAATATACAAATTTATGAAAATGAGAAATAAATAAGGCTCAGGATACGAGAATTTTGTTACGTGCTGGGGTATGTAACCTAGTTGTGCAAGCATAGGGGTCTCAAACGGAACACGAATGGAATTCAAGGGGTGTCAGGTTGCATAAGAAGAGCCTAGAAAGAGGAGATATGTTTTGACTCTACCACCTCCAACCAACAACTACTGAAGTTATGTACATATATATGAATGAGCTGGGGGAGATGGAAAGGGGGAGGAGAGAAGAGTGTGCAAATAGGGGAGGGCAAAGTGGTGGCTGGCAAGGAGTTGGAAAATTTTGGAAGGTGCTAAAAGGAGGAGGTGACCCCCACTGTGAGCAACAACAGGTGGAATGGAGGATGGGTTAGAGATGTGGATAGGGCTGAAATTATTATAGGTGGAGTAGCGCCAGTAGGGAAAGTGTTAAAACTACTGACTTGGTGCCAAAATAGCCGAATATTAAGATAAAACGTTTCAAAAACTTTTTGAAAATTTTTTATTTACTGGCAAAAAATGACAATTACTCAATAGGCAAAAACTCATAATTTTGGAAATCGATCAAAATAAATTTTTTGCCCTACATTTTCATACTTTAATTTTGTTTTATTTGTTTGTATTAAAACATTGTAGGGGTCGGAACATGCGACCGGAAATTATTTTTTTAAAAAAATTTTAAAGAGTATTGGCATGTGTTTTTAAAATGACCAAAAATTACAGTAAAAGCTTTTAAAAAATTTTTTTGGAATTTCTTAATGCACTGAAATAATTGGAACAAATTGCATATTTTTCTTCAATTTTTATATTTTAATTGTTTTTTTTATTAATTGTGGAAATTTCCCAAAAGGTACACATTTTTTAAAAATTTGGCAATTTACGAAAACTGACTGGAATCTTTCAAAAATCTATATTTTTTGTAGTGTTTTTACTGATGTTTGGTCATGTTAGACAACCTTCAAATAATTTTAATTTTAAAATCGCAAATCCTGAAAACTACTAGAAAAAAAGTTCCGACTCTACGAAAAGTTGATTAAAAATTAAAAATGTACTGATAAATTATACAAAAATTTAGAATTTTTCCGATACAAAAACAAGTTTTCGAAAGTATAATTTGTTTTTGAAATTAAAGAAAATTCTTTTTTTAAAACTATTTTTAAAAAAGTTAAAAATGTGAATAAATTCAGAAAAATATTCAAAAAATGGTACAAAATGTTGAAAACAAATATATCCAAACGTCACCGACCTTCTAAAAAAAAGGAGCAAAGTTCCAGGAAAACTAAAAAATTTAGAAACTTTGCAATCATTGCAATTATTATTACAAGGAGTTTATAATACCGGAACAAAACATAGAATTTCAGTTCAAAATTATGCACATCTACTAAATTATAAGTATGTACCAAACTAGCATATATGCCAAAAATCAATGCCAAATTTGGCAGGTGCGCTAAATTTCCAGACAGGTGTATGCGAAATTGGCAGGTGTCTATAACTAGGTGCTACTTGGATTTTCAGAAGGTTTGCAGCATGAGCTGGGAACATTTTTAATTTCTAGAATAGAAGGATAGTTTTTGAAAATCTGAACATTTTTGGTAGCAATTTCGAAACTGGAAATTTAAAAATCAAACATATTTTGAAATTCGAATTTCGCAGTTTCAAATCTACCAACTTATTTTCCAAAATAGGATTATAACAGTGACTGGATTGACCTTGCGTTCTCATTTCTCACACACAGAAATTTCGGAACAATGCGTTAGTCCGCATGGTTGGAGACTTATTGACTAACGGAAGAGAGTACTGTAATGACGTGGCATTGTAGTGGTCCGTATTTGTCAACGGAAGGAGGTAAGAACGTGTCTAATGACACCTAGAGTGCAAAAGTATGGGAATAAGAGGGTTGAAAGAGGGAAAATGTTTATAAATGGGAGCAAGTTGGGATACATTTTGGGAGCAAGAAGTATAAACTAACTTCTTATTGGACACAGATGTCGAGAAAAGAACTTGCAAAAATTTTAACCTTGGCAATTTTTAATTTGAGAGAATTGAAGTTTTGTAGTAGAGTTTCTGAAATTTCAGATGAAATTTTGTTCATGAAACACAATCTGAAGGTCAAAAAAACCTCTAAAAATCAAAAAATTGACCCAAAGTTGATTGAAGAGAAATTCAAAAATTTAGATTAGAAATAATGTATAATATAATTTTCATATATTTGCAATTCCAAAATAGAGCTTTTGTATAATATTTGCGAAAATATCTTTCAGATTCCAACTACATACTTCAAGCACTCACAAAAATCTGTAAAAATTCAAAATTCTTTTAAAATTGGAAAAACCTCACATGTAATAACTTTTTGGAAGTCTAAAAAAATTCATTTTAATTATTTTAGAAATATTTTTTCCAAAATAAAATTTCAATATCAAAACCCGAAAATCTCATTAACGAAAAAAATTAAACACAACAACGAAAACCCTTCTAAATCCTCTATTTTTTCGAGTCTACCAAATAATGTAATCTCGAGAACAAATACAATGATATCTTGGGTAAGTTGCATAACACTACGAGCAGCTGGTACCATGCACCTCTGCGAACAGACGGGATGGAACAATAGGTGAACATGAACATAGACTACTGACGGGGGGAGAAGAACTTTGTCTACACACTAATTTGCATAAAATATGTTAGTACTTTAGTGGGGTTTTGCAAAGAAAGGGGGACAGCAATTATGTACTTTTCATCAAGATTTGTTTGGAAAGATTTTCTACCAATTTTCAAAAATTGTGACAAGTTTTCAAAAATCTAGAACAAAAATATAGCTCTCACCGCAATAGTTTTATAACTAGGAGCCAGGGGACCAAGATAAGCCACGCCCCAAAAATGGTCAAGTATTCTCAGAAATTTTATTTTTGGAAAACATTGCTTGTAGCCACTTTGTGGGCATGATCAGCAAATTTAAAAGTTTTAGAAATTGTTTGGTGTCAACCTAAAGATTAAGATTTACAATTACTAACATTTTGAATTAAATTTTTTTAATTTAGTTCCTAATTTTTAATTTACTTTCCACTTTTTATTTTCAATTAAAACGTTAAGTCTCAAACTTGAAAAAACATTTGCGTTAAAAATTTCTGGAATTTCTAAAATTCCAGAAAAGCTAAATTTTTACTTTCAGGAAAAAAGACTCAGACAATTTTTGTACAATAGAATAATAATACAAATGATTGAAAATACACAATTTTTATCTAAATTTCTTGTTCTAAATTTTTTTGTCCTGAATATTTTCCCTTATGCCAAACAAATATTTTGAAAAAGTAGTAAAATAGTAAAACTTTTTTTTTGCAAAAAGCGCAACAAGACGCTGAATGGGTACTATAGGTGAAAATTATGATGAATAGAAAAAGAAGACGGACGGAGCAAAAAGGAGAGGATGCCAGTGCGTTGAAGCATGAACGAAGAAGCACAAGAGACATGAAAAGCAACGTGAATTTTGAATTCTAGTAGAGATGTAGGGGGTAAGGGAATTTGGAATTCTAGAATAAGAAAATGTCGTCTAGAGGTCTCCAGCTGTGAGAGCACCAAGAGTGAGACATCTGACCTGTTGGGTGGCAGAAGAATGGGACTATTAAACGGTCCAATTACAGACAGATGACCAGGTGAAAGTGGGGGTAGAGGAGCGTGGGAATCGGAATTTGAGCCGGAAAAAAGCGAAAATAAAATCCTAGAAACAATTGTGAAAGAAAACCTGTTCCAAATTGTAAGAATTTTGCCCAAATTCTTTTTAACAGCTAACAGCTGTAAGATAATTAAGCGAGCGTTTGGAGCTTCGAAATAAAACAATTTTTTTGAATTTTCAGAACACTTGGAAACTATAAAGTTTATGAGCTAGTTTTTCAGATTTTTGAAAAAAAATCAGCATTTTTTCTGAATTCCTCCGAAGTTTTTTTAAATGGTTTTTTGCGTTAAATTATAGTAAAAAATTTTCTAATTTTATAATAATTTTTCCAAAAATTTTGAGAAAAAAATTTAAAAATCGCTAGAAAAATTTGAGATTTTTAAAAAAAAAAAAAAAATAGCCAATAAATGGGCGGCTCTTGGTGAAATCATCGGAGTAATTTGGTAGTTTTAGAATAAGATAACATTTCAAAATTTGAAAAAAAAAATTTACGAGAAAAAATCAGAAATGTGCTGAAAAAATCATAAATTTTTAAAAGTGGGTGTGCTATTTTTGCTAAATTTTAAAAAATTCATATAAAGTTTCGAAAATATTTGTAAATTTTTCTTCAGAATAATTTTTTCAATAAGCTTTTATTTAAACCTAGTAGACATTTTCACCATCCAAATACCCCAATTAAAGCTTTCAAACTTCCACCCCTACATCCCTTAATTATGACGTACCAAATAATTATGCTCCAACTTCCCCAAATCCACGTAATAAACGTGCTGTTAGTTGCGTAAGGATGCTCCCACCTGCCCCATGGAATTTGTGCTCCCTGGGAGCTAATAACTACTAATTGTCGTACAGAACATGACAGATGTATGTATGTGGAGAGATGTTTATTTTGATAGGAGATTTGACAGGGGATAGGTGAGAAGGGATTAGTGATGTACATTTGACCGGATTACCGGTTGAGGACTACTGTGTGTTTGTGTGTGAATTGGGTGACAGAACACACATGTTAACCTCAAATGGAACTTGAAATTGACAGCAGGAAAAGTTACCACTAAAAGTTAAAAAATTTGGGTGAAATTGGTTTGAATTTTTATTTTCAAAGTTTGTTTTTAAAACAGTATGCATGGAATTTCAAAGCCACAGAAAATAATGCAAAAATTAAAACAAATTAAACTTTATCCAAAAAATTTAATTCTAAAAATGTAGGAAATCAAACAGTTTTTCAAATGATCGTTTGCTTCAAAATTCTATGAACTACTACTACTTCAAAGTGGAGTGGGACATGCCATGGCGTGATGTCAATGAATTTTTAAAAGCGGTCAGAATTTCGTGAAAAGTTGGTCAACGGAGTTGTTTTTTTTTTCAACTAAATGGTTCCAATAACTTTGGCAAGCCAGCAGACCTAAAATATTTGACAATAATTTTTTGGCGGCTCGCTGTGAAAATTGAGCACGTTCACATTTGGTCTGGATCATAATTAGAGAGCTCCAAAAAAATGAACAAAAGGAGAAAGGATGTGCATGAACGGAGAGCAGACACTATTATATTAACAGGTAGGTATAATTAGTGAGAAAATTGAGAGGTGTGTACTTCCCGCTGAGCATCTGGAGGTGGGGCAGTGGGGGATGGAGTTTTGGGTGCACAAAAAGTGAATAGGTAAGAAATAGAGGTCTCAGAAAAAAAAAGAAAAATAGCCAATATATGGGCGGAGCCTAAATTGAATAAATTCCTGGTGGTATCGTCGGAGTAAATTAAAATTTCGAATAACTAAAAATTTCAAATTTTAAAAACAAAATGAACGCTAATAAAACTTTTTTTTTGGTTTTCACCATACATATTATTTATCGATTTTTTTTAATTTTTGTACACAAAATCTCACTGGGTGTCGGTCGGTACTGTTTCAAAAAACGAGAAATGCCTGCGCAATTCACACCTTACATGTCAAAAAAAAAGAGAATGAACAACATCAAAGGGATACATTTGATCTACCTTAAAAGAAGAGCATATACTAATATTATGCAACCATGCCAAAAATTAGCCAAATGCTCCATTAAGGGCGGCACGGTGTCAAAGGAGCCATGGATTGTATTGCCACCCGGATGTATACGGGCGGGGAGAAGGTTAGCTTTTGACTAATGGACCACAAATGAATTTGAGAAGTCTTTGGAGCAAACAGGAGGGTTGACAGAAGTTAAATTTGTTTAATACTCATAAATTGATTGAACTAAAATTTTAAATAAATCTAGGTAAACTGAATAATTGTTGAAATTTTTTTAAGCAGTTTAAATCATAGCAGAGTTTTCTCCAACGTTACAAAACTTGCGATAAAATGTTTTAAGAATCGTAAAATAAATTTAAAATAATAGGAATTTTTTTGGCATTTAAAAAAACCTAAAATTCTCAGATTTTTTAAGGGTCAAAAAGATAAAATTGTTTTTAAAATCATCAATTTTTTTTTAATTTTTCGACATTTTTCCAAATAATTCTCACGAGTAGGACAAATAATGTTTGAAAAGAAAAATTCCGTAAAATTGAAAATGTTAACGATCTAAAATAATTTTCAGCAACCTCAGATGCTGGCAATTTTTCTCTGATTCATTCACAAATTGGCTAGAGACTTCCGCCGATTCTCATCTAATTTTCTAAATGAGAGTTCCCGGAGGATAGACATAAATGGAGCATACGGAGGAACGGGGTGGGATTCTAAGAGTAAATGTGTGAAGAGCCTTTGATTAACAAATTGTGCAAAAAGGGATGTGTGAGAGAGGAGACAGGAGAAGTGCTTAGAAGAAGCTTATAGAAATGGGACAAAGTGCGAAATTGCGTGAGAGACGTCGGTAGTGAAAAGAGCAAAGCGGGATGGGGGGATATATTAAAAAGGGATAAAGCTGAAGAGGTGAATGAATGGCGTGTAGAACTTTCTATTTTGAAACTAGGAATATAGTTTTCATCTTTCACAACTTATTTGTGATGTTTCCATAATGCTTCAGTACAACATTTTAAAAAATTGAGTTTCCTGGAGTGGCGTCTGGTACCACAATAACCAAATATCAAAGTAAAAAAATTCTTTAAAAATTCTAAATTTCATATGATTTTTTTTGAAAGTTGTATCATGATATATTTGGTTTGTTTTGCACTACATATAGAAGTGATTTTAGAAAATTCCAAAAAAAGAGTATAATTTTCCTTTGCTCCCAAAAAAAGTGCTCCTTAAACCAAAAAAAGGACGTTTGGAGCATTTCGTGACTCGAGGACGTTATCTTTTATTCGAATAAAATGGAATGTGGTGGCTCGTTTCGGCAAAAAAAATTAGTGTGCATATTTTTAGAAACATTCGAATTTTCTGAACATTTGTATCACTAGAGAAATTTTTTAAACTTTTGAATTCAGCACATTTTCAGTTGTAGCTAGCTCATCCACTTGTCTAAAGCTTGTGTGAAAAGCTAGTTAATGGAACAACTGGCATGTTCCGAAGGAGAAGAAGGAGAAAATCAAGTAAAATTCAATCATAAGCTTAGATATAAAAGGAGGGAGGGTAGGCCGGACACTGAAAAGATTATGAAATTTGGGCGGAATCGGAACAATTTAGGCGAGGAAGCTGAGGGATGCGAAAGTTTTGAACTTTTATTCAGCTTGGGAAATTTTGAAACTGGCAACATTATCAAAGTGTCTGCCTATGTACCTGCCTACCTTTCTGCAGTTCTCTGTAAATGCTGGCGTTGTGAGTATCATAATTTTAAAAGGCGCGGGCAGGTATTCGCCTTTCTGCAAAAATCCACCGCCCTCAATTTTAGTGCAAAATTCCAAATTTCTCAGATAATTCAACTGGGAGAGATGTACAAAATAAAATAAAATAAAATTGGTAGGAAAAAAAAAGAAAATAGAGTAGTGGCCACCAATTGAATACTAAAATACAAGGTAAACACTGTTGGCCCTACCCACCCCTTAGAATAAGATATTAATAAGAAGTGAGCAAATAGGAAAAACGGAGGTAGTGTCTAACGAGCGGAGGGATAGATATAGAGTGAGAGGAACAAGAAGGATAGTGTCTTGTTCTCGGCTTGTTATTGTTTCCGCAAATATTCTCTCCGGTTGTGGTGATGAGCATGAAGTGAGCAACGAGATGATTTTGGAATTGTATATAATTAAAATTTTAAGCGTGGGGGGGGGGGGGGGAATTGGGCATTTTTTTCAAAAAATTTCAGAAGCCAATGCTCAAACTTGTACAAACACATTTAAAATACAAAACGTGCAGAGTTTTTTTTTGCTGGACTTCCGAAAAATATTGCAAGTGGAAACTGATTTTCGCCATTTTTGACTGTAAAATTTAAAAAAATTTTAATAAGATTTTTGAAAACTTTAACACTAAATGTTTTGAACAATAAAAAACATTTTATAACCTGAGAAACTTTTAAGCAAAAAAAATTTTGCCAATAGGCGTAGGTTGCCTTCAAAATGAATTACGCCTACTTTTGCGAGCCTGGTAATTTTCTTGTGCCAATATCCAAACTTGGCTCAAATCTCCGGCACCTAAGTCCAAGTGGCAAAGTTTTACCAAAAATAAGATAATACAAGTGACTTATAGTTAGGTCAAAACCGAAAAATAATACCAATAAATTATATCAAAAACCGAATTCTTCCCCCCAACTGCCTAAGTTGATATGCGTGTGTGTTGCTGTCAAATCTCTTCTCAGCGCTTACCATTTCGGCGATAATCGTTGTGACAGCCCCAATCTTCGTTCCACTTTCAAATGCAAAAAGTTTCAAAAATATTGGCAGAGGGAGGGAAATGTGAGGTGCGGGGGATTAATTCATCATTCACACCAGCTAAAATAAAGACGTTTGAGTTCTAAAAAGGAAAGTTGAGATGAAAAATAAAGTTTTTTTTAATTGTGGAAAAATTTTTTGGAATTTTTAAATAAAAATAAAATTATTTTAGGAAGTGCAAATTTTATCTATATTTATGTATAAATTTACAAAAATTCACGACACAACAATTAGAGAAAATGTGGACTTGAAAACTTTCAAAATGAGCATTTAAAAAATTTTGTAGAATTTTTATCAATCCTGGGTTCTCAAAAAATAGGCAGGTACAAAGGCACGTAGGCAACACCATGTAAGTTAATTTTTTTTCAAAATAATCAATTACACTCTAGTTAGAAAACAACTAAAATGCAGAAAAAAAACAGTAGGATTAAATGCAAAACAAGGTTTAAAACTGGGTGTGAGACGGCTGGAAAAAGTGGAAAAAAGAGGATGCCCCCGGATGGGAAAAACGAGGTGCTATAAAACGCTAATGAAAAACGGAAAAATGGAATAGCGTCATGCTTCTCCTCTCTTTTTTTTTCTTTAATTTTACGTTTTCTAACTTCCCACCAGCAAAAAGGCACACTTCATAAACATTGGAAAACATGACAAGTTGACAAGATCGAGAGTAATGAGCAGATAAATTGATGTATATCATCTCATTTTTGTGGGAAAGAGAGGAGAGGAGGAGGACCAGTTGTTGCGGTTTTATTGCCAGATGACTTCCCGGAGGAGAGTTGAGGGAGAGGAGGGGTGCCGAGAGAGAGCGCAGAGAAATGAGAGTGTCTCGTCGTCTGCGCTCTCGCTCTCGCTATCTCTCACCCTAGCTTTCTAGGAACTTAAATAACAACGTTACTACACGGTAGAGCTCAGATAAATTGGCCAACCAGACTCCCGACTAAAATGATTATGATGCGCGAAATGTGTTGGAGACAGATGGGGGCATGAATGGAGGGGAGGGGAAGGTCTCCTGAAGTGGAAACTTCATAACAATCAAAAACGCAAATTGTCAAGTGTTTTGAGAGTCACAGATGGTCAGATTATTGTCACTGGTTCGGTTCACACCATACTCTACAAAATTTTGGAAGCTCTTGTTTTGCCTGCAATTTTTTCGGTTCCTGATTTTAGCGAGAAAAATATGGAGGTAATGAAAAAACTTCAATTCGACGGAGAACATGAAGAAGCTCAATTTGATAAGGTTGACTTTTATTTTGGCCTAATTTTTTTATATTTCAAAAACTATAACAAAAACAATAACTTTGGCGTTTCAGCATATTCCGAAATCAATCAACGACACCCGTTCCAAGGAAGATATATGATAGCTTATATATTTCAAACGAAACATGTCTTACACAAAAAACTTGCTCCCGGTGAGGCTCGAACTCACGACCTTCAGATTATGAGACTGACGCGCTGCCTACTGCGCTACGGAAGCACGAAATCTTATCATTTCAACACTGATCACAAAAATTCTCTCATGCCAATAGCTGTGTGTCAAGTGTTTTGTGCGTGAGCCGTTTCAACCGGGCCAAATGCACTTGTAATGCGCATGTGTTCGTCCGTCCATTATTAGCGATGCTTAACACAATTTCGACTAACGAGGGATGCACAGAGCCAAAAGCACTATTTGGAAGAATGGGAGCTCTTTGCAATCAAGCACTTTTAGGCGGGAGGGGGGATGTTCCGAGTTTGGGGCATAACGAATTGGGAATCGGGGAGGATTTTCTAGTAGCTTTATATGTATGTCATAAAAATTTACAACATTCTCAAAACTAATAAATCAAAGCCGGGTGACAGGAACAAAAAAGTGTGGAAAATGGAGGTGTTCGGCCGAAAGAGGCCTCCGCGGGTAGATTCTTATCTTGCACTATTCGTTGGATGCATTTAAGCGGAACAGAATTCCGATTGGGGAAAAAGGAATGAAGAAGAGGGTTAAATTAACTGTACAATTGAAGTATCAATAAGAAGAGTGAGAAAGTGAGAGAGCGCAGAGAAGCTAGGGTGTCTCGTTGTCTGCGCTCTCTCGCACCTGCACGTTTTTCGCCCACGGGGTTCTGGCCTTCCTCATTGAATTTTCCGCTCTCCATTGACAATCGCCGGCCGGATAACGCGTGGGAAAGTCGTGTACTCCACACGGACAAATACATTTAATTTTACAAGTAAAATCGAGCCGCGAAGCGACACGCAACGCGCCGTAAATCTACCCTAGATATGGCCGAGCTATAATGGCCTAGTTCGGCAAACTCTTCTATTTCAACCTATGAGGGAAGTCAGAATTCCGTGTTCGCCGCTGTATTAGTTGCGTCATTGAACAAACAACACATCCACTTGTACCGTTTCGTGCAAAAAACACACGCGCCGCGCGTAGATCAAAGAATTATTGGCACTTGACCGTTATTCAACGAAGAAGATGAACATACACTTGACTGTAGGAACGGGATGAGCATTGGAACATGTTTTTTTTGAATTATGGCGGGAATATATATTTTACAACAGTAGAAAAGTTTATGGAATTTTTTCTAAATTATGTAAATATTTTTAAATGTTAGAAAATATGCTAGAAATAGCTAAATTATTTTGGAATTCCTGCTAGAAATTAATTTCGATTTTTTTTCTTTTCGCGTTTTCCAACGAGTTTCGTTGATTCACGTGGTGCCAGGCTGTCCCATTACGGTTTGATCTACAAAATATTCGGGAGTTTTTTGCGCAAAAACTGTGATGTCAGCACGTTTTCAACCATGCAAAATCAGCCGAGAACTCTGCGTATCATCTCCCGCATTTTTTGTAGATCTACGTAGATCAAGCCGAAAGGAGACACTCTGTCACCACGTGTTGATTAATTTAAATCACAACTTGACGAATTTTCAGTCAATTTTTAAGTAGAAAACTACTGAAATCAACTTTAAATAATTGATTTTTAAGCCAATCTAGGCCAGTTTCAGAAAATTTCTTTTAGATTATCAGGGTTTCTCTACGGAAAAAGTATCTGAAAGTTTGACAGACGAACAAATATGTAGCAAATTAAGTGCAAATGAAAAAATTAAACAATTCAAAATTGAAAAAAAAAACTTAAAAAATTATAAATTTTTCAAATTAATATTCGGTATATGTATTCAGAATATGCGCTAGATTAAAACTAAAATAATTTTTTTAAAAATTAATAAAATTTGTACTTTTTCAGAACAACTTTAATGCAAATTACTGGGTGCCACAGAGAAACTAATTTAAAAAAAACTCGTAGTGAACATAAATCAAATTGTCACTCATCACCTTCCGGGTAAAAGTGCGAACAACGACAAAGTTAGTATAATAAAAGATTGATGAGGTTTTCGCGGGAGCTTTCTTGTGCAATATATCTAGCGTCTTCATCTCAAAAATCTCTACTACTGGGTGGTGCCTGTCATAATCTTTGAGTTGGGGTGGAGAGGGAGCCAACTGACAACTTATGCTCCTCTTCTTGTCCCATCATCATCATCATCTTTGCGCTTATTATTCCTCCGACTACTCGATTTCCGATCTGATATGCACAAGAGAGGATGAGCTCATGGACCTCTCGAATATGTTTTGGAAAAGTTGGAGCAGATGATTTTTTTTTATTTGGAATTCTTGGAAAAGCCAATTTCAGATGTTCAGGTTTTAAGAAAACTGGCTGTCACAAGGAGATAGAATTTCAGACCACATGGACGGTTTTTGCCGGCGGTCAACAATTGGGCTTATGTAAATTTTGATGGACATTTTCGAGTCTCTGGCATAAAAATGTGTACCTCTGGTAAAATAAATTCCAGGGCGAATATTTTCTATTTGTGTTTGTTGTTTTCAAAAACTTTTTTTTTGTGAAAAATTTGATTTTCTCGCTATTTTTTTTCAGAAAATATGAATTGCCGGCCAATTTTTTTTTAAATAGTTTTCTCAAACTTTTTTTTCGAGAAAATTTGAATTTCCCGCAAAAAATTGTTTAAATTTCAACTCTCTATCAGCTAAAATTTTTGTGTATATTAGAACATCTCGGCAATTTTTTTTCAGAACATCTGAACTTCCCGCCAAAATTTTTGTC
The DNA here is from genome assembly GCF_000002985.6 of Caenorhabditis elegans. Lineage (NCBI taxonomy): Eukaryota > Metazoa > Nematoda > Chromadorea > Rhabditida > Rhabditidae > Caenorhabditis > Caenorhabditis elegans. Next base: position 3,458,018 of record NC_003283.11, read on the forward strand.
AGGAATTTCTATCTTACCACCAAAAAATTTTGAGAAAAATTTGAATTTCTTGCCAAATTTTTTTTTTGAGAAAATTTAATTTTCCCACCAATATTTTTGTGCAAAATTGAATTTTCGTCATAATTATTTTCAGAAAATCTGAATTTCCGGCCAAAATTTTTATTGGGCATATGTGTGAATTTCCGGCCAAAATTTTTATTGGGCATATAACATGTTTGAACGTAAAAGGACTGAATTTGAAAAATGAAAGACTGTGATTTTTTTCTATATTTAAAAAATGTTTAGTCAATGTTTTGGTAAATCCACAAATTTTCAAAAAATGTGGAAAATGTGAAATCGTTGAAACAAACCACTATTTTTTTGAAAATTTTTCAATGATATCTGTTCATTTTAATATTTATTAGCAATATGTATATAAGTAGTTGTGATAAATGCACCCACTAGCGCTACTCCTCCAAAAGATAACTTCTTGGTAAATATCCAATTTTTTGTCTGCAGGTTTTTACAATTTTAAGGTTCTAATACAAAAAATTCAGGGATAATCAGAAAATGAAAATTGTAGAAAAAGCCCTTTTTGTGTTCGATTTCAAAATTTATGGTAGTTGAAAACTGAGTGTTCACAAATTTTTTGACTGCATGTTTAAAAAAATTCCGAGAATTTTTTGTGGAAATGTTTTGTTATGATGTTCGGTCATTTTATCACGATATGAGTGGTTTCACGATTTTCTCTTTTACTGACGATACCTTGAAAATAAATTTTAAAAAACTTATTTATTGTGTAAATTTGAATCTCTAAATTTCTCACAAAAATGGAAAAACAAAACTAAAAAACCACACGCACAAATTATGCAAAATTTATTGTATTTTCAAAAAAGTTTAAAGTATAGTTTCATTTTTTTTATTGTATTGTTGCACTGTTCTACCATGTGAGAATTACCCAAAATGCGTCACACGGCCAAAACTATTCAAATGGCAGAAGTTGTTGAAAACCTAGAGATATTATTTCGAAGAGAGATTTATAGAAAATGATAAACCTGTGGCTGTGAGAACACGACTTCTCATAAATATTTATGTGTATCGATTCATTTTTTAATTCGATTTACGATTTGAAACTTTCAATTTTCGGTGTTCGGAATAAGATTAACCTTGTCAGGGATTATGGAAATTTTGAAATTTTTTTTTGTAAATCCCATGTAAACTACAAACTGTCTCGTGATTTTTGCTTCTTTGGGAAAAGCAAACAATCGTGTTTTTAGTTGATCTTTTCCTTTTATCTATGTTATCACTTCCCTATCACTTTTATTTGTTTTTTTTATTTATACTTCCGTTTTCACAAATGACCTGAACTTTTTGAATTTAAAGTTATGCACCTGAAATGTTGCATTCTATTTCTTTTTTTTTCTGACACTCAAATGCGGAATTTAATGTATGCAATGAAATTTTTAATTTCAACCAAACCGTATGATATAAAAAGTGAAGAGTCTTATCAAAAAAGAAGCAAACTGCATTCCATTTTACTTGTTTTTTTCTAAAAACTTGTGGTTTTTTTGTGTACTTTTTTACTTTTTTCATCGCATGAATATTCAATAGAACAAATTCAGGTTTTTTTGTATTGAAACAAGTATTTTTAACAATTTTATTTTTTATCAAATGGAAAATGTGTGTGTTATTCAGCTTACCATTAGAGGATCTGCGCGGTGCCGACCAATCAGCGATGCGCAATGGGCGTGGCTAGTCTCTACAATTGGTCGGTGACTTCAAATTTAAATTTATCGTATTTCCCGCCAAAATTTTTTTTGAAAGAATTTGAATTTGCCGCCAAAATGTTTTCTGTGAAAATTGTTTTTTTCCTCCAATTTTTCTGCGAAAATTCGAAATTTCCGCCAATTTTTTTTTCGGAAAAAATGTATGCTTATAGCCAAATTTATTTCCGTGAAAATATGAAATTCCCGCCAAAAATTTGTTTTTAGAAAGTTTCAATTCCCCGCCAAATTTTTTTCTCACAATCAGGAAACTTGAATTTTTCGCCAAACCTTTTTTTTTTTAGAAAATTTGGACTTCCCGCCAAACTTTTTTTCAGTAAATTTGATTTTCCTGTCAATTTTTTTCGGAAGAATGCTCCTTATTTACTTGCATTAATTTTGAGTCCGCGCAAAAAATTTGCGCAGTTCCAACCAATTTGTTAAAACTCAAAATTCCAGGAAGATATGAAAATTAGTGATGTGGAAGAAAATAGCACTCCCCAAAAAGAAAATGTGTTGCAAAGGAGTTGTTCTTGTAAGTTACTCAATTAGTTTTTTTTTCCAATTTCGCGATTTTTCAGTAACCTCCAAAAGTCTGCAAAACAATTTGAACATAATCGAAAAGTTCGGTCAACAAATAAGGCCGTATTTTGGAATTGGATCACTTTTGATATTTTTGGTGGTCTATCATGGTTTTTTGGGTTAGTTTTTGTGCTCCTCAGAAAACTTTTAACTAGGAAATTTCCAGTTGCCGCGGGTATTCATAACTACCAGAAAGCTGCTCCATTAATTTATGTAACATTATTTTTCTGGATATGCTATTTATTAAATTTAATCGTTGGAACCAAAACATTTAGAGCTGTCTATGATGATGTGGGGCGTAAATTAGAGGAAATTACAGAGCAGAAGAAATTTGTGCCCTTGTAAGTTAAAAAAACGTTTTTTTTTTCTTTTCAGCAAACAAAAAAAAATTAAAAATGAATTTCAGAAGTCTCAAAATTGCATTTATTTTTGCTCTTTTAGCATTCACTATTATTGACTCAATTCATGATTTGACCCGTTTGACCGGATTTTTTGCATACGTTTTCTATATTCTATTCATGTTTGTATTTTCCAATAACAGAATGAAGGTGAGTCATAAAAAGTTACAGTTTTTCAGAAATTATGAGAATTTTTAAACATTACCCTAATTTTTTTCCGAAACTTCCAGAGTTTTTTTGAACCTTCCAGAAGTTTCTCGAATCTTTATTATTTGCCTAGAATTTTTTATAAAAAACATTTCCTTTTTTTTGTGAAAATTTCGATTTTTCGCCTTAATTATTTCTGAAGAATTGGGTCTCTTCCAAAACAAATTCTCAGAAAATTTGAATTTCCGGCCAAAATTTTTATCGGACACTTTGCACTTCCCGGCAAAAAATTTCCCCGAATTTTAGAATTATTTTTTATTTGAACTCTTTTTTTCTGCGGATCAAAAAAGTAGATTTTCAGATCAACTGGTCCGTTGTATCCAGCGCCTTAATCATGCATTACTGTGTAGCACTCATCATCCTAAAATGGTCGACAGGACAGTGGTTCTTCCAAAAATTTGCTGAACTTATAGTTGGATTTCTGGAATTTGCACAAGTTGGAGCCAAGTTTGTATTCGGATTCATTGCTGGACCACCAAATATTTGTGATTTGGCGCCCGTCTTTATATTCACCTCACTTCAAACTCTCATCTACTTCTCAGCGGTTGTCGCATTGCTCTTCTATTTTGGAATTATTCAAGTCGTACTACAAAAGAGCCAATGGTTCATGAAAGTGCTCATTGGCACGACGCCAGTGGAATCTGTAAATGCGTGGGCGTGCACCTTCCTTGGAATGTCTGAAGCGCCATTGATGGTGGCTCCCTACATCGAGAAGCTCACAGATTCGGAAATTTTTGCGATAGTTACCAGTGGATTCGCTTGTGTTGCTGGAACTGTATTCACAGCGTATGTTGCTCTTGGAGCATGCCCAATTTACTTGCTCACTGCAAGTTTGTTGTCGGCTCCAATGAGCTTGGCCTGCTCGAAGATTATGTTTCCAGAGACCGAGGAGTCGAACGTTAAGGTCTGTTACTATGAACCAAATTTTATAAAGCTTGAAAAATTATTCCAGGAAGAAGACTTCAAGCTAGAGCACAATGACAAAAGAGGATTTTTCGACACTCTGTGCTCAGCAGGAGTTGCGTTGGTCCCTACGGTTTTTGCAATTGGTGCAACGTTGGTGGTTATCATGTCACTTTTAGCATTTTTGGATGCAGTTATGGAGTATATCGGAGACCTCATTGGGTACGATGGTTGGACATTTCAAATGCTGTTTGGTTACGCGTTCTTTCCATTGGCCTATATGATGGGTGTCAATGATAATTCAGATCAAACTTTATTGTGAGTTCAGTTACAGTAACCTACGGTGCACCTACAGTAGCCCTAGAGTACAACTACAGTACCATATCTCTCTCTCTCTCCACTAACCCAAGATAATAAAAACTACAGTAACCCTACAGTACTTCTACAGTAACTCTACAGTACTTCTACAGTAACCCTACAATACTACTACAATCGCCTCTCCAATAATTTTTAATTTTTTAAAAACACATTTCGGGGAAACTCAAATATTTATTTTTGGTGATTTCCAATGGAATTTAACTTTTATTTTTTCCAAAAATGTACCTCGGAAATTCGAATTTCAACTTAAACATTTTTTGACAGTTTTGAAAATAACATTTTTTCAGAGTTGCACAGCTAATGGGTACCAAGACCGCGGTCAACGAATTTGTGGCCTACAACAATTTGGGAATTTTACAAAAAGCAGGCAAGCTCCAAGTACGTTTTTACCTCAAATTTTTTCAACAAAAATTGAGTACAATTTCAGCCAAAATCAGTCGTTATTGCCACATACGCCCTTTGCGGTTTCTCGAATTTCTCCTCAATGGGAATGTCAATTGAATTTCTTGGCGGTCTGGCTCCAAGTAAAAGATCCACAATTTCAAAGCTAGTGCTCCGTGCTCTTTGCGCAGGGTCCATTGCGTGCTTTATGAATGCCACTGTCGCAGGTTGGGAGGTTTTGCACCTGAAAATAAATAAAAAATTTTGCAGGCATTTTGATCTCATCCCCAGTGATTTGCCAGTCATCTCAAAAAAGTGATACGTGTTTCCGGATTCCTAGCGGATAAATTCAAAGTTTTTTTAATGTACATATATTATTCTATTGTATAAAAATTTTTTTCTGAAAATTTTAACACCTATTCTGCACCACCACGTGCTTCACACCTCTAAAGTGCCCATAAAATATTATCAGTGAATTTTTTATTCGATTCCATTTACACTTGCTCAAGACATGCTTACTGATGTATCTACTGTTCTGTTTTAGAAACTTTTGCTTTTCTTACAATTTGTTCTCATTGTTGGCAGGGTTTGGTACAGAAAAAGTACATAACAAAGCATTTTTTATTTTTTTTAACCTTTTGTTAGGTATTTGTCAGGTGCGGAAAAAGAAAAAAAACAGATATTTTTCAGAGAAATTGAAATATTTATAGTTTTTGGCTTCTCACAAAATTATTATATTTACGTTTATAATGATTTAATACTCTTACGTTTATATTGATAATTTGGAAAGCAAAAAAGGAAATTCAAAGTGATACCAATTTCCCTTCTAAACCAATTAGTCTCACTGATTCTTTTGAACAAATAATAGCTTTCTGCAACAGTATAATTTTTTCAACTGACAAAAAAAAATTTAATTACTAGATATTTTCAATTTAAAAAAAAAACCCAAAAGATTTAAGAAAACATGTGAATTCTATTCAAATAAACAAAAATTAATTTAAAAAGTAACAAAAACTCGAAACATGGAAAAATATGTTTTTTTAACCATTTTAAACTCAATCACCACCGACGCTAATCAACCTTAACAGTACTCAATTATTTTAAAATAAAGTTTTGAATTTCAGGTATGAAGGTAAGGGATGCAGATGATGGAGAAAGTGTCTTAGAGAGGAGTCTTTCTAGTAAGTGAAATTTTTTGAGCTTAAACCGGGAAGGAGTTACGATAATGGTTCTTAATAAAAAAGTACACCAAAATAAAGAAAAAAATCTGATTTCAGTTACCAAAAGCTCACTTGAACACAATGCAAACTTTTATCAACGGATCTATCAAAAAATTTGCCCTTTCATTGGCCCGGCGGCAATTGTAGCATTCTTATTGGTATATCACGGGTATTTAAGTAAGTTTTCAAAACTACATTTCCTGGAATTAAAAAATAAATTTTAATACTTCTGAATTTCAGTAGCTGCGGGAATACACAATTACCAAAAAGCGTCTCCATTAATCTATGTCACATTATTTTTCTGGCTATGCTTCGTTATCAACTTTATAGTTGGAACAAAGAACTTTAAGGTGGTTTATGCAGATTTTGCAGGAAAACTAAACGATTTTGCAAAACGACGAGCTTTTGTTCCGATGTAAGGTGTTCTTGTGCTCATTTTCAATAATGAGAATTTCAGAACGTTTAAGCTAGCATTTGCTGGTGCTTTGTTCGCTTATACCATTGTAGAATCACTGTCTGAACCGACTAGACTTACCGGATTCGGTGGTTACGTATTTTTTGTGATTTTTATGGTCGTTTTTTCGAATAGACCAAGGAAGGTAAGTTTTCCAGAAATAGGCGCAAAGAAGCCTACCTGCTTTTAGTTGCGGCCTACCAGAAAAAGTTAAATGATAATCACATGAACTATAAATATTTAGATCAATTGGAACATCGTCACATCCGCACTTATATTCCACTATTGCCTTGCTTTAATAGTCCTCAAATGGCCAACTGGTCGCTGGTTTTTCGATCAACTATCCCAGTTAATTATTGGACTCCTGGAGTATGCTCAAGTCGGTGCAAAGTTCGTATTCGGGTTTATTGCGGGACCGCCAAATATTTGTGATTTGGCACCTGTTTTTATATTCACCTCACTTCAAACACTGATCTATTTCTCGGCGGTTGTAGCATTACTATTCTATTTTGGAATTATTCAAATCGCACTGAAAAAGAGCACATGGTTTATGAAAGTGCTCATTGGTACGACGCCAGTGGAATCTGTGTACTCATGGGCGTGCACATTCCTTGGTCAAACTGAAGCTCCGCTGGTGATTAAGCCATACTTGGAGAAGTTGACTGGTGAGTTTGAAGTGTTCAGTTATCCCATAAGGAACCTTGATACTATTTTCTGTTTCAGATTCCGAGCTATTCGCAGTTCTTACTAGTGGATTCTCATGCACTGGTGGTACTGTATTCGCCGCTTATGTAGCTCTTGGAGCATGCCCAGAATCGATTCTAACCGCAAGTATTCTCTCAGCTCCAATGTCATTAGCGTGTTCAAAACTCATGTACCCAGAAGAACAGGAGACAATTATCAAGGTTAGGTTTTGTGTCAAATATTTCCCAGACAGACAGACAGACATACAAAAACATAGAAAAATGCTTGTCTAATTTTTTTAATTGCCTTGAGGATGACCCATAAGTGAATTTATTGTTTTAATAAAGTTAATCGAAACAATAAAAAAGGTCGGGACCTTCACGAGTCCGACAAAGAGGCTTAGATAAATAAACTTAGATAAACTTAGATAAAATCTTGAAACTTGAAATCCTTTCCAGGAAGAAGACTTCGAGCTGGACCATGAGAACGAAAAAGGATTCTTCGATACTCTGTGCTCGGCGGGAGTTGCTCTAGTCCCTACGGTTTTTGCAATTGGAGCAACTTTAGTAGTAGTCATGTCTCTATTAGCTCTGCTGGACCAAATTTTCTTCTACATTGGTGACCTAATCGGGTATGATGGGTGGAGTTTTCAAATGTTATTTGGTTATGCATTTTTCCCGTTGGCATACATAATGGGTATTACCAATAATTCGAATCAAACCTTGTTGTGAGTTAGGTTTGTTTTCGAATAAAAAACACACATATTTGTTAAAGAGTGGCTCAACTTATGGGCTCCAAAACTGCCGTAAACGAATTTGTGGCATATGATAAACTGGGTCAACTTCAAAAAGAAGGCAAGCTGGATCCCAAATCAGTGCTAGTTGCCACTTACGCACTCTGTGGATTCTCCAATTTTGGCTCAATGGGGATTCAAATGGAAGTTATTGGAGGTCTGGCTCCAGGGAGGAAAACCGTGGCTTCCAAGGTTATGCTCCGTGCTCTTTGTGCAGGAGCCATCGCTTGTTTTATGAATGCTACTGTTGCAGGTTAGAGGGTTTTGAATAGGAAGTTAAATTTATTAATTTGAAAAAATTTTCAGGAATCTTAATTTCCGATCCAGTGGTTTGTAACAGTGCAAACTCGAATTCCACGTGTTTTAGGATACCTTCATGATATGAGGGTGTGTTGTGGATATTTGTTTTGTAATTTAATTTGTAACTATGAAAATTTTGAATAAACTTTATACAGGGTGTGCCAAAAGTATGGTAACACATGAAGCGCTCTTTTACATGAGCTTTTCGCGCGTCTGCCACGTTATACGTACATTCTTCTATCGAATACTAATAGCTGAATAAATTTCCTTCAATTTGACCTAAAATTTGCAATGTTTCCCAATAAGGTGCGGTTTTAATCACCTCGGCAATTTAGCGAACCCTTTCGAAAAAACGGTGTTTTGGCACGCGGCACTTCCCACACAAACACACCTCCCACGCACGCCAATAATTTTCAGATGTACATATGATTTTTATGTTAAATTCAAAGTTAAAGAAGTGAAGAAGCGCTTTTGATTGTTTTTGTAGCCTATAAAAATTTTCTGTGTCGGCACTGGCGCCTAGCAATAACCTTTGAATATTTCATGAATTCAACTTTGCGAAATTTACTCAGTTTTTTAGGTTTCGCAATCCATCTTTCTGGTGACTGTGTCATTCAAGACTTCAGCTACTGCCACAGTCCATGACAGAAATACCACGATAGAAATTTTTTGGGTTTTTGTTTTTAAAGAATCTCCAGACCAAGAGCATTCTTTGAACTATAAAAACTTATAAGAAACTTAATGGATTCCTTGAGAAAAATGTAGAAATCCCGCAGAATGCCAACTTGCGTGCCAAAAAGATCGTGATCTCAAAAGTTCTGAAGGCCTGCAGCAATGTGGATGGGGATATTTTGAAAATTCAAAACGTTCATCTGGTCAGTATTTTATGGAGAACAAAACTTGTACAAATTGATGTAATAACTCTCTCCACACGTGAAGTTATAGAGCTGCAAGCGTGTTACCATACTTTTGGCCCACCCTGTATATTGAGTTATTGAGAAATTCAAAACTGTTTTATATAACGGAAAAAAAATAATTAAATTATACATATTTTGGGAACTTCGAAACTGATTGTGAGCGAAAGGTAGGCGTTTTGCGCGTCCGACTTTTTTCGGGATCGGTCATTCATTATGTTTCTTAAGTGGGTGGTGGAACCCAGAATATGTCGGGCGCGCTAAACAACTCCTAGATTTTGAATTTGCTGCGTCCATTTCGGAATCGCTTGAAACCGGTAAACTGCATTTTATAAGAATAATTAAATTTTTTTGCAAATGTTTGTTAATAGTTTCGTTACAAACTTCAGTTTTTTTTTGAAAATTTTCATAAAAATTTTTACGTATAATTTTCAGGCAAAACATATTTTTATATAAAGTTTTTCTCAACTTTTTCTACATTTCCAATGTTCATATTTATCAAATAGTTTACAAAAACATTACAATTCATGAAAAAAACATTTCAAATAGCCAAAAAAAATTATTTTGAAGAGTATGGTCTTGTTTCCAAATATGGCTTGAGCTTCGGGTGCTCAGCGATACGCTTGAAGTAGGCATTGACTACTGGGAAATCGGTTCCCAAAAATCCTTTTTCCAACTCAATCAAAGAAGTTGTGGTTTCGAAGAAGAAGAGATCGGGAAACGAGATTCCACTGTCCAGGAGGAATCCTAGAAATAAATGATATAATTTTTCAACGCCTTCTATTTTTTCCAACTCACCAGATTTGCTCTTCTCCAATCTCTTGCTCAGAAGCTTGAAATACTTCTCCTTAGCAGGGTCCAACGAAGTTTTCTTCAACTCGTCGCGATCCCCAGCAGCACCAGGATACCCAAAGGCAATCATTGCCCATGGCTTCATGTCAATCAAGAAGTCCTTGTAAAGATCGGTGAATGCGTCAGCCCAGGCCTTCTCTACCGGAGTTTGTCCAGCAAATCCAAGTTGATTGGCAACAAAGCGAGCGATTGCAACGGATTGTGGGATCTTCTCACCGTCGACTTCTAGCACAGGCATTTGCCCGAACGGCATCTCGTTTTTAAGGGTGTTTTCTTCCTTGATCCAGTCATCGATTTCGTATCGGACATCTTCGAATTCGACGCCGGCCATATGGAACATCTGGAGAGAGTTTCAGTTAATAAAAAAATGTGGAAGGTTTCGAAAAAATTGAAGTCTCGTAGTAGAAATTTTTTAAAAATTTAGAAATTTTTATGGGTAGTCAAAAAGTAGTGAAACTCCGATTTTCAAAAATTTTGGAATTCGATCCAGATAATTTTTTTCCTACGATTTATTCTTCTAATTTTGTTTTACCTTCAGAAGCAAAATTTCACAAAAAGTAACCAATTTTGGATTTAGACAATTTTGTTTTAAGTTGAAACTTACAGCTCTCGAAGCCTCTGCATATCCGCGAGCGTTGAAGTAGTGAAGACGGTACTTGGTCATGTTGAACTCGAGTGTGTCAAATTTAGAATCTGATGGGAAAAAACTTTCCGAAAACTGTTTATATACTCACCCAGTCACATTTTGATCAGAAAAATTCATAGAAACAGAAAGTACACAGTTTCGGGTCTAGGCACAAACTAGGCACGGAAAATAGTATTGGAGAATGAGAGAGTGGTAGAGAGTGAGACAAATAATCGGCACAAAGCATGAGAAACACATACTCCAATATGACGTAGAATGTGGGTGAAGATTATGAAGGAAGAAAATTATTTTAAGGAAGTGAGAGTTTTAAGCTTTGGATTTGAAAAATTGTAATAAAATTTCTCGAAAATAATTTGAAATACGTTTTTAAGTGCAATCAAAAACTTTAAATTTACTGCGATTTTTAAATTTTAATTAATTTCAATTTTTTGTATTTTAAAATTATTGGGGTTTGAATATGGTTTGCCGATTCGTCGATTTGCCGGAAAATTTAATTTTTGGCAAATTGCCGATTTGCCGTTTGCCCAACATCAACTTGCCGGAAGTTTTTAGAGCGATTTTTTATAAGACGCAAACACTTTAAACTGTGCCTTTTACAAAATTGTCTCGTTTGGTTTAGATATTTTCGAAGGAATTTGCTTATTTTCCAAAATAGATGTAAGAGCATACATGAGATGCGTACAATGTTGCCGGTTAAAATAAAAATTCAGAAATTTTCAACAAAAAAATGTGCAAAACTACAATTTTCTGAAAATTTTTGGCAATTGCCGTTGTTCCGGTAAATTCGGCAAATCGACAGTTTACCAGTTTACCGATTTGGCGGAAATTTTCGATTCCAGTAGTTTGCCGATTTGCCGATTTGCTGAAAAAATCGTTGCCGCCCACTCCTGGTTGGAACTTCGATTTTTCAATTATCAAAAGGGCCTAAATACCATAATGAAATTTTATTTGCAGTCGTCATTTGGCATTCCGATACAAATATATGTTTTATTTTATAAAAAATCGAAAAATTCAAAAGCTATCTGGAAATTTTAAATTGCCCAACCGCGACCGAACTTTTCATTTTTGCACTTTTTGGCTTTCCAAAATACAAGAGACTTGAGACGACTGTTGATTCTATGGCACATCCGATGGTTTTCATTACCGCTGTAAAAGGACCCAGAACCTGTAAAGGGTGCACTTATTTTAGAAATAAAAATTTTTTACTTCAATTGAAAAAATGTTAGGCCACATCCCGCCGCAAAAGACCGGAAGAAAATCAAATAAAAACACTGTACAAGTGTCCAGTAATGCCAGACGATTTGCCTGGAAATTGAGGAATTGAAAAAATAATTTAGTAACATGTTTTTACTTTTGTAGGTTTGTTATTGATTGGATGTTTCTTTAAGTATTTCCGATTTCGTAGGAATAAATTGACAAAGAGAAGTATAGATACAAATACGTTGATGGAAAATACAGTCTGAAATGAATAGAATTTTGTTGTGTTTGGAAGTTTTAGAAACATTTCCTGTCTCACCTGGTAAACTTTTTTTTCCAGATTTTTTGAATTTTTAGAAACAAAATTTTTTTCAGAAACAAATATTTGAAATTTATTAGGAGGCCAAAATAGTCCCGGGTTAAAAACCATAATTTTACACTTTTGCCCTATTCCGCTTTTTCACTATTATTTCAAGTTTGACAGGTGGAAATATTTTATCGAGTTAGAAATTCCCAAAAAAACTCAAAAACTGCCCGAAACCGAAAAATGTCTGCTGCTTATTGTATAGTTTACTTACACTTCTTTGAATTCTGAAATAGTTGGAGAAACATTTGTTAACTGCACAACCGAAATTCTTGCAGTTTTCAGGAATTAAATTTGTTTTGCAGTCACAAAATACAAATAGAACTATATAATCGAAAGAGCCATATACCAGGGCAACTTGGAAAATTAAAAATTTCGGAACATTCTGAGCACTAGTTCTGTATAAAATTGGAAAGTACACTGCAGTGGCTCGTTCTAGTGCAATTGAAAGTGCGATTATAGAACGGCATGATCCGACAATATACCAAGGAAGGCCCAAAAAAATTAAAAAGCTGCGATGTTCGACCATAAACAATGAATTCTCAGAATAAAATAAAAGGAAACTGATGTATGACAACACTGGAAATTTTTTAATTAGAAAAAAAGAAAACACTGGTTTAAGCTTACACGACAGACCAAAACAAACGTCCAGAACGAATCGATAATAAAATAATCGCATTTCAGGTTTCCGCTGGGATTTTTTCCTGGAATAAATGAATATAATGAGAAAAATGGCATGCAAAAATTAGACTCACAAAACAATTATCCATACTAAATTGAGATTAAGTAGGACATCAAATATTGCACAGACTATACCAGTCACAAGTACCAGTACAAGGATGGTATTCATAATGGATTAATTTCCTGAAAATCATAAATATTCCGCCAGTTACTGTTGAAAGCAAAGCGGCAAAAAATTCGGCAAAAAACAGCGAAAAAAAGGCAAAACTTTTTATTGAAGCGGCAAAAAACCCTCACTCTCATGTGCTTTTTAAAAATGTGAATAGGGAGGAAGAAAGGATTTAATTTTTTTAAAATGAAAACATTTAATATTCAGATCATATGTGAAAACTATTTTGGTCCAATATTTTTAGGCAAAATTTTTTTTTAGGTAAAAAAAGTCGCCGTTTATTAAAACTTCAGCAAACCGGCACACTGGAATTTCACCAATTTGCCAATTACCAACAGCTTTCTTGTATTACAAAAAAATGCTGAAAATTTGATTTTAAGCAGCAAAATCGAGAAATTTTCCTAAAATTATCATGAAAACTGAGGAGGACATTCTTTGAAAAAATTATGAAAAACTGGAAAAATTGCAAAAATGAACAGTTTTACTTATATTCAAATTTTTCATTAACGGCAATTGGCGTTTATCCACCTCCCACGAAACCCTAGTTTTGATGAACAACTATATTAAGATTGTCACAATTAACCAAATTTCCACAGGAAAAATGTTAGGAAATCAATTGAAAATATCAAAATTTAAGAAATTCTCAAAATATGCCACTCAAACATAATTTTTTTAAGTGAGCATAAGTTGTGTGAGGATGAAATTTAAAAAATATTATGATGTTTGAATTAGTAAGCTAACTGATCTAATGAGCTGAAATTTTTCTTTCAAATAAGAAACAAACATGGCACACATTCATGTCTACCCTAAAAATATATTCCTGTCCGAGATTTTGGAACTAATTAAGTAATCTGAAAACAAAAACTTCCGTTGTTTTTCAATTAGTGGAAAGCAGAATGTTCTGTGTGTTTTATTTTGAGTTTGTTAAGAGAAGTTGCCAAAAACGGATTTACAAGGTATTGACGCTCTTGAAAAATCAATAGGTTCCGGGTCAAAAGGTGTTTTCATTATTTAAGGATCATTTTCTGCCAATAAGTGTACAAATATACCGAAAATACAAAAGTAAGGACTAGAAAAAAAAACAAATAAAACTGAAAAATAATATCAATTCTTATTCAAAACTAGACAATAAAACAACTATATTTTTTACACATATAATCACAATTCGTTTCTAATTTTTCCGATAGTCTTCTCGAGAATAGGCTCACAAAGTTTGACAGCAGCCGGCATCAAATGCCCAGAATTGTCTAGGTAGGATAGTAGCGAGTTTCGATCAAATGTCAGGTACTTGCCCTTTTCCAAGAATGCGGGATTCAAGTCGATAAACTAAGAGAAATTTAATTAGAAATGATCAAGAGATTCAATTGAATTATGAAGTATGTGGCATACCTGACACTTTTTGCACCGTTTCTCTGCAAGTTCGAATCTTTTTACTTCGTTTTTCACATCCTCATCCGCTGTTTTTTGGTTCAAGTGCAATTTTTCCATATCTTCCTGACTTTTCATCACGTTTTGTAGAAACGCATTCAAAAAATTGACCGGATAAGTTGGAAGGGCTCCCAAAATGAACACTTTCTTGGTGTGGCTTTCGTAGAAGTCTATGTTTTCATTGATCTGATTCAAAAATGTATCGTTTGCTTGAAAAGAGGTTCTTAAAGATTGGGAGTATCTGAAGTTAAGAGGAAAATTAGGAAAAATAACTAAATTTTATTTACTTGGCAATGATGAACAACACATCTGGTTTGTGTTGAGCCACGTTTCTTTTGAATGTTTTCAGAGCATTCCCAGAGTCGTAAGAGTCCGCGTATAACGCAAATCCTTCTGAAAGAAAATTTTATAGTATCACTTTTTAAAAAAATAGGCAGTTACGTACCTTGAAGTGAGTAGTACCAATAATCCGAGTAATTTTGTTTAAAATGCGATTTTATCGAGTTGGTGAATTGCATGACATAGCTGTTTCCAATTGTCATAACTGAGATGTTTCCGTCGTTTTTCTTAATAAAGTAGCTTTTAAGTAAAGTTTCAGTACAGTTGGACTCCCGGCTCACAGTACTTTTCATATCCCCGCTACGTCTACCACATGCAAGAAACTTTTACATACTCCCGACATTATCCGGAGGTTTACCCAGATTTAGGCTCATAGTCTTGCATACCACTACGTTTTTTTTGCTTTAAATGATTGAAAATATGCCCTAATGACTGAATATGACTGTGAAATAGTTTTTAAAAAATTTCTAAATATTTTAATGATTTGTTACAATATGATGCTCTGAATTTTTTCTTCCACAATACAATTGTACTGTAAAATTAATCCCGCAGTTGCTTATATTACAGTAGGCTTTTTGGAAATTTTTCCCACACTCTTACCGGGTACCGACAATATGCATACACAGTGGTCTTGTCCGTAGAATCGCCAAGTTGTCTCTCAATACACGTCGAGTTTTCCGCATGGTCACGAACAGAGATCATCTTCAATTGTTCAAAATTCATGTCCACAAATTTCTGAACTTCACTTGGTACTTCTCCCTTCCAAAAGGTGTGGTTTCGGACACTGTATTGCAATAGGGAGTTGGCGAAAATTAGAAAAAGCATAAGAAACACTACTGGCTTGAAGTCTAGTTGAAGGTACTGTTTTTCGAAAATATGATGGAGAGCAATGGAAACGAGGATGGTGGTTACTGTAAAAATGGAATTGTAGTTGTATAAGAGTTCTGCAAAAATTTGTTAAACCTACCAACACAAAACACATAGCTATTAACATTTGAACTCAAGAAAATTGAAATAATTGGCCAATGGACAAGGTACATGACATAACTAATATCTCCTATGTAGCTCAAAGTTTTGGAGTTCAAAATCTGAAATTTTAGTGGGCTTTCTAGCGGTTGACGTTTTGCCAAACATTACCTGATTGCTCTCCGATTCTAATTTGATAATAAAAGCAGTAACTACAGTAACCAGTGGCCTGGTCAACAGAACGTTGATTTTGTACGGCAAAAGGCATACGCCCAGAACAACTAGAGCTACTGTAACCAGATCATCGTTGTATGTTCTAGTTGGAGCAGAGGTTTTGGATTTTTCACACTCATCAATCTTTGCTTCAGCCATGCTCCAATATAGAGCCGTGAAGCCCGCGGAGAATTGCCATAATCTGAGAAGCATGAAGTTGAAGGCAAAAGAGTCGAGAACTAGGGCAAAGCAAACAAAACCAATGGTATTTGTCAAGATGGCTGCAAGGAGCTGAAAATGGAGACTATGAGAGTTTGCTAGAAGTTTTGCAGTTCTGGCGTTACTACTGTAGATCATGATTATTGCAGTTTCACTAGAAGATAAGATGCAGGAGTACTGTTGGCAAAGGGTCAATTTGACATAACTGTAAGGTCATTGTTGACTGGTGTTACTGTAAAACAAGTCTAGTGTATTGTAGAGTATTCCTATAGATATAGATAAACTTTACTACAACTGAAATCAGATTATTGTAATTGTTTTGCATTATAAACTTTGAAAATTATAGAAATGGTTTAACATTCATATTCACTACTCAGCCTCTTAGGATTCTACAGCTGAAATACTGTAGACTTGGCGTGTAGCACACAGTACCTTTAAATATTTGCTGTTCAAGAACTGTAGCATAAAAAATATGCATGGCGCAAAGAGATAAAATTGCATCTCCAGGGATAACGACCACAAATGGAGAAACGCATTGATGGCCGTGGATGCAGCTTGGAACTGCGGAAAAAATGTTCAATTGAAATTTCAATACGATTTTCAACGTACACTGTTGAAGTAGTCTGCCTGATCGTGAATGACCAGTTGATTAGTTATTAGAAGCAGTGACGCTATGGAGTAACGATAATTGTTGTCCCATAAGATGTAAGGCAGCCATTGATGCACCATGACTACTATGAGGAAGATGGTCAAGTAGTACAGCGGGAGGATTCTTCGAAATCTAAAAATTCCACAATTTTTAACTCCTCTGCGATTTGAAAACCTCACCTCCTGTAATAAAATCTCAAAAAGTCATGAATGGGAGTTATTTTCGATTTGGTAAGGCTTTTACTTATCAGATACCCAGAAATTACAAAAAATCTGAAATTAAATCAGAAAAAAAAAGCATTTTTTTTAATTTTTTACTCACATATCCACTCCAAGAAATCCATTCAAAAACAGGCTAGGCAGCAAATGAAACAAAAATACTGAAATTATTGCAATGCCACGTAGGCATTGGATGTCCTTTCCCATTTCTGAGAAGGAATGTTCGGAAATTAAAAAACTCAATTAACGTTCTGAATAAAAAATCGAGTCAATATGTATACGCAAACTTTGGAACGAGATTGAAACGAGACTCGTGTCCTTTGAAAGCTCATGTTTGAACTATGAACTAGACCAAAAACGAAACATTTCTGTCTGAACAGCTTTGTATGGGCCCTCATGATTTTGAAAAATAATAATAAATTATTTTGTGGCAGGCTAACACGCATGCCATGATTTTAAAAGCAAATGTATCTAAACGCAACTCCACCTTTAAAGTTTTGAACTTTTGATTGCAAATAAATACCGTTTCAGGTTCTGCTAATTGACTACTGACCACTTTGTAAGCCCATCAATCAAGATTTTGGAGGCTTTGAAAGATCGCGGCGCCTTTACGGAAGAGAACGGCCAAGCAAACTACATATAGACAGATTCATGTTTGCCACTCGTGTTGAACGCTCGTGTTAGAAAATTAACTATAAGTGCCGGAGAAAATCAAATAACAAGAAAACATTTTAATTTTACCCCAAGACTTTGAAATGGGATAAGAGCATGCCAATTGAAAGTTTTTGCTGCGGACATGTCTCTCGAGCAGCTTGAATTTTGATCTTTAAAGGTGGAGTACCGAACTCTGGGAAATATTTTTAAATGTCTCCAAATTTTCCCCTGATGCCGAATATCTATGTGAAAAAAAATCAAAAAAAAATCTCCCTGACATGAACCACAGCTATCAAAAGCTGCTGCAATGTGGTATTTATAGAAACAGTTTAAAGAAATTTTCACATTTTGATTAATCTAGATTTAGTTTAGTGCTATATTATTTTACGATACCATCGTAGAAATGGTCTCAAACTACAAGACAGACCGAAACACGGTCATTTGTTTTCCATAAGAAATCCAAAAACGTAAAACGTAGTGAGATTCAAAAAAACAATTACTGTGACAACAAAAAATTCTCGAAATCTTTGACAATCAATAAAGAATTCGCACTTAGGAGGAGGAAAAATAATTAGATCTTTTCAGTCTGAATCCAATTAATCTTTTGATGTTTGCTTGATGAGATACATATAAGAAAATGACTATTCAATACAGTCAATGATGGGAACGCAATTCTGAATAAGATGTTGTTTATATATTACCGGTACAGAGAGTGTAGATAGTTGAAGAGGCACAGACATCCCGAGACCCTTTGATTTTCACGCAATATGAAAATTGTGGATAAAAAATGTATCTTGCTCAGGACTGGGTGTTATTTTTATTAGTAAAGTCAACAGTTATTTGTAACTTTTAGATTGTGTAACCGCAATCAAGCTGTGACTTTTTGGCTTTCCATGTTTTCCAAATTTCAAGAGACATGAGACAACAATTGATTCAATGGCACATCCTGTGACTTTCATTACGACGGTGAAGGGACCGAGATTCTGGAAAGCATACACATCTATAAAAAGCCCAGGCTTTACTTACTTCACCTGAGAAATATTGAGGCCACATGTTGCCACAGAGAACTGGAATGAAGTCGAATAGGAAGACTGTACAGGTGTCTAGTAATGCAAGACGATTCGCCTGAAATTTGAATAAAAATGTTGAAATTGAATGTATGTAGATTTATTTTTACCTTTGAAAGTTTATTATTATTATTGTTTTTGTGTTGATGTGATTGTTTCCGATTCCAGAAGAGTAATTTGACGGATAGAACTATAGAAACACAAATGTTGATGGAAAATACAATCTGTAATTATAAACATGTTTTCTGAGATAAGGAAAATATGAGAATATAATAGATTTTGGTATTAGCAACCCGCATATTGTCGGCTGCTTTCTCCTAGACTTACACATCGATGGAGCATAAAATAGCTGAAGAAGCATTTGTTAATTGCACATCCAAACTGCTTACATGTATCAGGAATTGAGTTCACATTGAATTCACAAAACTTAAATAGAACAACATCCTCGAAAAGACCGTATGCTATGGCAACAAGAAGGATCAAAAGATTCGGAATTTTCAGATTAACAGTCCTGTACAGTATTGGCAAGCAAACCGCAGTCGCTCGTTCTGCAGCAATTGCAAGTGCGAGTATAGAACGGCAAGATGCGGTGTTCGACCAAAAAAGACCCAGATAAGTAAGTAAATTTCGGTGCTCAATCATGAATTCGGATTTCTCCGAGAATATTAGGATAAAGCTTATGTAGGACAACACTGAAATTAGGGTTTATTTGAAGAAGGAAAACTGAATAAATTATGCTCACGTGCCAAGCCAAAACATAAATCTAGTGCAAAGCGATAGTAAAACAATCCCATTTCACATTTTCGCTGTGATTTTCTTCTGAAAAAGTATTTTGATGGGGTTGTGTACAGTTGTCATGAACTCACAAAACAATTTTCCAAACTAAATTTGTGTTTAGCAATACTTCAATACTTGCGCAGACCATACCAGTGAAGCATACTAATAATACGGCTGTTTTCATTATACAAAATTGTTTCTGGAAAATATGCGAGATTAAAAAAAAGGTCAGCAACTGACATCTCACAGGTCTTCAGAAAATAAACGAGCCCGTGAGATGTCGGCCGTAATGGTTCTGAAAGCTACATTAGCAAGTTTCTACCAAGAACTAAATTTACATCAGTTTTCGACAATGCTAATAAATCTGATTTATTAGTGAAAAGATTTATTACAATACCACGAAAAAATTATTTGCTCAGTTTTCCGAAATCTGTAGAAATTTATTAGGTTCAATAAATCCATTAAAAACAATTTTTGCATGTCAATCTGTAACCTCTGAGCAACAAAAAACTGAGCAGCCGACATTGAGAGAGGTCCTCTTGCCTTTAAATTTACCAAAAAAAAATAGAAGGGATGTGATTTTTTTAAAATATGTATAAGCAATGATGATTTAAATCGTTATTTGACATTTTTAGATAGTGTGACCGCAATTGAACTCTGATTTTTCGGTTTTTCAATTCTTCCGAACTTCAAGAGAATCGAGACGACAGTCGACTCAATGGCGCATCCAATGATTTTCATTACAACTGTGAAAGGACCAAGAACCTGGAACGAACGAATTTCTATCTGAAACTGGAGGTCTTACGTACTTCAATTGAGAAAATGTGAGGCCACATGCCGCCACAGAAAACTGGGATAAAGTCGAATAAGAAGACTGTACAGGTGTCCAGTAATGCGAGACGATTCGCCTGAAAAATTATTTGAAAAGTTTGGTGGAAAAAGTACGCTAGCCTTACTTTTGAAAGTTTATTATTGTTTTTGTGTTGTTGTTGTGACTGTTTTTTATTCCAAAATAGTAATTTGATGGATAGAACTATAGATACAAAAACGTTGATAGAAAATACAATCTGAAATTCGAGAAATTTTTATGGATCTTGTGAGATGAGATAAATATGTTCAGGCTTTATACAAATAAGAATTTATCTTGGTTTTACACAGCCAAGATATTGTCGGCTGCTCTAAATGTTCCCATACTCAGACAGACCGGAGTCACGGCTGAGCGACAGAAAATCACTGCTAAGTAGCAAAAACTAGTAAAACCATAGATTATCAGCAGAGAACCACTGCTACTTAGCACACCACCGCTAATTAGCTAAAACCCACTGCTAATTAGCTAAAAACCACTGCAGAACATTGATTATTGATTTTATTTTGTTTTTCTTCGTCGTATTTCCCATATTTCATTTTCTCTACCTTTTTTATTGTATTTTTTGTGTGATATGTTATCAATATTTGTTAATTGTTAAGTCCAGTGTGTTTTTCGAAGATTTGTATCATTCCAGGCTAGAAAAAGAGGATTATGGTCAGAAATCCAAGAACAACAGTTCGAAGATTTTTGAATTCAGCACCCCGATGTCTTCTTGTTAAAAGCGTGACAGTACAGTTACGCTAGGAAAATTTTTTTAAAAGTTTTTATTGTGTCTAAATAACTACTTTCAGACCCGACGGACAATAATCATGGTGATCACCAGCCGGGAAACAAAGGTTCATTCAATTACTCTCCTTCCAAGTGTTGTGAATATGCTGTTCAGGAATCATCTCAAAGTCCGATTGTAGGTTTATTGTTCTTTATTTTAAAAAGCCAGCGAATATAAGTTTTTAACTTGAAAAAACAATGTTTTCACACTTTTTTGCAGCGATCATGCCCGTGGTTTGTATCGAACAAAACACGACGACCAGATACCACCAAAAATTGTGCTGCCAAAGCGTCCGATCATCGATTGCCAGCAATTCTACCAGAGCAGCGAGGATATCGATGAGGAGCAAGTTCCATCAACTTCGAACGCCGCATCAACTTCAAAATCTGCTGGCAAGTGAAAAACCCCCAGACTTCCCAGAAATTCACTAGTTCTCCTGTTTTCTGATACTTTCAAAACTTGTTTTTTTTTTGTTTTTTTCCATTCTGCGTTAAATGTTTTTTCTGTTGTTTTTTTTTTTCATTTTCATAATAAATCGTGTTATTTTTTTATGGTTTTATAAAAGTTTGGCTCTTCGCAAAAACAAAACTAGCTAGCTAGAAAGCAGAACTATGTAGCAAAACACCACCGCTAATCAGCGGAAAAGCACAACTACTGCGGTTGACTAAGCCGTGGCACAAATGCTGATTAGCAGTGATTTTCTGTCGCTCTGCCGTGACTCCGGTCTATCCGTATACGGATGGCAAAACCGTTAAGTGTCGGCTGCTTGCCCTCAGACTTACACTTCTCTGGAGCATGAAGTAATTGTAGAAGCATTTATTAATTGCACATCCAAACTGCGTACACGTTGCAGGGATTAAGTCTTCATCAAAGCCACAGAACCCATAAAGAACAACATTTTCAAATAGGCCATATGCCACAGCAAATAGGAAAATACAGAAATTCGGGATTTTCAGAGTAATAGTTCTGTATAATAATGGAACGCATACTGCAGTCGCTCGTTCTACTGCAATTGCAAGTGCGACTATAGACCGACAAGAGGCGATATTTGACCAAGGAAGGCCCAAATAAATTAGCAAATTGCGGTGCTCACTCATGAACTCCAAATTATCAGTGTTTATAGTGTTTGGTTTTATTTGAAGAAAAATTATTGTAAATGAATTATGCTCACGTGCCAAGCCAAAACACACATCCAGTACAAAGCGATAGTAAAACAATCCCATTTCACGTTTTCGCTGTGATTTTTTTCTAAAATAGTATCTTAATTTTTTAATAGGTAACATGTAGAAGTAATAAACTTACAAAACAATTTTCCAAACTAAATTTGCGTTTAGCAAAACTTCAATATTTGCGCAGACTATACCAATGACGCATACCAATGCTACGATTGTTTTCATTATGAAAAATGTTCCTGAAAGATGTAGGAATTAAGATTCGGTTGCTAAAATGTTCGGGGGTTGAAAAACAAACTAGCTTGTATTGCTAAATTTACATCCGGTTTCCAAAAAGCCAACAAATAATTTGTTTGATTTATTACTGCAAAAATTTATCACGCTTAAAAAAGAGGTTTAAGTTGTAAAAAATCCATCAAAATTGGCAACAAAATTCAGAAATCAAACTGCAGATACTGCAGATATGTAACTATGATGGTTTGAGCTGAATAAAAAACTTGCTAAATATTTTCTGCGCCGAAGAAGGTGCGAGCTAGACAGTTTTATAAAATTTTGAAAAATTAGGACATTAAAAGAAAAGGACATTCTGAAATTTTAGACCAACCGACGAGAACTATTTTTGTCTTTTAGAGTTTTATTTTGAAAATGAATCCTGTTGACTATCACGGGATTGACCACCAGACTCTATTCGGAAAATTCTCTTTTGTTCTGAGTAGATTTAATTCTTTTTCACAATGAGTTCAGGTTTTTTGCCACTTTCACAAATGAATTCCATTTAATCAGCTTTAACACGTTTTAAAGTTTTTAAATAACCTTCAGAATTAAAAATTAGATAACTGTTGAAGATATTTTTGCCCCAGTTTTTGATTAATTTGATTAAGCTTTGAGATTTAAAAATAAAGTTGAATTAAAAAATTCTTTAGGTGATTTGCTGTATGAGAAATATACATCCGAAACAAAGATTCCACATACATTTTACATTTCATTAAAAAACGGTTTGTGATGCGTAGAATCTGTGAATAATATAGGTCCAGTGGAGGGCGGCAAACAATTTTTCCCGGCACATTGCCGGAATTGGAATCAAAATTTCCGGTAAATCGGCAATTTGGCGATTGGCCAAATTTGTCTACAAAAAAATTTGCTGAGCGACAGTTGCCGCCCACCGTATAGGTTCCAAGCATTGTTTAAAAATCGGGTTTTTAATGTATGTTTTATTTGCTTAAAACCTTTTTTATTAGAGGACGAATCTTAAGAAGTTATCAAATTTTCAGACTTCCTTGCACAAATCCTCCAGCATAAATCTTCCCGTCTTCTTCAACAGCCTTGAGCACATTTCCAGCTAGATAAACATCTCTGTTGACAGTGATACCACAGACTGTCTCATCTTGCGCAAACTGCTTGACAGATGGAGCTGTCCAGCATCCAAATTTACGGAAGTCATTGAAGTTGGCAGGAGTTTCTCCAGTGACTCCACCGCTGTACACATTCCAATACCAGAGGAGAACATCATTTCCAATGTTGCTCCATCCGGTCGTGATCTGATTCCAGTCGTAGTAGGAGGTGTAGATTCCGACAGTTAATCCGGATTGCTATAATAATTTTGCTGTAGATTTATAGAACAAGCGTACTACCAGCATACTTTTTTATTAATTTAAATATCTCAATATCTAAATTCTACAAAACACTCACTCTGGCTCTGGAGACAATACTGTTGATGAAGTTAATATTGCTATTCGCGTTATTTGGCCAGTTAGTTGGCGAAGTGACCTGAATCCAGATTGCTCTGACTGTGATCGCTCTTGCAGTCAATCCCTGGATGATCTCATCCAACTGTTGGTAGCCTTGCTTGTTTGAAACGGGCTGTGGAGTCATATAAATCTCAATTCCGAGTCCAGCTTTATAAGCATTTTGAATAGTGACGCAAGAGCTGGTGTCAAAGGATCCTTGTCCTGCTGGGTTGTATGCACTGGAAATTAACGATACCTAGGGTTTAACCCACCAGAACTCAGATCTTGACTATTTACAAGTACTACTTAACACATTTCGTTTGGGTTCACAAATTCAGTAAGTCACCTTAAAATGAAAATTCTCTGCGAAAAACTAGTTGAAAAATCTCCTCCGTTCAACTCTTACCGAACGAAAACTGCACAATAACCCGCTTGTTTAATGCATTGCAGTTGGCTGAGCGTGGTTTGGACATAAATATCCAAGGCGTAAGCATAAGATGCCAAGTTTGACGGCACATTTGGAGCAGGCTCCGCAATGACTTCACTGAATTTGACTGGAAGGGATGAGTCAACAATCGGGGGAACCTTGACTGATGCCGAATGGCAGAGTACTGCAAGTACTGAGAAAATGACAATCGATTTGTGGGCCATTCTGAAAAGTTTTAAATTAAAATCTAGAAATGCATTAAAAAAGAAGAGACAAATTTTTTGAAAGAAGGTGAGTAGCAACCAATATTTATACTGTTTACTTCAGTGTGCTCAAAACGGCGTAGTTATCTGAAAATCAAATTTTAAGCTTTTTCGGAAAAGATTACCACATCAACAAACTCTCCTTATCAGTTGCTCTTCACATACTTTCGTGTGATTATGTTGCTGAAAATGAAAAACACATGAAACACAGTGTCGATTACCGGAAATATGATGACTTTACTTGGTTCACATTTTCATAAACACCTTGATTTTTTGATTTTTTTTTTAATTCTCGTTTCACAATGCTCAACATAAAAAAATTTGAGGCTTCCAAAATTTATTTCGCCGTAAAAAATGAAGAATTTACAAACAATTTTATACGAATTGCTCTTAGAGGTGAAACTTCAATAAAAATAAATACGATAGTTTTAATTGTGAAAAAAGTATTTATTTCATGTTTTCGAGTATCTTGACGATGCTTTTCTAACCGCCACGTTCTGAATACTAACTGAATTCTCATCTTTCCTAAGCACCAAAAGTCTAGATACAACTATTGATTCTATGGCGCATCCGATGATTTTCAGTACTGAGTTGTAGGGACCGACGACCTGGAAATTGGAGTTTTATTTTTGAGGTAGAGCTTGTTGCGGTTGTTGCGGCGGAACCCGTGAAACGTCTGCCGCGGCACAAAAACCCACATCAAATGAAAAAACTGGTGCAGTAGGCCACATAGTCCCGCAAAATGATGGAAGAAAATCAAATAGTAGAACCACAAAGGTGTCTAATAAAGCTAGCCTATTGGCTTTGGAAATTTGATTGCTAGATTGCCCATTAGTATTCCAGATAAATAGTTTTATAGATATCAGTATAGAAAACACCAGGATCGAGAAAAATATTATCTGAATTTAAACGAAAAGCTTAAAAAAAATTATTTTAAACTATTTTTCTTACACTTTTATGAATTGTCCAAAAGCTGTAGAAACAAGAGTTCACCGCGCATCCAAATACTTTACAGTTTGATGGGATATCCAGTTTGTAGTCGCAAAACTTAAAGAGCCATATCTCCTCGGAAAACCCGAAAGATATGGCGAGCAGGAAAATAAGCCAGTTTGGGATTTTGCTCCTGGTTGTACGGTACAAAATTGGAAAATATGCGGCAATGAACCTTTCGAATGATATTGATAGGGCGATTGCAGATCGGCAGGCTGCAAAATGTGACCAAGGAAGCGCGGAGTATACAATGAAACTGTTGTAATTGACCATAAATTCGGGAAAATTCATTGACAGAATAGTGTACACAATATTGCAAAACACTGAAAATTGAATTTTTTAAATTAAAAGTTTGAATTTCCCGCAAAAACTTTTTTTGCAACATTTTGAATTTCCTGACATGTTTTTTTTTTCTAAAATTTCAACTTCGCGTTAAAAATTTTTTATCATGAAGTTTGAATATCATCCAAAATTTTAACTCAAAATATTTGAAATTAGCGCCAATATGTTTTCTCAAAAAAAAAAAGTTGAATATTCCCCAAACCATTCTGCAAGAAAATTATTTTTTCTCAAATATACTTAAACTTTCGGCAACATGTTTTATCAAAAAAAAAAAACATTTAAATAATTTTTTTTCACAAAATTGAATTCCGCGCCTAATATTATTTTTTGGTGAAATTAATTGAGCAACATTTAAAAATTTTGACATCATTTTTTCGATTTCTGCAAAAAAACTTTAAAGAAAAATAAAAATTTGAAGATCCGGCTATTTTTCATCCAATTGAAAAAAAATTCTCGCTGGAATATCGGGAATTTTTTTTCTAAAATTTCTATTAAAATGATGAATCATAGAATTTTCATGGAAATTTTCAGCTCAACAACCTCCACACTTACAAAAAGTGCCAAAACATGTGTCCGTTAAAAATCGATAATAGAACAACTGCATGTCGTCATTTCGATTCGCTTTCTTCCTTAAAAAGTTAACATTTTTCGAAAATCTAGTCATTAAAAACTCACAAAACAATTTTCCAAATCAACCTCGCATTCAATAAGACAGTGATAAAACCACTTACAGCTCCAAGAGAGCATATCAAGTAAATTATCATATCCATAGAAATGTAAGTCAAAGAATAAAAATCAAAAATTTATGATAAAAATTAATATAAAACGAGAACTAAGAAATACTCAATTAGGTTTGCCAGAAGGCGTCCAACTCCTGGTAATTGGATTCCAAAATAACAGGAAATCAGTCAGAAACATGTCTATAATTTGAAAAGGAAACGTACACATAATTATGATGACTAAACTCGCGTAGATTTTAGTAACATTGCTACCAAAAATTCTAGTTTCAAACATACATAGTAAATACAATATTAAAATTGAAAAATTAATGATTTCTGTTTGCCAGTTTTGGGTTAATGAAAAAACGTTCCAAAATTTTTAGTTCCTAAGTTTTCTGTGATTTGAAGTGGTATGGCTATTGTTTTAAATATTGCAGCGGACATTTTCTGGTCCGCTGCAATATTTAAAACAATAGCCATACCATTTTCTGGGTCCACTTTTGGAACAGAACATGAATCACCCAAGAAACATTGTTTTTGCTTTTTTGCTTTCGATACAGAGCCAAAATCTAATTTTCATTCAAAAAGGCAATAACAAGTCTGGCAGCGTAATTATGACAATTCAGGAATTTTTCCTCTTCAGAGAATTGTTATGGTGCAGTCGACATCGATCAAAGTCGGAGTTCACACTTGGTGTCACGCTGTCCCATCGAGGTGTGATTTTCAAAAAATACCGGAGTGTTTCGCGTGAAAAATGTGACGTCAGCACGTTCCTACCCATGCGAAATCAGTTGGGAGGTCTGTGTTTCAATTCCCGCAATTCTTGTAGATCTACCTTGTTCAAACCGGAATGAGACAATTTGCCGTCGATGGAAATTTTATTTTCGGCCGCATTTTTGCGTCACGATGTTTGCACAAATAAGGTTTTCATGAGACAATTATTTAAAAAAGAGCACAACGCTAGTGATTAAAATCGAACAATTATAAGGACGAATTTCTTGAGACTTTTTGAAGTATAGTTGTTACAGTACTTGCTGCAACTCCATGATCTTTTTTCAGCAGAAGTCTGGAGACGAGGAACGAGTCAATTGCACACCCAGTGATTTTAGAGACAGCATTGTAGGGCCCGACGAGCTGGAAAATGTCACAAATTTTTTCTATTAATTGTTGCTCAAAAACGTACATCAAAGTTGAACATTGGTGCTGTAGGCCACATGGTTCCGAAGAAAGATGGGACAAAGTCAAAAATGAAGACAGTGCAGGTGTTCAGAAGGGCTAGTCGGTTTGTCTGGAAGCTTTTGGATTTCAGATTTCGAAAAAAAAATTAAACTACCTTCGAAAGATGCTTGCTGCTCTGTTTGCCTTTGGAATTGTTCCACACAAACAATTTCACTGACAGCAATATAGAGGATACAAGAATTATGGCAAATATTATCTGAATTTTAGGAATTCAGATATTTGGACTCGAAAATATTTATAGCTTACAGTTCTGTGAGCTGTCCAAAAGTTATAGAAGCATTGATTCACTGCGCATCCGAATGCTCGGCAGTTTGGAGGAATGTCAAAACTGTAGGAGCAAAATCCGAAGAGCACAAGCTCTTCGGATAGGGCAAATGCAACAGCCATGGAGAAAATGGAAAAGTTCGGAATTTTGTTCCTAGCTGTTCGGTATCTAATTGGAAAATACGCAGCGATGAGTCTCTCGAGTGAAATTGCCAGCGCAATTGCAGACCGACACGTGGCAAAGTTGGACCATGGAAGGCCCAGGGTCACTATGAGACCACGATGATTACTGAATAAGTGGGGTACCTCCATTGTAAGTATCACAAAAATAATGTAGACGAGCACTTAATAGATCAAATTGAAAAAAAGGTTTATGTGAGATAAAAACTTACAGCAAGTCGAAAAGCAAATGTCCATTGTGAAACGGTAGTAGAAGAGTTGCAAGTCGTCATTTCGTTTAGATTTTTTCCTGAAAACCGTATGGTTTGTGACGTCACAAAGAATGCGTAAATGTGCAGCCGACGGAAATCGGGGCCTGATTCCTGTCGGCCGCGCATTTACCAACAAATTTTCCCGTAAGGCAATGATATTTAGCATGAAATTTTAAACTTACAGAACAATTTTCCAAACCAAATTCCCATTCAGAACAATTGTAACAAGTGAGCTCACTGCTCCCAAAAGGCAAACAACTGTTATAATGATGTCCATTATAGAACTGACAACGGGTCTAAAGAGAATGTCTACTGGCATGCGGAATGGTGAAAACTGAAATTCTTAGGTGATAATGGGAATAACAATGCGTTTGATTAGGGAAATCACATTAAAAATACAATTTTCCTAGTGGGGCAAAATTCTGACTTCTGACAATAGGAAGTGAATTGGGGTTCTTGAAAAATAGGTTCAAGATCAAGTTAATAGTGATTTTTGTTTTTTTTTCTGGTTAGAAAAAATATGTTATTCTCTGAACACAGTGAATTATTTGTCATGGCATGACCAATTAAATAGTATTTATTTATTGAAAACAGTGCAAGAAATTTCAGGAATCCAATTTTTTTGCATACCGGGGAAACTGAATCAGCGTTATTCTAGCAAGAATAGGCTACTGGTTTTGAAATTGAATTCCATGCAAAAATCTAAAAACAGAACATGATTTATCAGTAAAAAATTTGTCAAAGCAGAGAAAAATCCGAGACTTGAAACCGATTAAAAAAACTGAGTATCATTTTTTTTGGGTATTTTCCCAATAGACAGAATACCATCCCAATCAGGACTGTCAATTTTCGTTCTTTTTTTGTGATTGTTTGATTTTTTTTGTGGAAAAATGGATTTTTTGGCTTTTTAAACCGGAAAAAAGTTTTGAAAAACAAATTTTTTTCGGTTTTTTGGAGAAATTCGAGTGACAGCCCTGATCATATAAATCACATATCACAATGATCACATAAATGATCATATAATATAAATGAGCATACAAAAAAACTGTTGAAAAATTGTGAAATGTTTACGCCACCCTCGGAAATATTCTTACTGGGTAGCCAGTTTTCTTTCTGGAAAAATGCCTGAAAATTTGACAAACTGTGCTTCAAATGCTAATTCAAAAAATGAAGAGAAACTACTCGGTATTGCCAAATAACGAAAAAAAAATCAAAATGACGTCACTACAGTAATTCAAACATAATTCGCCCCTTTCTAATTTTTTTGCTAAATTGAAAAAACCACACAAATTGTAGAACAGTTTTATAAAATGTTTTACAGTCACATCAGGTATACTGAGAGTGTTTCATTTTGGGTAAAAGCCCATCAAAAATCATTCATATAAGTTTTATAATCAAGAGGAAGAAAAAAAATAGATTAACTGATATATAGGATGAAATGTATTAATGCATTAACCAAAGGATGCTGAGATCAAGAAATCAGGTAAACTTTGAATTAGAATGAAAATAAGCTTTCGAACAATAGTGTACAATTGGGGCTACATAGGCTAAAAAATTACTATAAAAAATAGGTTAAAAACGTGGGAAGAGTCTGAATAGAAAAGCCTTTAGAATTTGCTTATTTAGTTTTGCAGTTTGAATTTTTTGATCCATATAACTTTAAAAAAAAATTATTGTTTCGGCTGGCACGACAAGTTTTTGGAGCATTTTAAACATTTCAAACTTTTTCAAAAACTTCCAGAGCTTTTCTAAACTTTCTATAAGATTCTCGACACTTCAAATAAAGGAAGTATTTCACATTTTTCCTGGACTTCTGAATTAAACCTACGTCATTTAAAAGAATACCTTCTTAACAGGCCCCTACAAAAAATTTAGCGACAGAGGAGCACTTTCAACTGGAAAAAAGCCGCTCTGAAAATTTTTCAGTGCATTTTTTCACAACTTTCGAGGCCCGTAAAATGGTTCCAAAAGTGCATTTTTGCAGATTTTTAAATCATTTTCAGAATGTTCAGGAGCCAGCAAACATTCAGAATTTTGTTTGGGATTGTTTTTTTAATTTTCGAAAAAATTCTGAAATTTTTTGATTAAGTCTATGATTAAAAACTTTATGACACTCTTTGGAATACAGTTATTCCATTGGTTATTAGAAATTCAGGTTGTTTGATCAGCAAAAGTCTGGTGATCAAGAATGAGTCAATTGCACATCCAGTGATCTTAAAGACCGCATTGTAAGGACCGACGAGCTGGAAAAATACAACTTGAGAGACGCAGGATGTTTATTACTTTTATATGAAAAATAATGCTCGTCACGGTCATCATTGGTCATCATTGGGCGAAACTTGACTTTTTCACTCAGTGGCGGGAAATTCAAATTTTTTTTGTAGAAAAAATTTTGCCGAGAAACTCATATTTAAAACAAATGGTAATCATACTTAATTTTTTTTGCAAAGCCTCACAAGAAACTTATAAAAGCCCGGAAAACTTCTGGAATGTTATAGATTTTTTTTGAATTTTTCAAAAGATATTACTTTACAGTAGATTTTTGATAAACTTATAAACTTTACAACGAAACAAAATTTAAAAAATTAATTGTGACAAATATTATCAAAGTCTAGAATTTTTCGAGTTTTTCACGATCGTTCCCGGCTGAATACTTGATGATTTTTTAGTTTGTCTGAACATCAAAACCAGTGTTACAACCAACGCTTCGATAGCACATCCCGTGATTTTCAGCGCCGCATTGTACGGTCCGACGTGCTGAAAAAGTTGTAAATTTAAGTTCCAGCCGGGTCCTGGGCAATTACATCAAACGAAAAAATTGGCGCCGTGGGCCACATATTGCCGCAAAATGATGGAAGAAAATCGAATAAGAGCACCGTACACATGTCAAGTAGAGCTAGACGATTTGCCTGAAATTTGTTTTATCAAAAATGCTTTCAAGGAGATCTTGAACGGACCTTGGAAAGGTTATTCTTATTTTTCTTATTTTTCACCATGTTCCAAATGAATAGTCTTATTGACAGCATAATGGAAAATATCACTATCAAGGAAAATATGACCTGTAAGTTGTGAAATTGAAGTTTAAATTTATATTGAGATTTTTTAAGTACACTTCTGTGAATTGTCCAAAAATTATAAAAGCACTTGTTCATTGCACACCCGAATACTCGGCAGGTCGACGGAATTTCCATATCATATGAGCAGAATCCAAAAAGTGTTAGCTCTTCGGAAAGTCCAAAGAAAATAGCTATCAGGAAAATTGGCCAAGTCAGAATTTTGCTTCGTTTTTGAAGATATGAGATTGGGAAGTAGGCGGCGATAAATCTATCGAAGGAAATTGTAAGGGCAATTATAGATCTACAAGCTGCAACGTTGGACCAAGGGAGGGCCAAATAGACAATGAGACTGCGGTATTGGAGCATGAAATCGGGGGCTTCCATTGATAAGAGGATGAATACAATGTAAAGAAGTACTGAAAATTGAAATTAAAATTTATTTCAAGTTTCCAGTATGATTAGAAATTTTTTAAATATATTTTAGGAACAGAAAAAAAATATATTTTAGGAACATTTCTCAAAACCAAAACTTTGACTGAAACGTGGAGAATTTTAAAACTTGGACCGTTCTGGAACTATTCTTTAAAGTTTTCAAAAACTCTAAAATTTAAAAATGAGCTCACAGCAAGTTCCAAAAAAGATGTCCAGAGTGAAACGATAGTAGAAAAGTTGCATGTCAACTTTTCGTCTGGATGCATTTCTGAAAGACAGTATAAAAACATGTTCGTAATTCAATTTCAACTGACAGAACAATTCTCACAACCAAATTGATATTAAGCAGTATTGTGATAAATGCGCAAATAATTCCCAGCGTACAGACAAAGATTATGATGAGATCCATATTGATTTTGATTAGCTGAAAACATTTTAAATTTTAGTAGTTTTAAAGCTTAGCAAAAATAAATTAAGGAGCAGCCGACAACAATAACGATTTTTAGTACAACAACTTCACGGAAAACAGGTAGCATAAAACGTATTCGTTTTAGTTGTAAAAACTGGAAACCCGCTTTTTAGAAAGGTACATTACACATACGAAATTTATTGTTCTGAGAAGTATATTTTATTAAACATTCCATGTGTATTCATTGGATATATGCGAAAATACATATCTGTCCTAACTAGAAAACAGAGCTCGTACCCAAGTGAACAACTTTTATACTTCAAACTTGCAAGGTAAATGTGCAAGAAAATTATTATTCAGGTGAACAAAGAGGTTTTCAAGGAAATGAGCAAGGTGTCATAAACTAATTGTTATGATTGGTCTGGAAAATAAGTTAACAGAAAATTTTGTAATACGATTTTAAAACTTATAACCTCACAGAATAAAAATTATTCTGTAGAACAGATGATTACCGAAAGTAAGAATACCCTCATTAGAGAAAAAAAATCAAAGAATCATGAGAAGTTTTTTTTTTCACAGACAAAGGAAAAGTCTAACATCTTGTTTTCTGAATCACTTCTTTTTTTCTTAATTTCAGACACCAAACTTTGAATCATTAGCTCACTGAAGCTTGAACTAGTTTTCTGATTGAACTATGAGTTGTTTTTTTGATACGAGGTAATTTATATTTCGAAACGGCAAAAAAACATTTTAAAACAATACAGGATTAGTTAATTTTGGGAATTTTATCAAAAACAATTTTGTTGTGCCTTAAAAACCTAATTAGAATTTAGAGTTTATTTTCAACTTTTCACAAATGTTGCTTGCCGAATTCTTGGGAAATTATCTGATCTTCTCAATATTAAAACCAAAGTAACAACTATTGCCTCGATTGCGCATCCGGTTACTTTCAACACTGCGTTGTACGGTCCGATGTACTGAAAATTGAGAAAACAATTTTTATTTCATGACACAGTCAATTTGAGAATTTTCAATTGTGCTCACAATCTCACAATTTTGTGAAACTTACATCAAACGAAAACATTGGTGCAATGGGCCACATGTTGCCGCAAAAAGATGGAAGAAAATCAAATATGAGCACCGTGCAAGTGTCAAGTAGAGCTAGACGATTTGCCTGAAATCAGTTGAGGAAGTTTTAAAAAAAAACCACTAAAACTGGGAACGGCAGGTTACTAGTGGACCTTGTTAGTGATCACGTTGCATTTTTTGACAATCTAGAATCACCACCAATAGCTTTTTTAAACTTACTTTTGAAAGTTGATTATTAGTGTTCTTATGTTTCACTACATTCCAGATAAATAATCGTGTTGAGAGCAAGATGGAAAATGATATTATGAGTGAAAATATTACCTAAAAACGATAGTCTGAACTTTTTAGAATTTCCGGTCAAACGTACACTCCGATGAATAGTCCAAAAGTTGTAGAAGCACTTGTTCATTGCACACCCGAAAACTCGACAGGTTGGTGGAATTTCCATATTATATGAACAAAAACCAAATAGCAGAAACTCTTCGGACAACCCGAAGCACACACCTATTAAGGAAACTGGCCAGTTCAGCACCCTGCTCCGTTTCTGATGATAGAGAATTGGGAAGTATGCCGCGAAGAATCTTTCGATGGATATTGTTAGTGCAATTATAGATCTACACGCCGCAATGTGTGACCAGGGAAGTGCCAAATAGACAATCAAACTGCGATATTGGAACATAAATCCGGGAGCTTCCATTGATAGAAGTATAAACACGATGTAAAAAAGTACTGGAAGTTTGCCATTGGAAAATAGTATTTTTAAAACAAAACCTTACAACAAGTTCCAAAAAATATGTCCACAATGAAACGATAATAGAAAATGCATGTCGAATTTTCGTTTAGATGAATTTCTGAAAGAAACCGCCTCTTAAACTATTCAAAATTTAAACTTACAAAACAATTCTCAGCACCAAATTCATGTTGAGCAATATAGTGATAAATGCACAAATTATTCCCAGAGTACAGAAGAGAGTTATGATAAGATCCATTGCTGAAAATTGGTTGAAAATTGGAAAATTGGACTACAAATTTTAGTGAGCAGCCCGCATGAATGGAAGGTGCCGAGAACATTTTGCTTAGCTATGACACTTATTTCCTAGTACAATCACTTTTCGGAAAATATAATAAAGGCATGTTTTCAAATAAAATTAATCAAAATATTTTGCAAAACTATGAATATACATATTAAATTACCATTTAAAATATAAAACAACTGAAAACTTTTCAAGGCCTGACTGAACGTCATGATTCGCGTAACGCAATGTATTGGGAACCGTTTTATGAACGAACAAAAAAAGCTTTGAAAATTAAAAAAAAAATATTCGAATTCATACGAACAGAAACAAAGGCTAGAAAAAATGTGTTTTCCTGAATCACTCGGATTCAGACGCCAGAACTTTTGAATGATTAGCACACAGAAGCTCGAACAAGATTTTTAATCTAATTAAGACTTTTTGGTCAAGAAAAAATAATAAACTTCCTGGGAATTGTTGTGTGTATCAAAAAACTGAACATTTTTTATAGTTAGACAAAAGAAATGAATTTACTCGGAAAAAGGTAAATCAGATTTGACGGAAATTTGAATTTACTCACTTTACAAGCTCATCTTTTTTTTAACATTTCAGACGCCAGAACTTTTGAATGATTAGCTCACAGAAGCTCGAACAAGATTTAAGTTTTCTGATATTTCTTCGCTTCTATAATAAGGTAATGCATTTTCCAGCGGGGGAACATTCCGTTCATAATTTGACAGACTTCTGCAGTTAGTAAATCAACTTTGAAAATGCACTTACAGAAATTTCATTCAACAACGCCTAGTCTCGACAATAATCCTTTAATCCCATCCAAAACTTTTTTGTTTTTAACCTCAATTATGACATTTGCAAAATGAACAAATAAAAGGTCTTCTTGAAAATATTTTTAGTTATTTGAAAGAACATATTTTAACCTCTTTTTTTTAAATAGTCTTTACGCTTTTACAGATCGTATTTGGCGATCCTGACAAGCAATTTGAATGTGAAAAATTGAAATAATAATGAGTTTATTAGAAGTTTCAAAATGTTTCAGGCTCATCCAGTCATTCCACTTTGAATTGTTTTCTCAAGAGTTTTGACATAAATCTCCGCATTCTGCCGGAAATCAATCATTGACTTCTCACCGCAATGCTTCATCATAACCCATCTAGAACATCCTCTTTTTGTGGTGAAAAGCTCGATTTGAACAGACAGATCCTCACTATAAATGTCCGTTCCATTGAGGCAACGATATGAAGAGACATCTGGACGTTTTTCTTCAAGCTCGGCAACACATTTCAGGAAGTAACTGTTTTTCAGTGCCATGCTTTCGCATGTGTCCGACAGCTTTGCGCTTTCTGGATCCATGTAAAAGCAGTGTGATTTTTCGCATACCTAGAATTTATGAAAAATATCAGCTACCGTTGTTGGTGGACCCCAGGAATGTCCTTTTTGTTTTTTTTTAGCGATTTTCGGCATTTGGGATTATTTATTCATTTTTTTATTTATGGTCTGAAAAATGGGTAATTTTGATTACTAATGATTGTTTTTCATTTAAAAAAAGGGTGTACATACATTGAATGTTCTTAAAAATGGGTATTTCCATCATAGCTCTACATCTACTGAGCACACTGAAATTTCTCCGACAGTTTAGAAAATAATTATAGCTAGCTACAAAATAATGGAAAAAATATGGAAGAGAATTGATTTTTCTTAGCGCAAACTCCATTTGATTTGAAACACCGTTTGTCAATTTCTCCGACATTTTTTCCGCAAAAAAAAGCGCGAATAGTTCGAAGTTGGCCTGAAAATCTATAATTTCACATAAATTTATTATCTTTTACGGAAAAATGTCTGAGAAATCAACGAACGGTGCAGGGATGGGCGGCAAACGATAATTTTCGGCAAATAGGCAAATCGCCGGAATTGAAAATTTCTGGCAAATCGGCAAACTGGAAAATTATCGATTCGCCAAAAATTATCGGCATATTGTGGTGTTGCTCATTTGTTTTTGAAAATTTCAGAATGTTTTGTAGAAAAATCAACAAACTCGTAATTTTTGACTGAATTAAACTTGAAAGTGTTCAACTAATTGATAAAACAACGACTAAGTATGTCTTTTGTATGATTGTGTTTTAAGTCAAGTTATTAACGAGATATGGCCCATTAACAAAGTTATAGGACCTTCGAAAATTAGTCTTGTAGCCTCTAATAGTCTTGCACCCCTACGGGTTGATTGAAAATTAGTCTTGCATGCAAGACTAATAGAGGAAATACGGTATTTTGAAAAAAAAAGCAAATTCTATGGAAATATCAAAAGAAAACAGGAAAAAATTCCAAAAAAGAACCGCTGTTTTTATTGTTTTTGTCTTATGAAAAAGGAAGTTCGAATTTTCGGCAATTTGCCGATTTGACGAATTTTTCCACAAAAAATTTGCCGATTTTTTGCCGCCTACTCTGAATGGTGTGTATCAATTCAAACAAGATTGAAAAAAATCATTAAAAATGTACATAATTTTTTAAAAATGCTTTCAACTTTTTTCACCTCTCGCCTACCGCTGCTTGAAAACATTGATCAAGCACTTCCGTTACCCTGGTTTCGTGAGAATCTACTTCCAGTGAGATACGTTCTGCCTTATCATAAAACCCATTGATCAAAGCTGTACATCTAAATGATTCGTAAAAATAATAGGAGCCCTCGCAACTATCCGGTGTTGGATTGGGTGGTGTCGTGAGAAAATTCACAATATCTTCATAATTTTCAGAGATCTTCTTATAGCCGGAACTGCACTTGGTTTTGGTTACATCGAGGAAGCAAGATTTGCCATCCAAAAATGCCTTTTTCTGGATTTGCTTGTCGTTCTGAAAATGAAGCTTTGATATTTTGTTTGGTAACTGTTACGATAATTTTCGTGATGTATTTACTGTACTAACTTACAAGGAA
This sequence comes from Caenorhabditis elegans, assembly GCF_000002985.6. Lineage (NCBI taxonomy): Eukaryota > Metazoa > Nematoda > Chromadorea > Rhabditida > Rhabditidae > Caenorhabditis > Caenorhabditis elegans. The sequence goes on from NC_003283.11 coordinate 3,495,567, forward strand.
AGTTGAAAAATAGGTCCCATGGCTTTATAATTTTCGATTGAAAAGTTTTGGTGATAATCAATCCAAAATATATCTGCATGAGAGAGAAAAGTGTTACAGGGTGCGCCATAAGTATGGTAACACGTTTGCAGCAGGGATGTGCGGCAAATTCAGCAAATTTGGCAAATTTGCCATGCTTAACAACCTCGGAAAAATGTGATATTTTTTGATGTTTTTTTGGAGCACCAAAACTACTGAATTCTTAACACACCTCTGGTTTCTGAACAAGTTAGGTGTAGTGTGTCTGCTTGAACATCAAAATAACCCAATTTGTTGTCATTTACTAAATTTTTTGGCGAAAAAATCAGCAGTTTTAGTCAAAATTGTACTGTCAAATTTTTTACGTGTGCGGCAAATTTCGAAATTTGCCGCCCACTCCTGGTTTGCAGTTGTATAACTTCCCACGTGGAGAGAGTTATTACATCGATTTGTACAAGTTTTGTTCGCCATAAAATACTGACCAGATTAACGTTTTGAATTTTCAAAATTTCCCCATCCGCATCGTTGCAGGCCTTCAGAACTTTTGAAATCATGATCTTGATGGCAAGCAAGAAGGCATTTAGCGGAATTACTGCATTTTTCTCGAGGAACCAAAAAAAAGTGTCTCACAAGTTTTCATAGTTCAAAGAATGCTCTTGGTCTAGAGATTCTTTAAAAACAAAAATCCGAAAAATTTCCGTCATGGTAAGACTGTGGCAGTAGTTTAAGGGTTGAATGACACAGCCCAGTGTTGACATAGAAAATTTTTATATGCTACAGAAACAATCAAAAACGCTTCTTTACTTCTTTAACTTTGAATTTAACATAGAAAATTTTAGGTCAAATTGAAGGAAATTTATTCAGCTATCAGTATTCAGTAGAAAAATGTACGTATGACGTGGCAGTCGCGCGAAAAGCTCATGTAAAAGAGCGCTTCACGTGTTACCATGATTAAAAAAATTTTACTTTTGGATTTTATTCAAATATTGTATGGATTCGATATCTATATTTTTCTCAAAAACACTCTCCTTTCGAAAAATTATAAAACCATGGTAAAGTCTTTGTGAGGCATGGGCGCATCGTGAGTTAACTCTGGCATAAATGCCTCAAAACCTGCCTACCTTCAAGAGACACTTACCGACAAAAAATCATATTCTCCCAAACACGAGATGTTTCTAGTTCTTCTAGCTTCAGCTGCGGTGTAAAACCATTGAATGCAAGAAATCACGTTTTGGTTCAAGTATACTGGTGTTGGAGCAGGTTTAACTGCTAAAACAATAATGAATATCACAGAAGCCTTTAAAAGTGACATTTTTGGAGTATTTTTGCAGGTCAGGTAGGCCAACAAACTGCACTGTCGTTTGATTTTTGTAGTTGCCGCATATTTACATCATGATTGGGGAGACTAAAATATATAATCTCGCATGAATGTAGGTAGGTAGACGTATACTTTGCCCAAAATGTTTAGTGACTCACAGAATTTGAAGGGTCGATTAGTACTCAATAATCAAATTAAACTGTGTATTGCAATTGGCACATTTTATGTGTTTTTATTACTGTGAAAATGATCAAAGCACGAACAAAGTTGGATTCTCCCACTTGTGAAGGAATCACAAAATCTTTTTTATTGCTTTTGTTGTAACTAATAAATTTTTTGTTTCAAAAAAAACCGAAATGGAAGCAATCAGAAAAAAACACTTGATTAGTTTCCCCATTTACACAAAAAATATCTCAAAAACTAATAGAACTTTCATCTTCACAAATTATTCCCAGAGGACAGACGAGACTTGTATGATAAAATCCATTGCTGAAAATTGGTTGAAAATCATTAAAAATTTTAGTGAGCAGTCCGCATGAATGGAAGGTAGCAAGAGCATTTTACTTAGCTATGATACTTATTTCCTAGTACAATCACTTTTCGGAAAATATAATAAAGGCCTATTTCCAAAAAAAATTAATCCCCAATTTTCAGAAATTTATGCTATGATACATACACAGTTTATATTTCGTAGAATTGCATTGAAGAATATTTTGCAAAACTATGAATGTATTTAATAACCATTTAAAATATGAATCAATTGAAAATTTTTAAGGGCCTAACACATTTCGAATTCATACAAACAGAAAGGAAGGCTAGAAAAATTGGCTTTTCCTGACTTTTTGGTCAAGAAAAACTAATAAACTTCCTGGGAATTGTTTTTCTCAAAAAACTGATCGGAAAACAACCAAAGGCATGTTCATAAACTTTCATTTTCTAAAATGTATTTCAAACTTACATAAGTTGAGGTGCGCGGCAATAAAACTGGTTCTACAAGAAGAAATTTCAAAAAAAAAGTCCTTTTGGAAATATTTTAGCTTGAACGGTATGTAACGGCGTACCTAATTTTCGGTTGTTTGACCAAAAAACATATTTTAACATAGTTTTTGATAAAATATTCTTTAAATAGAAATAAACGCTTTTAAAGATCGTATTTAACTATCATGAAACGCAACATAAATGTGAGAAGATTTATTAAATGTTTCAAAATGTTTCAGGCTCATCCAGTCATTCCACTTTGAGTTAATTTCTCAAGAGTCTTGACATAAATCTCTGCATTCTGGCGAAAATCAATCATCGATTTTTCACCACAATGCTTCCTCATAACCCATCTAGAACATCCTCTTTTTGTTGTGAATAGCTCGATTTGAACCGACAGATCCTCACTATAAATGTCCGTCCCATTGAGGCAACGATACGAAGAGATATCTGGACGCTTTTGTTCAAGTTCGGCAACACATTTCAGGAAGTAACTGTTTTTCAGTGCCATGCTCTCGCATGTGTCCGTCAGCGTTGATCTTTGTGAATCGGTGAAATAGCAGTTTGATTTGGTGCATTCCTGGAATATTTTTTCAATGTTGATAATTTTTGTAAATTGAGACGCATGGACCTGTATTTTATTAAAAAGTTTTCATTTTTCAAGCTCAAAATTTCATAGGGCACAGCGCCTCAGACAGGGAGAGAAGAGAGAAAAAAGTGGTTTGTGCGCGCGAGCGCGTTTGCAGCGCCACCACGAGAAATGAAAATTTTTTTTGACAAAACATCCATTTTTCGAGCTTTTGCTGGATTTTTAGGGAACATAGAGCGAAATTTATGAGGCGGGACCACCTAGCGGATCTCCGTGGTATTATTAGCTTCATTTTAACATAATTTTTTTCGGAAAGACTCGTAAAGTGAGCTCTGAATTTGAACGAATCTGACAGCAAAACATAATCTTTGCAAATAAAATTTGATTTTCGAACAAGATTTCGCACAAATATTTGATTTTGCAATTTTAATTAAAAGATGAGACCTTTATCAAAGTTTTTTGTCAATAATTTGACAGAGTACACTGAAAAAAAAATGTCTTGACGACAAAATCGATTAAAAAGTGAAGTTACAAATATCATGTGAAGTTTTGTAAAATTGATTGAGAAATTGTTCTAAAATCAAAGAATTTGATAAAATCAAACTCTTAACTAATCAAAACCGGTGAAATTTAGAATAATTCTGGTGAAATTGTATAGTTCTAACCGACATAGAGGTCTATACATCACCACATTTTTTATGTAAGTATTTCTCTTGTATTGTTTTTTAAAAAAGGTTCACAACTTTACATAAATAATCAAATTAGCATTTTTTACAAGTTTGGTGTTATATTCTCCTTGTCTTGATGAGAAATCATCAGATTCTTCCTATCCATATGGCTCTAGATGCATCAACTTCGACAGCTCCTATCTTTTTGGAGAGGCAAGATATCAAAAAGTAATTAACTAAGAACTTATAGAACACATCAAGAACTATAATATTCAGTTTATCCTATGTTTTTATCTTTTAAGATGAGGGAGTTAGAGCAGCTAGAAAAACCGCAAAAAATAAGCAACACAAACGTATGTCTAACTCCCTCATCTTGAAAGATGAAAACATAAATTAAACTGAATATTATAGTTTTTGATGTGTTCTACAAGTTCTCAGTTGATCACTTTTTGATATCTTGTTTCTCCGAGTAGATAGGAGTTGTCTAAGTTGAGGTATCTATAGGTATTCGCATATGAAGAATCACATGGATTCTCATCATGTAATACTATTAATCATCTAATTTTTGTGGAAAGCAATGATTCAAAAATGTTTTTTTTTTAAATAAAAAGTGAGGTTTAGTCCGATCTAAACATTTAGAATTGATCTAGTGAATAGTTGCTGCCACCGTAACATTTTGCGTGGATTTGGGCATTTTTGAACAATTTCAATGCTTGAGACTATGTAATTTCTAGAAATCTGACGTTTGAAAACTGAAATCAAACATATTGATACTTAAAAATGTTGCTTTCGTGTAGAAAATTTGTCATAGAGTTAACTTGTACTAATCTGTTCGAAAATCAATGATAAATCAGCCAAAGACTGAATTTGTTCAATAAGATGTTATTTAAATCTTTTTAAAAGCATCAATTCTTTCAAAATATTATTATTTTTTCCAAATTTCATCTTGAAAACTCGAATAAGCGCATAATTTCGGCCCGTATTCATTTGATACGGTAAAAATGTGCAAGCGCGCTCCATTGGACTTTTCAAATCTCAATTTTCACAACTCTCCCGATTTGAGGCGCTGTGCGGGGTTCTGGCCTTCCTCATTGAATTTTCGCGCTCCATTTACAATCGCCTGCCGTTTCGTGTACTCCACACGGACAAAGATATCAGTTTTACAACTAAAAACGAGCCGCGACGCGACACGCAACGCGCCGTAATTCTACACAAAATTTCACCGACCCAAAATGGCCTAGTTCGGCAAACTCTGCCATTTCGATTTATGAGGGAAGCCAGAATTCCGTGAAATTTTTTACCTCTAATTTTAAAACTTTTTTTTAACTAATCGAAGTTTTTTTTTTTGTTAATTCGCATTGCACTCAATTTATCAAACAAAAAACGATTCAAAAATAGACTTTCAATTTAAAAACTTGCAATTTATACATTTTCCAAACTCGTCATATAACGAATACTAAAACTTTTACACAAGCTTTTTAAAATGTTCCCCAGCCTACCTCTGCTTGAAAACATTGCTCAATCACTTTGGGTGTCCTGGCATCATTAGAATCAACTTCCAGTGAGATATGTTTTACCTTATTTGCAAACCCATTGATCAAAGCTGTACATCTAAATGATTCGTAAAAATAATAGGAGCCCTCGCAACTATCCGATGTTGTGTTTGGTGGTGTGGTGAGAAAATTCACAATTCCTTCATAATTCTCAGTGATCGTCTTATAGCCGGAACTGCACTGGGTTTTGGTCGCATCGAGGAAGCAAGATTTGCCATCCAAAAACGCCATTTTCTGGATTTGCTTGTCGTTCTGAACATGAATTTTGAAAATTTATTTGGCAATAGTTACGGTGATTTTCGTGATGTATCTATCAGGGGTTGGGCGGCAATTACCGTTCGGCAATTTTTTTGGCGACAAATTCGGCGAATCGGCAAGTTGCCGGTTTGCCCATTTGCCGGAAATTTCAATTCTGATAATTTGCCGATTAGCCTATTTGCCGGAAAAATCGTTTGCCGCCCACCCCTGGTATCAAAAAAAAGTGAAAAAAAAACAATTTTTGGGATAAAAATTTGCAAAAAATCTTGGAATTCAAACATTTTTGCAAAAAATTGTTTATTTGCAATCATTAAATTAGTGGTACTTTTTGGAAGGCGGCGATTAAAAATATCAATTAGTTTTAAAGATTAATATTCAAAAATTGTAAGGATTCTGAAAAAGTGGCAAAACTCTGTGATTGCCATTTTTTCCCTGTCAATAAAATGTTTTTGAAATTTGTTTTTTTACTGTTTAAAAATCTTTACAAATAATTATAACAACTTTTGAAAGAAAACTTTGTTTTTGGAACTTTTTGAACTTAAAAAAAATATTTTCTGACAGTAAAAATACTCAATAAATGTTCTGTTATACTGCCAACCCGTATCAGGCATAAGTGCCTCAGTACCTGCCCACCTTTTAGAAACACCTACCGACAAAAAATCATATTCTCCCAAACATGAGATGTTTCTAGTTTCAGCTGCGGTATAAAACCATTCAATGCAAGAATTTACGTCTTCTGTCAAAAACGATCCTGCCGGAGCAGTACTAACTGCTGAAATAAGAATGAATACAACAGTAGCCTTCAAAAGTGACATTTTCCAAATATTTTTGGAGATCAGGTAGACCAACACACTGCAATGTCGCTTAATTTTTGTAACGGTCACATATTTATATCATGAGTGGGGGAGACTATTTACAATAAATAATCTCGCGTGCATGTAGGTAGGTAGACGTATACTTTGACCAAAATGTTTAGTGACTCACTTGGGATTTGAAAGGTCGATTAGAACTCAATAATCAGGAAATCGGAAATCAGGAGAAAGATAATTGACATCTCGACTCTGAAAAAATTTGGGGCGGCCGACATCTTGCGGGTCTCAAAATTTGAAGAAAAAAGAATTCGGCATGTCAACTACCATTTCAAAGGTATTAATTTTTCAACACCTAATATACTCATACTCTGATCAAAAACTCGAATTCGTTTATTTTATCTTTTGATCAAAAAAAAGTTGTTCCGCAATTTGTTGATTACCATACGATTCGGTATGAATAAAAACAGGATTTGTTTATGAAATTTGAAACCAGTGAAATTTCTTTATAAAAGAAGGGTGGCCAAAAACTCAGAGAATATTCAAAATATGAAGTTCACCGCAATTTTGGTCTTTGCAACATTTTTCGCCTTCACTTCATCGGCACCTACTCCTGCTGCGAATGATGTTGAAGAGCCGATGGTGAAGAAAACCGAGCAGATGCTCACCGTGGAGGCCTTCGATGGGTACATCGGGTTGCTGAAGATGTTCAAGGATATGTTGCCGCTGGATATTATTACGACGATAGATAATGTGAGTTTTCATGGAAAAAAGTTAGATGTTAGATAACATTTAAAAAATTTCAATTTTCAGCTGAACATCACCCAGAAAGGAGAAGTCGTGAGCTTCCTATCCAACTGGTTCCAGGATCGAATTCAGCGCCCAAATACCACCACTGAAATTGTCAGTGTGCTCCGCGAGCATCTTCCATCCGTCTTCGACAAAATCCACTCTTACAATGAAACATTCTACACAAAATTCAATAACTTGAAGCCAGAAACCCAAGCTCTCCTGCGTGAATGGCGTGAAAAAGCAGTGGATCTTCTCGGAGATCAACGACCAGCCGGCGAAACCGCAGGCCAAAACCTCCAGCTACTTCGCGACTTTGCCATGAGCATTCGAGATGTAAAATCTGAAATTCGGGATGACTTGAGGACCCAATTTCCTCAGGCGGTGTCGTTGACCGAAGGGCTCGGATTCACTGTGTTCACGACGATGATCATGGTAGTTCAGAAGATTGTGGAGACGGCGGCGGCGGTGAAGAATCAGGCGGTGCTGGCCACTGGATTGCCAGTGGAGTGCGCGCTTCCATTGGATTAATGTTTTTTTTTTTTTTTTAATTTAAAATTTTAAATTTTGCCATCTATTTTTAATCTAATAAACAATTTCATTTTTATCACAAAAAATTGACACCGGTAAATTTGAGATTAGATTTTTCCCCGTAAAAATTACTTTGAAATAATATAGCCTAGAACAAGTGGGACTATAACCCAAATATCTAAATTCAAAGCCGTAAGATAGGAAAGATCAATAGTTTTTGGATAGAAAAACTTCGGCATTTTCCCATTATACTTGAACAGTCTCTCAAACTTGAACGCGGCTTCATCCAGCGCCGGCATCGGCTGATCCGTGAAAGTTGACAGGAATTGCTCCGCTTGAATTTGATAAGACTTGTGCTCCACCACTTCTCGAATATGATTCTCGAGGTATTGTTCGGAAAGGTGGAATTTGTTTAAAATACGTGCAAATCCTTTGCTTTTGGCGAGCCACGCATTTCTCATTTGCTCCGCGAACATTGGCATGAAGAGTGAGGGAGTTGCGGAGCACACGGCTTCTTTCACACTGGAATTGCAGAAAAAAAAATTACATAGGCTTCTAATATTAAAAATTACCTCTTTAAGCCTCCATGACTCAAGAATAAAACCGTCTTCTTGTGATTCAAAATCTGCTGCTGTGGAACCCAGGACGAGATTTTCACATGCTCACCGAGTCCCTTTGGCCGGTCACCTTTCATGCTCCAAATCACACGATACTCGGTCAATCTGTTCAGGGTATTTAGGAAAATTTCAAACTTCTCCTCCGGGGCAAATCTCCAATCGATGATCGTTCCAAAAGCTACGAGGATTGTGCCTGGAAATTTTCTTACTTTTTTGGATGTTTTTTTAGAAGCAGTTGTTACAAAATTATTCCAAAAAATGATCTACCGTAAGCTATGTTACAGTAGTCCTACAGTATTTTTTGTCGGCTGCTTGTATATATTCAGTTAATACATATGTTTTAAAAATCACCTTTCGATTTCGGGTCACTGACAAACTGTTCCCAATCCTCATCCAACACCTTTTTCTGAGCTGTGCAGTAGGTTCCAAACGAGAAGTACTAAAATTTATAAAAATTAGTTTTTTTTCAAAATTCTTAAAAAGCTTAAAACTAACATCATTAGTTCTGGCTCCAACCGGGTAAAGTGGGTCCGGCATATCAGTAAACGAGAAGGAGCTTCTGCGATTGTAATCGTAAAATGAAAAGAAAGGAAATGGGATAATCGAACGAAGAGCCCATTTTTGAGCAAATCCAGCCACTGCTCCAGTGATAAACGCGCTTCCGAACCAGTCAACTGTAGAGACCACTCGATGCCAGTACTTTTCAATTGTGAAGTTTGACATTGAGTAGGGAAGGAAGTTGGGGACCATTATGGCGTAATTTCTGGAAAAAAAAACATTTTTAAACTAGAAATATTAAGGAGATCCGCCCGTTTGTCTGGCCTCCCCGCGAGATTCCAAAAATTCTTCCAAAATTTCTCAAATGTTTCAGAAATGTTTTCAGACTTCCGAAAAATGCAAGAGAAATTAAATTTTAAATTTAAAAGATTCTTAGATTTTTGAAATAGTTCCAAAAGTTTTTAAATTCTTCTTAAACCTCCCAAGAGGTTCTCGATTTTTCTAGAAAATTTTTTAACTTTTCAGAATTTTAACTTTTTTTTACAAAGTTCAGAAAGTTTCTAAGCAATTTCCCGCCTAAATTTTTCAGTGAAAATTTGAATTTTTGACCAGGAAATCTAAAAATCTAACAATTCCCCCACCTGCTGAACCCCTTAAAACTCCCATGAGCACTCTCCACGTCACTAGAATGCATCATCACATGCGGCTTCCCAGTAATCTCCGCCATAGCGTACCCGCACGGGGAAAACAGAGAGTCTGACAGAAAGAGGTCCCAGTTCTCATTTGCTATCTCAAGATATCGATTTTTTTGATGCTTCAGAATTCTGTCACAGGAAATTGAGCCGAAGATGAATGGGACTGCCTGGAAAATTTGGAAGCTTTAAAATTTCAAAAAAAAAAAATTGAATTAACTTACCTGATGGACAAACGTAAACTCATCTTCGAAAGCGATTTTGAAAAAGTCCTTGGAAATGAAATTATTTTCAAACCCTGAAAAAAAGAGGGAAATGTCCAAAAATCTGAAGCAAAAACTACCTGACATATTGATGAACCTTTCCTCCATTCCAAAATCAATATCTGGCTTATACGTAGCCATTTCCAGCGCAGTAGTATGATCATTTTTCTGCAATCGATGCATCAAAGGTGTGATGGATGTTGCGTGGGATCTGAAAGAAAATATTTTTGAACAGGTATTTTAGAATGATTTTTAAAATTTGCTGGACACGCAATAATTTTGAATTTACATTTCAAGTTAAAATTGAAAAATTTTGGAATTTTAAACTAAAATTTAGGAAATTTATACAATTAATTTACTTTAAAAAACAATTTAAAAAATATTTTCAGAATGATAATTTTATCAACTAAATTTTTTTTTCAAATTTTAATATTTAAAATTTACCTTCCCTGATCCATAACTGTTAGCAAAACTTTCGCGGAATCACAAAAATTCGGAAACAGTAGAAATAAATATAATATTGAAGTTTTTATCATTTTTAGGTGAATTCTGAAATACAAATATTTGTCAAATGGTAAAAAGAGAAGAAAAAATCAAAATGTTTTCAATTAGCCATAAAAAACACCAAACAAACACATTAGAAAAACCAGTAGGTCAATAATTTCCAAACACCTTTTATAGCGGTGATCTAAAACTTGGAACGTCTAATTATCTTGAGAAACTATAGAATATAGTTGTATGTTGTAGTCACGGGAAAATGTATCGATCTCTGCGTCTCTTGGAGGAAAGTGATAAGATGACAATTTTTGACATTTTTTGGTATTAATTTTGATAAGAAAATTGAAGATAGGAGGGGAAAGTTTCTTGGCAAAAAAGATAATGGAAATAAAAAAGAGTTATACGAATCAAGGTTCAAATTTTGAATTAAGAAAGTTGAATTAGTGAAAACTGAAAGGAAAATTACAAAAAAAATGCGATTTTTCGAATTTTGAACTTATACTTTTATTTGGCAAAAATATTTTAAAAAAAAGGAATGAGCTAACTTATATGTAATTTTTCCAAAATAATATTACTTACAATCAATATATTACAACTCACCTGTAGAACAGACATAAAAATGTTCTGTTCCCGGGCACAAATATCAGCACGGCGTGTAAAATTTAAAAACCTAGAAAAAAGCTTGAAAAACAAATGTACGCAATTATGAAAATGCGCGTGGTGTTTGCGGACTTGACTACCGTAGTCCACCTAAATTTTAGCAATTAATGCTTCCCAGTTTCGTTTTATATGAAAATATCGCTGAATTAAAGCAAAAAAATGCATTGTCTTATTGAAAAAGAATGAAGGAAACACTAAAATTATATGAAATTCAAATACAAAAAATATGAACTACGCATTGAACGAAACAAGGCAGTTTGAAGCTGCATTAAGGAACAGAAATTTTAAGTGTAAACTTGTGACGGTGGGTATACATTTTATGTACTTAAATTGTTCGAAAACCTTCATTCAGTCAATTGGTGAAGTTTCAAAAACTTTGTGAATCTAGTTTTTGAGAAAATTTCAAATTTGTGGCAATTTTACCGATTTTTCGTGGATTTCCGAGCTTAAATTGAAAAATTCAATGTGAACTTGTGACGGTGGGTATGGATTTTATGCACATAATTTGTTTGAAATAGTCTACCAAGTAAACTGGTAAAGTTTCAGAAACTTTGTGGGCCTAGTTTTTGAAAAAAGTTCAAAAATGTGCCAATTTTGTCGAATTTTAGTGGTTTTTGGAGTTAAAATAGAAAAATTCAATATGAACTTGTGACGGTGGGTATGATTTTTTTGCACATAATTTGATTATAATAGTCTACTGAGTAAACTGGTGCAATTTCAGAAAATTTGTGGATCTAGTTTTTGAAAAAAATTCAAAAATGTGCAATTTTTGACGCATTTTCCTAATAATTGCCTGATAAATCAAATTTCCACCTATATTCAGGAAAATAATCGTTTTTAAATGTGATTTATTCATTTTAAAAACAATTTTTTGTATATTTTTGTAGTTTTGATCCATTATAATGTCTCATTCATCGATTTTCAATGACATTAAAAATTTAAATTCAAATTTCGCGCGCTTTGCCGCGGCCATGGCCTAGGATTCTCACTTTTCACTTTTCGCTAGGCCAGATGTACCAATTTACACGCCGTGATCAGTGTAAAAAAATAAACATTTCCACTAAATATTTTGCACCTACATGAAAGATGATCCCATTCTGGAAATAAATTTTGCAGAATTAAAAGTTTAACTTTGAAAAAAACCTTTTTTTGAAAAATAATTCGTTGACGAGCTGAAAAAACTACCACTTACTATGAATAGATCGTAATTGAAAAGAAGCATTAAGTTTTCTCTTGAAAATCACGTTTTTCAGTATTGCCATTATATGTAGTTGAAACATTCAAAACTCGCTCCACAAAAATTTGATCACTGCAAAATTTCAAACTTTGTCTCAAATTCTTTAAACCACAGACAGTGAGTAATTCCATTCAACCTACAAATAAATTTCAAGGAAGATGGAAAATTTTTGTAGTTCCAAAATTTTAAGGCGTTCAACGTCAATAACGAGTTACTCATTTATATTTCCAATATTTCCAATTCCAAAAACAATTATTTCATAGTCTTCCCAATTTCAGAATGCTTGGCAAGGAATGGAGCGCTCTTTTGCAATTGGTGCAACATTCAACTGCAGTTTTTTCAATTATAATCAACACTTTTTTAATTTATCTGATTCTTACAAAATCCCCAAAACAATTGGGTGCCTATAAATGGCTTATGGTCTACATTTCGGTTTTTGAAATTTTCTACTCAATTTTGGATGTTGTGCTAGTTCCGGTATGTTCAAATTAACCTTTCTTGTACTGTTTCAAAATATTAAAATATTCAGCAACACTATTCACATGGCTCCACGTTCTTGGTCATTGTTGGCATTAAAGAGAAAATATTAGGTCCCGGAGGACTTTTAATATTGAACGCATGTTATTGGGGATGTTATGGTGCATCGATGGCCGTATTCTCTTTGCATTTTATTTATCGGTGGCTTGTGGTGACTGAGTGAGTTTTTTATAAATATAATTTCATAAAGAGGCAACAGCGGGCGACAGTAGGTCAAATTTAATAGGGTTATTTACTTTTTTACTTAAATTTTGTATTTCTGTAGTCTCGCGAAATATAACCTTAGTGGTGTTCTCATATTGTAGAAACCCTCTCCTGGAAACATTCAACGGATGGAAAATCATCTTATGGTTTTCAATTCCTCTTTGGTACGCACTGGTCTGGATTTCCACGGGATACATTCTCTCGGCTCCAAATGAGTCAACTTCGAGATATATCAAGTAATCGGGTAATCTATATCTTCCAATTTAACTTTCTGGAGTTTCAGAGACAGTGTAAAGGAGATTTTCGGTTTGGAATTTGACGAATATGTGTATCTGGGGCCGTATCTTTACGAGAAAGCGGTTAACGGAAACATTCATGTTGCGATCAAAGCTTTACTGTCATTGGGAATTATTTCTGTGACTATTGTGAGTTTCTAGTCATAGGTCATACCGTACAAACTAAGCTTACTGCATTGGAGAACATCTTTGCCTATTTTTCAATGAAAATCCAAAGTTCAGGTGTCTTCCCTCATAATCGTTCTAGCATTCGGCATCCTTTGCTACCAGAAAATCAACCAACTTGTGGCGACAACTGCAGCTTCTGTCAAATTAATAAAACTCCAGCGTCAACTTTTCTACGCACTGGTAGTCCAAACCATTGTGCCATTTGTTTTAATGCACATCCCAGGAGCCATAATGATTGCCTTCGTGTTTCTGGATATCGACTTGGGAGTCTACAGCGCAGTACTATCGATGACAATTGCAATTTATCCGGCTGTCGATCCTATACCAACGTTGATTATTGTTGAGAATTACAGGAAAACTATTTTGGGTAAGATACTATGTTCGGAATTCCGAGAATTTTTTCTGATTTTTTCAGAGTTCTGTGGTTGCGTGAAGAAGTCAAGAATTTCAGTGACATCTACAGTTGAAAGGCCGAAATCCGTAATGATATCATCAAATATCTGAACTTCAATAAACCAAGTAATTGTTTTTTCGGTTGTAATGTGAAAGTTACTAAATACTGCGTAATAGAATTTTGAAACAGATCTTGGAATAATCGTATTTATTAATTAGTCTTTAAACTGCAATCTACACAAGAGCCGTTGTTTATTTATTTCTTATTGTGAATATTTTGTGATCACATATTAGTATTTTTTCTGATGAGTGAGTTGTTTTTTGTATTTTCGATTCTCACCAGAAACTTCCTCATCGTCCTCGTTCCTTGTTTTTATCTATTATTACTGAATACAAAATTAAATTCCAAGAAAGTTACCGACTAACATCTAAACTATTACAGTACAACACAAGATTCGTTCAATAGTATGTTGGTTCATAAAATAATCTATGTACTTTGGGAAAATTAGATTTTGTTTTTCAAGGAATATGAACTTTTCTCTGTTTCTAGGCAATCAATACACTTGGGAAATAATGCAGAAAAACATTAAACTATATCATTTGAATCCGAATACGTAACATCTAGGTTTTACTGTTACAGACCGAGAGTATTGTACTGGATTCCACCTTTCACTTCGGCAGGCTTTTTTAAAGTTGGACTATCGCTTTCGAACGTATAGACCCAAAATGAGCTCAAATGAGCAAACATTTACACTGATGTTAGCTAAAATCTCGAATTTTGCCCACAATTCAAGGTTTTCGCTAACTAAAATTAAAAATCAATGTAATTTTTTTGAAACTTTGAACTGTTATAAAAATTTTGAAAAACTTCTGAGAAGTTTCATTACAAAATTAGTTTATTTCAATTCATTTTAGATCTATACGTTCAAAGTCGTCCGAACCGTTCGTCATCATTGTAGTTTCATTTTCTATTTTTCAATGGAAAGCACTTTTCTAAAAATCACGCAAGTTTCCCATTTTAAATCTAAATTTTTAGAATGCTCGGAAAGGAATGGAGTGTTCTCTTAAAGTTTATTCAAGACGTTTCAGCGGTTTTTTCTATAGTGATCAACACTTTCCTGATTGCCCTAATTCTCACAAAGTCCCCAAAACAGTTGGGCGCATATAAATGGCTCCTGATCTACATTTCAGTTTTTGAGATTTTTTACTCGATTCTAGATGTGATGTTAGTTCCGGTACGTGTAATTTCTGGTTCTCAATTATCTGGAATTTCAAAAATTAAAGCTAAAATTAAAGACTTCTATAAATTTTTAGAATTTTCAGCAGCACTATTCGCATGGCCCAACCTTTCTGGTCATTGTTGGTCTTAAGGACAAACTATTTGGCCCTGCGGGTCTTCTGATTCTTAACTCTTGCTACTGGGGGTTCTTCGGTGCATCGATGGCTATGTTCGCAGTTCATTTTGTTTACAGATGGCTTGTTGTAACAAAGTAAATGAGTTTAATTATGTAATCTCTAAAGTCTCTACCATCTTTCTCAGACCCCAGAAGACAATTTTGACAGATTCTGACGATTCTGAAAATTCTCTTTTTTTTTGTAGAAACCCTCTCCTGGAAACTTTCAACGGATGGAAACTCATCCTATGGTTCTCAATACCATTATGGTACGCGCTTGTCTGGATTTGCACCGGATACATTCTATCGGCGCCCAACGAGCACACCTCAAGATTCATCAAGTGATGCTTTTATTTTCAGGGCTATCTTTAGAATGAAAATTGAAATTCAGGGACAATGTGAAAGAGAAATTCGATCTGGAGTTGGATGAGTACGTCTACCTGGGACCATTTCTCTACGAGAGAACTGAAAATGGAACTATTGATGTTCACATTGTGCCATTTATTGGGCTGGGCATGATTTCTGGAACTATCGTAAGTTCGAAAGGTAGAATTAAACATTTCATAAAACTCTAAAAAGCATACTTCTGTTGCTCACGTTGAAAACTCGAGTTGCGATCGCTATTTGGCCAGGCCGTAAATTATAGTTCAATTTTTTACAATAAGAAAGGGAGAAATTAAAAACAATTAGTTGACTAATTTGAGAATAACATTAAAATTTGTTTGGTAAGTGACAACTTCAACCAAATTGTGAAAACTTTTTTGAATTTTTCAATAACAATGAATTTGAAACTAATCAAATATTTGTCTAGATTAATAAATTTAGTTTGATTTAAAAAAAAAAGAAGTTAGCATATTGGATTGGGCAGTTTTGTAGATTTAACGAGGAGGTTTGCCGCCCATCCCAAGACAAAAAGTTAAATAGAAACTAAATCAAAAAAATATTTAGCGTTAATAGATTTCAGGTTTCTTCCATTATAATCGTTCTTGTCTTCGCGATTCTTTGCTACCAAAAAATCAACAAACTCGTTGCAACCACGGCAACTTCTGCCAAACTCATCAAGCTTCAGCGCCAACTGTTCTATGCACTCGTCATCCAAATTCTTGTGCCATTTGTTTTAATGCACATTCCAGCGGCTATAATGCTTGTATTCGCTTTTCTTGACATTGATCTAGGCGTCTACAGTGCTGTTGTATCAATGACCATTGCAATTTATCCGGCAGTTGATCCTATTCCAACGCTGGTTATTGTTGAGAATTACAGAAACGCCATTATCAGTGAGAATACTTAAATTTAAACATATAACCGAAATTGTAGTTTTTACCGTTTCAGGGTACCTGTCATTAGATTGCATGAGGGTGTCTTCAGTCACAACAGCCACTCCCAATATAAACACAGGATTATAAAATGCTTCAGCTAACATCACATCTTCAATACTTTGCAACGTTTTTTGAAAATTGGCCCTAATTGTAAAGCTAAATTCATTTCATAAATTTATGGAATCTAAAATTTTAATTGCTTATAGATACAATGTTTATCAAAATATTCATGTTACGGCAGTTAACTTCGCGACTCACAAAAGCTCCAGATTTGACTACACTTGAATAAACTTGAATAAACTTTGATTGGATTTCCCACCGGTTTTATACTTTTTTTCAAATGATACAAACTTCTGTCCCATTATGAAGTTACTCGCGCTGGAATTTGGAGATAAAGTGTTTAAATGCAGTAATGGGTCGGGCGATGTTCTGCGTGTATCTTTCCCCGGATAGTTGACGTGGTGGTTCTGATGGTTGATCATTGAATATCGTAAGTAATTACAAGGAGGATCTAGTATAGCCGTATTTCCCAACACGAGTCTCTTACGGAAATTGAATTGAAACATATGGGTACAACTAGTCTACTTACCCAGGCAGGCTTTATGTACGACAAAACATATTTTTCTACTGTTCTGCATTATTTTTAGTTAGTGAACAAACCACTGCATTACATTTAATTGAAAATACCACCCCTCCTAAATCTTTCTGACCAAACCTTTTTTCCACATTATTTGTGTTTTGAAAAAAAATTTCAAAAACTAAATTTTTCAATTGTTTCATTTTTCCGTACACGTGTTATTTTGTGTCCGGAAGGAAAATTTTTCAGAATGCTCGGAAAGGAATGGAGTGCTCTGTTGAAACTGATTCAAGATGTTTCGGCGGTTTTCTCTATTGTGATCAACACTTTTCTGATCGCCCTAATTCTCACAAAGTCCCCAAAACATTTGGGCGCATATAAATGGCTTATGATCTACATTTCAGTTTTTGAGATTTTCTACTCAATTCTAGATGTATTTCTAGTTCCGGTACGCTTTATTTGTTTCTAAAGACGGTGTTGGTCCTAATTCTTTCGTTCATAATTTTTAGGCGGGTGAGAACTTCTCTCGTCGGTACGACAGAGGCTGTCTAGACAAAGCCGGAAATATTTATAGTCTGCTGTAGCGATACATCGTATCTTTTAGATATAAATTAGCTGTTTTTTCGGTAGATTTAATTTCTGGTTTTTTTTTAATTAAAACTTAAAAAAAAAACAGAAAATTCGTTAAGTGCTCACTGAAACAGTATAATTATTTTTTCTATAGATGTTCAAAGTTTTCAGCAACACTATTCCCACGGCCCCACATTTCTGGTCATTGTTGGTCTTAAGGACAAACTATTCGGCCCCCCGGGTCTTCTGATTCTTAACTCCTGCTACTGGGGATGCTTCGGTGCATCGATGGCTATGTTCGCAGTTCATTTTGTCTACCGATGGCTTGTTGTTACAAAGTGAGTTTCATCACCTAATCTCTAAAAACTATGTCCTCTTCCGCAGACACCCATTGATCGAAACATTTTACGGATGGAAAATCTGCATTTGGTTTTCAGTGCCAATGTGGTACGGGTTGACATGGATTTGTACCGGATATATTCTCTCAGCGCCGAATGAGCATACCTCGAGGTTCATAAAGTAATCGTGTATTTTCTGGATTTCCTTACTGGAAATTGATTTTCAGGGACAATATAAAAGAGATATTCGAATTGAAGATTGATGCGTATGTTTACTTGGGACCATTTCTCTACGAGAGAGCTGATAATGGAACTGTTAATGTGCACATTGTGCCATTTATTGGGCTGGCCATAATTTCTGGAACCATTGTGAGTTGAGAAGATTTAACTTTACAGAACTAACAAGTCCATGAAAAACTTTACAAAATTATAAACTAGACATGCCTCTTCTGATGTCGGACTTTGGTTTTAAAAACATTATGTTATACTAACTAGTAAGCCCAATCCCCAAGCAAAACATCCAAATTTTCCTTCAAGCTCTTATTATTCGTTTGATAAATTTCAGATATCTTCTGTCACAATCGTCCTCGTCTTTGGTATTTTATGCTACCAAAAAATCAGTTGTCTCGTTGCCATCACAGTAGGCTCTGGCAAACTTATCAAACTTCAGCGTCAACTTTTCTTCGCACTTGTCATTCAAACTCTTGTACCATTTCTTTTAATGCATATCCCAGCAGCTATAATGTTTGCATTTGTCTTCCTGGACATTGATCTAGGTGTCTACAGTGCAGTTGTATCAATGACCATTGCAATTTATCCGGCAGTTGATCCTATTCCGACGCTGGTTATTGTGAAAAACTACAGAAAAGCCATTATCAGTGAGAATAATTAATTTTTACATAACCAAAATATATATTATTTTAAATTTCAGGCTACTTGTCATTAGAATGCGTTAGGAAATCTCCAGTCCCTGCAACTATCCCCAAAATGAACACAGGACTATAAGAAGCTTCAGCTCAAATCACTCGGCAATTTGGTTCTCCTTTCTTTCGCTCTTTTTTCACCTATCTTTCACCCTTTTTTCGCCTAGATTATATCGGCGAAATATAGCAGTGGAAGTGCGAAAGAAAGGTGAATATGTGCGAAAGAAAGGAGAACCAAAACGGAAATTTATCGAAAAAACATAGATTTTATGGAGATTTTTATGTATTGTACTTTATTCATCTATCATTTACTTTCTCAACGTTTTTTTTTATTGCTGATATTTTATGATTAGTAGCTCCATCCTGGATTCCGTTGTCGTTGTGGGTTGAACTCAGTACCTTCGGGACGTAAATCGCGTGTGTTACCTCTTGCACTATTCTCGCGCTGATTCTGATTTTGTGTGAGGTGCAATAAATAGTAAAGAAGTCCTCTACTCTCCCCGATAGTACTATTTGTAGATTTCTAAAAGGTGTTTCTGAGAAAGTGATAGCGTTTTCAGATAAAATAGTTTATTTAATATACCCTTCAATCAGTGAATGGTTGTAAAAACAAGCAGAGAGTGATACTCATAGTCTATAGACCTCTATATTCTGTCTTTTGGGAATGTATTCAAATAATCTCTTTGTTTCTAAATACTGTTTACAGCCATATTTATACAACATGTGACGATGTAGACGTAGGTTGTAAAACCTGACAGAGAGATGGTCATCTACATTCTGACTTTTTGGAATATACAGTGGTGGCTAAAAGGATATGCGTTTTCAGTTTTCCTAGTGTAACTTTTTTCATTGTGCTTCTTTTTATCTCAAATTTTCGGACAACATATAATGGCACTAAATACAATTATTTTATGAGTAGTTTTCATAAATATCAAAAAATAAAAATTTTATGACATTTTTTTCAAAATTCAAAAATTGAAAAATTCGATGAATTTCGGAGAAAGTCTGAACCAAAAAAATTATTAGCAGAAGTTGCAAAAAACAGTGAAGCAGATTATTTTTATTGTGTATCATTTTACAATATTGTACAATGAAATTGGATTGGTCACAACGTGGCATTCGGAACTGAGACCACTGGAAAACAAGACTGGTGTGGCTTTGGCTGAAGCTTTGTCCAAAACAACTTTTTTTTGTTGAAAGTTTTCGAATTTTCATTATCCTACTAATCATACAAAAATTTGAGTGTATTGCCTCCAGTCACAAAATCAATGTCATCTACGATCCTATTTCTTCTAGGCTATTTGGTGAGATAGTCAAACACGTATAATGAAAATTCTATGAAGTTAGAAGAACATTTTCAGCCAACACAAAGTTGCCGTTTTTTCTACATTTGTTCGTTTCAAACTTAAATAGCTCTAATCCAAGAAGGCTATAGCTTGCCAGTTTCCGTACTAAGTATTTTTGAACTGTACATATATTGTCTATTCTTTTTTTGGAAAATGTGGAATTTTCAAATGCAGGTACTTAACCTGTGTAGCTTTCTGAATTGTGCCTCGTTAAAATTAACAGTCGCAGTAGTTTAGCAACAGAGGTTTATTCCAACATTTGCCACTGTTTACGGAAAAATAGCATGAGCAGCGGTTCACACTTTGTGTTCAATACAACTGTAAACAGCATGTCCGAAATTCCGAAATATATCCGAAATATAATTTTCCAAAAGTCAAAATGGTCAGGTCAATACTCGAAAAGATTTGTCTTTTTTAGGTTTTACAATCATTCATTGACAACGTTTCTTTACATGCCAACACATGCCAACGTTTCTTTAGTTGTTTTAAGTAGGTACTAAGTACTAAGTAAGTAAGTATGAAAAAAGATCCTAAACGACAAACTCCTTGTTTTGACCACCATTTTTATACCTTTTTTAAAAACAATTTTTGGTATTCCTCAGGAAAACTGTCTTCCTCAACAATAATGGAGAAACAAATAATGTTATCTGACAACTAATTAGTAACTAGAAAAGGAAAAAGTGCCGAATTCATAACTCTGAACAGCTCTCATCTACCCCAATTTTACTGATATGCGAAAGAAGGGAGAAGAAGTGCGAAAGAAAGCAGAAGAAGAGCGAGAAATAGGTGAAAACAGCGCTTGGCGGCACAATTCACTGATGTGCGAAAGAAAGGTGAAGAAGTGCGAAAGATAGGAGAACCAAATTGCAGAGTCACATCTTAATTGGTTATTTTTAAAATGATCTAATTATCGTTACTGTTTTTCGAATAAAGTTTTGCAAATATAGTATTCAGCAAGTAGTACCTTACTAATATAATTATGAAAGTTTTATTATAAAAACTCATGCAGATATTGCGGTCAAAAAAGTTACTGCTTACCTTCTGAACTAGAACTGTACAACACAGTATTCGGCTAATAGTATTTTGGTTTCGGAAAATAATATTCTTTGGAAATTTGTTTGATGAATATGAACCCTATTCTGTTTAATCTGAGTTGACTTAGAAGACAATTCAAAGTTTTAAAACGGATTGTACTTTCGATTTCTTTTCAGAAAATTACTTAGTGGCCACAGTAGAAATTTTTCCAACACGTCTAATCCTTTCTACGTAATTATGTTTTTACAATTTCCTATGTGATTTGTGCCGGACAGATTAGCTTTTGTATTCAGTAACGTGAGACAAAAACAGGAACAAGTACAAAATTCGATAGACACCATCTCGATATGGAGAATGTATTTGTGCTACAGTACCAATTGCCAAATTCAGATAGCGCCACCCACATTTCTGAATATCGTATCGTGATTCTGAATCATTGAATATTTTTGAAGACAAAAACACATATGAGTAATTTTGATGAGAACAGAATATATTTGATTGAGTAAGAGAGAACAATAAATACAAAAAATCGAAAAATTGTATTGTGTTTTGATGGGGAAATGATTTATAAAAGAAGCTCATGTCATTGAATTTTTATTTAGTTCTGTTTAGCTTTTCTCACTTAGAGTTGAGCTGATAGTTTATTGCAGTGTGGAGCTTTAGTTCACAAACCGCATGGAAACGTTGAGCAATTTTCTGACAATCTACCATAGCCGAAAAATTTTCAGAACTATGTCATCATACAAATTTTCAGTCAGTGCATTTTCAATATTTTGGCAAACCGTAGGTTTGCTTAAAAACTTTTTTTGCAGACTTTTGATAATTTTTTTTTGATCTTTTTTTTTTAATGAATAAACATTTGAAATTGTTTTGATCGGCACGGATGAAACAATTTTAAGTTTTTTTCACAAAACAAAATGCAACGGCTGGAAACAATTTTTTTTTTGAATTACCGTGAAACAAAGAGATTTGGTAACAAATTTTGATACATAATTAAACCGTATAATCAAAATTTGACGGTGATTTCAAAAACAAAATTGTTTCTAGCAGCTGCGACATTGACAAATCGGTCAAATTTCAAATTTTAACTAATATTATGTCATTTGTTTAGCCATCACAACTTTATTCTGAGAAGTTTTCAAGAAGTTTCATTATGAAATTCTGTGTTTTCAGACAATTTTGAGTCTAATAAAGCAATTAAAAAATTGGACTATACCACCATTAATATGATTTCAAGTATTCGTATAATGAATTATACTAGAAAAACTCAAACTGTAAATTTTCTATTTTGAATACTTAACAACTGGGTTTTACTCTAACAATCAGAGAATAATGTATTGTATTTTGTGTTGCTAGAAGCAACTGGTTGTAGTATCTGATGTTAATTTCTGATCAGCAGATTATGAGTAATCTTTTTTCTAAAAATTTTAATCTCGCTTCTATAAAATCCCCCAGAACGTGAGGCTCGATAGTTATTTTTCAATTGAAAGCATTTTTCGAATATTCACTTCTCTTTCCCATTTCGAATCTTGTAAATTATTCCAGAATGCTTGGCAAAGAATGGAGTGCTCTGTTGAAACTGATTCAGGATGTTTCAGCGGTTTTCTCTATTGTGATCAACACTTTCCTGATCGCCTTAATTCTGACAAAATCCCCAAAACAGTTGGGCGCGTATAAATGGCTAATGATCTACATTTCGGTTTTTGAGATTTTTTACTCAATTCTGGATGTGGTGCTAGTTCCGGTACGTTCAACTTTTGATTGGGAACAATCAAAATTCTGGGAGAGTAGGATAATAAATGAGCGACTAGTTTTTTATTCGATTTATCTAGTCTAGACGAGCACGTGATGACAGGCTGTCCCATTACGGTTTGATCTACAAAAAATGCGGGACTTTTTTTTACCAGAAACATGTGACGTCATGAGCTTTAGCAGTGAGCCATCGGCGGCCGCAATTAGTGTCGGCTGCTCACTTAAATTGTACTCACTAAAACATTGTTCAGTGTATGCTAGTGTAAATAACTGTATGGTTTTCTAACAGCTGAGCAAAGTCGGATATTTACTATTAGAGGTGCTTTGTAAGGCTATGAGTTTTAAAATTTTCAGCAACACTATTCCCACGGTCCCACATTTCTGGTCATCGTTGGTCTTAAGGACAAACTGTTCGGCCCCGCAGGCCTCCTTATTCTGAATTCCTGCTACTGGGGATGCTTCGGTGCATCGATGGCAGTTTTCGCTGTTCATTTTGTCTACCGATGGCTTGTTGTTACTGAGTGAGTATTAAAATTGAAACTCATCTGATAACCTTTTATATTTGCTCAGGCACCCATTGCTCGAGACATTTAACGGATGGAAAATCTGGATTTGGTTCTCGGTTCCTATGTGGTACGGGTTGACTTGGATATGCACCGGATATATTCTCTCGGCACCAAATGAGCACACCTCGAGATTTATAAAGTAATTGTTTAATTTCAGTATTTTCTCATTGTCTAAATTTGAAATTCAGGGACAATGTAAAAGAGATATTCGACTTGGAATTTGATGAATATGTCTACTTGGGGCCATTTCTCTACGAGAAAACTGATAATGGAACTATTGATGTGCACATTGTGCCATTTATTGGGTTGGGCATAATTTCTGGAACTATTGTGAGTTGCAGTATAGGCAAGTTCGCATTATTCTCGTAATAAATTCCAGGTATCATCCATCATAATCGTCCTAGTCTTCGGTATTCTTTGCTACCAAAAAATCAATAAACTAGTTGCCACTACTGCAGCTTCTGCCAAACTCATCAAGCTTCAGCGTCAACTGTTCTATGCCCTTGTTATCCAAACCCTAGTCCCTTTCATCTTAATGCATATCCCAGCAGCAATAATGTTTGCGTTCGTTTTCCTGGACATTGATCTAGGCGTCTACAGTGCTGTTGTATCAATGACCATTGCAATTTATCCGGCAGTTGATCCTATTCCGACGTTGGTTATTGTTGAGAATTACAGAAAAACCATTATCAGTGAGAACTGAACTATTTTAAACAAAATCAGACAATTTCAAATTTCAGGGTACTTGAAACTAGATTGTGTCAAAAGATCTTCAGTAGCTGTAGCAACTTCCACGACAGAAGCAAGATCTGCAAAAGCTTCAGATCCCGTTCCATCTTAAATGTTTAGAAATAAAATTTGAAGGATAAAATTACGCATCGTCACTTTTTGAATAAGGTTTTAGGAACACTCTGGCAACATAGAGCAGAGTGGATGGGTATATTTGAAATCAACTCGTTATTTGCCCGTTTTATTTTATTCGAGAGACTCGAGCCAAGAAAATGGTCTTCAAAAATTATGATTTTTATCAAGTGTAAAATTAAAATCATTACTTATATATAAAAAATACATGAGGGATGTTACAATTGTAGTTTGTAGTCTGTGACGTCACACTTGCAAGGTGTTTCCGGCTGTTGGAGGGATTGTGGGTTGGGGTTAGTGGTGGGATATGGTCGGGGTACTGTAGTAGTGCTGTAGTAGTACTGTAGGAGTACTGTAGGATTACTATATTTTTTGAAAAATTGGCTTTTCGTCTTTTGAAGTGATATTGCTTTGGGGTTAGTGTCGGGATATAGTTGGGGTACTGTAGTTGTACTGTAGAGGTACTGTAGGAGTACTGTAGGATTACTGTATTTTTGAAAAAAATTGGCTTTTCGTCTTTTGAAGTGATATTGCTTTGGGGTTAGTGTCGGGATATGGTTGGGGTACTGTAGTTGTACTGTAGAGGTACTGTAGGAATACTGTAGGATTACTGTAGTTTGGGAAAAATTGACTTTTCGTCTATTGAACGGATATTGGAAACTTTGAGAAAATTCCGGAATGCTCCAGAACCTTCTGGAAAATTCGAGAAAATTCTGGAATGTTCCAGAACCTTCTGGAAAATCCGAGAAAATTCTGGAATGTTCCAGAACCTTCTGGAAAATCCGAGAAAATTCCGGAATGCTCCAGAACCTTCTGGAAAATTCGAGAAAATTCTGGAATGTTCCAGAACCTTCTGGAAAATTTGAGAAAATTCTGGAATGTTCCAGAACCTTCTGGAAAATTTGAGAAAATGCTGGAATGTTCCAGAACCTTCTGGAAAATTCGAGAAAATTCGTGGTGAGACCCTTCGTGGTGAGACCCTTCGTGGTGAGACCCATCTTGGCGAGACCCATAATTTTCTGATAAAAAATTTTGGCGGGAAATTCAAATTTTCAGATAAAAAATTTTGGCGGGAAATTCAAATTTTCTGTGAAAATTTTTGGCGGGAATTCAAATTTTCTGTGAAAAATTTTGGCGGGAATTCAACATTTCTGTGAAAAATTTTGGCGGGAATTCAAAATTTCTGTGAAAATTTTTAGCGGGAATTCAAATTTTCAGATAAAAAATTTTGGCGGGAAATTCAAATTTTCTGTGAAAAATTTTGGCGGGAATTCAAATTTTCTGTGAAAAATTTTGGCGGGAATTCAACATTTCTGTGAAAAATTTTGGCGGGAATTCAAAATTTCTGTGAAAATTTTTAGCGGGAATTCAAATTTTCTGTGAAAAATTTTGGCGGGAATTCAAAATTTCTGTGAAAAATTTTGGCGGGAATTCAAAATTTCTGTGAAAAATTTTGGCGGGAATTCAAATTTTCTGTGAAAAATTGTGGCGGGAATTCAAAATTTCTGTGAAAATTTTTAGCGGGAATTCAAATTTTCTGTGAAAAATTTTGGCGGGAATTCAAAATTTCTGTGAAAAATTTTGGCGGGAATTCAGAATTTCTGTGAAAAATTTTGGCGGGAATTCAAATTTTCTGTGAAAAATTTTGGCGGGAATTCAAATTTTCTGTGAAAAATTTTGGCGGGAATTCAAAATTTCTTTGAAAAATTTTGGCGGGAATTCAAAATTTCTGTGAAAAATTTTGGCGGGAATTCAAACTTTCTGTGAAAAGTTTTGGCGGGAATTCAAAATTTCTATGAAAAATTTTGGCGGGAATTCAAATTTTCTGTGAAAAATTTTAACGGGAATTCAAGTTTTCTGTGAAAAATTTTGGCGGGAATTCAAATTTTCTGTGAAAAATTGTGGCGGGAATTCAAAATTTCTGTGAAAAATTTTGGCGGGAATTCAAAATTTCTGTGAAAAAATTTGGCGGGAATTCAAAATTTCTATGAAAAATTTTGGCGGGAATTCAAGTTTTCTATGAAAAATTTTGGCGGGAATTCAAATTTTCTGTGAAAAATTTTGGCGGGAATTCAAATTTTCTGTGAAAAATTTTGGCGGGAATTCAAAATTTCTGAAAAAAAAACTGGAATGTTCCAGAAGTTTCTAGAAAATTCGAGAAAAGTCTGTAATGTTCCAGAACTTTCTAGAAAAATCGGGAAAATTCTCGAATGTTCCAGAATTTTCTAGAAAATTCGAGAAAAGTCTGGAATGTTCAATTCCCTGAAAAAATTCAAGAAACTTCTGCGAAGTTCTAGAACCTTTCAAGTTTTGATACTCCTAGAATATTCTGAAGTTTTAAGAATTAAAAAAAAACCAGAAATTGTTATAGATAATTTCCAAAAACGCTCGCCAAAAACTTTCGGAAAGGACCGGAAAAAGTCTCATAAAAGTTCCAGGAAACTTGAGGTTTTAAAATTGTAATTGCTTAAAATTAAGTATATAATATTTATGTTGCTCGAAAACTTCCGGAAAACAAGGAAAAAAACGTTCCATCTGCAGTGAAATGCTTAGAAATTTCAGAATTTGATTTTAATTTTGAGTACGCCAGTCGGAGCACGCGCTTCAGCGCGTGCGAACGGCTGGTGTGAAAATATTTCAAATTATTTGCTCTCGTTGAAAATCGACAATTCAATCAGCATTGTATCACTCCAATAGAATTTCTTTGCAAATGCAAACGAGTAGAATGATAATGCGATGTTGATATTTTTGAAGGTTCATAGAAAATCTTTCTGACAGCATTCCGATAAAGGGCATGAAGCAGAAGCAGTGCATTTGTTGATACAAATCCATGAAATGAAGCAATAGTCAGCATAATGTTCATTGCTGCCTGATTGTGATATTTAATCAATGTTGACGCCGCTGTATAAATCAACGGGCATACGAAGCAAGTCAATGGGATTTCCATCTGCATCACCAGAGAAATGCAGAATCGCTTTTGAAGTTGAAAAGTTGCCTATGATATTTTCTGGTGTCGAAATTGTTGGAGTATGTTCCAAATTAGAAGAACACCGAAGCCAATCATTTCCCAACAAATAACTGACATCGCAGAGAATGCTCCGATAAAAGTATAAGTTATGTTCTGACATAACACAAATACCGGAGCATGGTAGATGTAGTCAGGTAGGCAGGGAAGTTTCTAGAAAACAAAATTTTCAGTGCAATTTTCGCTTTTTTTTTAAATTAAACAAAAGTTTTATAAAAGTTTTACTATGATAACTGATCATTTTTGCGCTATAAGAATAGTTTTCAACCTCCATAACGTCGATTTGGTAAAACAAATTCTGAAACTCTTAGAGAACAACTAAAAATAGTTATTCTAACCTCAAACAAATGCTGAAGAGCGATTTCCTGATCTGGAACAAAAAGATCCACTGGGACCAATAGAATAATTACAACGATATAGTGTGCCGCGAGGCATAATTTCCTCCAGAATGTCCATCGTGTGTTATAGGAAGTTGTGCAAATAATGTAGAATCGATTCTCAAATATGGATACTATACTATGATAAGCTTGCACCTGCATTCTTTTGTTTGCTATCATTTTTTCATGACGCGACGCGAGGACAATAATCAAAGTAAATACACAAACACTCATGTGTTTCCTTACTCAATTCAACATAAATGTTTCGCAATTTTTCAAAATATTACTGGCGCTTATAAATACGAGTAATGATGTCTTCGCAAAATATTCAACGTTAATTTTTTACTAACAACAGTTTTTCAGAATAAAAATGCATACAAAGGTGTACGTTTCCGAAGACCGCACAAAAGTATTCGTGCTTTTCTATGAAGCAGCATGCGTATTTTCAAATTTCTATCCCTCCGGCTTTGAGGCTAAACCTGTTGAGAATTTTTTGAAAGATACGGAGAAAAAGGAGAAGCTGCTGAAATTCACTTGTAGTGAGCAATATTTCATGTAATCTTGACATCATTTTTTGTTAAAATAAAACTAGAAATTTTCAGGTACAATAAGGCGTTGCTAGTTGGGGACATGGACATCGCAGAGCAGATTTTGAAGGAAACTAATCCAATGAAGATGAAGCTGCTGGGAAGAAAGCTGAGCATGACAAAGGAGCAATTGAAATTGTGAGTTAAACAGGCGGTCTTATGTCTGGACTGTGCTTGGTGAATTTTTTCAAATAAGTATACCTCCGGAACTAGAAATGCTAATTTAAAAAATTTAACTAACAAACTATGAAAAGGTCTATGTGTTTTTACATGTTTGAATTATTTCATAAGCCAAAGCTTAATCCTGGTAAGAAATAAAGCATCCGACATCTTGTGAGTTCATTTCTGACTAACGGACAGGCAAAAAAAAGCACAACTACTTTCAGATGGTCTCAAAAATCAAAGGATGTAATGTACCGCGCATGTTTGGAGAAGTTTTCTCAAAACGAAGATTGTCGGATGATCTTGTTCCGTACCCATGGAATGAAACTTGTGGAGGCCTCACCAACCGATAAAATTTGGGGAATTGGTAAATGAATCTTAAATTTGTAATACAAAATATATGAAGTAATTTCAGGTCTTGACAAAGCAGACCAGCGGTGTGAAGATGAACGAAACTGGAGAGGATCGAACTGGCTTGGAGAAGTTTTGGATCAAGTCCGAGAAGAACTGTGGACGAGGCAGGAGTTCAAGTCTAACAGAGAGCAGATTCTAAAGGAGAGCCTGGAAACTAGATGCCAAATTTTGGAGCATTTCTCACATTAACTTATCAATTTTTATGGAGAGACAAAAAGTTTTGAGTTTTGGCCAAATTAAAATTTAAATGTCCACGATTTTGTGAAGGTTTTGCACGATGGAATAAAGAGTTTTCCACATTTCAATATTTTTCTGTTTAACTTAAAGTTTACCTCTGACAGAATATACCCGTTAAAAAATTCCTAAACTTTATAATAATATGTTTTCAATTTTGCAAAAACAAAATTAGGGGCAAATTATTTTTTGAATCCCGCTCAAATTAATGACATAGAGTTGACATTTTTGTGGTTTTTGGCTGAACTTCTTTGCGTTTTGGTAATTTTTTGTTTTATCTAAAAAAAAATCAACAAAACAATTAAAAATTGTTCTGCGGAAAAATGTTTGAAATGTTCAAAAATAATTTTTATAAAAATTAAAATTAAATTTAAAAAAAATAGAAGAGCCAATATCTATAATAATCCATAATACTACAGCCTTTTAATTTTTGCAAAATTGAGAAACATTTCAAAAATTTAGATATTTCAGGTTTTGTTCTCAGAAATTACACCTTGGAGTCCGTTTCCCCTTTTAAAAATTCTGCAACCATGCCAAACACCATAGTAACAAAGTTGGATGGATTAGAGAAAAATAGCATTTTAAAATGTTGTTTCGCAATCTTTCGAAACGTTACGACTTCTGTTTTTGTGAAGACACATTTTCATTTTTTCCATATTTATATTAGAGCAAAATGCCTGTCAAAACTTACATTTCTCCGGACCAAACCAAACAATTTGTATTTTTTTACAAATTTGACTGTGTATTTTCCAACTTTTATCCATGCGAATTTTCTGCTCAAGAATTCGAGAACGATGTAGAAAAAAATGTCAATTTCAATTGCAGTGAGCAGTATTTTATGTAAGTTTTGTCATTTTTAGCATTTGTTTTTCTAGAACATTATATTTAGGTACCATAAAGCTTTGTTGGTTGGGGACTCTGAAATCGCTGGGAAAATTCTGAAGGAGACTGATCCTAGAAAAATGAAAAGGCTAGGAAGGCAATTGAGTATGAGCAAGAAGCAATTGGAAGAGTAAGTCGAGAGAATTTGAGTTTTTTTCAAGGAGTTTATATTTTTGCAGATGGTCTCAAAATTCTAAAGAAGTTATGTATAACGGGTGTCTTGAAAAGTTTTCCCAAAATAATGTTTGCCGTGAAAATCTGTTCAGAACTCATGGTATGAGACTTGTAGAAGCATCGCCAATGGATAGAATATGGGGAATTGGTAGGTTTTCTTTTGTGCATTTTTCCAGTAGAACCTAGGATATTTAATCTCAAATTTTTGTATTTTGGCTAACTTTTTTAAACGTTTTTAAGCTTCCCAAAGGTACTGTAACTTTTTTTTAAATTATGAAACATTCTACAATGACGTCTTCACCTTTCAATTACAGGACTGAGCCACCACGACAAACGATGTGAAAATGAGCAAACTTGGAGAGGAACTAATTGGATGGGTTCCGTTTTGGATAAAGTTCGAGAGGAATTATGGACAAAGTCAGAGTACCAGCAGTTGAGATTGGAAATTGAAAAGGAGATTGTTGAGACGAGATGTAAGCAGCTGGAATCATTTTCTCATTGATTAATTTTTAAACCCTATTTTTAATTTTATTTCTGTTGTATTTTTCTAAAACAGTACATCGCTCAAATTGTCTTATGGTGTCTAAAGCATAGGCCTTCGACCATCACACACAATCATCTGCTGACGTTCTTTATTGAAAAAACTTATTATCTATTTCCCAATATTCAACTTTACGATAACATCCGGTCTCCCACGTATTATTACAATCAATTGTTTTCTCACCAACTTTTCTACATTTTTTTCAATCACTACTTTCTAAAGTCGTATTAAATTATTATCATGGCGTTTTATGAATATTCAAGCCCATTTGCTAAGATATGCTTTTCTGTGGGACTCCTCACAAACGTATTCCTACTGTACATGACATTGTTTCACATCAAAAAAATAAAAGGCACCTATAAAATTATGGTGGTCTTGTTTTCGATGCTAGGTATATTTTTCGCTAGCACCGAAGTTTATTGTATTATAAAAAATATCTCTCAACATTTCCGGCAAATCTGATATCCGGCAAACGGCAAATCGGCAATTTGCCGAAAATGAAAATTTCCAGCAAATCGGCAAACCGGCACATTGCCGGAATTACAAATTTCCGGCAAATTGGCAAATCGGCAAACTGCCGATTTACAGAATTTGTCGACAAAAAATTTCGGAACGGTAATTGCCGCCCACCCCTTGTTCGGCTAATATTCCAAAAAATTCAAAAAAAAATCGAACTTGATGTTAAACTTATGTTTGCATGGGAACGTAAGTTTTGAAGGAAACAAAAAGTTTAAAAAAAAAACTTTTCGGCAAATTTTTACATCAGCTCATTGAAGTATAGCTTTTACTAAACCTCACCAAAAATTCTGTTTAGTCACCTTTATTTTTCTTAGCTAGTGACGTTTCTACTCAAATCCTCGTACAATTTTAACTCGATAACAACTACATTTTTGCCGGAATTCAGTCCGAACAAGAATTGTTTATAAAATCGGTCAGCTCAAACAAAATGAATCATTGATAAACGATGGAGATCAACGAGAACGTGTTTCGTGTTTTATCAGCTTGCGCGATTTCCATCAACTTTTTGCTGATAATTTTGATACTCAGAAAGTCTCCGAAATCATTGGGTTCTTATAAATATTTGATGCTTTATATTAACTTATTCGAGTTTACATATGCAATTTTGTATTGTATAGAAAAACCGGTCAGTCTATAATCTACGAATCGTTTAACTTCTTTTCAAGGCATTGTTTAGTACTGAACACAGATTGTTCTTTTTTCAATATTTTTTGCACTTAATGTGGGAATTGGTCATTTTTGGTAGCTTGTGATGAACTTTTTATATTAAAACCCCAAAGTTTCATTTTTCCGTCTAAACTATAAGACAATTGAAAAAATGCGCTGGGTTCAGCCTAATTTAGAGTACTGTATCATTTTTTAAAAGCCATATATTTTCAGGACTTATTCACTAAAGGATCTGCATTTTTTCTCATTGCAAACTTCAAGCAATCTATATTCCCAAAATTAATGGCGTGCTGCTCCGTTTGTAAGTTACTTTTCACTTTTTGAGTTTTTTTTATTCATATCGGTTTTAGTGTTTTACGGCGGCTTCTACGGAATAACACTGGCGATTCTAGCCCTACACTTTATCTATCGCTTTCTCAGTATTACCAAGTGAGTACGTTATATTGGTGTATACAAAATTGAATATCTATATTTTATAGCAATCGTCATTTGAATTCATTCAATTCCTGGAAAATAATATTGTGGTTCATGGGACCCCCGATTAGTGGAATCATTTTCATGCTCACCGGAGCGTTTATCATGAGCTCCAATGGAGATAGCGATAGGTTTCTGAGGTATGAATAATAGCTACGAATGCATGCTGGAATTACCAAGCGGCCCACCCGCACGGCGAAAAAATTAGCAGCCAACACCGCACGAGTTCCTCCACACTCATAACTACTAGAAATCACGAGATTGTGAGACGTCGGCCGCGTAATTTAGCAGCCACCACCAAGCGAATCTTTCCACCCACAACTATCAGGAAGCACACACCCGTGAGACGTCGGTCGCGGTGTTTAGAAGCCGACACCGCACGAGTTTCTCCACACTCATAACTACTAGAAGTCACTAGAATGTGAAACGTCGGCCGCGTTATTTAGTGGCCGACACAGTGCGAGTCTCTCCACCCGTACACGGTGTGGAATTTTTAACAAAAATTCAAAAAAAAAAGATGTTCCAAAATTTAATTTATTCTCACGCGAGAGGCTTGAATTTTGAAACTTCTTCTGTGTGCCTATGATTTGTTTCAGCTCTTTTTCAGCTTTGATTCAGTTTTTAAGAATACTTTTTTTGGAAGTAAGCAAATTGAGTGTCATTCCTGCGAATTTGTTAAAATAGAATCTAAAATATCTTTGCTCTATTTTAGAAAAACAACGATGAAATATTGATCGTACAAATATAATTTTATTTCATAAACAGTCACGAAGGCGAGCAACGGCAAAGTTAACAAGAACAAAAACAAACTGAAAGTTATTCAGATGGTCGAAATCAAGTCCGAATGATACATATTTGTACAGGAATTGTAGATAATTGCCTATTTAGTGTTAATAGTTTTAGTCTTCTTCTCCACTTTGTCGACGCACTGCTCCGAAAGTATAGGTGCCACGTTTTTCTAAATATACTAGATTTGTAGACAATTGCCGGTTTAGTGTACTGACGAAATTTAAGAAAAAAAGTTTAGAGGAATTTTCAGCTAGGTCACTTTATCTGGATCAAATCTCTTTTTTTTGGCATTTTCTCAACTTTGTCGGAGCACTGCTCCGGGAGTATGCATGACACGTATTTTTAAACATGCTAGAATTGTAGGCAATTGTCGATTTCATATTCTGATAAAGTTTAAAAAATTTAAAGGAATTTCTAGCTAGGTCGCTTTAACTGGAACAAATCTCCTATTTTTAGGCCTAAACTCAACTTTGTCGACGCACAACACCGCAAATATGAATACCTTGTGTTTTTGAACATACTAGAATTGT
Organism: Caenorhabditis elegans; assembly: GCF_000002985.6. NCBI lineage: Eukaryota > Metazoa > Nematoda > Chromadorea > Rhabditida > Rhabditidae > Caenorhabditis > Caenorhabditis elegans. The sequence goes on from NC_003283.11 coordinate 3,529,196, forward strand.
AGCCAATTGTCGATTTAGTATACTGAAAAAGTTTAAAAGAATTTCCAGCCAGCTCAGTTTTGCCGAAATTGGAACCATATTTTTAGGTGCTTTTTTGAGAAAATTATGGTTTTTCTCGAAAACGAAGTCGGCAAGAGGGTATAAAAGTATATTAGAATTGTAGATCTCAATTTGATTAGTGTATTCGTGAAGTTTAAGGAAAAAATTTAAGGAAATTTCGAGATATTCAGGTCGAAAGATTGTCATTTTATCAATATTTCATCGTTGTTTTTCTAAAATAGAGCAAAGATATTTTAGATTCTATTTTTAAAAATTCGCTGGAATGACACTCAATTTGCTTACTTTCAAAAAAATGTTCTTAAAAACTGAATCAAAGCTGAAAAAGAGCTGAAACAAATCATAGGCACACAGAAGAAGTTTCAAAATTCAAGCCTCTCGCGTGAGAATAAATTAAATTTTGGAACATCTTTTTTTTTTGAATTTTTGTTAAAAATTCCACACCGTGCCGTAACTGCCACAAAGCACACACCCTCGAGACGTCTGCTGCATTCATCTAATTTTTCCAGTGAAAATTACCCAACCCTGCTTGGAAATGAAACAAAAATTGAAGATTTATATTATGTTGGCCCATTCTTCTGGCCGAAATATAACAACTTTACTACGGATCAATATTTTAATTGGAGAACAGCCGGGGGTGCGATGATTGTTATGGGATTGATTGTTAGTTTGAAAACAGAGAATCAGCATCAACTAGTATAATTTTCAGAGCCTATCCATTGCTATAATGGTGTATTTTGGAGTAAAAGGGTACCGAAGCATGAATAAACTTATAGCACAGTCGAATTCGTCACAAAAATTTCGAAGTGTCCAAAAGCAACTATTCAACGCTCTGGTACTTCAGACTTTCATTCCTGTACTTTTAATGCACATTCCTGCCTCCGCAATCTATTTTACGATATTTTTTGACAAGTGCACAGAATATCTGGGCAAGATTTTTACGTTGACTGTCGCCATGTATCCCACCTTCAATCCACTGCCCACTATTTTTATTGTTAAAAATTATCGGAATGCGTTGAAAGGTTTAAAAGTTGAACGAATTTTTGGGAGAATATTTTGATTACAGATTCGTTGATATGTGTGGAAGATGCAGTTTTGCGGCGATCAAGAACGGTGCATCCGTCTTCAACGGCGTATTCTGTTAATACACAAGTTTCGTAATTTTTTTCGATTTAAATAAAGCTCACGTCAAATTTTATTAAATTAAAAGTTTTGAACTTTAATGTTGAATGTGGTTTTGTGACACCTCGCTCAAAAAGCATGCTAATTTCGTACACATTTTTCGAAATCATACACCTCACTAAGAAGAATTTGAACCTATCGTTCCCACCTGACTTGTTAGTCAACTTCGAGTTGCTCTTTCTGTTCACCTAACTGGAAATGCCGCTTTTCTGTCTACCAAATCAGACAACCCCATCAGCTAATACGACAGAAAGTCAGGTGTCTCAGAATGTCAGCCATTACTATAACTTGTAATTCTTTATCAATTTTATTTCCCATAATAACGTGCTCGATAAACTGTTATTTAATTTATTCGATTTTTTATTCGAAGCGCATAACTTGGAAATCTGAATTTTCACTGATTTACACGAGATTTGCAATTGATATTGTCTATACTTTTTTTGGTGAGTTTGACTAAAGTTTCTTTCTGAAAGATATCATCAAAACTGTGTAGCAAAAACTTCAGGCCTTTGAAATTTTTGAAAATCTATAATTTGTTCGTTCTAAAATTTGAGGAGGCCAAACTGACCACTTCAAGGTTTTTTAGCTGAAAAAATATTTCTGAAATATTCCACCATTTCTCTTAAATTTTTAGTCCCCCATAACAAGATCTACTATGTCCTACGTCAAATATCCGACATATTCGTGATGAAAAATCTGACATTCTACTTGGTTTGGCCTACAATCCCCCTCGGCGCTATCCGAGCGACCCTGGTTCTCCTGATAACTCTCGATCGAGTTGTCGCCTCGTTTTTCCCAATCTTCTACCACAACCATCGACGCCGAATCCCGATTCTTGCGGTCATCTCTTGTGTTATTACATTTGGACTCTCCGACCATATTGTGCTCTTTGAGTACTGTAAGTACACGGTAGATGTCCCCTTGGCTTGTGATAACTTTAATTGTGTTATTAACCAGTGTTTTTTTAACTACTGGTCGTTACGAGACCAGGTTCAATATTTTATTATCGGAGTTTTGTCAGTGCTTCTTTGCTTTCGTCTTTTTATCTGGAATAACTATGTGGCGATTCATGCGAATCAGGTTTTGTCTAGAGTGAGTTTTTTTCTTTTTTTTTGTTGGAAAATATTTAGTTTGAACTTCCTTTTTCTGGTGTGATGTTTTTCTAAACAAAAGTGAGGGTGTAAATGAACTTAGAATAGTTCGAAATATTCAAATAAAAACACTCCAAAAATGTTCAGGGTTTTGAAAATGTTAAGTCAGCGTTTTGGTTTTTTTGGAGTGAAATTTGTTTGCACCACATAGTAAGATTGGTGCATGTTTCGCAGCACCCGACATTTTTTGGGTCTGCGCCGCACTATGCAGAGGCGCTGCTTGCGGCATGAGGCTGGCGGAGGTCGCCTAACGGCTGGCGAAGAAGGCTTTCGTACACATGCGTGTGAACGTTTTTTTTTTCAGTTTTTAGTGTGTTATCTAAGGATACATTTCAAAACTGAACTTCCATATTCAAAACTAAAAAAGTATTTAAAATTGCTCTCCTAACCTAACTTGACGTCATTATTAAACTGTGAGTAGTCAGATATACTATTTTTGTAATATCACTATTTAATATATGTGATAAAAAGGTACATATGCGCAGTCGGCTAGAAAATCAGCGTCACTCGCCATTTTTTTTTAAACAAAAACCAAAAACTAACAAAACTAATTCCAATATTTTTTAGGCCACTCGAATTGCACTTCTCGACTCGGTTATCATATTTTCCTTCAGCATCATCCCTTCATTTATATTTGAGCTTCTCCCTACACTAAGTTTTGCGTCCGTCGGCCCGTGGACTATAGTTTTTAAACACGCTGGATTTATGATCGAGTCTTTAATTGTGTGCAGACTATTGTTTAGTGAGAAAGTTGGCAGGTTGGTTAGACGTTCAACAGTTATTACTACATATTAACGTTTAATAAAGTATACATTGTTTGATTTTTAGACATTCTGAAGTGATTATTACTTATTGAAAATTTCAACAAAAAAAATTGCCGGTAGAAGACAGTGGACAATTTGAGTAATGAAGTTGAACTTATTATTATGTATAAAATTTATTTAAAACCTAATTAAAATAATTTTTCAAACTTATGAACATATTTTGTTTTGATATCCTGTACTGATGTTATATGTACTTTTGTTGATAAGCAAAAGGCTGCATTTTAAAATTTTCAGAGAACATGACTTTCTTTTTTACAGAAAAAAATACTTGCATGGGGCGGATTTCTCCAAACATAAAATCACAGGTCGTGTGAATTGCTACTGGAGCACAATAATGTATTGGCGTGACAAAAGTGAACTCTGAAAAAAAATCATATAGCTACTGCGATATGCCTCCTTTATTAAATTTTGTAAAGAAACGCAAAAACTTGACGTTGCCATTTTTACACAATAACCGATGCAAAATATGGTGCATCGGCCGGAAAATGTTTATAATAGTTTTTTTTTGTAATAACATTTATTTTTCGTTCTTTATTTGAGTTATCGTCCCCTCGTCTCGTTTTCAGTATGTAAAAGTTATTATGATTGTGTAATTTTGTGAAACAAATAACTTTAATTATGATAATGCGTATAATAAAACGATTTCCTCAATTAACGGTACACTGAATTCCTTTGGAAGTTTTAATAAAAGTGGAGACAAAACATAAATATAGAGATCATTCATAAGCTTTTGTTGTCTGTGAAGTACTCCAAAAATCTCGATCAACTCCACAAATCTTGTTGGGCCATAGCTGTAGTTTTGTAGGCAGTATTTCAGTAGAATATTTGAATAATGGTGGCGTTCTTTCTCAATGACGAATTGTGCATGTTTTGAAAGATTTGGAACCGCTAAAAATCAAAGTTTAAAAAATAAATTGCTTATGTAAAAATATGATTACCTGGGTTACAAACAAACAGAATTTTCAACAGCAAAAACTCATTGAATTGAATTTTGATCCGCTTCATAGGTCCAAACGGCACAGTATGGGCGCAATAATGGGGTTCACTGAAATTTTTCGATAATTTTTTAATTTTAGTTTTTGAAAAAACTTACTTCACACCAGGTCTCTGTGTCCCATCCGGCTGGCGCAAATCGTCAAATTTGTTTTTAAGCGTATAGTAAGTCGTATTGAAATTTGCCAATCCTATCACCACATGTTTTAATAAGTTAATCTGGTCTTGAAAGCTGAGATCATGGAAGAAGGAAAAAGTTTTGGTGTACTCTACAGCGGTCATTAGATTTGAAAATCGCCATTGTTTTCTAAAATAATTTTGTTTCGTTCAAATTCGCCGGTGGAGGGAATCGTAAGTGGTGCTAAAATGACCGAAAATCCTAGCAAAACTTTTTCAAACTTTTTGTAAAATTTTTATTGACAGTCAAAAAGTGACAATTACTTTTTGCCACTTTTTGAGAGAAAAATTATTTCACTGGTCGATTCCCTACAAGTAGACTATGGTTACGAAGTAATTTATTTTGATCGGCGACTTTCAAAAAAGTGGCAAAACTCAGTAATTGTCACTTTTTGACCCTCAAAAAACTATGCCTACCTGTGTGGTGAAAAACTCTGAATATCCCTATGCACAATCTGATCAGGAAATTCGTAATTTGGACATAATGGCCAATCTGGGAACGTCTGAAAATCACAAAATTCTAAATTAATTTAGTCTTTTCATTTCAAATGTATATATTCATACCCCAACTTTATCTGACATACTAAGCTTGCTAGGTGACAGTATCAAATCTTTCAATCTGATATTTGTCCAGTCCGGATTATAAGCACACTTGCTGAATTGTTCGGTTTTTGCTTCCAAGTGACTGAGCACGTCAATTGTTCCTTGAATTTGTTGTTCATTGAAATGTACTTGTTTCTCGCCGAGAATGTTCGATCCGTCAATTATCAAAGCTTTTGGATTCATTCCGACTAAAAGGCATCTTTTGAATCTACATGGGCGGCAGCGGAGCAAAGGAGAGTCTGGAGATGAGATTAGTGAAGCTTTTATCCAATTGGAGAAGCAATTTGTGATATTGGAGGCTAATTTGAAAAATGTTAATACATTTTCATGATTAAATGTAGATTTTTGTAAATAGATGTTTTTTTTTTTAATTAATCATATATTGCTAAAATGGTCAAATATGATAGGAAAGCTTTTGGAAACAATTTTGGTGAAAACTCAGTTTCTAACTGCTTGGAAGTCGCCCGAAAAATGGCTTTTTTCCACGATTTTCTATTTTGTCTACTTGTTCTAATTATGAATTTAAAAAATATCATCATCTTCAAGATGCCTTTTCAAAATTAAAATTGGTTAAAACTGTGTAATCGCTACTTGTCATCAGAACGATTTTAAAATAAAAAAAAAACTAGTCTGTTTGACCACTTTTAGAATTTTAAACATAATTTCCACAATTAAATTCCTCGTTTCAAAAAACTCACTTCGCTTTTCCAAATCATAACAATCACCGCTCGTGCTGCATTTAATTTCACCCCTCAACAAGCACATTCGACGGAAAAATGTCTTACACCCCTTGCAAGTTGCCACGTCACAATGATAGCCATGTGCTGGACGAACACATACCATGCATTTTGAAGGCTTCAGAATTTTTGTCTGAAATAAAAATCTTTATTTGGAAAATTTTTTGTGTTTTTTAATTGGATTAAAAATTGTACAAGTGTGAAAATATCGACAAACTTTGTTCGAAAAATCAAATCTTACACTGATTAATTTAATTTCGACATTGTTCTCAGACATCCAAACGTTTGAAAAAGTGTTACAATAGACAACTTCCATATGACGAGTATTATCTTCCAATCTTTGTTGGTATACTCTCTATAACTGGTAGTAATGAAGGTCACGTTCATTAGTTTTAGTGAAAGGGGGCAGAGGGGAAGACCACCCCGTCGTCACATGTATATTGATTGTAGTATGAACATGTATGATTGATTTTTAATCGGTTAATAATATTAAGCGGTGTTGGGGAAACTTTTGAAGATTTTCCTATTTTTGCCAATTTTACAATGTTTGACTTTGATTTTTTTTATAATTCCAAATACCGTTTTTTTTACTTTGTTCCGAGACCAAGAGTGTCAGTTTTTGGTTTTTTTTTTGAAAATCAAAAGCGAATTTTACAAATAACCAAAAATTTTTGAAGCTCGTTTTCCGATTTTTCGATTTTTGAAAAACTGAAAAATTCAAAATTTTCAAATTTCAAAATTTTCAATAATTTCCAAAACTTTAATACAAGTCTTCAAAATTGTCTATAGAATTTTCGTCTTCTACAGTACACTTTGCTACATTTTTCTCGTTTTTTAGTTTTCAAATTTTCTCTGAACCACAATTGGGATATCGAAAATGCGACGCAAAAGAATTAGATATTGCAAAACTGCTGAAGCGTCCAATACCACGTGGTGTCAGGCTGTCTCATCACGGTTTGATCTACAAAAAATGCGGGAATTTTTTTGCCCGAAAAATGTGACGTCAGCATGTTCTTAACCATGCGAAATCCGTTGAGAACTCTACTTCTCAACTTCCGCATTTTTGTAGATCTACGTAGATCAAACCGAAATGGGACACTTTGACAACACGTGCAATACTAATTTTCAAGTTTTTCACAAAATTTGTGGCATTTTGTACCAAAATTATAGTTTGGCGTATTATTGAATTGGATATTGCCACAAAAATACCACTCATAAGGAAGAAGATATAAATTTATTTCCAAAAAAAAAAAAAACAATAAAAAACATAATAAAAAATTAATCAAACACCAGCTCATGTACAAAGCTAACACAAAAATCTCCTGGTAACTGTGATAGCACTGGTGTTAACAATAACACGTGAAGATCCTTCAAGTTCTTCTGTTGCCATTCCAGCACTCCAATCAGTTGAATAACATCTACAAATTTCGTTGCTCCATTTGAATAATTCCGAAGACAAAACTCCATTAGAATGTTGGAATATAACCGACGCTCTCTTTCCAGCACATGTTGAGCTTGAACTGTTAAGCCAGGAATCGCTGAAAAATAAGTACGAATAGAATTTGAAAATTGTTATCAAACCTGGATTGCACAAATATAATGCTTTTAGCAGCAAATACTCAAAGTATTGAGTACCGACCCGTCTCATCGGTCCTATCAGTGCTGAGAACAGTGCATAGCCAGGTGCTCTGGAAAAATTATTAATGATCGGGCATTTGAACGGGTAGCAAGAAAACCGTTTCCGTGCTCAACATACATATAACACTCAGTGGAATCGCAACCCGTCTAGCGTCGGCCGCAATACTCAGAGTGGGATGGGCGCGCGGAGTGTCCGGGATTGGCGGGAAGTTCAATATATCATTCTAGTTGACTCACAATTTAGAAGGCCGCTGTGTTCCATCCGGTTGTCGTATATCTTCATATTTTTGCCTTAAAGTGAAAAACGAGCAACTTAGACTACTACAGCCTGCTGCTGTGTGTTTTAGTACTCTCAACTGGTCAGGCAAGTCAAGATTTTGGAAAAATAGGAATGTTTTTGAATATTCTATTGATGCAAGCAAGTTGAACAATCTCCATTCTTTTCTGAATTAGCATTGATTGTTTCTTTCGTTAATTTCATAAATATTGAAACCTGTCAGTTGAGAACGCTTTAAGATCTCGATAAAAATTCTGGTGCGCAAACTCGTGATCCGGATCGAGGGGCCATCCGGGAAAAGGCTGGAAATCAAATACTCAATTATTTACTTTAAGTAAAAACTTTTTTTAAAAACTTACTCCATATTTATCAACTTGATTCAGTTTCCCATTATTTTTAATCAAATCCGCCAGCCCTCCCATTGTTGCCCAATCTGGATTATAGGCGCATAATCGGAATTTTTCAACCTTCTGATCCAAGTAATCCAATGAATTGATTACTTTTATTATGGAATCTTCCTTGGTTAGCATATTGAACACTAGAGCTTCGGGGTTCATACCAACTAGCAGACATTTCCTGTATCTACACGACCGACACCGGAGCAGTGGTTCAACTGAAGTTTCAATTCAAGATAGGAACCAAAATAAACAATCTCACTTCGCTTTTTCAAATCAAAACAATCATTTCTACCACTGCATTTTATTTCAGACCTCAATAGATACATTCGACGGAAAAAGGACTTGCATCCTTTGCATGTTGTCACGTCACAATGATAGCCATGTGCTGGACGAGCACATACCATGCATTTTGAAGGCTTCAGAATTTTTGTCTGAAATAAAAATTTTGATTTGGAAAATTTTTTGTGTTTTTTAATTGGATTAAAAATTGTACAAGTGTGAAAATATAGACAAACTTTTCTCGAAAAATCAAATCTTACACTGATTAATTTAATTTCGACATTGTTCTCAGACATCCAAACGTTTGAAAAAGTGTTACAATAGACAACTTCCATATGACGAGTATTATCTTCCAATCTTTGTTGGTATACTCTCTATAACTGGTAGTAATGAAGGTCACGTTCATTAGTTTTAGTCAAAATTTTCAATAATTTCCAAAACTTTAATACAAGTCTTCAAAATTGTCTATAGAATTTTCGTCTTTTTTTTTAGATGATTTTTTTTATAACGTGCTGGGCGGGCACATATCATACATTTTGAGGGTTTCAGATGTTTTAGCTGAAAAAATGTTTTTTTTTATAGTTGTTGTGGCAAAATTATACTAAAAGAGTGATGGGAAGTATTTGTTAACGATGAGAACATTGCCACTAAAATCGACAAAAATGACTGAAAAATTTTGAAAAATTGATTTTACGTGGTAATTTTAATTGAATTTTTGTTTTTTGTACTAGTTTTTGGGAACAGTATAAAAATTTTGTCTATTTCAATTTTAGGTTTAACTTACAAAATTCCTGGTGTTCTTGCAGTCTTCGATAATATGACACTTCATTGGAAATCAACGAAAGAACAGGAATTTCAATTGCGAGACAAGACTAAAATGGTCAAAGATTGAGTGTAAGTGGAAACGACGTCCTCTCTTTAGACTATTAGTTCTGCCTTCTCATCGCATTGATTGTATCTATTTTGTATATAATTTAGACATAGAGTGCATTTTTCTAAACGAATCTCACAAAGTGCATGCTTGTTAATATTAGTTGCGATATTACAGTATTTCCCATTTGTATTGCACTCTATTATTCAACTCAGTTGTTTTGTGTTCTAATCAAAAAATGCAACAGAAAAATGTTTTTAATTATTTTTCTTGGCCTTGTTTAGGAGTATGTCATTTTCACAAACAACATAAAAACATGTTAAAAACAAAAAATGTCGGAGATAAATATTTTAAATTTTAGTTTTCTGTTTGGGTCTTACTCATAATCCCACAAAATTGACTTTTTCCTTTTTTCACATACGTTCGAAATTTATCGTATAAAAAGGCAAAAAAACTATTATTTTCATTCCGTGTCATTTACTACTTTTGCAAACTTGCAAAATTGAAGAAAGGATACATTTTAATAATTTTATTAATTTTGATAACTCATGAAGAAATCTTCAAAGGCACCACATGTTTTTTGTCTCTCATAAGTATTCGAAAAATAATTAAGGTATTCATTAAAAATCCGAGATTTCTGGATAGAGTAGTAATAGACGCGTATGTTTGATAATCTGAAGACGCAAACCAAACATGAGTTAGAATTGGAATAAGGTTGAATAAAATAAGAGTAGTGGAGTCAATCATTGCTATTTGAGTTGCCTGAAAAAATGTGTTCAGTCAACAAAAAACTCATTTTGTTCTTCAATTGTCATGGAGAGGAAAACGATGCAGTTTTTTGTAGGTTTTTTTTTGTTCAAGAAGAAATCATCATAAAATGGTAGTGTTGTTGAATACCGCACAGCCTTTAATAAGAAATAATTTCGAAAATATGTTTTTTGTCAAAGAAAGTTTTTTGTACTTCTCAAAAAAGTGTTCAACTCTTAATGTTTCCGTCAATTTATTTGTTACTTTTTTCATTAATAAAAATACATTTGGTTTGAACGATTCCAAAATTTTTCTATAGAAAAAACATTCTTGAACTTCCAAATTAATTATTGCAAACTTTTGAACCTTTTGGGCATACCCATTTTTTTTTCAATTTTTTTCAATTTGAATGATTTTTTTTAATAGTTATTAATTTTCAAACAATTCTGCTCCGTCTTTAAAAATGCCGTGGCCACCCATTTAACATGATAATCTCATAATTAAATGTTTTCTAAACTTACTCTTGACAAAATTCGAGCGTGTTGATTATGTGTGAAGTATGTGCAAACTACTAGCTTCAATGATAACAAAACTGTCATCATAACTATACAACAGAACATAACTTGTTCCCGTGAAATCCAAAAGTGAGCATAACACGCATTATAACAACATCTGGCACTATCGCAGTCGATTGGAGTATCTATGACATTCTCACAATATCCGAACATTATAAAATGATCAAAAGCTATCGAGCTGGATATGATAAGGAAAATGACAGACAATGGAAGCTTTCGACGATTTGGGTTGTAAAATTGAGAAGAAAATAGAGCAATTATTCGATCCAATGAAATTATAAATAACAAACTTGTTCGAATGATCCCCAGTATCACAGTTGCCCTAATAACAAAAAATATGATGTTCTTAAGGATAAATGTCTTAGAAATCATTCCAGCCAAGACGTATAGTTTGAAAACAATAACTAAAATGCAAAATAAAACAGTTGAACCTTACAAAAGTCGACTTACTTGAACAACTATAACCGATATCTGCCGCAAATCTTGAGTAGACTAGTGACATATCGGATTTGGACGTGATTCCTTTTAAGCAGAAAATGGTAAATAGCAAAGATGAGTTCAAAAATATGTTAATTTGACAAATCACAATAGTTGTAAGAATACTTGGTATCAAAAAAGCTGTCATCTCTGATTTTCTGATAAGAAAGGATTTCAGACTCTCAATTGTTTGGTCTGTCCATACTTCTGATCGCATCGTCGCACACTATACAGCATTATGTCCACATCCGTTATTATTTATATGACTTTTTGCTTCTCATTACTCAACGACTACAAATCATCTTACACTACACTATAATTACACTATAAATCATACATCTTACATCAAACACTTCATGTTTGAATAACACAAATAAGAATGAAAAAAGCAGTCAAGTGAATTTTTCGTTGTTTTAATATAATGTTTTTAAAAAAGTATCTTGGATTTTTGCAAAAAAAATATAGGCAAAAATTTCATGTTGTTTCAAATGTTAGGCCCTACAGCTAAATGTCAAACTGGCTAGGATTGATAAAATTTTTCAAAAAATTTTTTAAAATTTTTTATTTACTGTCAAAAAGAGGCAATTACTCAGTTTTTGCCACTCATAATTTTGGAAGTCGACCAAAAAAAAAAATTTTTTTTGTACATTTTTTATGTTTTAAATTTATTTAAGTTATTTGTGTTAAAACATTGTAGGGGTCGAAACATACGACATTTCTTTAAATTTCCTCAAAAGCTCGTATTTTTCAAAATTTTGACAATTTGACAAAATTTTGACCGGAAATTATAAAAAATCTAAACATTTTTGGAGTGTGATATTATGATATTCGGTCGTTTTGGATCATTATAAGTGTATTTAAGCAAAATCCCCACTGGCGCTACTCCACCTTTAATATTAATCAAAATATCAAAATATATTGAATAGAGCAATTTTGTTTTCTAGCAAAAATATTCAATTGCTTAAATAAACTGTAGTCTGCTGGAGCCTCTGAACGGAAGGGGCTTAAGGTCGTTGTAACTTATCACCAATTTGAAAATGATCTCGTCTGAAATGGGCTGAGAGTTCAAGGAAATCAAGGTCTTGCAAATGGAAAATTATGTTATGTCAACTTAATAATATAATTCCGTTTATGCAGCCCGATAAAAAATGAAAAGTTAATTATCGACGCCGCCCATTTGTCTGTTGCAGAGCAGCTGCTGCCAAATGAAAACTCGGAATTTTGTTAAAGAGTTCCCTCGCACTTCCACAGAAAGATCTGAACTCATGAACTCTGGCCAAATGCGAGGCGAGACTGTAGAAGTGCGAGGGAACTCTGTGGCAAAATGTTGAGAATGTCCAGAAATTTGAGATGATAATTTCACTTATATAATTGAGATGATAGTTTCACTGTAAAATGTCTCAAAGTACACACTTCATCACTTAAATTTTCATGGATGGAACCATTAAATGTAAAAAAATTCATATAATATCTGTGAATAGTTTTTTACACTCTGAAGTTTTCAAATAAAATTTTACAATTACTGTCAGGCTTTGAATATCTTCAATGTTCTTGTTCACAACATGACTTAGCGAGAGGAGATCCACAAATTTGGTTGGGAAGTTTTTTTGGCAAGTTATTTGGCAATGTTGAAAGAGGCAAGATGTGTAGCATATTCTTAAGGGGGTTAGGATCGATATAGCATGTGATGATAGCCCGGATATGGCTGAAAGTTTAGTGTTGGATTATACGGTAATTCTCCGAGCTTCTCGTTTTTTATACCTACCTGGGTCGCAAAAAAGTATAACCGTAACCAGGAGGAACTCCTCATCGGTGATCTCGAGCTCTATGAGCTTGCTAACTACTCGGCTGCGTATTTGGCGAATAAAGCTCAGCGACACGTTGAACAGTCTGAAATTATTTGATCTCCTAGGATACTTTTTCGTTTTACTTACGTGCTCATAAGATCTGGTACTATTTCATGGCCTCCTGGAGTGGTCAAACGGTCATTATTCCCGCGTACAGTTCTCAGTGAGTTGAATAGCAGTGTGGCTTTTGCAGAGAAATTTTGCAGCAGAACCATCTGAGTAAAAAGCTTGAAGATTCTGGCCTACTTATCGTGTAACCTTATCCGAATGCTCCAATTTTTCCATGAAATCCAAGTTGAGCAGGAATTCTATCGTTGTGTACATCGTGAAAAACCTCCAATCAGCGTCCGACATATCATAGGCGGAACTCTGAAAAACTGTAGAGGTACTAGAAACTCGTGTAACTTCTGGAGAGTTCTGGAAAATATTGAGAGTTCCGATAAGGGGAGTTATATAAGACATTTTAAAACTTTCTGGATATTTCTGGAATTTTTGAGAAACCTCTGAAAATTTCTGGAAGTTTACAAAAAACAGAGATAAATTCTTGAAATGTATACGAAACTTTTTGAAACATTTGTGAAGTTGTGAAACATTTGATAAGGTGCAGATTAAATATTAAAAATTTTAAACTTTGACTTACTTGGTCAACAATTGTCAACTTTTTTCTCCTCGCCACATCTTGCAATTTTGGATTTTCAAACGAAAATTTGTTCAGCAAAACTGTCATTCTCCGAGCATTCAGGTACGAGAGTTGGCTCAAAATTGCCACCAAAGCATGTTCGGAATGAGACTCGATTTTTGGAAGAGTGGATGGTCTTATGAACATTCCAGTGTCCAGACATTTTTGAAATCGACAGGCTTTGCAACGGGGCACACGGCGATGCTCTGTGAATTCTGAAAAAAAAATTTCTGGTTTTTTTTGAAAATTCAAAATGACTTGGACTTCGTTATGGCATTTTTCAAGTACTGGACTGTTCGGAATTTGAAAAAAAAAAATTTTTCAAATTAAATGAGCAATTTCTTATCGATTTTTCAATGATGCACCCAGTTTTATTTGTACAACATTTTTCAGTAATTTCCCCATTAACTTATTCCAAAATATTTCCAAAATACTTTATTCCAAGGTTGAACTCACTGTCAAAGCACCGTTTTTGATAAATACATTCAAATTGTAGGTCAAGCATGATACATCGACGGAAAAACATTTTACACGCGTCACATGAGAAACTCTGAAACTTATTTGGCAAAAAAATTAGGAATATTTTATTCAACAATTTATTATCGTTTTTTTTTCAATTAAATTTTCTTTTCAATATTTTCCATTAAACCTTCTAAACTTACGCCATAATTTTGTCCAAAAGCTGGGCGTTGACATATAGAGCATTGTTTTGAAGGAGAAGTTAGGCTGCACCGCATTTTAAATCCGCGTGGCTCTATTTGCTCACAAATGAGATAGAAAACAGAAAAATTGTAAGATTAGAAATCTTGGGCGGGGTATGCGGTTCTGACTCGAATGTGATGTTATGGGAACATATTCTATGCACTTTTAGATTTTGGTCGAAAACTGCAGCTGACAATGAGTTGTGTTGTTTTCTAGTAGGTTGAAAATGAAAGTTGTGAAATCAAATGTCTAAACTTTGAAAAAAAAACAGAAACCTTTGAACTTTTGATTTCTTGACCATTTTTATGGGCTTTTGGCATTTTTTTTTCTCTTTATTTAGATGTGGACCACGAGCAATGGGGCCATGATTAAACCCCATTTATATGATGCTGAAATGACTGAATATCATAATTAAATATGTTTTAAAGTTTTTTTTTTTAGTTTCGAGACAAAAAGAAAAAATAAAACTAAACTTTTGTGTAAATAATACATTAGCTAATTTCCGTTCAGCAGATATCTTACAAGTTGCCTAGAAGCTTAATTGTACAACCCAAGAACACTCCAAATTTACTCAATTTATACTCCAAATTTTCAAGCAAATTGTGTTTAAATGTATACTAAAAACAAATGTTCAAGTATTTTATCATTTTATTTAAAAAAAAAACAGCTCGTTACAAATTGGGATATGTTAATGGTGGCGCTACAATATTTACATCTCTCATGAAAATTCGAAAAATGATCAATGTATTGATTAAAAATCCAAGATTTCTGGTGAGAGTAGTGATTGACGAAAATGTTTGATAATCAACAGATTCAAACCAAAAAGTAGACAGAACAGGTATAAGATTAAATAAAATAAGAGTCGTCGAGTCGAACATAGCTATTTGGGTAGCCTGGAATTATTATACATAATTTTACGTTAATTTTCTATTAAAGTCAACCTACTCTTGAATAAACTTGAGCCGATTGATTTTGTGCGAGGACAGTGTAAACTACAAGCTTCACTGATAGCAATATAGTCAAAGCTACAATCATACTGAACACAATTTGTTCATTTTTCACCCAATACATAATGTAGCACTCATTAAAAGAGCAAAGAAAATTGTCGCAATCAATGGGAGTATCAATAGTATTCTCACAGTATCCAAACATGATAAATTGATCAAATAATATCAGGAAAAAAATAAAAATGTAAATGGAAAACAATCCAAAGAAGTTAAAAATAAGAGACTTGTACGAATAGTTCCAAACATAATATTAGACCACATTGAGAAAAATATAAAATTTTTGACGGCAAATATGTTTGAGGCTATAATCGCCAATATATACATTTTGAATATACTAACTGAACCAAAAATTAATTCGGTAGATTTTCGGTAACTTACTTGAAAAACTGTATCCAATATCTACAACAAATCTTGTATAAAAAAGGGATAATTCTGATTTAAAAGTGATTTTTTTGAGGCAAAAAATTGCTAATAAAAGGATCAAATTGAAGCATATATTTGAGTAACAAACTAGAATATTTATCATAGAGTTAATGATAATAATAACTGACATTAATACTGATTTTTTGTACTAGCAAGAGCTAAAAGTCCAGTTCTCAAGTATTGAAACAAATATGTCTAGTTTTTTCTCACGATTTTAGAGACTCTCGTAGACTTTGTTTATTAGTATTGTCTGTGAAAACTGAAAATAAAAAAAAAGTATAACATCTTAAAATATTCAATTATCTAGCTTTTCTCACGATTTCATAGACTGTTACGTAACTGGTTATGACTGTGAAAATAGGAAACATAATGTTATTGTTAGGGACAAAAAGATAATAATACTCAACTTTTGTGTAAATAATATATTAGTTAATTTCCGTTCAGCAGATACCTTTCACGCAGTTGTCTAATAGCTTAATTGTACAGGCCAAGAACAGAAAGTGCATTAAATATGAATGCGTTTCATTGTTACTATAAAACCAATAATAATTGCATTTTTAAAATGAAGTGCAGACAGGCTAGGCAAAAACATTACTCAAACGACGCTGCCGGGATTTCATTTTTATCAAATTGGATAATTTATCTTTTGTGTTAATGTGTTAATATAAAAATTAAAAAAAACAACAAGAACGTCAGTCGATAAAAATAGGATTAATTAATAATTTGAAGGTAGTTTTTTATGCGACCTTCAACGTACAATTCTTTACACATTTACTAAAAAACCAAAAGCAATAGTTTGAAGCAATTTTATTCATTTATTTTAAAAAAATTAAGTTCTTAAGAATTGGGTGATGTTAATGCTGTCACTGTATTATTTTTATCTCTCATGAATATTCGAAAAATGATCAATGTGTTGATTAAAAATCCAAGATTTCTAGAGAGAGTTGCAAACGACGAATACGTTTCATAATCAGCTGATTCAAACCAAAAAGTAGACATGACCGGAACAAGATTGAATAAAATAAGAGTTGTTGAGTCAAGCATAGCTATTTGGGTAGCCTTAAATTTATGAATTGCTTATATTTTAAAGGTACAGCACCTTACTCTTGAATAAACTTGAGCCGATTGGTTCTGTGCAAGAACAGTGTAAACAACAAGTTTCCCTAATTGCAATACTGTCAAAACGACGATCATACTGAATACAATTTTTTCGTGCTCTACCCAATAAATACTGTAGCACTCATTGAAAGAACAACGGAAATGGTCGCAGTTCATGGGAGTATCAATAGTATTCCCACAATATCCGAACATGATAATTTGATCGAAAATTATCAAGGAAAAAATTAGAATAAAAATGGCAAATAGTGGAAGTTTGCTACGGTTTGCGCAATAGAAGAAAGGGAAGAATAGAGAAATGACTCGATCCAAAGTAGTTAAAAATAATAGACTTGTTCGAATGATTCCAAATATAATAGTAAGCCATAGTGTGATGAAAATGAAATTTTTAACGGCAAATATTTCCGAAATCATAACCGCCAAAATGTACAATTTGAAATTACTAACTGAATCAAAATTGAATTGAATTAGATTTTCAAAAACTTACTAGAAATACTGTATCCAATATCTGCAGCAAATCTTGTATAGAAAAGAGACAATTCAGATTTGAAAGTGACTCTTTTAGAGCAGAAAATTGCTAATAAAAGGATCAAATTTAGGCAAATATTTGAGTAACAGACTATGACAGTAATAAAGGAATATATAAAAACAATAGTTGACATTATTCTGGGCTCTTTAATAGTAAAATGTTTTTGTGAACAGAAGTTACTTTTCGTAGGGTTTCAGACGTTTCTCAGCTATCAGCAAGTTCTACAATAGTATCGATAGCATTTGTGACAAGCCTCACTAGAATATGAGATAATTTCCGTTGTGCAGTTATTTCACAACCACAAGTAGTTGTATAGGGTTTTATTCTTACTCTAACTAAAATAATAAAAAAGTTCAATGTTAGAAGGAATTGTTTGATTACTGGACGAAAAATTATTATTACTTGGGAGCCAGAACCCGCCATTTGTCGGACGCTGCTTCATTTTATGGAAAATAATACTTTGGTGACTTATAAAGATGATGGATCATATTGATATTGCATTTACTGTTATAACATTTTGTTGTGAACTTTTTCGACTTTTGCAAAGATTTCCAATTCTGTTCTTCTGAAAATTTATTGAGTTCATACCGGCTCCTTTTTCAAATTCGCTCAAAATTATTCCTACCTGGAAACTTATCCCGCACGACACTACATCTATCAGTGTTGCCCTGTATTGTGAAGACAAGACGAAACAAACAAAGAAATGGGAAATTGTGTTTGCGGTAAGTAGCATATAAAAAAGAGCTTCAAATTGATCAAGAATCAGCCTGAAAAGCTAGCTGTTTCAGCCAATTTTTTGCCGTCAAACTTACTTGATTCCAACGGAATTATTGAAAAACCAAATGATCGCCAGATTGATTCCAAGTGGAAGCTCAACAATTAGAAAAATAATCGCTGTATAGATTATGATTTTTGTAGACTTCGTATTACTATCGGTCTTGGATACCAGTTTCCGAGATTTTTTAGCTTTTCGTAGGACGTTTACAAGAAAAAATGTGACTATAGGAAAGAGAATCGAAGGAATGATCTGAAAATTTGTTGCGATCTACAGTAACCCTTACAGTAACCCCTCACTACTTTGACACTATCCCCACTATCACTTCAAATGAAAAAACTCAAATTTCCAGTATTAAAGTAATCCTACAGCTTCTACAGTACCCCGATACTATCTCCAAGTATCTCTTGTAAAAACAGAAACTAAATTTTTCTAGAACTAAAATAATTCTACAGTACTCCTAGAGTGTCCCTACAGTACCCCTACTGTACCACTTCGGACTCCTACAGTACCCGACACTATCTTTTCATAAAACAAAAAATCAAATAAATAGAGCTACAGTAGTCCTATTACGACATTACTTCCACAGTACCATTACAGTACCCCGCCACTATCCCTCACTATTCTTTTGAAAAAACAATAACTCAAATTTCTAGAATTACAGTATTCCTACAGTACTCCTACATCACTATTACAGTAACTCGGCACTGTCTCTTCAAAAGACAAAACCTCAATTACTACAGTAATCTTATAGTACTCCTACAGTACCCCTAAAGTACTACTACAGTACCCCGACACTATCCCCAAATATCTCTTACAAAAACGAAAGCTCATATTTCTGAAACTACAGTAATCATACAGTATACCCACGGTACCATTACAGTTTTAAAAAAACTTACATGAGAAATCATTGCATTTGATGTGGAATATAGTTTTATCAGAAACCCGTCATTTTTGGAGTACAACTTTGATAGAAGAATGGCATATTCTAGCTTATCGTCTTTGGAGCATGGTGAATAATTTTTCTGGGAAGCAATTTTATAGCCGAAAAAATCCAAAATATCCATGAACAAGCTAATTGACAAAATTCCAAAAATAACTACAACAGATGCTCTTGGCATAGATAACTTTTCAAACTTTTGGCTCATTGGATTACGAATCACAAGTGCTCGGATCATGGCGATTGACAAGCAGAGCCACGGAGAGCATCGTCGAGCAAAATCTCTGAGTTTGATAAAGCACAGGTCAATTAGAACGGAAGCATGTGAATTTGAGTTGAAGCATTTATAATTGGTACGGAGCCAATAGAGAATTGATGTTTTAAAGTTATAAAATAGGGATAAAATTTCAACTATGGCAATTGCTGTCATTATAATATTCACTGAAGAAGTTCTGATTGGTTTTCGGGTTAGAATTATGAAATGGAATATGTTTATGAAAAAACTGGCGACTGAGATGTAAGATTCGTAGTTTAAGATTCTAGATGAAAATTTTCTGAAAACAAATTTGGATTTTTTTGTTCAAAACTTTAGCCTACGTACTCAACGAATTCTTGAAAATCGCAATAGGCAAGTGCAGTTGACTTATCGTAACCTGGGAAGCAGAAATCAAGATCCGACCTGCAATCGAACACTTCCATCTCCGAGCAGAAAAAATCGGAAGTAGTTATGGGTACAGCTGGTTTTTCTTGTTTTTTGACACTTCTTTCAGGAGTTAACTCAATAATGCAGATTAGAGACAGATGGAAAATTTGATATTCAGGATTCGATCACTAGGTGATTTTTGATGACGCTTATCAGGAAAAACAAGTAGAGAGGCAAAAAACATAAACAAAATTTGAATTTCCGCGTAAAGTACATAAATTGTGCACAAAGTTCGAATTCAGACACTTTAAGCTTCCTTCAAGCTGCATTTGAACCAGGGGTGGCCAGCAATGGCAGTTCAGCAAATTCGGAAAATTAACAGATTGCCGGTTTGCAATTTGTCGGAAATTTTCAATTCCGGCAGTTTGCCCATTTGCCGGAATTTTTAATTTTTGGCAAATTGCCGATTTGCACTTTGCCGGATATCAATTTGCAGGAAGTTTTTAGAGGGATTTTTAATAAGCCGAATACACTTGAAGCTGTGCCTTTTTGAAATTATTTCCCGTTTTCTATATATACTTTCAAAGAATGTGCTTACTTTTCAAAGTACATAGATGTAGGAACATTCATAGAATGCGTACAATTTTGCCGATTAAATTGAAATTCTGAAATTTCCCAAAAAAAATGTACAAAACCACAGTTTGCCGAAATTTTTTGACAAATTCGGAAAATCGGCAATTTGCAGGATTGCCGGATTGCCGGAAATTTTTAATTCTGGCAATTTGCATCACCAAAATTGGTTACATAGCGGCTTTGAATGTACCTTAAAGGTGGAGTAGCTCTGAATTGGTTCTCGTATATTCTTTTATTCAAATATTTGTTTTTTTCCTAAAATCTAAAACTCACCGATTTTGATTTCTCATTCCAATATACTCTTTTCTATGGCAACTCATATTAAATCTAAGCCGTAGATTCAATCATATGACAACCAAATTCAATTTTGTTCTCTTATACAAATGTATATCAAGTTCCAATGCCTTTTTTTCACATATGTATGTCCCTCAACATATCGTTTGAGACGCCAAAATGGCTTGTAACTTGTTATCATTCATCCACAATAATTTCGGTATTTATCAACACCTTGGGAATCTACCTGATAAAATCTCAAAGTGGAGCAATTGACAGCTTCAGATATTATTTGCTATGGTTCACGGTAAGAATCACAAAATTTTCTGCAAATTTTAAAAGCTAAAAATTTAGATCTGCAGTCTTTCTTCCGACATTTGCCTGTTCTTCCTTGTCCAGCCTATCCCATTGCTTCCAATTTGGGCTGGCTACATAAATGGCCCATTGTGGTCTGTATTCGGGATAAGTACCCATATGACTTCTTTAGTTGGGAGTATTGCAATTGGAGAACAAGCTGCAGCGTTAACAATGTGTTTTGTGAGAAAGTATCAGGCTCTGTCGAGGATTCGGAATGAGGTGTCAAAAAGTTCAATAATCTTTGTTTGGATTTTCACCCAGATTGTGATTGCTGTTTGGGTGACTTTTTATTATTTTACCGGTATGGATAGATCAACTTCATTGAATATTATTGCGAAGGTAATTTGTACATTGTCCCACCAGATAGTAAACCCAAGCCTAAGATTTTCAGAACTACCCCACTCTTTACCCGAAATTCCTAGAACTTGAAGATTTTCAACTGTATGTCCGAAACGAGATTACCACCTGTTTTCTTATATCTGCTGGTTTTATGGCTTCAATATTTATTGCAATCATTATTTATTCCACTGTTAGAATGATTAATATACTGAAAAATCTAGAAAAACACGTATCCGCGGTCAACTTTAAAAAACACAAGGCAGCAGTGGGAAGTCTTATTGCTCAGGTTTTTTTATTGGAATTTAATATGAAATTACAGGTATTTTCAGTTTTTAACAACTCCTATAGCGTTTGTGCCACCTGTGGCGAGTGGAGTTTTACTATGTTTTGATTTTCAGCATATTCAAGGTAAGCCATTAAAATTTTGTGGTTGAACAAAATTATTGCGGCCGATACATTATAGGCCATGAAGAATCGGTATTCTTTTACCCGAAAGTACCCGAAAAATGTCGGCCGCTAAATTTGTTATCTAAATTTAGAGGGGAAAGTATGCAAAAAGTTAGTATAAATTATGTACGCTTATAACATAACATTATGTTCATAACTATAATAATTGTTTCTACAGAAAAAGTAATTTTGTAAATTCAAATTCGTACAATGGTTTTTGAAGACCAACCAACAAAATTTTCAGTGACTAATTGGGCTATGCTAGCCTTAGCCTCCTGCCATGGAACCGTCAACTGTCTGGTAATGATTTTGACCTGCCCACCATATCGAGGATATTTAAAACGGCATGTTTTGGCGGCTTTTCGGCAAAATAGTTAAGTTGTAATAAATTAAGATTTGTAATAAAGCTGTATATATTCAAAATATACAAATAATATCAAAGCAATTACAGGCTTCACATAGCGAACGCATGGCAGTTGTGTCCATTTTTTGCAGCTCCACAGTACGCTGAGTCGGCGCGGGCTGTGAAAGCAAACGGATTCTGAAATTGTTAAGTTATCATAAAAAATATTTAAAATCCATCCGAATACCTCGGAGCACACCACCACGAATCGGTTGAGCTGGCGGGTTTCCAGTACTGCATTTACAGATTTTGAAGATTCTATTGCGGAAGATTCCATGTTCTGGAAATATTTAATTTTCAAGGAAATTTGTAGGATCCAAAAAAAACTGACCTCCACTATAATTTTCTTCAATTCCGGAGTGTTACACACCAAATCTTCACCTGAAGCAGAAATTTTATAAAATGTCGGCTTTTCCGGAAGAGATCTCTTTTTCCGTCCTCCGCAGCCACAGGATGGTGGCGGTGGTGCTCCACATCCACAGCCTCCACCTCCACCCATCATTCCAAAAAGTCCAGGACATGCAGCAGTAATAGAGGTGAAGGCAAGTAGCAGGAGAATTGAGGAATGCATTATTGAATGAGATAATGTGTTGTTGATCCAAAATAAATTCCTTTTATAGCACCTAAGACCAGGTGTTTTTTGGTCGGATTACACTAATTACTACGGATTCGATTTGCGTACTTGCATTTTTTTGAACTGTGTATGACATTGTTGAATGAAAAAGTGTCAGAAGAATTTCAAAAAATCGTCTGGATTATTAAAAAGACATTTTTTACTTGGTATTTTTTTAATTGTATTTTGTTTTCAAAATTTAAATTTTAAAGGTGGAGTAGCGCCAGTGGGGAAATTGTTAAAAACCACTCCTTTGGTTCCAAAATGACCAAATATCATTATACAACTTTTCAAAATTTGTTTGAAAATTTTTATTTACTGCCAAAAAGTGGCAATTACTCAGTTTTTGCCACTCATAATTTTGGAAGTCGACCAAAAAACATTTGTTTTTTTCGACATTTTTTATGTTTTAAATTTGTTTAAATTATTTTTTATTAAAACATTGTAGGGGTCGAAACATGCGACATTTCTTTAAATTTCCTCAAAAGCTCGTATTTTTCAAAATTTTGGCAACATAACTTTGACCGGAAATTAAGAAAAATCTAAAAATTTTTGGAATGGTTTATTATGATATTCGGTTGTTTTGGATCATTATAAGTGCATTTAGACAAAATCCCCACTGGCGCTACTCCACCTTTAATAGTTTAAAAATTGCTTTTTAGAAGTCTTTCAAAGGATACCGACTATACATAATAAACAAATTTATGTAACTTTTTAATTGATTCCCCAATTTTTTTTTTAATTTGAAATAATCTTTCCAAAAAAATCTATGCACTTTCCCTTCTTCTCATTATTCATCACACTTCCCTTCCCATAACAAAAATTGTGCAAGGGTGCTCTGCTGCACAGCTAACCGTTTAAACGAATCACGGTAGATACTTACCTTGATATATCGATTGTGTGCAAAACTGCCGGTTTAACAACTAATCACAGATCACACTGAAATTTTTTGTAGTTTTTGACTTTTATCACCTTCTTTTTATCAGCCGCAGTTTAAAAGAGCAGTGATAAAGTGTATTGTTATCTTTTAACAACTCACAGATATTTTGTTGCCATAACTACAAGAGTTACTAATTTTAATGTGCCTTGCATTTTATTCCATTTTTTCAAAAACTGTAAAGTTCAGAACATCAGACCCTGTTCAAAATACCAACTAAACATAATCCGTATTATACACCTTTCCCTTTCTATCTCTGCGTCTCGCATGGAAAAATTGTTTCCACTTTGTTTGATTTCCTGTCAATCTACAATCGTCCACCGCCTTTTATTTTAGATCATTTTTAGATTTTTTTTCGATTGGCCCAGAATCATGACGGAATTCGAGACTCTTGTCAATCCGCCACAGGAGGTTTTCGAGCAAATTGTGAAGCTGGTAAGTGTGAAGACTGGCCTATTTCTCACTATCATACCTGATTTTTCAGACCAGTGACACCGAAGACTGGGCTTTCCAGCTTAATGACTACAATTTTTGGTCGACAAATTTCGATCAGTTCTGGTTGGTTACTGTAGTGGAAAAGGGAACAACAAATTTGGCAGCCTCCGTCTCGCTGGCTCGTTGGGATGGGGAAGATGGACCCCTTTTCTCAATTGGAATGTTCTACTGCGTTCAGAAGTACCGTGGTCAAGGTCTCGGAAAACCGATTTTCCAGAAGGTTATGGATATTGTTGGCGATCATAATGCAACTTTAACTGGAGGTTGTAGTTTTTATTTAGTTAAAATTTTAATTTTCTGTAAAGTTTTTTAATTTTCAGTGGTAAAAATGTCTGACAAGTACGCAGCCGATTTTGGATTCGATAAAGTACCGGAGCACTGGCACATGTTTAGCTCTTTGAAATTGGAAAACGTTGTGATTCCTGAGAAGGTGTCTGAAAAGTTTATAACCAAGTTGTGGTCTGAGGTGGACTACGAAGCCCTCACAGCCTATGATAGGACCATTTGCACTCGTGACAGGAAGAAGATTATGACTGCCTGGTTCAATTTGGCAGATACTTTTAGTAGGGTATGTTGTGACAGATATGGGGAATGTGCTGGAGCAAAAAGCTTAGGAGTAGGCTTAGGCTTAGGCTTAAACTTAGGCTTAGGCGTAGTCTTAGGCTTAGGCTTAGGTTGAGGATTAGGCTTGGGCAGAGGCTTAGGTTTAGGCTTGGGCTTAGGCTTAGGTTTAGGCTTATGGTTAGGCCTAGGCTTAGGCTTCGACTAGGGAAATTATTTTTTAAACATTTTCAGGTTGTCCTTGACGAATCTGGCAAAATCGTTGGGTACGCAACCATCCGACTTGTCACTAAAAACAAGCTGAGCCCTGCTCCATTCTACGCAGATACTCCTGAAGCCGCCGAGGTCTTGCTGGCTGATCTTTTGAAGAGTATTCCCAACTGGGAGAAGCACTCTAGCATGGGGTTCCTGTACCCCGAAATTAATAAGGACCCGCTTGAGTAAGTATGAAATTTCTAATGAATTAGTTATAATCGAATTGAAATTTAGGCTTCTGGAAAAATTCGCCAAAAGCAAGGAACTTGTATCAACTAGCCGCTTTGTCCGAAGTCAATTCACCAAGAAGCTGATTCCAACCCCCGACGAGAAGGTCTATTCACTGGCGGATTGTGCTCACCAGTTTGTTTAAATTATTGTCATTTGTTAACATTAATAAATAGTATATTGAAAAATCATTATATGTTCAAAGAATTGAATTAGGCAACGACAATTCACATAGCAAACACATGGCAATTATGGCCATTTCTCTGTACCCCACAATAGGCTGTGTCGGCACGGATGGAGAAAACGAACGGGTTCTGAAATATGAATTCTCTTCTAGAATACTTCAAATAGAGTATTACATACCTCCGAGCAAATCACTGTGAATCTCTGAAGCTTCTTATTCTCCAACGCTGCATTTACGGTTTTCGAAGAATCCATAGCGGAGTCTTGCATATTCTGAAAATTCATACGTTTATCAAATTTGTTATTATTTCAAACAAAATCAAACATTTACCCTTGCAATAATTTTCTTCAACTCTGGCGTGTTGCACATCACATCATCCCCCGACGCAGAAATTCCAAAGAACGTCGGTTTCTCCGGAAGAGATCTTTTCTTCCTGCCACAGCCGCACTGCGGGGGTGGTGGTGGAGGCGGTGGTATTCCGCACCCATATCCTCCTCCATATCCACACCCTCCACCACCACCGTACCCACAACCCCCTCCGCATCCGCCACCTCCACCACATCCCCCGCCACCACCACAGCCTCCAGCTCCACCTAACATGTTAAAAAGTCCAGGACATGCGGTAGTAATAGAGGAGAAGACTAGCAGAAAAAGTAGGGAGGAAATCATTAGCTTATGTGTTTTTGATTCAGATGGATTCCATTTTATTCCACCGAAAACCAGGTGTTTTTCGGTTGAGTTATATTAATTATGATGGGGATGTTCTTGTTCACAAGCTTCTAGTATAATGTATGTATGTTAAAACAATGTATTAGTGGTCAAGTAAGTTTCGACATGCTTCCTAATTCACGAATTTCATCGTGGTGTCAGGCTGTCCCATCACGGTTTGATCTACAACAAATGCGGGAATTTTTTGCCCAAAAATATGTGACGTCAGCACGTTCTTGACCATACGAAATCAGTTGAGAACTCTGCGTCTTTTCTCCCGCATTTTTTGTAGATCTACGTAGACCAAACCGAAATGAGACACTCTGACACCACGTGGTTCAACACTTTTATGTATTATGGGGGGGGGGGGGTATGATCATTCCCGGAAGTTTTTATGAAAAACTTAGTTAGTAAAGAAACGTATAAATTAAAGCATTCCTCTTTGTCAACATTCTGATGGGAACAAATCACCTTGTTCTATTTGGTTTCCGATTATTGAGCAGGTCTTTTGAAAATGGATTTTAATTTTTTTAAATCAATTGCGTGCAATGGCAAGAAAATTTCACATTGACCTGTGTCTAGCAAATTCGAGAATCCACTAAAGGAGTCGGAAATGTCTTTGTTTAGAATTGGCCGGTTGCCGTATACCGGTCAGAATTCCATTAGAAAAAACCCATTCTACTTATTCACGCAACAAGGAGTCTGCGAAATGTGACGGTAATTGGAAGACGGCTTATGGTAGTTACGCAATAGGTAAGCAGTTCAGGGAACCTAAGATCACTATCCAAATTTAGTTTCCAGTGTAAATAGGGCTTGGTGAAAGTGGAACCTTTTTTTCATATTTCAAAATCAGATAACACAAAACGAGAAGGTGTGGAATTACACATTACTTTCAATTTTTGAAAAAAAAATTGACATGAAGCTCACAGTTTTCTTAAGGGTGAACACCTGGTTCTAAGTGGTATAAAATGAAATTCTATTGGATCAACAACACATTATCTCATTCAATAATGCATTCCTCGATCCTACTGCTTCTTGCCTTCACCTCTATTACTGCTGCATGTCCTGGACTTTTTGGGATGATGGGTGGAGGTGGAGGTTGTGGATGTGGAGCCCCACCACCACCATCCTCCTGTGGCTGTGGTGGAAAGAAGAAGAGATCTCTTCCTGAAAAACCGACGTTCCATGGAATTGCTGCTTCGGATGAAGATGTGATGTGTAACACTCCGGAATTGAAGAAAATTATCAATGAGGTGATTCTTAATTTTTCAAATATTATAATTACCTATTTTAATATCTAACTTTCAGAACATGCAAGCCTCTGCGGTCGATTCCTCGAAAGCCATCAATGGAGCATTGGAAAGCAAGGAGCTCAATAGATTCACTGTAGTGTGCTCGGAGGTATCCTGTTTCAAAGTTTGAAAACTAATTTTGAATTTCAGAATCAATTTGTCTTCACAATCCGCGCCGACACTGCCTACTGTGGAGCGAAGAATAATGGGCACACTTGTAATGTTTTCTCAATGTAAATTGGATACGAAAATTAATTTTTTTGGTCTTTCTTGTATGTATATATTGAAGTGAAAGTGCTTTGAATAAATGTATGAATTTGTGAACATTGTTAGATTTTCCCCAGGCTGGCCAGATTTGGTCAAAGATTTGGTTTATCTGATTTTTGCTAGGCCTCGGCACAGACTTTGAGCATGCTTTCTGGTAGTAGGCCCGCAGGCGTAGTTGGCTAAAGAGTGGCAAATTGCCCTCCCTGAGCATGTTCCTGCCCTTTTTAATCAAATGTTGTTTTAATGATTACAAAAATTGATTATGGCTACTCTGCAACCAAGATTTAGAAAAATATTTCTTAAGCAGATGAATTCAATTTTATTTCTGACAAGGTTCCAAACATATACAAACACCAAATCAATTATAGGTTTTACATAGCGAATGCGTGACAGTTGTGCCCATTCTTTGTGGCTCCACAGTAGGCGGCGTCGGCACGGAAGGTGAAGACAAAGGGCTTCTGAAAATATACGTTTTATCTTAAAAGTTCTTTGAAAAATCAAAATATGCAACGGTACTTCAGAGCACACAACTACGAAGCGTTGAATTTGGCGGCTCTCCAGAACTGTGTTGATGGCCTTGGAAGAGTCCGAGGCGGTGGTTTGAATATTCTGGAAGCTCGGCTATTTTATGCGCATTTGGTTACTATCTTTACCTCCAAAATGATCTTCTTCAGCGCTGGAGTGTTGCACATCACATCGTCACCGGAATCGGCAATCCCAACGAAAGTTGGTTTCTCAGGAAGGGATCTCTTCTTTCTTCCGCATCCTCCGCATCCACCTCCACAACATGGTGGAGGTGGTGGTGCACATCCACATCCTCCGCCACAGCCGCCCCCACATCCACCACATCCTCCACCTCCAGCTCCACCAAAGATGTTCAAAAGTCCAGGACATGCAGTAGTAATAGAAGCAAAGGAAAGAAGCAGGAGAATTGAGGAATGCATTGTTTGATGAGATGATATGTTATTGATACGAATGAATTCCTTTTATACCGACTAAAGTATGGTGTAGGGTAATACTAATTAAGATATGGTATTCTTGTTTGCAATGCTTCAAAGTTTTTCTGGCAGTACACATACTGGAACTAATTGATTACTTTGTTTGACAGATTCGGAAATCGTTGTGAGGTTTTCAAACTGTTTCGAACGGCCCGTCGTTGAACGAAGGACAAAAAACGGCTTTCATACGCTTTTCATTACATGCATGTTACTTTTTATGTTCATTCACTGGTAACATCAAAAAAAATACTGCAAGAAAAATGTGAAAGAAAATAATTACCGAGTTAATTCAAAACGTCCCAAAGCCAAACGATGGAAGCAATTACATGGTTTTTTATCACAAATTGTCAACTGTATGTACATGTTCTAAACGTTTCAGAAGGTTCAAAAAACTTGATGGGTAGGAAAATTAATTTTTTGAAGAAAAATCTTGCATTCATTTCGATGCAATTCAGGATTTTTCAGTGAGAGAAAGAAAATGAGATCTTGATATTCGATAAAAGTTCTGGATCCACCACTGGCAAAAAATTGAGCTTTGGCGTTCTTCCACGTGAAAGATCTTCATCTTTGCAGGGGGTTTAAGCGAACCAACGCGGGATGGTTATCTACTGTCACCTTCAAAATATTTGGAAAAATTGAAGATTTTTATGCCTTATGTGTTTTTGAAAAACTGTTCTAATGGAAATGAAAATGGATATGAAATGGATATGAAAAACTTTGTTGTATTTTTTTGCCCAGGAGTGTGATTGAGCCATGAAAACTTTGGAAAATACTAAAATAT
This sequence comes from Caenorhabditis elegans, assembly GCF_000002985.6. NCBI lineage: Eukaryota > Metazoa > Nematoda > Chromadorea > Rhabditida > Rhabditidae > Caenorhabditis > Caenorhabditis elegans. The sequence goes on from NC_003283.11 coordinate 3,558,614, forward strand.
ACATTTCCCACACATTCAAGCAGTATTCAGGATTTTTGGAAAAAAATTTTATCAAAATTTTTTTCATAAGGGCGACCCTTATGAAATTTTTGATATCAGTGGAAAATTTTTAGTTAAATTTTTTCTGAACTAAATTTTTTTTAAATTTTTGTTGTTTTCAAGCACAAATCACATTTCCGACTCAGCGTGATTTTTGTTTGTTTTTTACGACTTCTAATAAAAGCGAGAAAGAATTTCAAAAGAAGCTCCAAACTCAGATGGCAACGACACTCCGAACTAACGGTAGCGCGCACTCTTTACCGTAAATCCTCCTCATTTTCGAAATTATATTTTCACCATTTATTTTTCTTTTTCTTCGATTTTTCTTTGTTTTCTTCATCAATTCTTTGATTTTTCGGCAAAAATAATTATTTTCCGTATATTTATTGGTGTTTCAGCATTTTCGACGTTGACGCGAACGATTGGGATGGCACGGAAATGGCTGGAGGAGAGAAAGGAGAGAAATGCGATTTAAACTGGTTGGAATGACGTCGATGATGATCAAAGTGTATGTTCATAATAAAATATTTCAATGTAATATAAATTTTAAAAATTTTAGAAAATACGAGAAAATCTTCCCAACAACCCAACAGTACCCGACATTCTTTTGATGGAGCGATTCTTGATTGGAAAGTTCGAATTTGTCGTCGCTAAGCCCACACCATCTTGGCTCGGATCATGCTTTGCAAAGAGAATTAACCTTACAAAGTAAGTTTTAAAATCATAATTTTTTAGCTCCTTTGGAAAAAAATAGCGGTTCCTCTCAACTTTAACGTTAATTTTTTACAGAAAGATGCGGAATGATGTCAAACTCCTCGAGCTGTCGCCGATAGATGCTCATTTTCTACGTTACCGCCCATCTGATGCTGCTTAGAATCACCGAATCAACAATTCGACCAAGTGGCTGCTAATGATGGATCCAAGGAATCGGGAATCGAGACGAGGCTCACACTAAGCCGAAATATTAAATAATATTTATGTTTTTTTCCCTTTTTTCAGATTTATTTTTTCATTTTTCATGTTCAATAAACACAATTTTTCTCTTTTTGTATTAACATTTAATAACAAAAAGCAGTATTCCCGGTATATATGGACCTAATACAGAATCTACAAGAACCTGACGCAAACCTGACGTTTACCTGTTGCCGGCCCGCGGCGGCTTAGTGTCAACTTGACAGCGGGCCGCGATTTCATCTGCCAGTTGTTCTCTTCTCCATTCAGCAGCCAGCGGCCTGCTGGCAGGTTGCCACTAACCTGACGCGCTTTTGTGAAGGTGATGAGCCAGTAATCAATCGACAGGCAGTGGACAAGTTCAACCCCGGCTGAGGCAGATAGAATTGCTACAACGAAGGATCACCGGAAGACGGTCTGGAGCAAGACCGGAGCTCGGTGGAGCATTGAGAAAGAAAAAGGGGGCAGCTGGAGGGTGAACAAATTTTCCCATTTTTTAGTCTCCTTACGGTTCAATTACGGTCCGTTGACGGACCGGGAATCGAACCGTGAACTGTTCTTAAATTTGAGCCGTTCCCGGTCCGTGAACGGACCGTTTTGGGCACTTTCCGCTTTGCCTGTGTTATGGATTTTTGAAGGACCTAGTTTATGAAGCCAATAATTCCAGAATATTCAAACCACCGCCGTCGACTCTTCCAAGGCCATCAACACCGTTCTTGAGAGCCGCCAGCTTCAACGATTTGTAGTTGTGTGCTCAGAGGTACTTTTTCTCACTTTTAAGTCAAAAGTACTTCCAAAATAAAAATATACCTTTTCAGAACCCGTTCGTCTTCACCATCCGTGCCGACACCGCCTACTGTGGAGCCTCAAAGAATGGGCACAACTGTCACGCCTTTGCAATGTGATGCATGCAATTAATTTGGTGTCTGTATATTTTGAACCTTGTCAGAAATAAATATGAATTTGTGCATTACAATTGGAAATCAAAAACTAAAGTCTCACTTCTATCCGTAATGACACGAACTTTGTCATTTTCGATTTGAACTACAGTTCATTTTTTCCAACTTCTACGACTTTAAAGGCGCGCGCATTTATACAAAATGGTCCCGTCATTGGTCTCGCCACGCGCTCAACAAATCAATGGGATGCGCGTGGCGAGACCATTGCGCGAAAATGCGCGCGCCTTTAAAGTCGTAGAAGTTGGAAAAAAAATGCACTGTATCGATGTCTCGATTGAATAACGACATCACGGATTTCTGGCTTCCCTCATAAATTGAAATGGAAGAGTTTGCCGAACTAGGCCACTTTGGCTCGGCCATATCCGGAGTAGATTTACGGCGCGTTGCGTGTCGCGTCGCGGCTCAATTTTAGCTGTAAAACTAAATGTATTTGTCCGTGTGGAGTACACGACTTTCTTATCCGGCAGGCGATTGTCAATGGAGCGCGAAAAATTCAATGAGGAAGGTCAGAACCCCGTGCGACATTTTATGGATAATGGCTCGTGAAATTCAGTTTTATGAAATGTTCTCTAAACCCATCTTATCGCAGAATACACTGAGTGTGTGCGCACAAAGTTTTCCGCGGCCGGACTGTGGGCGACCTAGTTTGTCCTACCTAACAGCCACGTGGTGTCAGGTTGTCCCATCGCCCCACTGCACACGAAAGGCGGGAAAATATTTTTTTTAATTTGCGACGTCACAGCGCATTTCGAATAACTTTTTTTTAAAATTTAAGCTGTTTTTCTCAGAACTCTGTTTCAGTAATTTTTTGAAAAATTTTCACGGTAAATATGTTTACCTATTTAAACATGACATGAACTTCATTAAAGAAACATTTGCTCATAGTGATGTGCAATTTCATTTCGCAACTTCTTCTAAGAACAACTTTGAGTCAATCTTCTGATATGCCGTGTCTAATACTCTTCTATCAAATGGAAACACAAGATAATCGAATAAATAAATTTTGTGCAGGTAATCACGAACAAACGGATCTTCTCGAACCTGCCGTTCAGCTTCATAGCGGTTGCTCGATTTGTGAGTAGAATGGGCGGTTTCGGCAGCTACAAAAAAACGGACTCCGCAGTTTTGTAGGTCTTTTAAAAACATACTTAAAATATTTTTGTGGATTTTCTCTACTAGAGAACCTCGGACTCCTTGTTTTCTTAAAATGTCGGCGAGTCTTGCAGCCGATGAAACTCTCTCTTCGGTATCTGAGCCCATTGCCAGCAGCTCCCATTTCTCGATTCCCTGATGGAAGTTGCAATTCCTAAAATAAGTTAAATATCGAGTGAAAAAGATGACTGCCGCAGATTTTTCAATGATTTGTGTCTTTTAAGCTTATGCACAGACTAGGTTATTGCAAAAAATTTTCTTTCAACCCGCTGAAATTTTGATTTGAAACTTTCAATGCATTTTTTCACAAGCTTCAGTCATACATATTGAAATGTAAGAGTTTGCCGAATTAGGCCATTTGGACTCGGCCACGGTCGGGGTCGATTTACGGAGCGTCGCGTGTTGCGCTGCGGTTCAAAACCCACCAAGTAACTGGAGCAGCATGTGCCTCAATATGACCAATCTTTAATGTTTCATTCCGACTATTTTGTATATCGTAAAACGAATTGTAGATTTTTTCTACAACGCACCGCATATCGCTTCCACAATCATAGCACTCGTTTTTGCTGAACACACATACATATGTATAACAAAGTTTTGAAAATTGAAAGACCGACTTACTTAACGCATTTATTCAAGTATAATGACACAAAGCGGCGAAACGGATCCCGTACGAAAGCAAACCGAACCGTGTTCTTATCAATTTTCAAGACTTCTGATGGATTCAAAAAGTTGAATTCTTTGGTGCAGCTTCTAAAATCTTCATCGATATTAGAGAAAAATGCTTTCTAACGTTCACCTGTTACTTGTTGCCCAGGTGTCACTAAAACTGTTATTATCCGCCAAATACTGTGTTTCATTGTACAATAAACACATTAGATTTAGCGTTAATTGAGACATGGATTTGCTGATTTCACATGCTATGAGTTTATTATCAGGAGCCGTCTAAATTATGTTTATCATACTACGAAATCCAGAAGAATTTTAATTATACTCACAAAAAAGCTTGGTGCATAGCTGATGAATGGCTTTATAAAAGCTTTAGTGGAGATCTCTGGACAATTTTATTTATTTGTTTTGGTCATGTTCATGTTCATGTTCAAAAACGAACCTTCAGCGTTATCAACATTAAACCGTCTGGAAACAAAATAAAGCGATAATAGAACAAAAAGTGTCAGACCAAACCGATGTGTCAATTTGTGCATTTTCTTGAAGCCAATGCCGAAAATGCAGATGCTTACCTGCGTTTATAAAGCTCTTCTCAAGAGAAACCTGATTTTGCAGAAGCCTGGAAAATGAATTTGATTTTGATCTATCTGATCTGATCTCCCATTTCGCTAAAGAGAAACAGATCAAAAATGCATTTAGACGCTTTTTCAGTGTTTATAAATTTGGTGAGGTTTCAAGAAATGATCTAAAAGCGGTTTTTTTTCTAACTTTTGTCGAGTTTCTGAAACTTTATGATAAAGTTATTATTGCCTCGAAGAAGGAGCAGGGTATGTGGAGACTCACTGGGATGTGGAAAAAAACCAAGAATTCAGAAGTGTGAGCAGAATTTTTTACAGCTATTATCTGATTAACATTGAAAAAATTAATTGAACGCAAACCTGTTGGCCCTCTCCAAAAAGTCAGTTCAAAGCTAAATTTAGATACAAAAATCATCTTTGTATTCTCAATACTTATGGGGTTATTCAAGTAGTGTCGGAAAAATAAAAAGTGTAGAAAAATTACGTCACAACTGTATTCAAGTATATATAAACATGTATTTAAATACATTTGTGACGTTACAAATATATTTACTAGGGAACCGTCAGAAGGTGTCCATCGGGCTTGCATATGAGACCTATGCTATTCGATAGTGCATGTCATAAAACGGTTACTCGTGAATTTTTAGCGACAAAACTCCAGAACCAAGCTCACGTCGGGCTCTCAAAGATCCTAAAATAGCACTGTACGGAAGAACTTTAACGATCTAACGAGCAATTTTCCATATTCACTTTGGTAGCTTATATCTCCGTAGATAATTTTTTTTACAGAAAAGTCATCAACTAAAAAGTTGTTGATATTGTTGTAACACAGGTGATTCGCGAGTACGAGTTTTATGCTTCATCCGAAGTTCGCGCGTGCTTCGAATGGGTACTTGAAAACATGAGCAAAAATGGAGAAAAATGCTCGTCTTTGCGAACGAACGCGAGCATAAAGGAGGCATTGCGAAAACAATTTATGCTTCCTTTTTTTTTCAACCCCGCATTCCGGCATCCGCGCTTCCGCTCTTCATACTTTTCTCAATTAAAACTAAAAGACTGCTTAACAAATAATATTTATGACACAACAAGACATCAAACTAGTTCAAAAATCAAAAAAAAATGGGAGAACAACAAAAAGCTAGCTACAATGCGGGGGGGGGGGGGGAGGCAGACACGTTTATCAATGACATCGTCCATGCTCGGCGGCTCTCCGATTCATCCAATTGGGGCTCCATAGCTGAAGAGTTTGAAGATGAGCAAGTCGCCTGCTCCTCATCGTCATCTCTGGAGTTTGGATGGGAGTGTGCTGTTGATTCTGAAAAATTCGATTTGTTAAAATTATGGGTTAAAAAACTGATTACGTGGACAAATTGAGCACCAATTTCCGATTGTCGGTCTTCAATTGCAGCATGGAAGCGAGCAGTCGGATGGCCACCGCTACCGCCGGTACTTCCGGTTCCCAAGCCAATTCCATGTCCTCCAATCCTTTGTATTCACCTGCAAAATATACATAATTCTTGCTGTTATGTTGAAATTGTTAATACCGTCTTGTCCTTTGTCGTCTGATGGTGCTTTGCAGCCAGTGGTAAAAGCTCCCCGCGGTGGAGACAATACAGTGTGGGAACAGGATTACAGGTCGGACGAATCGACGCATCAACGTCGGAAATGCTGAAACACGAGTATATTTACGGAAAATAATTATTTTTGCCAAAAAAATCAAAGAATTGCTGAAGAAAACTATGAAAAATCGAAGAAAAAGAAAAAGAAATTGTGAAAAAATAATTTCGAAAATGAGGAGGATTTACGGTAAAGAGGGCGCGCACCGTTATTTCGGAGTGTCGTTGCCTTCTGCGTTTGGAGCTTCTTTTGAAATGCTTTCTCGCTCTTATATTGAAGTCGTAGAAAAGAAAAAAAATCACTTTGAGTCGTAAATGTGATTTGTGATTGAAACCAACAAATAATTGAAAAAAAATTGAGTTCAATAAAAATTTAATTAAAAATATTTTCCACTAATTTTAAAATTTTGATAAGGGTTTCCCTTATGAAAAATTATGGAAAAAAATTTGTATTCCAAAAAATTTCAATACTGCTGGATTCTGTAGAAAATGTAAATTTTAGTATTTTCCACAGTTTTCATGGCTCAATCATACTCCTGGGCAAAAAAATTCAACAGTCAATTTGGCTTGTTTATTGAAAGTCAGTACTTCCAAAATGTTCTAGCTCCGCAGGCAGCTGAAATATGAAAAAAAATGTCAACTAGAAAGTTGTTAGGAATGAAGTGATTGACAAATGACTTATTGTAACTTTTTGTTATCTCCGATGGTTGAGCAGATAGGAGCACCTAATTATGAGTAAAATATCACTAATTTTGCCTGATGATATCTCCGTACTCTGCACACAAAGCGAGAAACTATTAAACATGAAACATGTTCCATAACAACTTGAACAAGTGTGTAGTTGATAATTTTTTGATATCTTGCTTGCCCGATGTGAGACATGACTTCGAAAAACTGGCATAGTAGGTAGATCAGTTAGAGGGATAGAGGTTTTTACAGTTTCTTAGTTTTTGAAAGCACCACATTCAGCAAGAAAGTACATATATATCAGTGTTTATAAATTTGGTGAGGTTTCAAGAAATGATCTAAAAGCGGTTTTTTTTCTAACTTTTGTCGAGTTTCTGAAACTTTATGATAAAGTTATTATTGCCTCGAAGAAGGAGCAGGGTATGTGGAGACTCACTGGGATGTGGAAAAAAACCAAGAATTCAGAAGTGTGAGCAGAATTTTTTACAGCTATTATCTGATTAACATTGAAAAAATTAATTGAACGCAAACCTGTTGGCCCTCTCCAAAAAGTCAGTTCAAAGCTAAATTTAGATACAAAAATCATCTTTGTATTCTCAATACTTATGGGGTTATTCAAGTAGTGTCGGAAAAATAAAAAGTGTAGAAAAATTACGTCACAACTGTATTCAAGTATATATAAACATGTATTTAAATACATTTGTGACGTTACAAATATATTTACTAGGGAACCGTCAGAAGGTGTCCATCGGGCTTGCATATGAGACCTATGCTATTCGATAGTGCATGTCATAAAACGGTTACTCGTGAATTTTTAGCGACAAAACTCCAGAACCAAGCTCACGGCGGGCTCTCAAAGATCCTAAAATAGCACTGTACGGAAGAACTTTAACGATCTAACGAGCAATTTTCCATATTCACTTTGGTAGCTTATATCTCCGTAGATAATTTTTTTTACAGAAAAGTCATCAACTAAAAAGTTGTTGATACTGTTGTAAAGAACAAGTTTGTAGTTGAAAATTTTTTACCAAAAAAACTTTGTTTGAGATTGCGTGTCGACGGTCAGATGGGTAATTTGTGTTTTGTATTCTAATACTTCTCCCGTCCTGGTGGGGGCGTGTGTTGAACACAGTTTCCTGATCCTTTGATCGTGTGTGTTGTGGAATCTAAGGAAAACTTGGAGGCAGTCTGTCCCGTAAGATGACTGTACATAAACTGAATAATGACAAACTGAAAAACATGTTATTCACATGGAATTCTCTTATTTCTCAACAACCCTCATAATTTGATTTCGAGTACTAGACTAAAGTTTTTCATTAACATTTTGATTTGGAATACGTAGAGTAATTGGATGATTCAACCCTCTAAATTGGAAAAAATTAATTGAGCATTTTGATTTTACGATTTAATTTTTTCATTAATTTTTATTTTTTTATTAATGAACGTACGTTTAATCAAAAAGTACGTTTAATCAAAATTTATCCGCTTTTTCAAAAGAAGCGTAATGCTTCAAATTATTCAAATAGTGCTCTCTGAAATTTCTAACTGTTCCCTCAAAAAGTGCTACTCAGCAATCATAATTTTAAAAGTCGGCGAAAAACTTCTGCAGTTTTATTTTCTTTCAATGTTTTACTTGTTTTTTTTTCTGCAGAACCTGCAAAAATGTGTGCTTTTTCTCATAAATTCAACAAAATATTTGGCAATTTAACAGAAACTTCCAATAAAATTAAAAAAAAAAATCTCAAGAACAAAATTTCATGTAGCGAAAACCAAAAAATGTTTAGTCTAAATATAATTTCAATTTCAGTAAAAATGAGCTGGTTTAAAATACGTTTAAGTTTTGTTTCTCAAAATCTATCAGTATATAAAATTGGCAATTGTCTACAATTCTAGTATACTCAAAAACAGGTGGCATGCATATTTTCGGTGCAGTGCGTCGACAAAGTTGAGATCTGGCTTAAAATAGAAGAACTCAACCAACAACGTCATAAAGATGGCCGAATTGAATAGGTACCTACTATGCATATTGTTAGCGGCAAAACTCCAGAAGCAAGCTGACGGCGGGCTCTCAAAGATCCTGAAAATAGCACTTTAACGAAGCATTGGAGGGCCAATTTTCCAATTTCACTTTGGTAGCTGATATCTCCGCGGATAATTTTTTTACAGAAAAATCATCAATTGATAAGTTGTTGATATTGTTGTAAAGAACAAGTTTGTAGTTGAAAGTTTTTTACCAAAAAATTTTTTGTTTGAGATAAAACCTCGTGAAGTGCGGCAATTGATGTTGTTATTTTTACGCTGCTATTCCGTTTCTAATGTTTTTTTCTCAAACAAAATTTTTTTGGTAAAAAATTTTCAACTACAAACTTGTTCTTTCACAGGTGATTCGCAGTGTAAGCAAAATGCTTCGACGCACACAATGCTCGTGTTTGCGAAAATGTGCGCCACAGTGGCAAGCATAAAGGGCACAATGCGAACGCTCGCAATGTGCGCATTTTGTTTGGCCGTTATTCCCATCATTAAAGTGCTCATTTCTGTTAGTTTAAAGCTATTTTTGTTTGAGTTCTCTGTTTATTGACTGTTTTTTTGCTGATACTAACGTTTTTGAAAAACAAAACTGTTGATTTAGAAGGAACTTGTCAGATTTTGAAAATCATAAGGGTCCCCCCTTATGATATAAAATTTTTGATGAAATTTTTTTGTTTTGAAAATTTTTTCGAAAACATGTTGAACGTGTAGAAAATGATCAGTTTGATATTTTTCACAAGTGTGAGAGTTCACAATGAATGTTCAGCCAAGAAATCATGAAAAGTCTAGAGTTGGGTCATTGAAACATCGTATGTTTGAGAGCTCCTAACTTCCTTGAGACTTAAAATACACAACTTTTTTCAACTGATAAGTTGTCAGAAATGAACTGAACAACAAGTTATTAGTTGACCATATTTTTCTATCTTGCATGTTCGAGAAGATGGGCACAGTTGAATTAGAGCAAAACAGCACTGACTTCGACAAGCCCTATTTTGGCACATTACACATATAGGAAACATTTTTTATTTTTAAAACATTTTTCATAACTAGCTAAACAAATTTGTAGTTGATCGTTTTTTGATATCTTGTATGCCCAAGGATGCTCACAGCTTCAAAAACCTATACTATTTTTTGAACCCTACAATAAATAGTCATTTTCTCAGCTAAAAACTTTTTATCTAACGTTTAAATTGACACAAATAGAGTAAATATCATTTACTACTGTATCTGATGATTTAAAAGCAAGTTTTCAAAAAAAAATTTTTTTTTGGATTTTTGAAATTCATAAGGGTCCCCCTTTATGATCCGCTTTGAAAATCATAAGGGTCTCCCTTTATGAAATTTTTTTTTCGTGGAAACTTTTTTTTTCAAAAAAATTTTGATTGTGTTTAATTTTGTGCAAAAACATTATTTCAGCATGTTTCACAGTTTTAACCGCTCAATAACGTTCTTGTAGCAAAAAATATCGAAATCTTCCTGGATTTTTTAAATGAACACCTTACTTGTAACACAGTTTTTCTCCGTTGGCAGCAGGAATACAAAAAAGTCGTCAACTTGAAAGTTGTTTACAATGAAATGAATAACAAATTTTTAATTGACATTTTTTTTCCTATCTCGCATTGCTTCAAAGTTATAGTCCTCTCGTTTTGAGCCCAATATTACTGATTTTCAGTGATCATATCTAAATAAGGAACAAAGATAAAACGTTTATGTTTTATAATTGTAATAGATCATTTCAAGCTTAATAATTAGGTAATTGATCGCTTTTTAATATCTTTCTATCCTGAAAAGATGTACATCTCAGACGAAATTATGTATGTGGTTGAAGAGTTCAAGAAATGGAGGTTTTTCTCGTTGGAAACGCCTAGTTTGACGTTGAAATTTACATAAATAATCACTTTTGTACTTTTCTCAATATTTCAAAGTTGTTACAACTTTTTCAATAAAAAAAATTTTCCGAGAATTTTGAATTTTTTTTTGCAAAAATTGAAAAAAAATCCAAAGGGAAAATTTTCTTATGAAAATTTTCAAAAATTTTTACGAAATTTTTTTTTGAAAACTTTTCAAAATACGATCAGATCTTTCAGAAAAATGCGATGTCGGTTGTTTTTTTTCAGTTTGAACGTTCAGAACACGATTTCAGACGAACACCTGAGGCTTAGTAGAACCTCTAAGTTCAAAAAAGGCATTCACTTCGAATGCTCATATCTCCGTGGAAAAAATTATTATGACAAAGTGATTAACTACAAAGTTGTTTATCTTGAGTTAAAGTACAACTTTGTATTTAATTGTTTTTTATCAAAAAATTCGGTGGTTGAGATATACAGAGAGAAATGGAAAGAAAATACAAGAATGAAGTTGCGGCACTTCTCACAACTTTATCTCAACCACCAATTTTTTTGATAAAAAATGATCAACTACAAAGTTGTATTTTTAATTAAAATAAACAACTTTGTAGTTGATCACTTTGCCATAAAAATTTTTTCCACGAAGATATAAGCATCCAAAGTGAATGCGATTTTTGAACATAAGAGTTCTACTATACCTCCGGTTTTTGTCTCAGCTTGTGTGCTGAACATCCAAACTCAAAAAAACAACAAACATTGCAATTTTCTAAAACATCTAATAAAAATTTGAGAAGTTTTCAAAAAAAAAATTTCGAAAAAATTTTTGAAAATTTTCATAAGCCCCTTTTTTCAAGAAAATCCAAAAAAATTTTTTTCAAAAGTTGTCAAATATTTATCAGATATTGTAAAAATATGTTTCCCTAATTGTATATATGTACTTTCTTGCTGAATGTGGTGCTTTCAAAAACTAAGAAACTGTAAAAACCTCTATCCCTCTAACTGATCTACCTACTATGCCAGTTTTTCGAAGTCATGTCTCACATCGGGCAAGCAAGATATCAAAAAATTATCAACTACACACTTGTTCAAGTTGTTATGGAACATGTTTCATGTTTAATAGTTTCTCGCTTTGTGTGCAGAGTACGGAGATATCATCAGGCAAAATTAGTGATATTTTACTCATAATTAGGTGCTCCTATCTGCTCAACCATCGGAGATAACAAAAAGTTACAATAAGTCATTTGTCAATCACTTCATTCCTAACAACTTTCTAGTTGACATTTTTTTTCATATTTCAGCTGCCTGCGGAGCTAGAACATTTTGGAAGTACTGACTTTCAATAAACAAGCCAAATTGACTGTTGAATTTTTTTGCCCAGGAGTATGATTGAGCCATGAAAACTGTGGAAAATACTAAAATTTACATTTTCTACAGAATCCAGCAGTATTGAAATTTTTTGGAATACAAATTTTTTTCCATAATTTTTCATAAGGGAAACCCTTATCAAAATTTTAAAATTAGTGGAAAATATTTTTAATTAAATTTTTATTGAACTCAATTTTTTTTCAATTATTTGTTGGTTTCAATCACAAATCACATTTACGACTCAAAGTGATTTTTTTTCTTTTCTACGACTTCAATATAAGAGCGAGAAAGCATTTCAAAAGAAGCTCCAAACGCAGAAGGCAACGACACTCCGAAATAACGGTGCGCGCCCTCTTTACCGTAAATCCTCCTCATTTTCGAAATTATTTTTTCACAATTTCTTTTTCTTTTTCTTCGATTTTTCATAGTTTTCTTCAGCAATTCTTTGATTTTTTTGGCAAAAATAATTATTTTCCGTAAATATACTCGTGTTTCAGCATTTCCGACGTTGATGCGTCGATTCGTCCGACCTGTAATCCTGTTCCCACACTGTATTGTCTCCACCGCGGGGAGCTTTTACCACTGGCTGCAAAGCACCATCAGACGACAAAGGACAAGACGGTATTAACAATTTCAACATAACAGCAAGAATTATGTATATTTTGCAGGTGAATACAAAGGATTGGAGGACATGGAATTGGCTTGGGAACCGGAAGTACCGGCGGTAGCGGTGGCCATCCGACTGCTCGCTTCCATGCTGCAATTGAAGACCGACAATCGGAAATTGGTGCTCAATTTGTCCACGTAATCAGTTTTTTAACCCATAATTTTAACAAATCGAATTTTTCAGAATCAACAGCACACTCCCATCCAAACTCCAGAGATGACGATGAGGAGCAGGCGACTTGCTCATCTTCAAACTCTTCAGCTATGGAGCCCCAATTGGATGAATCGGAGAGCCGCCGAGCATGGACGATGTCATTGATAAACGTGTCTGCCTCCCCCCCCCCCCCCCGCATTGTAGCTAGCTTTTTGTTGTTCTCCCATTTTTTTTTGATTTTTGAACTAGTTTGATGTCTTGTTGTGTCATAAATATTATTTGTTAAGCAGTCTTTTAGTTTTAATTGAGAAAAGTATGAAGAGCGGAAGCGCGGATGCCGGAATGCGGGGTTGAAAAAAAAAGGAAGCATAAATTGTTTTCGCAATGCCTCCTTTATGCTCGCGTTCGTTCGCAAAGACGAGCATTTTTCTCCATTTTTGCTCATGTTTTCAAGTACCCATTCGAAGCACGCGCGAACTTCGGATGAAGCATAAAACTCGTACTCGCGAATCACCTGTGTTACAACAATATCAACAACTTTTTAGTTGATGACTTTTCTGTAAAAAAAATTATCTACGGAGATATAAGCTACCAAAGTGAATATGGAAAATTGCTCGTTAGATCGTTAAAGTTCTTCCGTACAGTGCTATTTTAGGATCTTTGAGAGCCCGACGTGAGCTTGGTTCTGGAGTTTTGTCGCTAAAAATTCACGAGTAACCGTTTTATGACATGCACTATCGAATAGCATAGGTCTCATATGCAAGCCCGATGGACACCTTCTGACGGTTCCCTAGTAAATATATTTGTAACGTCACAAATGTATTTAAATACATGTTTATATATACTTGAATACAGTTGTGACGTAATTTTTCTACACTTTTTATTTTTCCGACACTACTTGAATAACCCCATAAGTATTGAGAATACAAAGATGATTTTTGTATCTAAATTTAGCTTTGAACTGACTTTTTGGAGAGGGCCAACAGGTTTGCGTTCAATTAATTTTTTCAATGTTAATCAGATAATAGCTGTAAAAAATTCTGCTCACACTTCTGAATTCTTGGTTTTTTTCCACATCCCAGTGAGTCTCCACATACCCTGCTCCTTCTTCGAGGCAATAATAACTTTATCATAAAGTTTCAGAAACTCGACAAAAGTTAGAAAAAAAACCGCTTTTAGATCATTTCTTGAAACCTCACCAAATTTATAAACACTGAAAAAGCGTCTAAATGCATTTTTGATCTGTTTCTCTTTAGCGAAATGGGAGATCAGATCAGATAGATCAAAATCAAATTCATTTTCCAGGCTTCTGCAAAATCAGGTTTCTCTTGAGAAGAGCTTTATAAACGCAGGTAAGCATCTGCATTTTCGGCATTGGCTTCAAGAAAATGCACAAATTGACACATCGGTTTGGTCTGACACTTTTTGTTCTATTATCGCTTTATTTTGTTTCCAGACGGTTTAATGTTGATAACGCTGAAGGTTCGTTTTTGAACATGAACATGAACATGACCAAAACAAATAAATAAAATTGTCCAGAGATCTCCACTAAAGCTTTTATAAAGCCATTCATCAGCTATGCACCAAGCTTTTTTGTGAGTATAATTAAAATTCTTCTGGATTTCGTAGTATGATAAACATAATTTAGACGGCTCCTGATAATAAACTCATAGCATGTGAAATCAGCAAATCCATGTCTCAATTAACGCTAAATCTAATGTGTTTATTGTACAATGAAACACAGTATTTGGCGGATAATAACAGTTTTAGTGACACCTGGGCAACAAGTAACAGGTGAACGTTAGAAAGCATTTTTCTCTAATATCGATGAAGATTTTAGAAGCTGCACCAAAGAATTCAACTTTTTGAATCCATCAGAAGTCTTGAAAATTGATAAGAACACGGTTCGGTTTGCTTTCGTACGGGATCCGTTTCGCCGCTTTGTGTCATTATACTTGAATAAATGCGTTAAGTAAGTCGGTCTTTCAATTTTCAAAACTTTGTTATACATATGTGTGTTCAGCAAAAACGAGTGCTATGATTGTGGAAGCGATATGCGGTGCGTTGTAGAAAAAATCTACAATTCGTTTTACGATATACAAAATAGTCGGAATGAAACATTAAAGATTGGTCATATTGAGGCACATGCTGCTCCAGTTACTTGGTGGGTTTTGAACCGCAGCGCAACACGCGACGCTCCGTAAATCGACCCCGACCGTGACCGAGTCCAAATGGCCAAATTCGGCAAACATACATTTCAATATTTATGCCTGAAGCTTGTGAAAAAATGCATTGAAAGTGTTTTTCAGGGGGTTGAAAGCAAATTTTTTGCAATAACCTAGTCTGAGCATGAGCTTAAAAGACACAAATCATTGAAAAATCTGCGGCAGTCATCTTTTTCACTCGATATTTAACTTATTTTAGGAATTGCAACTTCCATCAGGGAATCGAGAAATGGGAGCTGCTGGCAATGGGCTCAGATACCGAAGAGAGAGTTTCATCGGCTGCAAGACTCGCCGACATTTTAAGAAAACAAGGAGTCCGAGGTTCTCTAGTAGAGAAAATCCACAAAAATATTTTAAGTATGTTTTTAAAAGACCTACAAAACTGCGGAGTCCGTTTTTTTGTAGCTGCCGAAACCGCCCATTCTACTCACAAATCGAGCAACCGCTATGAAGCTGAACGGCAGGTTCGAGAAGATCCGTTTGTTCGTGGTTACCTGCACAAAATTTATTTATTCGATTATCTTGTGTTTCCATTTGATAGAAGGGTATTAGACACGGCATATCAGAAGATTGACTCAAAGTTGTTCTTAGAAGAAGTTGCGAAATGAAATTGCACATCACTATGAGCAAATGTTTCTTTAATGAAGTTCATGTCATGTTTAAATAGGTAAACATATTTACCGTGAAAATTTTTCAAAAAATTACTGAAACAGAGTTCTGAGAAAAACAAATCGGTGCTTAAATTGAAAAAAAAAGTTATTCGAAATGCGCTGTGACGTCGCAAATAAAAAAAAAATTTTCCCGCCTTTCGTGTGCAGTGGGGCGATGGGACAACCTGACACCATGTGGCTGTTAGGTAGGACAAACTAGGTCGCCCACAGTCCGGCCGCGGAAAACTTTGTGCGCACACACACTCAGTGTATTCTGCGATAGGATGGGTTTAGAGAACATTTCATAAAATTGAATTTCACGAGCCATTATCCATAAAATGTCGCACGGGGTTCTGACCTTCCTCATTGAATTTTTCGCGCTCCATTGACAACCGGACAACGCATAGGAAAGTCTTGTACTCCACACGGACAAATACATTTAGTTTTACAGCTAAAATCGAGCCGCGACGCGACACGCAACGCGCCGTAAATCTACTCCAGATATGGCCGAGCCAAAGTGGCCTAGTTCGGCAAACTCTTCCATTTCAATTTATAAGGGAAGCCAGAAATCCGTGATGTCGTTATTCAATCGAGAGATCGATACAGTGCATTTTTTTCCAACTTCTACGACTTTAAAAGCGCGCGCATTTTCGCGCAATGGTCTCGCCACGCGCATCCCATTGATCTGTTGAGCGCGTGGCGAGACCAATGACGGGACCATTTTGTATAAATGCGCGCGCCTTTAAAGTCGTAGAAGTTGGAAAAAAAAATGAACTGTAGTTCAAATCGAAAATGACAAAGTTCGTGTCATTACGGATAGAAGTGAGACTTTAGTTTTTGATTTCCAATTGTAATGCACAAATTCATATTTATTTCTGACAAGGTTCAAAATATACAGACACCAAATTAATTGCATGCATCACATTGCAAAGGCGTGACAGTTGTGCCCATTCTTTGAGGCTCCACAGTAGGCGGTGTCGGCACGGATGGTGAAGACGAACGGGTTCTGAAAAGGTATATTTTTATTTTGGAAGTACTTTTGACTTAAAAGTGAGAAAAAGTACCTCTGAGCACACAACTACAAATCGTTGAAGCTGGCGGCTCTCAAGAACGGTGTTGATGGCCTTGGAAGAGTCGACGGCGGTGGTTTGAGTATTCTGGAATTATTGGCTTCATAAACTAGGTCCTTAAAAAATTCATTACAGTGTATTTTTTTCTACACTTCTACGACTTTAAAGGAGGACGCATTTATGCGAAATGGTTCCGCCAAGCGCTCCAAAAACCAATGGATGGCGCGTGGTGAGACCATTTCGCATAAATACACCCTCCTTTAAAGTCGTAGAAGTTTAGAAAGAGCACTGTATCATATACCTCCAGAATGATCTTCTTCAGCTCCGGGGTGTTGCACATCACATCCTGGTCTCCTGCAGCGATTCCGAAGAACTCTGGTTTTTCTGGCAGGGATCTGAAACCTCACTTCTAGACATTTCTAGGCCTCACACTGTACCTCTTCTTTCTTCCACCACATCCACAGGCAGGTGGTGGTGGCGGTGCACCACATCCACACCCACCTCCACCTCCCATGCCGAAGAGGCCTGGACATGCAGCAGTAATAGAGACGATGGCGAGAAGGATGAGAAGGGAGGATTGCATGATGTTCTAAGATCACTTGTTTCGATGTTTCGATGAATGATCCTTATATACCCCCAGCCAAGTGACGTCACACACCTTAATTACACTTGAGAACTTTGCAGAAAGTGAAGATTTTTCATAAACTAGCACCCTTTTTTGTCGCATTTTGATGATCGGATCATTTTTTGTTCTCAAAGTGATGTTCTGAAGGGCGTTGGTGTTTGGTTTGATGATTTGCGGAGGCTAAAGACATCCGGAACAAATCGGAGGGCTATAATTGCTGAAGAGGGCCCGCACGTGGCGACAGAGTGCCCCCCGTTTGATCTACGTCGATCTACGAGAATCGCGGGAATTTAGACGCAGACTTCTCAACTGATATTGCATGAAGTCGCATTTTTTTGGGCGAAAAATTTCCACATTTTTTGTAGATCAAACCATAAAGTGACTACCTGACACCACGTGGGCACGGATTTCTTGCTGGCCGCATAAATTGAAATGGAAGAGTTTGCCGAACTAGGCCATATTGGCTCGGCCATATCTGGCGGTAGATTTACGGTGCGTTGCGTGTCGCGTTGCGGCTCGATTTTAGTTGTAAAATGAAAAGTATTTGTCCGTGTGGAGTGCACGACTTTCCTATGCGTTGTCCAGTTGTCAATGGAGCGCGAAAAGTTCAATGAGGAAGGCCAGAGCCCCAGTGCTTCCTCACTGAACTTTTTGCGCTCCATTGACAATGGCCAACGCGCGGAAAAGTCGCATGTACTCCACACGGACAAATAAATTAAGTTTTACAACTAAAATCGAGCCGCGACGCGACACGCAGCGCACCGTGTGGCTGAGCTATATGGCCGAACCGAAATGGCCTAGTTCGGCAAACTCTTCTATTTCAAAATATGAGGGAGCCTAGAAATCCGTGTATAATTGAAGGAATAGGTTTTGTTTTGTGTCTACAAATGCCAGCTGCTGCCAACAAGAATTTGTTTTGGGAAACAATCGAATTCTAAGAAATTCAGTTAACATTTGTTTTGATTCTATCCTTCCTTATTTTTCAACCCGACTGGCAATGAGTTCCTTGCAAGAATATTGTCTCTATCTCTCCAATTTTCCAAATGTTCAAAATCCGAAACGTTCTTGTGTTGTTGGCAAGGACTGGCCTATACCTCCCACGCAATTACCGCCGTACTTGTATCATTTCACATATTAGGCGGTTACTGTATTCTGCTCAAGACCCCACCGCAAATGGCATCTTATCGATGGCCATTGTTTAATTTACATTTTTGGTGAGTTCTACAAAATTGAAAAAACTGTTTTTTTTTAAATTTCGCTCTAGGACATGTTTCGTGGATATTCTGCTCGGTGCGCTTGTGACCCCCTATTTATTTTTTTCCGGCTCTGGCTTGGTTCACAGTTGGGCTATTGAGCCTGCTGGGGGTGCCTGATTCTGTTCAAGTTGGCCTAGCATCCGTGTTTGTGTACTGTGAGCGACGAAAAGAAACAGCGAAATGTTCGCTTTTTTTTTTCTAAAAAAGGCAAAAAAATTGAGGATAGGCCGCGCTGCACACGAAAATGCAATCGCGCTCTAACGTCAAAGCTCCGCTCCTACAAGTTGGGTCTCGTTAGGTATCGGCGGTAAAACCGTAGTTTCAAAAAATTTCAACTATTTTCGTCGATTTCCAAACATGGTGTCAAGATGTTCCATAGCGACTTGATCTACAAAAAATAAGGGAAATTTTTCCACAGAAAAATTACCTCATCACACTCTAAACCATGCGAATTCAATTAAGAAATGTGCGTCTAAATTACCGAAGCGATTATTTTTTATTTCATAAAACTGTTCAGCATAATCAAATATACCAGAAAATACCAAACAACATACTCTAGCTTGTACGGAAGTTTATTTTAAAAAATTTCAAAACTTAACCAAAAGCTGTTATATTCAAAAATTCAAAAGTACGGTAAAATGGTATGGAGTCATTCTTTTTTATTTCATAAAACTGTTCAGCATAACTAAGTATACCAGAAAATACTAAACAACATGTTGTTAATTAAAAAAGACATTTTTTAGCAGTTTTTCTTCAGATTTTATTACGGACACACTAAATCCTGAGAATGCGTATTGCGCAACACATTTGACGCGCAAAATATCTCGTAGCGAAAACTACAGTAACTCTTTAAATGACTACTGTAATGCTTGTGTCGATTTACGGGTTTGATTGTGTCATCACTGTCACTGTTCGAAAATAAAATCATTTCGAAAATCGAGCCCGTAAATCGACACAAGCGCTACAGTAGTCATTCGAAGGATTACTGTAGTTTTCGCTACGAAATATTTTGCGCGTCAATTGTGCTGCGCAATACGCATTCTCAGGATGTAGTGTTCCAGAAATATCTAAAATATAAATTTATTTAAAAAAATAAATTTTTAGCAGTAAAATTGAATTTTTTTAATTGTATTAAACATTTTAATAATATTTTATTATTGAACTAGAGGTTGTTTCATGAAATAATTTGAAATAATTTTTTTTTTCAATTTTTTCGAAAAAAGGTAATTATTTTTGAATTTCTGACGATAATTTAGCGATTTCTGGCTTGAATCACCTTTTTCTTTCAAATTTTCAGACTTTTTTTCCGGAAAAAAAGTAAAATCATCGATTTTTACGCCAAATTTTTTTTTCTAGTGGTATTTTTTTTCTAGTGGTATCAATTTTCCTTCACGCAAAAAATATCTGAAAATTAGATGAACGGTGTTTTAAGTGTTTTAAATCGAAAAATCAAAACAAAAACAATTAATTTTGACAGAAAATGGGAAAAAGTCAAAACGTTTCATTTATTTGCGCAGGAATTCGAAATTAATTCATCCACTTTTCTTATATACTTGCAAAATTCTTTTTAAAAAATCATTAAAAAATTGAGATAAAAAGTTTTTTTTCAACAGTTATATTATGTTGTTACGGCCAATTTTCTATGCTTTGAAGCAAGTTTTCAATATAATTTGTTCTAAATTTGATCTTAAATGAATTTTCTTTAAAATAATCTGCAATTTTTAGGAAAAACTGTTTTTCAAGCAAGAAAAACTAAATTATTTATTTATTTTTAATTAAATTTAAATTCAAATCCGCTACGGCGAGTACGGTGCGCATCGGTGTTTGCGTACTCGCCTACCGTACCCTCGGTGTTGTTGGCGCGAAAATTTTGTTTTCCAATTTTCAATCATGGCGCCAATTTCTGCATTTTCGGTGCAATAAACCACTTGTTTTCGTCAATTTTTTGATTGTCTTCTCCAAATTTTTATCAGTCATTCTTCACTGTTCACCTTCGTAGCCGCCGGTGACACCGAAAATGTCGGATATTGCTGCTCGTTTTGGATTCTTCAACTGGAACAACGTGCGCCCGGTAAGTAATTCGCTGATTATTTCATGCTATCAAGCTTCTTCTTCATCATCTGCTTCATCTGCTTCATCTCTTCATAAGCCAGAAAATCATAAGAAAAAAAACAGCGAGCAGGCAGGGATTTAAGTGAGTGTGTGCGTGCAAAATGGGGAAACGGCCGGCTGAATCTTGCCGAAAAACACGTACGCTTCACTTCAGGCTTCTCCTTTTCGCTTCTCGCCGGCACACACACACACACACACACATGTCAGTCTACTTTTCCCGCCACTTTTCTTCAGCCCATCCTCTTCCTCTTCTATAGGACTTCGGCTCCCAGCTCTCGTTTCACTGGTCATTTCATTTCATAAGCGACGGTGAAAATTGGAATCTATCGAACCTATACGCCTCAAGAATCGTTCACCTTGCCCCCTCCAGCTCGTCGCGTTGTTTGTGCGGTGATTGGTCCTCACTGTACATATACAGTGTTCAAAAAACGGAAAAATACCCGTTTTGTTGTTCTGCTGCACCGCCCGTCTTCTCATTGATATCATAACAGGAGGCGGTGATGATAAGAAAGTCGGGAAATTAATATTAAAGCTTCTAGAAACAGATTTTTCCTCGCCAAAAAAAAAATAAAAAATCTCTTGATTTCTTGGTTTTTCAATTTTTCAATCTTCAATCTCGTCATCTTCTCGACAAAAAATTTGAATCTCCGCCTGCTTCTCTCTCTCTCTGTTTCCCTATCAGTGTCCGTCGGGGTCACACACAACATGTATTTTTCTCTACATCTCTGCTTCTCCCAGAGTTGTTTTCCTCTCCTCACATTTTACACACACGCTCACAAACCCCTTCGCATCCTCTCCCCATCCATTTTTTTTAGATGGCTCGGGCCTCTATGCTCTTTTTTCGATTCCACATAAGCGTGGCAGCTCCCCGAAAGTTTTCGGAACTTTTTTTCAAATTTTCTCAATTTCCAATGGCATCGATCATTCACGTGCACACACTCGTCTCAGTTGAAAAAGAATTGATAAATCGGCAGTGACAAGAATTGTTTATCAAACACAAAGCGGCCATGTCTACCGATAGTCTTTTCCATATTCGAACAGATTTCCGCAAGATTTTAATTAATTAATTCGAGTTGACAGCACAATCTTTGAAGATTCGGTTTTGCGACAATTAAATGCTTTTCTTTGACAAAATCATAAGTAGAAAAGCTTTAAAGTTCAAGCTTCAGGCTAAACAAAAAAGGCTGTGAGCAAAGAACAAAGTCTTCCGTAGCCCAGAAGAAAGTGCCCCTCACTTTCATTAATTTTTTTTTCGATTTTCTTGGGCCGACCGGGTGATAAAAATACACCGAAATATCCTGTCGTCGTCTACTGATTGTTGTTTTATTATCACTTACGCGTTATCAGTTTATCGGTAGTTTTCTGCATGTTGACTGACCGCCGACACGGTCAACACTGATATTATTCGACGTTTTAGCCTGATCAGTTTGAAGCGATGCATTTCACTCCTCAATGATCAGCGAAAATATTTTTTCTTCGATTTTTTTTTTGGTTCAAGGAGGAATGCTTGCTTGTATAGGATCAAAACTTCGCAGAAAATTACTAATTTTAGCTAAGATCCCCAGTTTTGCCAGCTTTTCCGTGTCGCAGTGCTCAGAGACTAACTTTTATTTGATTATCATCTTTTATTGCATATTTTCATCACTTATTTCGTTGATTGAGGCATTTTTGGTCCCTTATCGGCTTAAATGCACCTAGATCAATGAAAAAACGTTGGATAAATGCCCAATAAATGATGTTAATCAAATAAAAGCTAGTTTCTGCGAACTGCGACACGGAAAAGTTCGCAAAACTAAAGGTTTTTGCGGAAATTTGCGATTTTTTTGAAAAATATAGCAAATCCACGTGGCTTTCATACTTTTTTCAAAAATCTTTCATCTTGGAAATCACGGGGCCGGCCCCTGCTATCAATATTGATTGTTGACTGATCACTGAACTGCCCCCCTCCTGTTGACTTTGTACTGCGTCGACTACTATCTCGCAACACATTTTGTTTTCTGGCCTGACTCGCCATTGCCTGCAGTGTTCGAAATTTTTGTTTGTCCACCATTCTTATCACAGTAGCCGAACAAGTTATAATTTTCACCACTTTCCGCTCATTTTTTCTCCCAAAAAAACCAATTTCCAATTTTCAGCAGCCCGTGGTTGCCGAATCGACTGCCTCATCGTCGAGTCCGAAGCTGTTCAGCATGATCACCAACGATCACGATCGTCGCAAGCAGATCTCCGTGCGCGGAATCGCTCAAGTGGAGAACGTGTCGAACATCAAGAAGGCGTTCAATCGCCACCTTCACTTCTCGATCATCAAGGATCGTAACGTGGCCACCGATCGCGACTACTACTTCGCGCTCGCCAACACTGTCCGCGATCATCTCGTGTCTCGCTGGATACGAACTCAACAACACTACTATGACAAGGATCCGAAGCGGGTCTACTATCTGTCGTTGGAGTTCTACATGGGGCGAACGCTGTCGAACACAATGATGAACCTCGGAATTCAGGCGACCGTCGACGAGGCGCTCTACCAGCTCGGTCTAGACATTGAGGAGCTTCAGGAGATCGAAGAGGACGCCGGGCTCGGAAACGGAGGACTCGGACGTCTCGCCGCGTGTTTCCTCGACTCGATGGCCACGCTGGGTATTCCGGCTTACGGATACGGGCTTCGCTACGAGTACGGAATCTTCAAGCAACTTATTCGTGACGGATGGCAGATTGAGGAGCCAGACGATTGGCTTCGCTTCGGAAATCCATGGGAGAAGGCTCGTCCAGAGTACATGCTTCCGGTCAACTTTTATGGAAAAGTTGTGAAGGAGGATGTGAGTTTTGATTTTTTGGAGAAAATTAAATTTAAAAAAATAAAAAAGGAATGGGCCGAACTGGGGATTGAACCCGGGACCTCTCGCACCCAAAGCGAGAATCATACCACTAGACCATTCGGCCATGTTTGGAAATCGTGTTTGGAAGCAATCAAGATGCACAATAATCGATAATTGGCTGATTGCGAGAAATAATAAGATTCGATATCTCTTCATCACCAGCTTTCACGTATCTAATCGTGGCCGAATGGTCTAGTGGTATGATTCTCGCTTTGGGTGCGAGAGGTCCCGGGTTCAATCCCCGGTTCGGCCCATTCCTTTTTTCTTTTTTTCGCTTACTTTTTTTATTTTTCATTAAAAAATATATTATTTCAGGGAAAATCGAAATGGATCGACACTCAAGTTGTGTTTGCCATGCCATACGACACACCAGTCCCCGGATACAAGAACAACATCGTCAACACGCTTCGTTTGTGGTCCGCCAAAGCCGAAAATCATTTCCACCTCAAGTTCTTCAACGACGGAGACTACGTGCAGGCTGTGATGGATCGTAACTTGTCCGAGAACATCACTCGTGTCCTCTACCCGAATGACAACGTATGTTTGAGCTAGATTTTGGCAGAAAAAAAAAATCAATTTCCCCACATTTTCAGATGTTCCTCGGAAAGGAGCTCCGTCTCAAGCAGCAATACTTCCTCGTCGCCGCCACCCTCCAGGACATCATCCGCCGCTTCAAGTCCTCCATCTACGGAAACCGCGAGGCCGTCCGTGTCAACTTCGAGACCTTCCCGGATAAGGTGGCCATCCAGCTCAACGACACTCATCCATCGATCGGAATTCCCGAGTTGATCCGTCTCCTCATCGACGTCGAGGGACTCACCTGGGATCAGGCCTGGGACATTTGCATCAAGACCTACGCCTACACCAATCACACCTTGCTCCCAGAGGCCCTCGAGCGCTGGCCAGTGTCGCTTATGCAGAATTTGTTGCCGCGTCATTTGGAGATCATCTACGAGATCAATCAGAAGTTCATGAACACCATCTCGCAGAGATTCCCAGGAGATTTCGACCGTATGCGTCGTATGTCGATTGTCGAGGAGGCCGATCAGTTCGGCGAGAAGCGCATCAATATGGCTCATTTGTGCATTGTGGCTTCTCATGCCATTAATGGAGTCGCGGCTCTTCACTCGGATCTTCTCAAGAGCTCCACGTAAGCGAAAATGCTCTGAAACCTGGCGCTAGAACCAATGGGCGACGCATCATTTTGCAGCTCCGCCGCACGAATTTATTTTGGCTGTTTTTCGCATGATGTTTTGAAAGATTTCGATATGTGAACTCGATAAAATCACGAAAAATTGATAATTTGTCATTGAAAATTCGGACAGAAAGAGAAAAAACATCGTGCGGCGGTGTTGCTAAATCGCGCGCCGCAAATTGCAATCCCGGCCCGCCCAATTTTTCTTACGCGCAAATTGCAAAATTACCATTTTAAAAAATTAATATCATCCATTTCCAGCTTCCGTGACTTCTATGAGTTCTACCCGGATCGCTTCCAAAACAAGACGAACGGAATCACACCACGCCGCTGGCTTCTTCTCTCCAACCCATCTCTCGCCGACCTCATCGTCGAGAAGATCGGCGAGTCGTGGATCACCAATCTCGACGAGCTTCAGAAGCTCAAGGAGTACGCCAACGATGCCGGGTTCCTCGATTCGATTCGTCGTGTGAAGCTCGAGAACAAGCAACAAGTCGCCCAGTATTTGAGCGACGAGTACAATGTCAACGTGAACGCCGCTTCGTTGTTCGATGTGCATGTGAAGAGAATCCACGAGTACAAGAGACAGCTTCTCAATATTCTCCACGTCATTGCTCTCTACAATCGTATCAAGGAGAACCCGAACATCGATATGGTTAAGCGTACCGTGTTGTACGGAGGAAAAGCTGCTCCAGGATACCATATGGCTAAGCAGATCATTCGTTTGATCACCGCCGTCGCCGAACAAGTCAACAATGATGCCATCGTTGGTGATCGTTTGAAGGTCATCTTCCTCGAGAACTACCGTGTCTCGATGGCTGAAAAGATCATTCCAGCTTCTGATCTCTCTGAACAGATCTCGACCGCCGGAACCGAGGCTTCAGGAACCGGAAACATGAAGTTCATGTTGAACGGAGCTCTCACAATCGGAACTCTCGACGGAGCCAACGTTGAGATGGCCGAGGAGATGGGCGACGAGAACATCTTCATCTTCGGAATGAACGTCGAGGAGGTTGAGGCGCTCACAAAGCGCGGATACTCTTCGCAGGAGTTCATCGACAAGAGCCCAATGCTCAAGCAGATCATCGAGCAAATCGAAGGTGGCATGTTCACTCCAGAAGATCCAGATCAGCTCAAGGATCTCTCCAACATGCTCCGCTATCATGATCGTTTCATGGTGTGCGCCGATTTCGACGCTTTCATTGAAGCCCAGGATAAGGTAAAACTCAAAAAATTCAACTAATTCAAATTTTTACTGATCAAAATAAATTATTTTCAGGTCTCCGCTACATTCCGCGACCAAGAGAAGTGGTCTCGCATGGCCCTCTACAACATCGCCTCGACCGGAAAGTTCTCAACAGATCGCACAATCACCGAATACGCTCGTGAAATCTGGGGAATCGACCAGTTCGAGAGCTCTCTTCCAGCACCATATGAGAATGAGAAGAGCGAATAATTCTTCTATGCACTAACATTGTAATTAATTATCGCCATAACTTCCCCTCCTCTCCGTCCCATTTAGTTTATAGCATTTTTATAGAAGCCTTTCCCTCCCCCGATAATTCTTGTGAATCTTCAAGATCAAATTGATTTTGTCCTCTCTGCCCCCAGTCCAATAATCGTACTTCCCCCGAATGTGTTGCCATACTTTGAGATTGTCTATTTGCACGTCTGCCCTGCATATTTATGATAAATTGACTGAAAATATCAACTTTTTTTTTTTAATTTTGACTCGAATCTGCAAATGCTGAAATTTAATTAAAAATTATGGCTGTCTGAAGGATCTTCAAAGAAGTTTCGATACCTCTACGACCAGCTCGTTAGCAAAATACCAAACTCCTTTTCGATGAGTTTTCAAAATTCCTGGATAAATATCCTGAACTTTCTACATCAGAAGACCATTCGCAACGTAAAATTATTGATTCCAGGAAGTTGAAGTTCAGATCCACGACAATCAGACTATGATTCACAACTTTAACAAAACATTAGCAATTTCATTTTTAATAACAACAGTTTATTCAGAAAATAGAAAAACTTAACGACGACGGAAGAAGTTCTTCTTGACCTTTGGCTTTGGTGGCAGAATGATTCCATCGTACTTTTGCTGGAACCATTTGATTGTCTCCTCCTTATCGACACGGTGGGATGGTCCAATGCGTCCTGGTGCACGTCTGCGCTTGGAAACTCGAACTCCGTTGCGGTTCAGAACGACGTAGAAGTCCATTCCGTAGATTCCAATTCCTGGGTCGTACTTGATTCCGAGATCAATGTGCTCCTGGAAACAAAATAATCATCACTTTTGAACACTTCAACTTTAAGCTAACCTGAACTCCGAAACCGAAGTTTCCAGTGTCAGAGAAGTTCTCTTTGAAAAGCTCGTATTCCTTGACCTTGAGTCCCTTCTCGAGGATTTCCTCAGCCTTTGGTCCACGAACGGTGCAATGAACAGCAATCTTTTCGTTTCTGCGAATTCCGAAAGTTCTGACGGTGTATCGGGCCTTGGAGAACACTGGGGTTTGTCCGGTGAGCTGCTCGAGCACCTGAAAATATTTCGAAAATTTACGAATTACTGTAGAATATATTGGAATACCTTAGCGGCACGGGTGAGACGATCTCCAGACTCTCCAACACAAATGTTGAGACAGAGCTTTTGGATCTTGAGCTCGCGCATCACATTGCGGCCCTTCTTCTCGCGAATTTCCGTCTGTTTTTCGACGTCCGTCATGATTACCTGAAAAAAAGCATAAATACATAAAATTTGAAAACTGTGACAAGCGAGAACAAGTAGAGAGAAACGCATAGACACAAGTTCAAAAATGCCGATAAAAAATTAGCATCTTGAGATCCTAGAAAGATATTCAAATTTTAGGCCTAAAACAACGAAAATGGGAGGAGCGACGCGCACACACACACACACACACCGGCATGCGCTGAAGAGACGGCAGAGAAAACGGGCAAGCGATAGAACAGCACAAACGGGTGACAGAGACGGCGAAACAACGACAAACCACTCTCATTTTGTGAGGAAAACTCGAAAAATCAGAAAAAAAAACCTCGAATTAAAATGATTTTCGGCCCGATTTAGGATTCGAGGGTACGGTTTTGTTTTCGTGCCGAGATATCGTGGTCCCGAAAATGGTGTGTGCCTTTAATTTTCGAATTTAATTATTTAATTCAGCTTTTTTCCGATTTTCGCTCTTTTTTTTTGAAGTTTTCCTTGAATTTTCTTGATTTTTTCTATATTTTCTTGAAATTTCTTCTTTTGAATTGAATTTCTAATTTTTTTTCAACGTTTTTTGTTACAGAATGACAGTAAATGAGGGTTGGGATTCGTTCAAAACGAACAGATGGATTAATTTCGATACTATTCCATCATCCTCCTCACAAAATCGTCCTGCACCCCGAGCTCCTGAAATTGAAGTTAATAGAAAAACGCCTGATTCACCATGTAAGCTTTGGAAAATTTGCGAATAATCTGATTAATTTTGTTTTTTGCAGCAAATCGAGCAAATCGCCCACGAACGCTTTCAGACCGGGGAAACGAGATTTTGGATAATCATGAACTCGTCAGCAGTCTCTACGCTTGGAATTGGTCAGAATTGAGAGAGAATTATCCGGAAAAGGGAATCCAGAATCCGTCGATTTATTGCTATGCGATCTCGTGTGTTCAATTATTATCGCATGTTCCGGCAATTGTAAGGATCCTTCAGGATCATCAATGCCAAGATACAGGTTTGATTTATGATTTTTCTATGAAATATTCTCGCAATTATGCTAATTTTCAGCTTGTCTCTGCTGCAACTGGAAGAAAAACTTCCTTCAAAGCCATGGCCATGCTGGAACTATCAATTGGTTCCGTGAAGCATTCAAAAAAGATCGAAAATTCAATCAAGGCCGCCAGGAAGACGCTCATGATGCTCTCCTGGCGATTCTGGGGAAGCTCGATAAGATATCGGTGCAGAGCAATCCTCGTCTGAAAGGCCGCAAAGTGGCCGATGATTTGTTCGGATATTCCATAAGAAATGAAGGTTTTTGAAGCACTTTATTGATTTTTTTTTTAAAGAAAATAATTTTAATTTCCAGTTCAATGCCCCGGGTGCAAGAACAAGCACGTCTACTATGAGCACAACACCGTTATGACGGTTCGGATGCTTAGAAAGGATCCATCAGGCAAAAGCCACTCCATTAAAGAACTCATGCAGGCTCTGTTCACGGAATCCAAGATATTCGGCTATAATTGCTCAAAGTACTGGATTTTCGAACTCATTTTCCAATCAAAATTCCCCAATTTTCAGGTGCAAAAAGAAATCCGACGCGCCAGTGAAGCCCACACTTCTCCGAGCTCCACAGATCCTGCTAATGCACATTTCTCGCTTCTCGTTTGATGGTTGGGGGAAGAAAATCTCTCGGCCTGTCACCTTAAATGTTAGTTTTTAAAGAAAACGGCACAGGAAAAAAGGGCGGAGTCGCGAGCGCAATCCGCGGCGCGCGATTTCGCAACTCCGCCGCACAGTTTTATCCGAATGGTTTTTCACCTATTTTTCCGCACTTTTAAGTGTTTAAAGTCATTTAATTGAATAGAAATTAATAATTTGTGCTTAAAAATTCGGAAAAATGGGTAAAAATAGTTAAATTAAGCAACAAAAAAAAAATTCAATTTTGATTTCAGGAAACTCTCGATGTGACGAGTATGGCCACCGCCGGCGCATCCACCGTCTATAAGCTGTGCGGAGCTGTGATCCATGGTGGGACTACGCTGGACTACGGCCACTATTGGTGTGTGGCTCGATCGAGAAAACGAGAGGAGCAGTTCGTGACGTTGAATGATTCATCGGTAAGGTTCCGTGTGGCAATGTGACCTTCTAGTTCTCCTGTTTCAAACAAGTGAGAGAGAGAACATTGATTCCACAATGCGATTATGCAAAAAGATACATCACGCCGGAGAGATTCGAAGAAATATGAAACTCCATTTAAAAAAAAGGGCCGAACCGGGGATTGAACGCGGGACCTCTCGCACCCAAAGCGAGAATCATACCACTAGACCATTCGGCCACTGATAAATATTCAGCGGGAAGCCAGAGACGTAAAGCATGCTTGCTTCAAATGACTAATAAAGAATCATTTCTTACCATTTCTACGTCCTTCGCTTCCCGATGGATACTTATCCGTGGCCGAATGGTCTAGTGGTATGATTCTCGCTTTGGGTGCGAGAGGTCCCGGGTTCAATCCCCGGTTCGGCCCATTCCTTTTTTGTTGTTTTTTTCCTTTTTGGAATGCCCAGTTAACTATTAATAAATCTACTATTCAGGTCTCCCAACACACGAATCCACGAGATGCTCTTCAATCCTACATTGTGCTCTACAGGCGGCGCGAACACCTGGCCAACGTTGGCAATGAAAAGTCGATGATTTAGTTCAAATAATTGCAATTATTTAGTTCCTCCCCCCACTCATAGCTGTACCCTATTTTTTTTTTAAATTTTTACCTTGAAATCGTGTAGCGTCGTTCCGTGATACATTTTGTTTGCCCCCCTTCCCCACCCGTTTAGTACTGTACTATCGTTTAGCAGTATTTTTCATTGTTGTTCAATCCCGTTTTACATGTTTTTTTCTCTCTTTTTATTAATTCTGGCGTACCTTTTCATTTTTGAATTGCCGATTAGAAAATCATCAAATTTTGTTTAATTGCTATTTATTTATTCAAAAACACCACAATTAGCAATCACAATATTGGCCTTTGTCCTGCCCTGCTGCGGCCCATTTCCTTCCAGAATTCCCAGATTCTCAATAGCATCCAGAACATCGAATCCCTCGACGAGCTCGCCGAACGCCACGTGGAATCGGTTCATCCACGGAGTTTCGCGAAACGTCACGTAGAATCGTGACGAGTTTGTGTTCTCCCAGCCATAGTTATCCATTCCTAGGATTCCTCTGAAGAATAGGGATTTACCTGGAAATCTGGGGGCAAAAAAAACTCACTTTTTGTCGTGAAGAATCTCGAAATTCTCGTCGTCGAAATATTTGGTGCCAAACGTGGATTTTCCACCGTCTCGGCGAGCATTTTGGGTTTCAAAATCGCCGGACTTAACATATACGGGAACATAAAATTCTCAAAATGCGTACTACGCAACATATTTGACGCAAAACTACAGTAATTCTTTAAATGACTACTGTAACGCTTGTGTCGATTTACGGGCTTGATTTTTTAAATGCATTAAAATCATTTATTTGCCGATAAAATGTTGAAATTAAACAAAAAATCGAAAATCGAGCCCATAAATCGACACAACCGCTACAGTAGCCATTTAAAAAATTACTGTAGTTTTCGCTACGAGATATTTTGCGCGTCAAATATGTTGTGCAATACGTATTCTCATTATTGGGGTCTCGTAAACATTCGTTCAAAAAAAAAAGAATTCAACTCACACAAGCACAAAAAGTGGGAATAACCCTATAAAACACGCAATTCTTGTATCCAAAACCAGGCGGCCCGGTGCAAAGTTTCACAAAATTCTCACATGTTTTAGGGCATTTTTCAGTGTTCAGCTGGAATATTTTTCGGATTAGCTAATATTACACGTGATGCCAGCCTGTCCCATTACGGTTTGATCTACAAAAAATGCGGGACTCTTTCGCCCAAAAAATGTGACGTCAGCACGTTCCTAACCATGCGAAATCAGTTGAGAAGTCTGTGTCTCTTCTCCCGCTTTTTTTGTAGATCCACGTAGATCAAGCCGAAATGAGGCTTTTTGACATCATGTGATATTACAGGAACTCGAAATTCTGAGATTACGTAATGCGCAACATATTTGACGCGCAGAATATCTCGTGGCGAAAACTACAGTAACTTTTTAAATGACTACTGTAGCGCTTGTCTCGATTTACGGGCTCGATTATCAAAAATGGACAGCTACAGTGCTGGCCAAAAAGATATCCACTTTTGGTTTTTTGTGTGTAACTTTTTTCTCAAGCATCCATTTGACTTGAATTTTTCCGTGTGCATAAAGCGAAATGTTACGCAAATTTGCGGACCAAACATTACATGATTATCGATTTTTTCTGAATTTTATTTCAATTTTTTGATTTTTTCGTTTTTCCAATTTTCATTATTTTTTTTTGAATTATCAATAAAACGCACTCTGTTTGTTGCACTGGATTTGTTTGGTTGATAAATTATTTTTAAGGTATGGTAAAATCTGTTGGGTGTAAAAATCTTTCCTTGGACGTCAAGAAAGCCATTGTAGCTGGCTTCGAACAAGGAATACCCACGAAAATGCTCGCGCTGTAAATTCAACGTTCTCCGTCGACTATTTGGAAAGTAATCAAGAAGTACCAAACTGAGGTGAGTTCGAAAAATATTATTTTTTAATAATAAATGTTTAGAAATCCGTCGCTTTGAGAATCTCGCCCGGCAGGCCTCGAGTGACAACCCATAGGATGAATCGCAACATCCTCCGATCAGCAAGAGAAGATCCGCATAGGACCGCCACGGATATTCAAATGATTATAAGTTCTCCAAAAGGACCTTTACCAAGTAAACGAACTGTTCGTCGACGTTTACAGCAAGCAGGACTACACGGACGAAAGCCAGTCAAGAAACCGTTCATCAGTAAGAAAAATCGCATGGCTCGAGTTGCGTGGGCAAAAGCGCATCTTCGTTGGGGACGTCAGGAATGGGCTAAACACATCTGGTCTGACGAAAGCAAGTTCAATTTGTTCGGGAGTGATGGAAATTCCTGGGTACGTCGTCCTGTTGGCTCTAGGTACTCTCCAAAGTATCAATGCCCAACCGTTA
Organism: Caenorhabditis elegans; assembly: GCF_000002985.6. Lineage (NCBI taxonomy): Eukaryota > Metazoa > Nematoda > Chromadorea > Rhabditida > Rhabditidae > Caenorhabditis > Caenorhabditis elegans. The sequence goes on from NC_003283.11 coordinate 3,591,128, forward strand.
AGCATGGAGGTGGGAGCGTCATGGTGTGGGGGTGCTTCACCAGCACTTCCATGGGCCCACTAAGGAGAATCCAAAGCATTATGGATCGTTTTCAATACGAAAACATCTTGGAAACTACAATGCGACCCTGGGCACTTCAAAATGTGGGCCGTGGCTTCGTGTTTTAGCAGGATAACGATCCTAAGCATACTTCTCTTCATGTGCGTTCCTGGTTTCAACGTCGTCGTGTGCATTTGCTCGATTGGCCAAGTCAGTCTCCGGACTTGAATCCAATAGAGCATTTGTGGGAAGAGTTGGAAAGACGTCTTGGAGGTATTCGGGCTTCAAATGCAGATGCCAAATTCAACCAGTTGGAAAACGCTTGGAAAGCTATCCCCATGTCAGTTATTCACAAGCTGATCGACTCGATGCCACGTCGTTGTCAAGCTGTTATTGATGCAAACGGATACGCGACAAAGTATTAAGCATAATTATGTTGTTTTTAAATCCAATTGCTCATATTCCGGTACTTTAATTGTCATTTCCTTGCAACCTCGGTTTTTTCAATATTTCTAGTTTTTCGATTTTTTTGAATTTTTCTGAAGTTTTTTCAAAATCTGTTGAACATTTTTTATGAATATTGTGTTTTTAGATTTTGTGAACACTGTGGTGAAGTTTCAAAACAAAATAACCACTTAGAAAAAAGTTACACACAAAAAACCAAAAGTGGATATCTTTTTGGCCAGCACTGTATATTCCATTTTTCTTCATTTCTTCGTATTATTTTTTTAAAGCCTAATTTTAATATTCTATCGAAAATCGAGCCCGTAAATCGATACAAGCGCTACAGTAGTCATTTAAAGAATTACTGTAGTTTTCGCTCCGAGATATCTTGCGCGTCAAATATGCTGCACAATATGCATTCACAGAATATTATGAGTTCCCAATATTAGGTAAAAAAAAAGTACAAACCTCGAAGACCAGCTTTCCAAGCGGCGCCCCATCAGCTGTGATGTCCATGAATACTTTTTTCGGCATTTTTTTGAATAAATTTATTTTCGAACGAAATAAAAGTACGAATGGAATGAGGATAGGAAGAGGAAGAGGAATTCCTCCAGAAGTAGATCAATTTTCAAATTAGGTCGAATTTTCGTTGTATTCTTTAGCTCCATATAGTGGAGGCAATTATCGTTAGTGTGTTGGAAAAGGAGCAACGTTTGAAAATTTGAAATTAGGAAGTTATTGATCAAATGGGTCTCAACACGAAAAAATTGCAAGCTAGTTTTTTTTGTAGGCGCCCACACGGGCTTCTGGGCTTCCTCGTTGCATTTTTTTTGCACGCCATTGACAATTGCCTACTGTACTCCACTCGGATAAATAAATGTAGTTTTACAATGAAAACTAGGCCGCGACGCGACACGCAACGCGCCGTAAATCTACCCGAGCCGTGGCCGAGTCAAAACGGCCTAATTCGGCAAACTCTTACACTTCTAAATATGAGGGAGCTAAAACCGTATGTGAGAATTTCCGTCACACCTCTCAATCATGGGTCGGATGGGTCTCGCCACGCGGACTACAATTTGCTGAACATCTGTAATATTTATAATGTTTATGGATCCTTAATATACGGTTTCAAATTAAATGCACACTTTATTGAGCAGCTATGTAATATTATTACTCGGCACCACCGAACTCTGATTTTCCAATCGAACATGCGTCAAAACCGTGAGCCATCGAAGCGTAAACTCGCGGTACGGTGCGTGTATGTAAATCATGACGATTGTCGAGAAGAAACCATGGGATGACACAATTATCACAGTAATATTATTGATTGCCTGATTGTGGTAGAAGACTAGGCACGAAACACCGATATAGATGATGGGCAGGATGAGAATAAGAATTGGGATTGTTAGCTGAAAATGATTAAGTATTACGGGAACACTAAATTCTGAAAATGCGTATTACACAACATATTTGACGCGCAAAATATCTCGTAGCGAAAAAGAAAACTACAGTACTCCTTTAAATAACTACTGTAGCGCTAGTGTCGATTTACAGTACTTTTTCTATCAATTCGTTTTTTCTTTTAGAATTTTTATCCATTAACAAATGCTTTCCGTGAATTGACAGCAGCGCTACAGTATTCATTTAAAGGGTTACTGTAGTTTTCGCGGCGAAATATTTTGCTCGTCAAATATGTTGTGCAATACGCATTCTTAGAACTTTGGGTTTTCCCGTAATAAGTCCTGTACCTGGGTCAGAAATGCTTTTTGAAATTTCTTGTGCAACTCCACTGTCCTCTTCGACATTGTCCGATTTATCTGTTGCCCAAGCAATCTATCGGTAACATATGCAAATATCCAAATCTCCATGAACCCCGCCAAAATTAGAACACCAGCTGCTCGGAGGAAAAATCGAGTTTCAAGGAGCATCACAAAAACCAGGTCAGCATTCACATAAAGTGGAATGCATGGGGCTATGCTTATCACAAAGTTCTTTGCGAGTTGCTGGTCGGGGATCATTTGGTACGCGGGGAAAAAGAACACTGTTGCAACGATGAAATGCGTGATGAACCACGGAGTTCGAAATACACGCCAACATTTGCTCGTCGGGATGAGGATGAGTAGACGGTTCTCGAAGACGAGAATGATTGTGACGAGCATGTCTGAAACGTTATTTTGTAAGCCACGTGGTGTAAGGCTGCCCCATTACGGTTTGATCTACAAAAAATGCGGGAATTTTTTGCCCAAAAACATGTGACATGACGTGCAAAATCAGTTGAGAAGTCTTAGTCTCTTCTCCCGCATTTTTTGTAGATCTACGTAGATCAAATCAAAATGGGACAATCTGACACCGCGTGGTGAGCCACGCCTATGAAACTGTGCACGAATTTGCAGATTTTGCAACCTGGGCATAGTGTTCATGTTCGTAGCAGGGATGAGTGTGGCAAATTTGCCGAATTTGCTGTTTTCGGAATTAGCCGAGCACTGGAAAATTTCAAAATTTGCCGCACACCCCCAGTTCGTAGATTATTTTTGTTCTACCTTTAATCTGATCAATCACAAGAGAATTGCAGTAATAATTGAATAAAACATCAACGGCTGGGACTACATTTTAGTGCCCAGACATAATAGATCACAGAGATTGAACGAATTGATCAAAAAATGATCTGCATATTAGCCGTGGGCGGCAAGTGCCATTTGGCAAATTTTTTGTCGACAAATTCGGCAAATCGGCAAATTGCCGGTTTGCCTGTTTGCCGGAAATTTGCCGGTTTGCCGGAAATTTATAATTTCGGCAATTTACCGGTATGCTGATTTTCCTGAAATTTTTATTTTCGGCAAGTTGCCGGTTTGCCGATTTGCCAGAAAGTTCATTATCGGCAAAATGCCGATTTGCCGTTCTGCCGGACATTTTCAATTCTGGCAATTTGCCGGTTTGCCGTTTTGCCAGAAATTTTCATTTTGCTACATATGCTCAAAAACCTAAACTCTCTCTCAGTTTTGAACGAAAAAAATTCAAAAAAAAAAAAAACTTACAAGCTCCAACAACAAGCATAAAATACAACTGATGCTCATTCCTCACTCCAAAATCCTTCAACACACCCAATGGATAACCAGCTAGTGCTGGGAACAATATGTAAGGTGTCGTCAAAAAACTGAGGCCCAAATCGAAAAAGCAGCTTAAAAAGTGAAAATTCAAGAGGCTCAGCTTCACGGATTTCATGGACGATGGGGTATGGAAAATGATACAATAGGCACCGTAGACGTGCACCGGGATCGCCACAAAACCAAAATAATGGAGAAATAAACGTTGAAAATCTGCGGTATACAGGTAGAAAGTGCTAGTACAGAAGTCGTGCGGCATTTTGGAAAGTGAACACCGAGAGGGATTTTCGGTTGAAAAGAACAAACTTTACACCTGTTATGTGGATTGTAATGTGTGCTGTTGCTCTCGAAACCAAAACATTACATTATTAAACAATTTAATTTAGTCATAACATAAGTTAATGAGATGTGGTTGCAACTGCTGCACCGAATTAAATCAAATATTCATAGAAATATACATGAATGACAAAATAATGTCATGTAATGTTATTGCTCGGCCGCACCGAACTCAGATTTTCCATTCGAACATGTGCCAAGACAGTGAGCCACCGAAGCGTAAACTCCCGGTACGGCACGTGAATGCAAATCATCACGATTGTCGAGAAAAATCCATGGGACGACACAATGATCACAATAAAATTATTGATTGCCTGATTGTGGAAATATAAAAGACTGGTCACACCTACATAGATTATGGGAATTATAAGGATGATGATTGGAATTGTTAGCTGAAAGTTTGTGTGTTTGATATTACGGTCTAAAGCTTCGGCTTAGGCTTCGGCTTCGACTTAGGCATCGGCTTAGGCTTAGGCCTAGGCTTAGACCTAGGCTTAGGCCAAGGCCTAGACTTAGGCTTAGGCTTACAAGGCAACGACGTTAAAACTTTGCGGGATATCGATATGAAATAAACGCCGAGCTGAAACTTTTGAATAGAGCCACTCATTTTTGGAATATTCTAGAAAGTATAACGTCTAAATCTCGACAACCAAAATTTTTTTTAGAAAAAGTGTTTAACTAAAAAGTTTCAGATAAAGTTATAATCTACAACTTTTTAGTTGATCACTTTTTGTCAGATTTTTTTCAACGGAGCTGCATAGCTTCAAAGACATGATGTTCTGCGAACATTGGTTTGAAAAAACATGTCAATAACGCATCAAAATGGCAATAGACGGCGATTACTACCAGCCCCCGGGAGCCATCATAGCAAATTTTGAGAAATGATTCTTGTAACCACTATTTTCAGCTACCATTTTGCGTTTATTTCGATAGCCCGCGCAGTTTTAACGTCATTCCCTTGTTAGACATAGTCTTAGCCTTTGGCTTAGGCTAAGGCCTAGTCGTTGGCTAAGGCTTAGACTTAGGCATAGGCTTAGCCTTTGGCTTAGGCTTAGGCTTACCTGTGTGATAAATGCTTTCTGAAACTTCCTATGCAACTCGACAGTTCTTTTCGACAAAATCAGGTTGATCTGCTTTCCCAACTGTTCATTCGTGATAAAGGCTAAAATCCAAGTCTCAATGAATCCTAATAAAATAAGAACTCCAGTCGTTCTCATGAAAAGCCCAGTTTCAATGAAGAGGATAAAAACCAAGTCAACATTCACGTATAGCGGAATGCACGGAGCAATTCTTCTGATCGAGTTTTTCGCCACTTCCTGATCGGGAATCAGTGAATAGATTGGTAGCAAGAACACGGTGACAAGAATTAAATGGGCAATAAACCACGGAACTCGAAATGCCTTCCAAAATTTGACGGTTGGGACGAGCATGAGAAGACGATTCTCGAAAACGAGTATGATTGCGACGAGCATGTCTAGAAAGTTGCGATTTAGGAGAATTTTTTATTCGAAAAACCTGATTTTTCTGCTGTGCCACCTGGTGTCAGGTTGTCCCATTTCGGTTTGATCAACAAAAAATGCGGGAATTCCTTCTCCAAAAAATCTGACGTCAGAAAGCTCTGTTGAGAAGTCTTTACCGCAATTATCGTAGATCTACGCAGATAAAACCGAAATGGGGCACTATGGAACCGGGTTTTAACGGTAAAAATTTGTGGCACGAGAAATGCGCCAGCAGCGCGTTTTGCGCATTTCCAAACGAACAACTTACAAGCTCCAACCAAAAGCATAAAATACACCTGATGCTCATTCCGCACTCCAAAATCCTTCAAGACACCCAATGGATAACCAGCTAGTGCTGGGAACAATATGTAAGGTGTCGTCAAAAAACTGAGGCCCAAATCGAAAAAGCAGCTGAAGAAGTGAAAATTCAATAGGCTCAGCTTCACAGATTTCATAGACGATGGGGTGTGGAAAATGATACAATACGCGCCGTAGACGTGCACCGGAATCGCCAAAAAACCGAAATAATGGAGAAACAGGCGTTGAAAATCTGCAGTGTACAAGTAGAAAGTGCTAGTACAGAAGTCGTAGGTCATAATTATTTGGAAAATGTAGTTACATATGTAAACAAGTAAACTGACTTTTTTTTATAGTTACAGGGGTAGATGTAAATCACCTGCTCGGTGAGTTGTGTCATAGGTTGCTCACGTGCTCGCTGGCTGTCTCAAAAATCACGTTTTCTCGCGGACGAGAAAACTTGAGAAATGTGAGAAAATGGCCTAGAAAATCCTGGAAGAGGAGAATTCCTCGTCCACAGCCAAAATAGCGTGTGAAAGAAGAGATGCAGACGGCAAAACGGTTATTCTTTGCGTTTTTCACGTCCAGAGAAAAAAGTAGTATCTGCGTCTCTAACGCCCAATGGATAGCGAGAGTTGGCGCCAACGTGAATTCTCAATGAGGCGCGTTTGCTTCAAACTTATGCAAAAGGACAGCCAGCGACCACGTGGTTGCTGATTCCGCATTAAAATACTATTAATTTTAAATTTCAGCAACATGAAACGTGTCGAATAAAGAAACTCCCCCACAGACTCGTTTTAAAATCAGAACAGAAACGCTTCCATCGGTCTATCATTTTACACACAAATTGGGCAAAATTATGAAACATCACGTATTGCCGAATGTATTTTTAATATTATAAACCAATTATAATTTTTCTAGTGATTCTTCACTTTCAAGACTTCCCGTCCAGCTCGCCGGCTTATCGGTTAAAATGAAGAATGCCACAATATTTGTCTGAAAAAAAAAGAAATTAAAGTTCACTTTTCGAAAAAAAAACGTACAATAATCATTAGGCCACCAACTATCAGAAATACCCAAATCCATTGCAGCCTGTTGGACTCCTCGTGGACAAAAATGGAAACAAGAGCCGGCGCTACAAATAGAGCCAAACACTTCATCCATTGAATCGCGGTAATAACAACGTGCGAGAATTGTCTGAAAATTTAAAGTTTTTGGACCAACTAACAATTTCGGCATTACCTTGAATGTAGAACTCCAGATTTGTAAAAACCACCAGAATTCACCCCAATACAGCACATTGTCATTATGCAGAAAAACAGCGACCACCCGCGATTCTCCATGGGAATAAATCTGTGAAATTTAAATTAAATTTTGTTGAAAAAAAACGGTGAAAATTGAATTTACCCGATACAAGCAAAAAACAATCCGGATAGTCCGACGGAAATTGTGTTGAAAGTGTGGATTTTGAAAATTTCACTGACAAATCTGAAGATTTTTAAATGTTTTGTTGTTTCAGCAGTTCAACTCACCAGCCCCTTCACTACTTTTTTAAAATTTTTGTCTTTTTTTGTCCTTTTCCGGCTGTTTTTTATGGGATTTTTGACTTTGGACTGTCCCATTTTTCCTGATTATTTGTCATTTTTTTCCGGATTTTCAGGAATTCCTGAGAATTTCTCTTGTTTTCCCCAGTCCCGCTTAAGCCTAAACCTGAGCCCGAGCCTAAGCCTAGGCCTAAAAAACCTACTTCAACTTATCACTGATAAGCGCGAAAACAAATCGAACCGGCAAGGATATGCCAAGAATTAAAGACGCATAAAATCCAGTTTCAGTGACTCCGAATTTCAGAACTTCATGTAAATATAGTGGAATATAGGTTGAGAACATTATTGCAGCGGTTAGCTCGAAAAATGCATTTGCCCAAACACAAAGAATCACCGGGCTAGTTACGAGTTTCTGGAATTTTTTAAATTTTTTTGAATTAAAAAAAATAGTTCAGCAAAATCTATAACCTCACCATATAAGGAACATCGCATTTCTTGCTCAAATGAGCCTCTGACTTATTCTTCTGAATCTTCTGCAACTCCTTCCGGGACACTCGTTTAGTCTCCTGCGGGTGATCAATATAAACCAGAAGCCACAGCCCAAAAAGCACAAATCCTACTATCGCGTGAACGTAATATGCCCATTTCCAGCCTAGTGAGCTCTCACAAATGAGCCCTGTGGCAAAGTTTGTGAAGGTTGAGGCGATTCCGTTGAAGCATGTAAGAACTGCCACGAAAAGTGCAGTTTCTGAGAGTGGAGCCCACCGGACTGTCATCAAGCCGATTGCAGCAAAGTCTGCAGAGTAGCAGAAGCCCTGGAATGGGAATGTATACTGCAGGAAAATTTTCAATTCCGGCAATTTGCCGATTTGTCGATTTGCTGGAAATTTTTAATTCCAGTCATATGTCGGAAAATTTTAATTCCGGCAAGTTGCCGATTTGCCGATTTTCCGGAAATTATTAATTCCGGCAATTTGCCGATTTGCCGAATCATTTTCATTCCGGCAAGTTGCCGATTAGTCAATTTGCCGGAATGTTTTAATTCCGGCAGGTTAAAATAGAAATTTCCAAAAAAAAAGGTGTAAAACCACAATTTGCTGAAAATTTTCGGTAATTCCGGCAATTTCGGCAAATTCGGCAAATCTGCAAATTGCCGGTGTGCCGATTTGCCGGAAATTTCAGATCCGGCAATTTGCCGTTTTGCCCGAACTTTTGAATTACGGCAAATTGCCGATTTGTCGTTTTGCCGGAAAAAAACCGTTTTCCGCTCACACCCGGTGTAAATTTTTTTTCCGAAAAAGGTTTTGCACCTACCTGCACAAATCTCAAAAATATCAGAAAAAAGAAATTCCATTGTGCCGACAATGGTATGAGAGCAGTGGCAATACACGAAACTAGTCCGGCAATTAGAAAAGGAATTCTGAATTCACTTTTTTAAAAAATTTCTCATATTTTCTAGGATTACCTTGCCCCATACTTGACATACATCATATTTAGGGGTATTGTGCCAATTATGGTCCCAGCTGCCACCGACCATATTATCCATGTTTTATCTTTACTCGTATAGTCGTAAATGCTGTATTTGGTCTGGAAAAAATCGGAGCTTGAGTCGTTTATCGCGGACCTAGATTGATGTCGGCTGCGGATTTAAGGTTTCTAAATCCCCTAAAATTTCTGAGACTAGTTATATAACTCAAAGGTGAAGCTACAAGCTACAAAAATAATTTTTTTTGTCTTCCAGGTCAAGATTATTTAGAAAATATAAATTTGAATAAAAAACTCACCCCGTTAATTTCCGTGAATCCATCTGATAAATCATGTTTCATACAGATAAATGTGAAATTTATAATTAAATAATTAGAGCAAAGTGATGCAAGACACAAAAATCCAATCAGTAGAACTATTAACCTGTAATTTTCAATTTTTTTGAATTAATTTAGAAGTATACTACAGCTATTATTACAGCGGCCGACACTTCACAGGCTAGTCATACAATTTTGTTCAAAATCGACCTTTGAGGTGTCGGCTGCTATATACTTTTAAGTAGGGACGAAACAGCCTGCTCGCCTATAAAGCAACCTACGCCTGCTTGTACAAACCATGACTACCAAAACTCAATGAAAATTTTTCTTTTTTATCAGAATTCGTATGCGAAAAATCAAGACAGTAGGCAGGAAAGTAGGTAAGTATGCAGGCAGGCATGCCGAAACGGCTAAAACGTGCGCCTACCTGTACCAATTTCTCCAGAACATATTTCGGCGGTGTACCTGGAACACGTAAAAAGGTTCAGTCTACCTGAACTTTTAATTTTTGCAATTCTCACTGCCAATAGAAAAAGGAAACCAATGATCGATCAAAGTCCCGAGATAATGAGATAATCCGGGTTTTTAACGAGAATTAGTGCTAGACTGGGAAGTAATTTTTTATTTCAAAAAAAATTGAATTGAACTTGTTGAACTATCGAATTCATTTTTTTTTTACAAAATCAAAAAATTAACTGAAAAAAACTATAAATTCTCACAATCAAATAAAATCAATAAATAGAACGTTTTCATTGAAAATTTTTATCAATTCCTTTCGATTGGAAATTGAACTCAAAACGGGTTTTTTTTGAAATGGGGTTTGATTTTAACAGAAATTTATGGAAGAAATATATGGCTTTTACATTAATTTCAGCATGCAAAAACGCTTTGTCTAGAATTGTAAGGGGTCATATATGTTGAGAATTGTATTGAATTAAATTCTATTTCATTGCATGTCGTCATTATTGACAATTTTTTGCTTTAAAAAATTGGTAAAAAGTTAATTCAAAATATCAAAACAAAAAATGTTTTTAAAAACTACATCTCTCAGTCCTACTCCATTCGCCAAGGGCATTTGATATTAATCCTTTTCACCCGACTTTAGATTCAAATTTTTCGCCTATATTATGTTCGAATTTTGTGGTCAGATGACAAATGTTGCATAGTTGAGTTCTTTCATTTCAGAATTGCAAAACCACTATTAACGAGTTAAATTTAAAAATACGTTTTCTTTACTGTTACAAGTACATAAGTTAGCTGTTTGTGCTTGCCTCATGCCTACATTCCCGCCTACTGCCTTTTTTTTTGTATTTTTAACTTTAAAATTAGAGTAGAAAAAAAAAACAATATTCAGAGAACTTGTTGGTGGTTTGCACTAAAGCATAGGTCCCTCTGTAGGCAGGCAGGCATGCCTTCCTGACTACCTCACAAACTACAGTGACTTAAGAAGTACCTCATATTTAAAACGTAGCAGCCTACACTTCAAAGGTTTTTTGAATATAAAATGTTCTAATCAGCCCGTGAAATGTCGCCCGCTGTGACTGTTTTTAATTAAACTTTTTAGACGAAAACAGTTGTAAAAACTATTGATTGATTGGAATTGCATGTTCTCTTATTTTGAAGTAATGCCAAACCACAAAATTTCAAAACCACAGTAATCAAATTGCATTAACCAAATTACAGTAACCCGGCTACGGTAATTTTTAGTTGAGAGATACAGTAACTTTACAGCTACAGTAGTTTTGAATTTCGACTAAAGTAATCCAGGATATAGCTACAGTAACCATTTGTATAGCCATAAAACTTTCAAAAACGTTTTTGACAAATATTTAAATGTGGTTTAATAACGCGAATAATTCAGTAAATACATTTATTTCTACAGTTTTCTACAATGAACGAAAAATTAAAGTTTTTCTAAAGGTTCGTCTGTGTCAGTCCACTCAGCTGGTTTATCCGTTAAAAAGAAGAAGCCCAGGATATTTGTCTGAAAATAAAATTTAAAAAGTTTTAAGAATTTAAGAACTTACAATCACCATACCACCACCAACTATCAGAAATACCCAAATCCACTGCTGTCTAATAGATTCATTAGTGACAAAAATCGATACAAGTGCCGGAGCAACAAACAGAGCCAAACATTTTATCCATTGGATTGCGGTGAGCACCACGTGAGCGAATTGCCTAAAAATTAAAGTACCGTGCTCTCAGAGATTGCTTAAAAATTACCTGGAATGTAACACTGCGACTTTATAAAAGCCTCCCGGATTCACTCCAATGCAACTCATAGTCATGATGCAGGAGAATACCGACCATCCACGATATTCCATTGGGATCAAGCCAATTGAGGCGAAAAATAGGCCGGAACCTCCGACGGATATTGTGTTGAAAATTTGAATTTTTACAGGCTCACTTATGAATCTGAAAAATAATTTTTTTGCAGGTTTGGAACTATAACTTTTTAAATAAAAATTCGTTTGATTTAGGTTTTAAAAGGGAGCGTCCGACATTGACGGAGGCTCGCCGTAAACGTATATTGAACCTTTTAATGGAAGTCTGACACATTCTGGAACATTTTGAGCTTCTCACTCATTTTTGAAGTTTTTTTAAAGCTTAAAAAATTCAAGGCAAAAAGCTTTCCAGTTCTCCAAAACTCACTGTATTTTATCACTGATGATACCAAAGCACAACCTGACTGGCAGACAAATTCCATGTATTAAACTTGAATAAAATCCAGTCTCGGTGACTCCAAATTTCAGAACTTCATGTAAATATAGTGGAATATAGGTTGAGAACATTATCGCAGCGGTCAAGTCGAAAAATGCGTTTGCCCAGACACAAAGGATTACCGGACTGGTTGCGAGCTTCTGGAAATTTGAAAGATTTGGAAAATGATTGAAATTTTTGGACGGAAGCAGGAGATTCTACTAAATTTGTTTTTTAAATAAATACATTTGGCCTAAAATTTTCAGAAAAATTGAAGGAGGGAGTAGATCAGGGGTATGCGGCAAATTTGCCGAATTTGTCGTTTGCCAAGCTCGGCAAATTTCGAAATTTGCCGCATACAACAAAAAATTTGAAAATAAAATTTTTAACGAAAACTATTGATTTTGTCCCCAAAAATTTAGTAAAATGACAGAATTGAGTGGTACACTACACGTAACTTATTCAGAAACCAGATTTTTGATAAGAATTTAGTAGTTTTGGTGCACCAAAAAACATCAAAAAGTATCAAATTTTTCGGAGTTAGTTAAGCACGGCAAGTTTGCCGAATTTGCCAAACTTGCAGAGCTCGGCAAATTTTGAGATTTTTTTTTTCAATATCAAAAAACTTTTTTCACTCACAATATAAGGTACATCGCACTTCTTGCTCAAATGAGCCTCTGATTTATTTTTCTGTATGCTCTGTAATTCTTTGCCAGACACCCTTCTCGTATCCTGTGGGTGATCAATGTAAACGAAATACCAGAGAACAAAGAGTATTGCTCCAACTATTGAATGTAGGTAATATGACCATTTCCAGCCGAGTGAGCTCACACAAATGAGCCCTGTCGCCATGTTTGTGATCATTGATGCTATTGCGTTGAAGCACGTGAGAACTGCTACAAAAATTGCAGTTTCTGCAAGTGGAGCCCAGCGTACAGCCAATAAGCCGATTGCGGCAAAGTCGGCAGAAAATGAGAATCCCTGAAAATGAATCCATGAAAAATTTCTAATTTTCGAATTGTTACAAAAATCTTACCTGAATAAATCGCAAAATAATTAAAAATGCGAAATTCCATTTTGCAGCGAATGGGATTAATGAAGTAGAGATGCAGGAAACAATTCCAGATAGGAAAAATGGAAATCTGAAATTAAAATTTTTTGAACTAACGAAAATAGTTATATGAGAAAATAGTTATAGTGGTGGCAAAACGATTTTTTGCGGCAAATCGGCAAATCGGCAAATTGCCGGTATTGAAAATTTCCGGCAAATCAGCAAACCGGCAAATTGTCAATTTTCCGAATTTGCCGGAATAACGGCAAATTGTGGTTTTGCACTTTTTTTGGAAATTTCAAAAAAATAAAAAATTAATCGGCAAATTTGTACGCATGTTATAAAAGTTCCTACATCTATTTTGGAAAGTAAGAAAATTCTATAAAAATATATAAAGAAAACGGGAAAAAAAATTCAAAAAGGCATAGTTTTAAGTGTTTCCGTCTTATAAAAACCCTCTAAACACTTCCGAGAAATTGATACGGCAAGTCGGCAACTTGCCGAATATGAAAATTTCCGGCAAATCGGCAACTTGCCGAATATGAAAAATTCCGGCAAATCGGCAAACCGGCATATTGCCGGAATTAAAAATTTTTGGCAAATCATCAAAGCAATTGCCGCCCACCCCAGATATACATACCTCGCCCCATACTTCACCAACAGCAGGTTCATGGGTACTGTGCCAATAATGGTACCCGCAGCCACTGCCCACAAAATCCATTTCTTGTCGTCGGGTGTGTAATCGTAGATACTTTGACGGGTCTTAAAATTTGTTGGAAAAATGTTTGGGGCTTTAACTTTAAGATTTTAAGTTTAAAAGTAAAAAATAAATATGTTTTCTTTCAGAAAATTGTTTTACTTTTTTAGTGAACATTTCAAAAAATTGCTCAAAAACAGACTTGAAAGTTGCAAATTTGAGTCGGTTTTTGAACAAGTTTTCGAGATTTCCTGTCAAAAATAAAATAATTTTCATAAAGTACAAATATTTCTCTATGTTTCTCTATAAAATTCCAAATAAACATTCTGCACTGACAATGAAAAAACTAAGATTTTGTATATGTGCCAAAGCTGAAAATTTTAGCTAAAAAACTGTAAGACATTCAGTCAAAAATCCAGAATTTTTTGGCTTCGAAAGTTATGTATTTAATTTTAAAAAAATCAATATTTTCTTAAACTCACCCCATTAATTTCTGTGAATCCATCTGAAAAATCGTGTTTCATACAGATAAATGTAAAATTTATAATTAAATAATTCGAGCATAGTGACGCTAGGCACAGAAATCCAACCAGTAGAACTATGAATCTAAAACACGAAAACATGTTTTATGATAGAAAAAGTTGAAAATTCTAAATTTCCAACCTGTAATAATTATTTAATAGCATCATTGTAAGGCCTGCTGAACCTAAAAAAAATGCTACTTTTAAATTGAAAAAAGTCCGATATAAACAGTGTAGTGTGAACAGAGTTTGAATAGTCATTTTCAAACTGTTTATTCAAATTCGATGTTTTAATCCTTCTCCTCGACATGTGGAATTTCATGAATTTATTATGTTCTTCCTGGAAATGACCATGTGACAAAAAGTGTTGCGAATGGGAAAACTTTCTGAAATATTAACTGTAAAATTTACAAAATGATCAAAAGTTAAAAATTGCAGAATATAGATTTTCCTTTATAAAAAAAATCGCAGACAGATACATAGTAGCAAGGTGATAAACCGTTTTTTTTCGGCAAATCGGCAAATTGCTGGAATTGAAAAATTCTGGCAAATCGGCAATTCGAAAAATTGTCGATTTGCCGACTTAGCCAAAAATTTTCGGCAAAATGTGGTTTTGCATTTTTGTTTTTTGGAAATTCAGAATTCCTATCTTAATAGGCAAAATTGTACGCATCCTAAGAATGTTCCTACATCTATTTTGAAAAGTAAGCGAATTTAATGAAAATATTTGAAGAAAACGGGAAAAATTTTAAAAATACACAGTTTTAAGTGTTTCCGTCTTATGAAAAATCCATCTAAACAGTTCCGGAAAATTTAAATTTATATTACGGCAAATCGGCAACTTGACAAAAATGAAACTTTCCGGCAAATCGGCAAACCGGCAATTTTGTTTAAAATTATCAAAATATGTATGGAAAACTTGGCTGTAGTGCTTTTGAAAACTGTTCTGATAATTTTTATTAAATTTTGTTCTTTTTCTAATAAATTCGAATAAAAGTTCAAGACCATCATCTTACCATTTTTTGTAAAACTGGAGATTCTACCGAAAATATCCCGTGAAAAATCCTTTAAAGAAATCCAAAATAATTTTTTTAAAATCAAATGATATTGAAATTTTATTATGCTACTGAGAAAATTAAGATTTTCAGTTGAAAAAGGGTGTTTTTTCCCCAAATTTTCCGTTTTTTGAAATCAAACTCAAAATTGAAAAGGAAATTTTTAAAAATACTGCTATGATGCCAAAATAACCAAATATTATGCTTATTCGAAACTTTTTTTTGTAAGTATAAATTTTTTTTTCAAAAAGAAGCAATTTTTGGTTTTGCCACTTTTTTAAAAGTGGCCAGTAATTGTTTAAAATTCCTCCAAACTACAAACTCATTGGAAAATACAATTTGATTTATCGGGCTGACGGATGTGAACTTGCTGAACCCAGCATGACGGCCATGTGATCATTTTGCAATCAGATATGATAAGACGTGATCAGAAAACGGTCAATGAAGAATCTGCACTCAACTTTTGTTTATCAATTTTCTGTTCTGTAACTCTACAACCCAAAGTTTTACTATTCAAATATACAAAGATTTAAACACAATTTTTTTATTTGAAAAATGGTTTTTTACAGACTTATATATACATATGTACGAAGTTCATTCAAATTTTTTCCAGTTTCACTGTGACTTCTGAATTTGTCCATTCGGCGGGCTCATCGGTAAAAATGAAGTATGACACAAAGTTGGTCTGAAAAACTTTTTTTTTTGCTATTTTCGGCCACCACTTGACACTTCAACTCACAATAATCATAAGACATCCGAGTACAAGATGTACCCATAGCCATTGTAGTCGGTTTGACTCGTCCGACACAAATATTGCGACAAGTGCGGGGGCGGAGAACAAGGCCAAGCATTTCATCCACTGAATTGCGGCAATGACGACGTGAGCGAATTGTCTGGAAAATTTCAGATTTTTGAACAAATAGAGGCGTAATTAACTAATTTTTAGATTGTTTTATAAATTTCTAAATATGTAGGTCTTGCAGCGACAACTGGGCTCTCACAGCGCACGTGGTTCAGGCTGTCCTATTACAATTTGATCTACAAAAAATGCGGGAATTTTTCGTCCAAAAAATGTGACGTCAGCACGTTCTTAACCATGCGGAATCAGTTGAGAACTCTGCGTCTCAACTCCCGCATTTTTTGTAGATCTACAGCGAAGAGATAGGACTGTCAGTAAAAATATTGGGTCCCACAGAGGAAATTATCTCACAACGAATATATATATATATATATATATATATAGACTCACAACTAAAATGGTCTTACAACGAAAAATGAGTATTACAACGAAAATATATGGTCTCACCACAAACATGGTCTTTCAATGAAAAAGTTGGGTCTCGCAGCGAAAAATGGGTATTTGAACGAATATATAGAGTCTCAAAACATAAAATAGTATCACAACAAAAAATGGAAATCATAACGAAAATATAGGGTCTCACAACGAAAATGGTCACACAGTGAAGAAGTTGGGTCTTGTAGCGAAAAATGGTCTCACAACGTAAAATCTAGGTCTCCCTACAAAAAAGAAAGGGGCTGAAAAATAGGAATCAGCGATGAGGGTCTCGAAACGAAAAGTACATTTTCCAAAGTAAATTGGGCCAAGTAGTAAGATGCCAGTAGGGTCTTGCAACGAAAGCCGTAGCCTACCTCGAATGCAACACCCCACACTTGTAAAATCCGCCGGAATTGACTCCAATACAGCACATTGTCAAGATGAAGAAGGAGAGTGACAACATGTTGTGCTCGGCTGGAATGAAGCTGAAAATTTGAATTTTGGAAAAAAAAACCGCCCCGACGAAATACAAACCCGATACACGCAAAAAAGAATCCGGAAAATCCGACGGCAAACGTGTTGAAAATCATTATTTTTAGCTTTTCACTTATGAATCTGAAAGTTGCTCATAAATTTTGTGAAAATTTGGTAAATTTTGGGAAAGTGTAGTACCTAAATTTATCACTAAAAATCGCGGCCACAAATCGAATTGGCATGTAGGAGAACAGCACCAAAGCAACGTAGAATCCAGTTTCAGTTATCCCAAATTTCAAGACTTCATGGAAATAAATTGGCATGTACGAGGAGAACATAATCACGGCAGACATTTCAAAAAATGCATTGATCCAGACGCAAATTATCACCGGGCTGGTCAAGATTTTCTGAAAATTCATATTAATTTTTTATTTCGAAATTATCGAAAAAAGGTTAAGACACTTTTTTATAATTTCAAAATTCTTCAATACAGAAAAAACCAGCTTCGGAAATTTGCCCATTTGCAAATTGTTCTAAAATATAATTAAATCTCATTGTAAGGGATTCAACATTTTTCCAAAACTACAGTAACCCTACAGTACTCCTACAGTACCACTACAGTACCCCAACTTTTCGCATATCATCTCAAGAAACGTACAACAAAAATGCACTACAATTTTTCCAAAACTGCAGTACTACATTAATCCTACACTACCGCTACAGCATTTCTACAGTAACCCAACAGTACCACTACAGTATTTCTACAGTAACCCAACAGTACCACTACAGTATTTCTACAGTAACCCAACAGTACCACTACAGTATTTCTACAGTAACCCAACAGTACCACTACAGTATTTCTACAGTAACCCAACAGTACCACTACAGTATTTCTACAGTAACCCAACAGTACCACTACAGTATTTCTACAGTAACCCAACAGTACCACTACAGTACTTCTACAGTAACCCAACAATGCCAATACAGTACCCCTACTTGATCCCCCCACTGTACCTCTAAAAAGGGACCTAATACCTTTTCCAAATCTCAAATCGCAAAATTTCCAAATCTACAGTAACCCCACAGCAATCTCACAGTAGCCCTACAGTACCCTACAGAAAAGATCTGGTGACCGAGTTTTCCTAGTCTTGGATTTTGTATCAATACCTACACCCTAAAAACCGACCAAATATCTCTTCTAAAGCTCAAATCAGAAATTTTCCAAATACCCTACAGTAATCCCACAGTAGCTCTACAGTACCCATACAGTACCATACAGAAAAAAATCTGGTGACCGAGTTTTCCTAGTCTTCAATTTTTTTTTACCCACCCTATAAGGAACACTTGTATTCCTGTCCAAATGCGCTTCCGACTTATTCTTCTGAATTTTTCCCAATTCTTTTTGAGACACCTTCCCAGTATCCTCGGGATGATCAATGTACACTATAGTCCAAATGGCAAAGAGCACGAGTCCAACAAGAGCATGAAGATAAAATGCAAATTTCCAACCCAATGAGCTCTCACAAATAAGCCCGGTCAACGAGTTGGTGGCCACTGATGAGATCCCGGTAAATGCGGTGAGAATTGCCACGAAAGTTGCTGTTTCTGATAGTGGAGCCCATCGGACTGTCATCAGTCCAATTGCAGCAAAATCGGCAGAGTAGGCGAGGCCCTGAATGTTTTGTTTGGGTTTATTGATTAATATTCCACAAACCTGCAAAAATCTTAAAACTATCAAAAAGAAAAAGCTAATCTTTGCGGCCAGCGGTACTAGAGCAGTAGCCAAGCAGGAAACCACACCGGCTATCAGAAATGGGTATCTGTAAATTGAATTTGTGAGGATTCCCTCTATTTACCTCACCTTGCCCCATATTTAACGTATAGCAAATTTATTGGAATTGTGCCAATAATTGTGCCGGCTGCCACCGCCCACATTATCCATTTCTTGCCGCTACTGGAGTAATCATAGATGCTATGGATTGTCTGAAAAGTAAAAGACAGTGCTATGGCTCCAATATTTAGGCCTGAAAATTTCAAAAAATGCCCCAAAACTTACCCCATTATCATCCAAATACGACTCGGTGTAGTCAGTTTTCATGCAAATAAATGTGAAATTAATGACAATATAGTTGGAACAGACAGACGCCAAGCATAGAAATCCGATGGCGATGACTATTAATCTGTGAAAAAAAAAGAATTGTCAGATATGAAAGGTGGCAAAAAGTTTTTGATTGCCGGTATGGTGACTGGCAGTAAAAATATTAAAAAAGTTTTTGACAAGTTTTACCAGATATTTGTCGATAGTTTTTTTACAATTTCCCCACTAGAGCTACTGGGGTTTTTTATTAAAAATGTTCCAAAAGTGTACACAACTTTAAAAAAATTTGAATCGAAAAGAGTTGCATAAAAATGCAGGGGAAAGCTGTTTCGAACGGAAAATATATCTTTTTTTTTCAGAAAATTGTCATCTGCCAAAAAACGTCAACGGCTCTTTATGTCCATTGCCAGGGATTTTTCGAAGTTTTTTTGGAACATTTCAACAATTGATAAAACAATTTCCTACGTATTTCCATATTAATTTTTGGTTCAAAAATTAGATTTTCATACTGAAATCAATAGTTTTGAACATTTGCCAGCTTCAGACTTACGTTCAGACCTCAATTTAAAAAAAAACTCGAACCTGTAGTAATTTCCCCATAGTGACATATCGGTAAGTCCCCAAAGAATCTGTCAAATATTTGGTGGTTCAAAAATAGCAGAAACATATCGGCGGGGTTCAACATGGTTCACCAAAACAGGTACGACAAAGTGTGAGGAGACGAATAACATTTTTTGACCAATAGTAAGAGATGGTAGGAGATGTGAACGCGGTGATCTCCACTATTCCCTCGGTCAGTTTCAACATGTGATGCGCACGAAGAACACGACAAACTGACACGTTGGGTGGATATGGGAAATGATAAGGAAGGTAATGAGAAATGAGATTGTTGGGAGGAGAAGATTTTGTAGTTTCTCTTATTTTTGGAAATTTCATTGAACACTGACAAGATTTTTCACGTGACCTTGTAAAGTGAAAATTCGGCCACCAATTCTAAAAAGTGCTGGGAAATTTGCACAAAAGTGTCGAAATGAGTTTTTAAAAAACTCGGCCACCGATTTTTCACTGCCACATACCAATTTCAAAAAATTTAAAATGTTGCTTTTATTTGAAATTGGCGAAAACTTTGAAATGGTAGAACCGATTTTCTCGGTCACCAATTTTCTTTTTCGGCCATGTAAAATATACCACGCTGTCAAGTGAATTAAATTAACATAACATAGGAAATTAATGAAAAAAAAAGCAAAAAAAAAAGATAAATTAAATAAGTTTAAATTACAAATTTTTATTATTAAAAATTATTTAATTTTTTTTTTCATTTTAAATTTTTACAAAAACTAAGGCAACTCCAGAGGCCCTAGCCCCGAAAAATTAAGTCGGTGGCCGAGTTTTTTGCCGGCCACTTAATAGATTACCTATTTATTTTTTTTAATTTGATAAGAATAAAATTCCTAACAGTTTTTTATTTTTTTTTCTCCACCACAAAAGGGTAGTTGAAAGGGAACATTTTGTCTGATTGTTCTATTGTTTGTTTTTCCCCTAAAACTGAACGAAATGAATTGAAATTTTTTCAAATTAAAATTTTTTAGCACATACTTTTTGACCCGAAATTATTATGAAAATGAATTCGAAAAAAAAAAAATTAAAAATCAGATTCCCCCGCGCGATCATATTTCTAGGGAATCACATTTCTGAGCGTTCTCCCCCGAGAGAATGTTCAGAAAAAATTTCTAGTCTAATTCTTGGAGAACGTAGGGAGTTTGTTTCCAATGGATTGTACCAGGAGTGGGCGGCAAATTATTTTTTTCCGGCAAATCGGCAAATTGCCGGAATTGAAATTTCCGGCAAATTGGCAAATCGTCAAATTACTTTTATAAAAAATCCCTCTTAACACTTTGGACAAATTGATGTTCGGCAAACGACTAATTGGCGATTTGCCGAAAATCAAAATTTCCGGCAAATCGGTAAATGCCGAATTTGTCGACAAAAAAATTTGCCGAACGGCACTTGCCGCCCAATCCTGGATTGTACTTCGAAAAAACTTCTACCCTTTCAGAGGTCATATTAAAAAAGAACGCATTCTTGGCTACTGTTAATAAAAAGTAAAAATGTGAAATTTATTGATTTTTCAAGTCACAAAAGTGGCTCAAAAACTAAAAAGTAGTCATAAGTACAACCGTTTAATGCATTTGTTTCAGCGGGAGGAGGAGAGAGAGGAGAAAGTGTACACGTGAGGGCAACGGGGGAAGAACTATATTTATATGTAAATCTTTACAAAATAACGTGTCAAAGGTGCTAAGGGGTATTTACATAATTTTTGTATATGTGACCATGATCACACTCCGATTTTCAGGTACAATACAATCAGGTCATCACAGAGATAGAACACCTCACGCCTTGGACACGGGCTTCTCTTCGCTGTTGGTCCATTCGGCGGGCTTGTCGGTGAAAATGCAGTAGGAGAGCAAGTTGGTGATCTGCATGAGGCCACCGAAAACCAGGAAGACACCGATCCACTGGGTACGGACCGATTCGGTGGTGACGAAGAGAGCAACCATCGCAGGGGCGGAGAACAGCGCCACACACTTGGTCCATTGAATTGCGGCGATGACCACGTGGGCGTATTGGCTGGAAAATAATTGGTTGTGCTGAGTTTTGGAGCATTTAGGATTCTGTTAATTATAAACATCCGGTGGAGATGCAAATTTTAATAAAGGGCTCGCCACGTGGTTGAACTAGTCATTGAAAATTTTGTTTAGGGCTAACACTATACTAGAGTGTGCTATCTTCTACAACAGGGTGACCCGCTTAAAATAAGGTGTACAAGGTTTTACACAAGGTTTACGGAGACGTTATCCTACTCACTAACCAATTAATGCACTTATGGAGTATGTTAGGGGGGTCCAAGTTGGGTCGTGGGATCCACCCACCGACCCGCTCAGAATGGGTCGCCCCCCGCCACACACAACTTACCGAGCATGAAGAACACCACATTTGTAGAATCCGCCAGAGTTGACACCCACACAGCACATAGTCATGGTAAACGCGGCAACGGACCAATACTTGTTCTCGGCTGGGATGAACCCAATGACGGCGAAGAATGCTCCGGTACCTCCAACTGCGATTGTGTTGAAGATCAGAATCTTCGGCAGCTCTCCGATGCAGCGGATCTTGTCACTGAGTACGGCGGCCACCCATCGAACTGGAAGCCAGATGAAGAGCACTAGAGCCACCCAGAAGCCGGTCTCGGTGACTCCGAACTTGAGCACCTCGTGGAAGTAGATTGGCATGTAAGTTGAGCAGACGATCACAGCGGACATCTCGAAGAAGGCGTTGAGCCAGACACACCAGATGACTGGGCTGGTAAGGAGTTTCTGAAGCAGAGGGATATGAGTGAACTGTAGCTCAAGATCTGTGACTTACTCTGTATGGAACATCGGTACTCTTGTCCAAGTGAGCTGCAGACTTGGATTTCTCGATCTTGGTCAATTCTTTGCAGGAGACTCTCTTGGTGTCTTGTGGATGATCAATGTAGACAATGTACCAGAGGACAAAAAGTAACAATCCGACGATAGCGTGAAGGTAATAGGAATACTTCCATCCGTAAGAGCTCTCGCAAATCACACCGGTCACAGAGTTTGTGGCAACTGATGAGATTCCCGTAAAGGATGTCATGACGGCAATGAAGGTAGCAGTCTCGGTAAGTGGTGCCCATCTAACAGTGATAAGTCCGATAGCGGCAAAATCCGCAGAATACGCGAGTCCCTGGCAAAATCTGAGAAGGATCAGTATCCAGTAGTTAAAGCCTGCAGCCCAGGGGATTAAAGCAGTTGAGATGATCGATGTGAGACCGGCGATGAAGAAAGGGAGTCGGGCACCGTATTTGACGTAGAGCATGTTAATGGGTACGGTTCCAAGCATGGTACCCAATGCGACCGCCCATAAGATCCACTTCTTCTCGCTTCCATTGTAGTCGTAGATTGATCGGAGCGTCTGAAAAACAAGAGCTTGTTAGAGGAGTTTCTGGATTTGTAGCCAATTAAAAGCTTTTAAAGCTTTTTAAGTTTTGGTTTCCTACAGCAGCCGACATATTGGGGGCACACTAATAATGCGGCGCGGCACCCAAACATTGTGGCGCTGAGATGATTTCACGCCAAAATGCAGATAAGCCGTTAATCCGGAACATGTCGGGCGCTTACACAATTTTTCAAGTCAGGAGGCCCCCTAGGTGTTACTTACTCCATTACTATCTGTCACGGCATCCGACATATCATTTTTCATGCAGATGAAGGTGAAGTTGATTACGATGAAGTTGGAGCAAATGGAAGTCAGACATAGGAATCCGACACCTACGATTATCCATCTGAAAATAGGTTTTTTTTTTCACGGAAAGGTAATTTTGTTAAATAAATTGGTTACCTGTAGTAGTTTCCCCATGGTCTTGTCATTTTGTTGAATTGATTGCTTGAAGAAGTGTGTAGATTCTGAACGAGTTCGGTACGGGTTTTTGTAGTGCAAACGCGTTGATCTATCTGATCGACGCCGCCCACTACAAGACGCTAAAAAGTGAAGATGGGGTGGGTACGGTTCAAAATATTTTTAGATTATCACACTTATCAATCCAAAAATTGGGCGGGCTAAAGCAAAGAATAAGTGGTCGGACTTCATCGACTAAATACGCCATGATCTTTGAAATTTTTTTTTAGGATTCGGGGAGGTGGGAAGAACATGGTCATTTGTATAAGTTTCCTCGTTTGGTTTTTTCTCTACTTTTTTTTTCAATTTTCTCTAGTTTTATATTGTATGTTGAAATCGAACATGTCTAGGTACATAAATCGAGAGAAAATCGGATTATTTTTGAAACAAAAAAAGAGAGTGAAAATTTACATAACTTCATTTAGTTGGCCAGAAATCAAGATCAAATTTCGGTGGAACAAAACTCAGAGATCTGAAACTTAGTGTACGAGGTAGGTCGAGAGTAGGCCTGCCTGCCTGCCTACGCCTATTTTCTGCCTGTGTAAAGTGAGTAAAACTGATAGTGAGTACATCCACACTTCAGAGTTTCAGCTTAACAAATTAATTGGAATTCCTAAATTTACGCTGTGAAAACACCACAAATCAGAGCTCATTCAAAAATGTAGAGGCGGTAGGCAGGCAGGTAGGCATGTATTCAGGCACGCCTGAATAGTTATACTTGACGTCCCAGAAACTACAGCGAAATTTTTTTTTTCCAAAAAAAAAGTCGAATTTCTTATAACGCTATTTTTTAGGCAGCCCACGCCTATTTTCTGCCTATATACATGCCTACTCCCTGAGAGTAAGTACATTTACGTTTCAAATTTACAGTTAAACAAGATAATTCGAATATCTAAATTTACTCTGAGAAAATGCGGAGAGACGGAAGGCAGGCAAGTAGGCATGGGATATTGTCCATAGAAAACAATAATATTTAAATTATATGCAAAGCAAAAAAAAATTATGAGAAGAAGAAGCTAAATTTTAGCAAAAAAAACTTCAAAGCTTGACATTTGAAATTTCAAACAAAAAAGTTTAGGAGAAAAATTTAAAAATTTATTTTTCGAGAATTTCAAAAAAAAAGTATTCAAAAGAAAATTTAAAATAATTTCTCAAAAACACACATAGCAAATTCCAGTTCCTTCCAGCCAGGAAACCGTCAAAGTTTTCATCAAACAAACACTTTTTAACCGCCTCCTCCCACTTGATCCTACTAGTAAAGGCATAGACTAATGAAATTCACTTGATTCGATTAAATTTCGAATTTCAATACAGAAAAAAAAAACAATCAAAAACTATATATCAAATTATACAATTATTCCGGGCGGTTGTCAAAACATGGTCAAATGATCAGAAATTGAAGTTTCATTTTGCCTGGTTCCTGAATTTTATTTAAAATTATGTAGCCGACATTGATCAAGGTTTGCGATTTACTACTAAAACGTCCACCAAAAAAGTATTCAGTTTCTGGAATGTTTTTTTAATTTTTCACAAAAATCATTCAAATTTAATTCCCGTGAAGTTATTTTTAAAACACGCTAAAAGTAGGCTATTTCTAGAAGTATTAGCTTCTAGAGGTTTTTAGAAGTAGGCCATGCCGTCCACTGGTAAAATTGTATTCGATCAAACTGCATGCATCCTCAGAATCTTCCCGCGTTTTATACTTCCCAACAAGCAGAGAACACGCATTCCAATTATTGAACTAATTACGGATTTCGTGCTCTCGAAATTCTCAAGAAACGTGAATTTTCGGACTTCTAGTTGGTGGATCCCCCGGACTAATGAGATTCTTGAGTTTTTCGACCACGTGATGCTTCTCTGCAGCGCAATCATAATTGCCTTGTTTATGTAGGTGTCATGTTTGTATTGCGGAAATTCGTTTGGAAAAAAATTATATGCAAAGCAAAAAAAAAAAATTATGAGAAGCAGAAGCTAAATTCACGCCTAGGCCTAAGCCTATGCGTAAGGCTTAGCCTAAGCCTAAGCCTAAGCCTATATTAAAGCCAAAGCCTGAGCCTAAGCCTAAGCTTAAGCCTAAGCCTAAAACAATCTTCGTATTTCTTTTGTTTTTCAGGTTGCTTTACTTGTTGGAAAGAATACAGTATATTTCTCCCTGTGGAGAAATTTTCACAGTACTCCCAGCTGGTCAAGCAACAGCCATCCCGTGGAACGACTATCCTTGCTCGCTATAGCGATGAGTCGATTTTGCTCTTGGTTCAGTATGTGCAGAGCCAGGAGATCAAAGGGGTTAGTGTAGATTGCTTTTTCTCATCAAAATTGCGTCGCCTTTAAAGCTGAATGCAAACGAAATCAGTTAATCACATGAATGTTCTATAGTTCATAAAGGATCAAATTCCGATCACTCCAAGCACACACACACAAATACATTTGTGAAACAAAAGATGGTTTCCACATTTCTTCTTATCATATCGGTTCAAAAAGTTCAAATCTCTCGATACTTTTGTTTTTGCAAACGGAAATTGTGACTAGAGGTTCTCTGAACAATTCCGACCGCGTGGTGTCAATGTGATAACAATGATAAGAAATGTTATTTGGGTGTGAAAACAGTTTATTTCCCATTTTGGGGACAGTCTTCTGGCGTAGAACTGATCTCCTTACTACTAGAAATATTTTTTTTTAAATAAATATGCAGGTAAATTTTGTTAAGCGTTCCTGAATTATCTTTGTTCTATTTAGAAAAAAAATTAACAATTTTCAGAGTTGTGCAAAATTCCTGAGTATGGAAATGAAAAAGTACAAGGAGCCAAAAGCCAAGCCAATTTTTTTTTCTTGATGGTTGGCAGAACAAACACAAACTAACAATTTCTTATCACTGTATAATTTACGCCAAACTAAAAACGGAACCGATGCGGATCTTTTGATCAAAAGTTCAAAAATTTGTAGATCCTAGGAAAACCGTTTGGTTACTGTACCTACTGGACTCACGCTCTGTTTCATTTTCAGAATATTCAAAAAAAAACTCAATATTATTTGATTTTCGGTTGAATTAAAAAGTTTCATTTTCAATAATAATATCAAGTACGAAAATTGATTATTAAACCGTCTCTGTGTTGCAACTTTCATCATCCCTCGGCGATGGGCTTGCTTTAATTCCATGCCAGGCATAATCAACTGCAGGAAAAAAGGAAAGAAGATAGAAACATGCTGCAGCAAAAAACAACCAGACAGAAAATCCATTCTACTGAAAGTATTTGAGGTTTGAACTGATGTAGAATTTATTTTTAATCTTATAAGATTTTTGTTGCTTTTTTGAAAATCGCTGTTGGAAACCTGACTTTGAAAATTGGGGTACGTGCTTAACGGATCGTTTCCAAAATATTTTACATTTTCGATATCACTACTATCACTCAAAAGAGTAATGCATGCTGACGCCAAAGACATTGAACAGCAGAAACAGATAAACCCAGTTATTCCATACCCAATTCGAGCTATTTTACTGTTCATGGGTATGCCGCTCTTTCGGCTGAAAAATTCAACTGTTCTAGTTTTCTACTGCCTCTAAAGTTAACCTACCAATTACAAATGGCGCTGGCCACTAAAAATACAAGCAGTGTTAGAAAGGCAAGCCCTCCCATCCAATAACAGTTGTAAATCAAAATACTGACGGAACTGTAGTAGTCAGGAACGTTCTAGAAAAAAAGCGGGAAATTTTGAATAGTAAATCAATTAACACTTACCCAGGTAGACAGCCCATAACATTGATCGTTTCCGACAATAACGCAATTTATTGCGGAGCCTGAAATCATTAAAAGGGATCCTCCAAAAATTTGTTCGTTGGCTCTTTGACGATTTCTTAGAAAATCCATTTTCGTATGGAAATAATTTGGACTAACTAATGCTACTTATATGTGAGTATGGGCTTATCAGAGTTTGCGGAAAATGTATAGATAATGGAAAGGAAGCGGGAGGAGCTATGAATCATTAATTAGTTGACTCGATTATGAAATGTACGGTTTCCGAGTGATGATGCACAATTTTAATTTTCGATTTTTGTGAATCATACAGTGCGTCCAACTTCTATACGACCCTCCTCGAATTTGGGGGTTTGAGGCTTTCTGAAGCTTTTCATGAAAAACTGCTAATGCCATTCGATTTCAAATATCAAAAAACCTATACACGTGAAATGTCATAAAATTTGCTTCAAAACTGCGCGCGCGCGGGCTGAAAGTCGAAAAAACGGCCGTCCAACTTTTATACGACCCCCTGATTTTTGAAATTTTATTGATAAATACACTGAATCTTGGAACTTTTTTCAAAAAATATTTTTTAAAAGATTACATAAAAATTATCCAATTATGTCATTCGCTCATAATAATTTAAAATATGTGACGTGGAAGTGTTGGGAAGCAGTCTGGATGGTCCTGTACCACATGTTTGTGCTTCAGAGCTCAGTGCTCGGCTCCCAGTTGTTGTTATCTCAAATTTTCTCAAATTTTCTGCGAAAAAAATTATTGGCAGAATTAAATTCAATTTGTCTGGAAAAAATTTTGGGAAATTCAAGTTTTCTGAGAAAACAATTTAGCGAAAAATTCAAATTTTCTATGAAAACAAATTTGGTTGGAAATTCGAATGTCCTGAAAAACAAATTGGTGGGAATTTAAAGTTTTCCACGAAAAAAATATTGTCGGAAAATTCGAACTGTCTGGAAAAAAATAGGTGGGAAATTCATATGTTCTGAGAAACAATTTTGGCGGGAAGCTCAAATTTTCCGAATTTTTTTGTGGAAAAATTTGGATGTTCGAGATGAATAAGAGAAATGTACAAAAACGTGGATCTCGGATTAAATTGGATTTTAAAAATTAAACGAAATACTAGATTAAAAAGCTAAAGGTTTTATAGTTTTAGTGGTTATAATTTATTTCACATTAGAATATGTTGTCACTGATGTCTGGCCTTGTCGAGGATGCCCACCACCAATTATTGGGAGCACTACTTTATTTCTCGTTTTGCTTCTAAGAAATGTCAGCTTTTCATTGAAAATTATCATAATAAATCTGAAACAAAATATATTATTAATGTACCAGTTCGGTCTCACCCATCAAGAGAATGTAGGCATTCCCAAATAAAAGTTCCACAGAAATATGTCCACACACGGCGAGTGCTCCAGGAACTGGAATTTGAAGTGCTTCAAAATAAACAGAGTTATAAAATCGACAAACCTTAGTTCAAAAGTAAAAGTTATATCAATAAGGTAAAGGGAATCTAGAAGAATTGTTTGTATAAAATTTAATATATTTTTCCGCATTCTTTTCTTAGCTTCTACAGCTACTTGTGAACTATTAGACTTCTGAAATCATAAAAAAATTAATTTGAATTTTTTTTCAAAAAAAAAATACTTTGTAAAAATGCAAGATCTTCAAAAAAGTGATAAAATTCAAAAATGCCGTTGTTATAAAAGTATATTTAATTACTTCTGGAGCACCATCAACATAGTCACAACCGGGAGCACTGCTGTACTTCCAAGCAAAATATTTTGTCGAAAATAATGTATAGCAACCTTTTGCTAAAAGTATTATAAAAATAACCTAGTAAATATGGCTTCATTTTACCCACCGGACTCTGGCAACCATTCATATATTTTCTGTGCAATTCTATAGAGATAGATTAGAACGAGTATGATTGTTGTATGAGATAATGAAAATATACGCGAATATTTTGTTGGAAAAAACATTGCACAAAATCTGTTAATGGCCATTAGAACAATTTGATACTCATTTCCAAGATATAAAGGGTGTGATGTATTGATGAACCAAGATTCGATTGCTGGTGGGTATGGAGAATACCCTCTGGAACTTTCAATTGTTCCATTATTGTTTTAAAAAAAGGTCTCACAATAAAGTTTTTGGTAGGTAAGTGATCAGAAAGATAGTTGTTAAAATTATGACATTTGATATAGCCCGAAAGAAACAAATGACATTAAAAGCGGTTTGTTCAGATTTTTCTTTGAGAAAAATGTAGACAATTAAGGAGTTACAGACCACACCGAAAGTTCCAATCTGTAGAATTTATATTTTCAATTTTTATTTACAAACAAATCCTTACCGTTCCCAGTAGGAATGCTACCACCAAGTTGAGGGGATCCGTATAGTTGTACTCTTGGGACATAATTCTGTAAGTTCAAGCATGTTTTTGTAGTATCATTTTAATTTTAATTTTACTTCTAAAGGGAAATGTTACTATTGATGCTAACAGTAAATCTGAAAAAGTGTTATTATAAAAAAATCATGTAATTTACAAAAATGTTTGAACTAGAATATAGTGAAACAGAGTCCTAATATATGTATATATCATTTACTATATATAAAGCGCTTATTCCGTTTGTCCATAGTTTGTAGTCTATGTAGTCTTTGTAGTCTATGAAGTTTTGGCTTCTGGAGGGATAGTGAGTTGGGCTTAGTGTAGGGATATAGTCGGGGTACTGTAGTGGTACAATAGGGTTACGGTAGGAATGCTGTATGATTACGGTAGTTTCAGAAAAATTAGTTTTCAGCCCCAGAAGTCGGGGGCCGCGCCGGAGGTGCGGTCCACGGCTGGTATATATATCATTACTTATATATAAAAAAATAATTCCGTTTGTTCCATAGTTTGTAGTCTATGTAGTCTTTGTAGTCTGTGACGTCACACCCAAAGTCACTGAGAATTGTGGGCGGGGTCTGTCATCCTTCGTGGTGAGACCCATCGTGGCGAGACCCACCGTGGTGAGACCCGTCGTGGTGAGAACCATCGTGGCGAGACCCATCGTGGTGAGACCCACCGTAGTAAGACCCAAAATTTTGGCGGGAAATTCAAATTTTTAGTGAAAAACATTTTGGCGGGAAATTCAAATTTTTAGTGAAAAAAATATTTTGGCGGGAAATTCAAATTTTTAGTGAAAAAATTTTGGCGGGAAATTCAAATTTTCTGAAAAAAAAATTTTCCAGAATTTTCTAGAAAAATCGTAAAATTTTGGAATGTTCCAGAACTTTCTTGAAAAATCAGAAAAAGTCTGTAATGTTCTAAATCGTTCTAGAAAATTCAAGAATTGTCTGAAATGTTCCAGAACCTTCTAGAAAATTCGACAAAACTCTGGAATGATCTTCTGGAAAAGTTTAGAAGTTCGTGGAGCGTTCTAAAATTTTCATAACTTTCTAGAATCTCTTTAAAAGATCAAAAGTTAAATAAATGCCATGAACTTAAAAATGTAAAAAATGACGTTTGCCAAAAACTTTCGGAAAAAAACGTGGATAAGTTTCATATGATCATATGACATGAAGAATATCTAGAAACGTTCAAGAAATTCAGAAGTAGTTCCAAGAAACTAGAGTTTTTTAAAGTTGTAACTCTTGAACACTTAGTCATATAATATTCATGTTGCTTTAAAAACATCTGGAAAACTGAGAAAAAACGTCCCATCTGCAGAGAAACGCTTAAAATTTCTAGAATTCCATTTTAATTTCGAGTAAGCCAGTCGGAGCACGCGCTTTAGCGCGTGCGAACGGCTGGTATATATATATATATATATGTACACATGCTTTCTTGTTTTCTTTTCGGTGAAATTATCTTTCTCTGTATTCTTTTTTGGTACCCACGCCTGCGTTTGTCTACGTATTGTGCGTGCAATGTGTATTTTCTAACGATTTTGACAATTGTAATAAATGAAATAAAATTATCAAAAATGAATTGAATAAAATGAATTAACTTCATTACTCTTCATATTCGCGAAATAAGAGAAATGTAAATAAAATGTTAAATTCGCGTTAAATGGGATTTTAAAATTAAGAGAAAAGCTAGATTAAAAAGTTTAATTATTTACAGTGTTAAAAAAATTGTTTCCATAAGAATATGTTGTGACTGATGTCTGGCCTTGTCGAGGATGGCCACCACCAATTATTGGGAGCACTATTTTCTTTTTAATTTTAGTTTTAAGAAATGCCAGCTTTTCATTGAAAATTATCATAATGAATCTGCAATAAAAAATATGATTAATGTATAGAGTTCGGTCTCACCCATCAATAGAATGTAGGCATTCCCAAATAAAAGTTCCACAAAAATATGTCCACAAACGGGTAGTGCTCCAGAAACTGGAAAATTAAAACCAAAAATTTAGATGAAAAGTATAATATAAACAAACCTTAGTTGCGCATTAAAAGTTATATCAATAAGATATAGGGAATCTAGAAGAATTGTTTGTATAAAATTAAATATATTTTTCGCATTCTTTTATTATTCTGAAATAACACAAAATTAGTTGATTTTTTGTTTGATTGTGATGTCCTTTTATTTTCTTTTGAAATTTCAGTTAAAAAATATAGTAACATGGAGTTCTATCTGAATACTTACCTTGTAAAAATGCAAGATCTTCAAAAAAGTGATAAAATTCAAAATTGCAGTTGCTATAAACGTATACTTAATTATTTTTGGAGCATTATCCACCCAGTCACAATCGGGAGCACTGATGTACTTCACAACAAAATCTTCTGTCGAGAATAATTTATAGCAACCTTTTGCTGAAAGTAATATGAACGTAACCTAACCTAATAAATATGGCTTCATTCTACCCACCGGACCATGGCAACCATTCATATATTTCCTGTGCGATTCTAGAGAGATAGATTAGAACAAGTATGATTGTTGTATGAAATAATGAAAATATTCGCGAATATTTTGTTGGGAAAAACATTGCACAAAATCTGTTCATTGCGATTAAAACTATTTGATGCTCATTTCCAAGATATAAAGGGTTTGATGTATTGATGAACCAAGATTCGATTGCTGGTGGGTATGGAGAATACCCTCTGGAACTTTCTATTGTTCTAAAAAAGTTTAAAAAAAGTCTCACAATAAAGCTTGTGGTAGATAAGTGATCAGAAAAATAGTTGTTAAGATTAAGATATTTGATAAAGCCCGAAAGAAACAAATGACATTAAACGCTGTTCGTTTAGATTTTTCTTTGAAAAAAACGTAGACAATTAAAGCGTTACAGACGACGCCGAAAATTCCAATCTGTAGAATGTATATTTCCAAACTTTACTCTCAAACAAATAGTTTCTTACCGTTCCCAATAGGAATGCTACCACCAAGTTGAGGGGATCCGTATAGTTGTACTCTTGGGACATAATTCTGTAAGTTCAAGCATGCTTTTGTGTTCACTTCAATTGTAACTCTAACAGTAAATGTGAGAAAAATAATATAATTAAAAAATCTGGAAACAAATTGCATTTTGCTGCCAATGCTCTATTTAAAAAAAAGTTTAAACTAAAATTTAGTGAAACTGATGGTGAATGCCAGTATATATATATTTAAGTTTTTTACTTTTTCCTTTTCGGAAAAATTATCTGTTTTCTTTTTTTCGTACCCACGCCTACGTTGTTCGCGTTTTATATGTGTCTGTTTCTTTGCGCATTATTTTTACTATTTCAATAAATTTATTAAATAATCTGGGAAAAAAATAAAATGATCTACTGTTACGAGAAATGCGACCATTAACCTAGACTCGGACTTTAGAACTAGGTTCGCTCAAGTCTTGAAGTTTTCAAAACTGTCCAGAAGTTCCCAGAAGTAAACTTTTGCCAATTTACCCCAAATGTGGCAATCTCAAAATGTGCTCTAAAAGTATGACTGAAAATGCACTTTTTCTGCTTGAACTTGGCGGCTATTGAAGTTTTTGGAATGCCGTTTTAAAATTCTGTAGGAACACAAAATTTGCAACAAAATGGCTACGGGAATTTCTGAAAAAGTTAGTCTCAAGCCAGATATCAAACTTCAAAGTTTGGAAAATCTACTAATTTTAAATTTTTTATTTTTAAAAATGAAATTAAAATGATGTAAGAATAATCACATTCTATATAAAATCACAAAAAAATCAATAAAAAGTTGTGTGCCGTCTTGTCGGTTGAACGAATATCGATTGTTTCCGATCAGAAGTACTCGCTTCGAGGTTTCCACCGCCTTTCTTCAAAATGACTTGTCGATAATACGAATTTCGCAAAATCATGAAAAGTTGGCAAGGAATCGAGGCGAACACAAGACACGAATTGGCCAAGGCGGTGATCACTGAAAAGTTGAATGACTTTGAAAAAAATCCTCTCTGGTTAGTGGGAAACAAGATAGTTTTACAAAACAAATTCTATAAGCATATAGCTTAAAATGGAGTTTCCATGGGAGACAGGCGCGGTTTCAGGGCCTGACGCCTGCCTCCAACCTGTCCGCCTCACGCCTCATATCTACACTATGGCGGGAAATCAAAGGCTTGGTGTTTACACTACAAAGTGCAAAAGGTGGTTCCTTCGCCGCAGCCGATACTTTTCGGGTTTCGCACCGTACTATACAGGAGGCGCAGCTTGCGGCGCGAGGTGGGCCGCAAGGCAGGTGCGGCAGGTGGCAGGCAGGCGTTTTGGCGCCTACATGAAAGTCCTAGCTTCTAAACTAAAATTAGATCCCTATTGCCAAATATTACCTCTTGTATCCTCTTCCGGCTCCACAAATGCATTCCTAATTTGTAAAAGAATTGCTGGAAAAACTGTTGTTCCAACTATCAAAATCTGAAAACTTATAGTTAGACAATTTTTTATACATTCAAAATTTTCAGCGCTCACCTGAAAAACCATTGAATTTGTCACCTTGCGCTGATGATTTGTGGTTTTTAAGCTCTTAGAAGTAGCTTGTTTTGAAATTTCTAGCACTATCATCAAGTAGAGTAGACTGTAGATCTACAAAAATCGTAGGAAAATTGATTATTTGAAAAACAATTAATTACCATGAATCCGGAGAAAATCAGAATTAACATGAGAATTATTAGCATTCGTTGGTTGGATACACTCACATCCACGTGGACACTGGGATTATCGAAAACCATCAGATTTTTTGGGAAGTGCTGTAAGAAGGGATTTGTGTTTGTTGGGCAAAATCCAGATTTTGCGAATGGTTTGTTATCTAGAATTCTAGATTTGCAGAAGCGCAATTTTTTTTTAAATTTGGTAAAATCTAGAATAATCAACAAAAGATGGAGAGAGTCCAAATTTTTTTTATGCTTTAAATATCAGAAAATGGGTCGTTATGACTAGATATAACTGTAAATAAATTTATAAAATTTTTCTGAACTTTTTATGATTTTTTTCAATTTTGCAAATAAAAAAAATCGGCAAATTATTTTTGAATTAACAGAAATTACGTAATTTTTGCCATTTTTGTGTTTTCCGGCTGTACTGATTGGTTTTTTTCCGATTTTTCTCTAATGCTTGATGTGAAACACCGTTTGCCAATTTTTCAGCCTTTTTCCGTTAAAAAATTATAATTTAGTGTGAAATTATCGATTTTTAGGCCAATTTCGAATTTTTAATGAATTTTTTTCTGGCTATCAAGTTTTTTTACGGAAAAGTGTCTGAAAAATTGAAAAAGAGTGTTTCACATCAAATATAAAAAACAAACAGGAAAACCGATCTGTATAGCCGGAAAGCGTGAAAATGTAGTAAATTACGTAATTCATTTGCGCCGGAATTCAAAAATGAGTAGCCCTTTTTTTTGCAAATTGAAAAAAATTATTAAAAAATTAGAAAAATTGTATAATTTTTTAACAGGTATATTTGGCTCATTTTCTGTCATTTGAAGCAAGCCAATTGTTGACTCTACTCCATTTTTAATGCCACCGACAATTTATGACTTTAACTTTCAGTTATACTTAATTATAATAATACCTAACAATTTTGGGGAAACTTATTAATATTTAGCTAGACAAATCAAATTGTGTGAGCAATTTAATTTTATGTGCAAATTCACTCAGTATGTAAGCATTTTTTTATTAAGTAAATAGCCAAGCTAAAAATAACCAAAAAAAACGTATGTAGATTGGTAGGTTAGTGAGAATATTTTGTATTTTGAGCCAGATTTGAGCAGAAAAATTTTACTGTCACATCTGCTATTTTCAGAAAAAGTCTTTTCTCCTACCTCTGTAACATAAGCTATTTGCTGATCCCTCGTGCAGTATGATCTGATCCAAATCGCACTAATTGGGCCGATTATGTATAAAGCCAATATAACACAAAAAATATAATAACTCCGATTCGAAAAATCAAAGATTTTTCCCTTTCTCGCAACGATTTTCAGCCGAACCACCAGTATCATAAATGTGAAATAGACGAATCCAGCGAATAAGAATATCCAAATTGCGGCGGACCAAAATGCATTTAGTAGGTTCTCCAAAATCCCGATTAGTAAAATTCCGGGAAACGGGAAAAGTAAAACCACATTCGCAATGGTTCCATAGAAAATGTTGGAGACATAGAAGAATAAGTGACTGATTAGTAGAGTGTACTTGAATAGTTTGGTCTCTCTTCTAGAATGCTTGATTATCAGGTAAAATGCTAGAAAATTGACAGGAGTGGCAAGGCAGTTGAAAATATTTGTTAGGTAGAGTTGGAGAGTTCTATCTGTTAAGTGGACGGTTGCGTAGACTCTGTTGTCCATTCCTGGAAAAATTAAAAATTATTACAGTTTCGAGCAATATCAACTCAAAATAAGAATTGAAAATGGAGTAGAGTCATTTTGGAGTTTTTTTTATATTGATAGAAAATGGACCGTAATGACCGAATGTAACAGTTAAAAAAAAACAAATAATTTCCTAATTTTATTTGATTTTCAGAAAATTGATAAAATCTCAGTTTTTGCCTAATCAAATTTGACTTTACCGCCAAAAATTAGATAATAAATTTAAAAAAAACAAGAAAATAATCAATGAAAAAACTATAGTCTATGTATTAGTCTAAGTATAGTCTATGTATTTTGGAAATGTCCGTGTTTATTCCTGTTTTTTTTCACTTAAAAACTGATCAATTAGAAAACAATTAGAAACATTTTAAATTTCAGACCGAAAAATCCCATTCCTAACTACTAAAAACTCACGATGTCTAATCACGTGTTCAAAAAATGATCATCGCAAAAAAAAGTTATTTTCTCTTGTCCCACCAGCTGAATGAAGCTTTGGTTTACACCTGAATAATTATGTTACTCATCTTTGGCTTAAACATTTTTTTTTTGAAAAAAAAAACAACGAAAAACTTGAAATAAAAGTACCGAAAGGCTGATTAGAAATCCTGTTTTTCTCGGTATTTGTTATCCGAGTAAAATAAAATAAAAAAAACTGAACAGAGAAAAACAAGAAAAAACAAACAAAATTTGATCTTTAAGAAAATTAAGTTAATTTCTGATCATTTCAAGTTTTAAGTAAGCAAATTGCAATAAAAATTATGTTTGTTTCAAATAAATATCTGGTGTTTAAGTGTTCTTCGAAAAATCTAAAGTCCATTTTTTCAGATAATATTTTTTTTTTATTTTTTAATTTTTTAATGGACTCGTTGGAAGTTGAGCAAAAAAATGTAAGAAAAAACAACTAAAAATATATATAAATCTACAAATTCATGATTGTTAATTTCTTTAAAACATGTTCGATACTATTATATTTTTTGAAAAAATAAAACTGCGTCACACTAATGAGTCAAAAACTGCTTCTGAATAATTTTTGTATCAAAATCCAAATGTTCAGGGTTTCTGCATGCAGCTGATATTATTCTGAAACAGACATAAAATTGAGTTGGCACAAGTCGTAGATCACAGTTTGAACATGGAAAACATCAATGATTTTTTAACCTAATTTTTCTTTGATTGCTGCTCAAAGAACAAATGAATGGAGAAAAGGGTTAGAAGGGGATTTCTGGTCATGTCAGACTGGTGAAATTGAATTAAGAAATGTTTGATTAATCGAATTTCTTTTGATTGGGTAAGCTAAACTTTGAATTTTCATCATGATCTGTTGAACCAAAAATTGAAGAGCAATGTAGGCCTGAGTTGGATTTTGTAATTTTTTTCCGGCAAACGGAAAATTCTGCAATTGCCGAAGTTGGAAATTTTTTGAAAAAAAAACCAGCACTTCACCGATTTGCAGGAAAAAAAGCAGTTCGGCAAATTGTGGGCTTGCACATTTTGTAAACAGATTTTTTCGAAAACTCAAGTAATATTCGCAGAAAAATTCAATTTTGGACATATCTATTCTCTCTTTTTAAAAACCTGTAGTTCAGTGGATAGAGGACTCAAAAATTATAATGTTCGTAATTATTTATAAGTGTGTATTGTCACAGAATCAATTCTAAAAAACAGATTTTTTTCGAAAACTCAAGTAATATTCGCAAAAAAAATGCAATTTTGGACATATCTATTCTCTCTTTTTAAAAACGTGTAGTTCAGTGGATAGAGGACTCAAAATTATAATGTTTGTAATTATTTATAAGTGTGTGTTGTCACAGAATCAATTTAAAAAAAAAACAGATTTTTTTCGAAAACTCAAGTAATATTCGCAGAAAAAATTCAATTTTGGACATATCTATTCTCTCTTTTTAAAAACGTGTTCATATGATGAGTTTAACTCTCCACCACGTAGAAATTTCAGAATTTCAATCTTGAACCTAAAAATTGTACGCATCCAATAAATGACCTGAGATAATCTTGAAAAATGAGAAAGAACATTCTATGAAAATATCTAGAGAAAACGGAAAAAAAATTTCTCGTCTTTCCGTCTCATAAAAAATCCCTTTAAAAACTTCCGGCAATTTGATATCCAACAAACGGCAAACCGGCAAATTGCCAGAATGTAAATTTTCCGGCAAACGGCAAATTTGGCAATTGCCGAAATTGAAAATTTTCGGCAATCGGCCAACCGGTAAATTGCCGGAATGGAAAATTTCCGGCAAATTGGAAAACCGGAAAATTGCCGGAATGGAAAATTTCCGGCAATCGGCAAACCGACAAATTGCCGGAATGGAAATTTTTCGGCAAATCGGCAAACCGGCAAATTGCGGGGAGATAGAAATGGTCGACATACCTCATTCGGATTTGAAAATTATCAAATTGGTCGAGCTACCGAAACTTGAATAGTCGATCCCACATTTGGCGGTTTGGGTTGAACACGAAACGTTGTTATTACAGCCTGCCTGTATTGTGTGTTTTGACAGAATATTGTTATGGCGTAGGGAATTGGAGACGATACAAAAATTGCGTTGGTTATGATTGTCGTGGCTGAAAACGAATCATTTGAATAGTTTTCTAGACATTTCAATTAATTTTTTCAACTGAGCCAAATTGTATCCTCATTGTGAAAAGAATTTGCAGAAAATATGCAAAAAATGTGCAAAAAATGTGCGAAAAATGTTCAAAAAATGTGCAAAAAATGTGAAGTTTTTGGCAGTTTTAGAATTGCAGAATACCGTTTATGTTAACAGGTGAAATTTATATTTTCCAAGCTTACTAATTGTGTCCACCTCGGGGTCCCTGTATGCATTGAGAATTTGAAAAAGTGGGATTGCTGCAAGAAACGTGCCAAACAGTAAGTTCTGAAAAGGAAAATTCTCAATAATTCGGCAAAAGTTTCTCACCTGAATAATCGTATCTTTCAGCGCTTTTCTGTGATATTTTACTATTTTCTCGCTCCAAAGTTTGCATTGCAGCCGGATTTCGTAGATTATGATTTGACATAGAAAGATGTAAAGCTGAAATTTTTGGGGTTTTTTAGCCAATAAGCAGTTTGCAATAACAATTTTAGAAAAACCAGGCTTCCTTGGTAGGCAGGCACTTTGTCAGACCTTCCTGCCTACCTGCCTACATACCTGCCTGCTGACTGCTTAATTTCAAAAAACTCACAACGCCTCCAGAAACCAGCAAAACCATCGCTACAACCAAAATTCGATGAAACTTCCAGGAATCGGTATAAACAAAAATTCCAGGAATATCCAAAACCTTTGTGGCATTCGGATAGAATTTTCTCACAAAATCCTGTGTTTCAGATATTGAAGAGCCGGCTGATATCCAGCAAAACGGCATGGGAATCGCTATATACATTGCAAAAAAAGCTGAGAAAATTGAGTAGGCGGTTGTGGAGAACTGGAAATGTAACGTATTATAGGAACACAAAATTCTGAGAATGTGTATTGCGCAGCATATTTGACGAGCAAAATATCTCGTAGCGAAAACTACAGTAATTCTTTAAATGACTACTGTAGCGCTTGTGTCGATTTACGGGGGCTCGATTTTTGAAATGAATTTATTTTCGAATAAATTTATTTATTGTTTCTATGTATTATTTTCTTAATCTTTCTTCGATTTCCAATTAAGGAATATATGATTATTTCAAAATTCTTTCATTGCAAAAATCGAGCCCCCGTAAATCGACACAAGCGCTACAGTAGTCATTTAAAGAATTACTGTAGTTTTCGCTACGAGATATTTTGCGCGTATATAACTTACATAAAAATTACTGTTTTTTCGAGTGACACCACGAAGCCTCAAGATCAAAATTATGAACATTGTGAATACCGTAATTGCAAATAAAAAAATCCAAATAATCTGAAATAAAAAACGTAAAACTTTTTTTTGTATTGACGGAACTTTGTTGTTATTCCTGAAATAACACTGGTGCTATTTTCAAAAATTAACTTGACAAAATTGTAAAAGTACTTTTCAAATTAGAAAAATTAGGCAACACATACGAGCAGCCGACACTTCACTTGACTATTGGCTATCAAATGTTTGGAGCCCGTGGGATGTCGGATGCAAAAGAGTTTTCATACCATAAATTCCAACTCAACTTAAATGGCTAAAAATTAATAATTTTTTGAAAATTTCTAGTCAGTTATTAATGCTTAATTTAAAAAAAAATTTTTTGAAAATGCTTTAATAGAATTTTACAAGTTTTTCAATTAGGTGAGAAGATATAGAGCACTGTTGTAAATAAGTTTAAAAAAAAAATCTTACCACTAGAACATAAGAGCTCAAAAATGGAGCAAGATACCCGATACCATATAATCCAGGAAATGGAAATAAAAACACGAGGCTATGAAAACTTCCCCAATAAACTTGAGAAAGCCACAACGTGAAACAATGAGTTATCAAAACTATCTGATAAATTTGAGATTCTTTTTTTCGTTTTCTCGAAATTATTGCATAGAGTAAAATAAATACTATGATAGTGGAAATAACATTAATCAAGTTCATAAGTGGCAGTTGCAGAGACCGGTTATCATTTTCAATTACAGCGAAAAAGTGAGAATTTACAGAAAAATTGTTCATATCCACTGGTAAAAATAATTTTTAAAATTTTTTCTCGATGTGTTGTTACCATAGAAATAGCTTTGAGTGTTAAAAGAACAATGAAAAATTTAGAGACAGCTGATATAATATTATGATTAAATTTTATTCTTTTTCACTTTGACTTGGAATATGAATAATCTAAAGGTGTTTTTGCATTTAAATTTGGTGACGTGTATTTTTTGAAATTGGTGGGTTTTGATAAATACCCAATCAGAATTTGACCTTTAGAAAATTTTTTGCTAAAGACCAAAACAAACTTGAGTGGAAAAAGCATACAATTTAAATTGTTCGGAAAAGATTTTTTACCAAAAATTGTTGCGTGAGCTAATATATTACTCAGATTCCGAAATTCAATTTTTTTTTCCAATTTCCGTCTAACATGTTTCAGTTTTCGTCTATCATTTTTCAGTTTTCGTCTAACATTTTTCAATTTTCGTCTAACATTTTTCAGTTTTCGTATAACATTTTTCAGTTTTCGTATAACATTTTTCAGTTTTCACATTTTCAAACGTAATCCCAAATATTGCATCATTGCCTCAAACCTGAACTCCTGACCACTTCCCACAAGCAAAATATTTGTGTTTTTACCATACTTTTAATGATCACAATCTAAAATTTACAGATAAAACCACCACTCCAGACTCATCTATGAACGTTCAAAACATCAACCCGCGTGATCTCTCCCACCAAATTTTCCCAGTTTTTTCTTCAAGCGACGTTTCCTTAACCGCTCTATTTCGATCAATTTACGTCAATGCTCTGCGAGTTTGACGTACACAAAAATTGGTGAAAAGTGCAGAAAACAGTACGTTATCAGTGTGATTGTGCTTATAAGCTTCATCGATTGCTATCTATTCTCAATTGTTGGTGACACTTTTTCTCCCGGTTTTTTTTCGATTTTTAAACTTGATCAGGTTTATTTTATGATTATTTAGTTTAGAAGAAACCTTTTAATCTGTGGAGATTTTGCTTTGGATTCCAAAAATTCCAAAAAAAGAAACAAACGAAAAAAAACCAAGTTTTGAAAAAAGATGTACTTCAAAATAAAAATCCCCGTTCAAACCAGCCATCGTCATTCAACTCCGCCTACTTGGCTTGATTGGTTCAAAAGTGGGCGGCGCTAATCGCTGATTGGTCCACGTTTTTGCAAAATGGATATTTCATAATTTTTCAACTTTTTCTGTTATTTTTTGTGGTATTTCTGAATC
Source organism: Caenorhabditis elegans (assembly GCF_000002985.6). NCBI lineage: Eukaryota > Metazoa > Nematoda > Chromadorea > Rhabditida > Rhabditidae > Caenorhabditis > Caenorhabditis elegans. The sequence goes on from NC_003283.11 coordinate 3,632,921, forward strand.
ACAGTTTTAATAAGTATTTCACAGAAAACCTCCCATTTCTGCTATTTATACATATATTACCAATTAAAAAAAGGTGTTTAAATTTAAAAAAAAAATGTAGTGACCAGCATCTCACGAGTTAGTTTTCACATTAATTATGACAACACCAATAACTCAAAAACCAAAGTGTTCATCTTGTTTTTTAGCCACAAACAGTTCAGAAATTATCGCCAATTCATTGTCATGTGAGATGTCGGCTGCTATATTTTTTGTCATGAGATTTAGGGTTAACAACAATTTGGGCGTGATTTTATATTACTTTTGAAAAAAATAAATTTTGAGTTATGCAAATTTTCTAAAAATTTTTTTTCTCTGCATTTTTTGTTGTCTTTCAGCTTTTCCTACACAAAATTTATAATTTGAAAAATTCAAAATTTCCAGAAAAATGTATCGTAAGACAATTGTAGTCCTTGCCATCTGTGCACTTCTTTTTGTTTCTTCAATTGACTGCAAGAAGGTAGCCAAGGACAAGAAGGGTGGAAAGTTAGTTTTTTTTTAATTAAAAAATTGATTTTTGAATTATTTTGTATAATAATTTCCGTTGAAATAAAATTTATTATTTAGAGCTGAGAAAGCCGAGAAAGTGAAGAAGGTGAAAGCTGAGAAAATTGTGATCGTCGATGAGCCAGAAGTTGTTCACGAAGCAGCACCAGAAGAGGTTCATCATGCTCCAGAAGAAGTTGAAGAAGCCGAGGAAGTTGTTGTCGTCAAGCAGCCAGTTGCCCAGAAGCACAAAATTTCTCCACCAAAGTCATTGAAGGTCAGCGTCAATTGTTTTGATATCAATTTGATGGATTTCTAAAAAATGAGTAAAAAATTATTAAAAAAAATTTTTTTTTTACTAAAAAATTAAAATATAACATTTGAAGATTTTACTAAATCTAAAAGTTGGCTCAAACTTTAATTCTTCAGGTGACCAGCGCCTTCGAGACCTGCAAACTTGAGTGCAGAAAGCAGAGAGATGCCGTTCAAGCCGCTGATGTGAGTTTGGATATTTCCATCTTTTTTTTTAAATAAAAATTTTAATTCCAATTTTTGGAAAAAAATTTAAATGAAATAAATTTTGTTTTAAAACTGATATTTCCTAATTTCAAAAAACTTTTTCTCATGTTTTCGTCAAATTTTTATCTACAAAATTTACACAGGAAAAGGTTTTAACTTTTAATTGAAAATTTTGAAAAATTCCAGAAAAACTGCAAAGTCACAAGTGTGTGCCGAGGAAAGTGAAAAATATTTGAGGCAATTTTTTTTAGCAATTTTTCCAAATTTTCAATTAAAGTTTAATTAAATTTAAAGTCACTTCCAAAACATTAAAAAAAAACATATTTATCTGTATTTCTATATAACTTTCTTTTGAAAAAACTTTGGCACAACCGTGTGCTACAAAATTTTTTTTTCCAAATTTTCAAACTTGTTTTGCAACTTCTAAATTCTACTTTTTCTCAAATTTTCAGTACGTCGAGCAACTCCGACGTGAGCTCGCCTCCGCTCAAGCCGCCCTCGACGCCGAAAATGCTCCAGTAGTCAATGCTCACCACGCTCAAGCCCAGCACGTGGAGCCAGTTGACAATCAATAGATTTTTACATTGAAAACACTGAATTCAAAAACTATATCATTTATTATTCTTATCAGCAAATTAAGAATTAACCATCACCATCATCATCACAATCACGTTTTGTTTTATCAATACAATCGATTCGATTCAATAAAATGTTTATATTTAGTTTTCAATTGTGTGTGTGAGAGCTCGTGTTATCAATCGCTTGTGTGATCGAGTAGGTGACTCGGGTGGCTGGAAAAAATTGCATAGCTATATATACACATTCTAGTTTGTAGTTTGTAGTTTGTGACGTCACTGGTCGTAAAAACTTTGGAAAATTGCGCACAAGGGAATCTGGCCGATCTGTGGTGAGGGAAGCTGACTAAATGCGCAGCGCCCGACATTTTCTGGGTTTGGCACTATTTTTCAGATAAATAGTTGCACTATGCACAGTAGACAAAAGCAGTTTGCAGTTTGTAATTTATGTTGCAGCCGACACTAGTTTGGGACCGCGAGAACCCACTCTTTTATCTAAGATATTGCCCTTAACTCACTTCTCTTCGTCAATGGATTTTTCATCAGCATGTTTCGAAACTCGCGATTCAAAAGAATCAAGACCAACGGATCAATAGTATGCACCAAACTCCACGCTACCGTCGTGCACAGGAAAATAGCCACCGGCTGTGATTGCATTCCGGAGATTATGAAAAAGAAGACGAGCTCCGTCGCAAAAACTGCTCCCTGAATCAGAGCCTGCTTGACGAATGTGATCTCCCGCTGTCGCTTTTTCTGGCTCTGGGCACAGTTGGCTGACAAAAGCTTCTGAAACAATATATACAATGTACAGTACTCATATATTATACTTACAGTAATCTCGCAATCTTGGAGATAAATTGTTTCCTACAGTAATCCTACAATACTAATACAGCGTTTCCTACAATACACCTACAGTACACCTACAGTAACCCTACAATTTTTGACCTACCATTCCTGGCGCGGTAACCTTGATCATCACAATAGTCCCCACGTCCACAATAGCGATCAGCGCGACTACTCCAAAATCCTTGCAAAAATCCACGTAGAACCGGATGACGTCACAATCGGCAGATGTGTTCACCCCAAAGTACCAACCGAAATCCACGTAGGGAAGGTTGCAGTTATCTGAAATTTAAATTTTTGAGCGTTCCTGAAATTTCAAAGAAATTTCGAACTTTCTGAACTTTTTCATAACTTCAAACAGGAAAATGACCGGAACTTACTAGCAAGATGCATGTAAATTGAGGTGAAGCACGGGATCGCGTAGGCTAGAGCAATTAGAATCCGCGTGTTTCGCATGCTGAAATTATTGGAACAATTTAAGTTTTTTTTAATCATGACGTCATTTTGTTAATAAAATTTAAAAAAGGATTGGACCAGATCACCGTGAAACGACTTTCCGTTTTTCATCAACTTATTCTGTGTATTGTGTAGCACCCAACAAGTGTATAGAACACCAGCAGTAACATACATTATTGATACCAAAATGTTTTCTACAGTACATCTACAGTAATCCTACAATACTGATACTAAAGTGTTTTCTACAGTACACATACATACAGTAATTAAAAATGTTTGGTTTATCTAATTATTTTTTTTTTAATTGTCTAATGTAAGATTACGGGGGAAAATTAGGAAAGGCTGAAATTGCAGATTTTTTTAATTTTCTTCAATTTTTTTGGATAATTGAACGAGAAGTGTAGAATTTCGACACAAAACTCACATTTTTCTCAAAAAAGTTATTTCTAAGCTTAAGCTAAATTTCGCAGCATTTTTTCAAGCTTCAAGCCAATTTTTTAAAGTTTTCTAGAATACTATAGTCTCAAAATTACGCGAACATCGACTACAGTTCCCGAACACGCCGTATTTCACGGAATTTAGCACAAAAACTAGACTATCGGAACTATTAATCACAAAACTTTAATCAAATAAAACATTTGTATTAATATTTAAAAATTTCTGGATTTCAATTTTCAAAATTTCAAAAAAATATTTGAACCAATAAAAATTGAACACTTCTACATAAAACTAACTTGAAAAAGCTGTTGTACTCAATAGGAAACGAAATTGCGCAAAGTCGATTAAACGCGATAAATAAATGGGAAAAAATGCAGACATCGTAGCAGAACAGGAGAATGAGCCCAACTTGAGCCGATACACGTTTGAACGTTGGAATGTCCCTGAAAAAAAATGCTTCAATTATTTTTTAAATTCAAGAAATTTCAGATTTACAGTAAAACCATCGGGCAGTAGAAAAATAGGAACACTCCGCAGAGGACGGCTTCGGCGAACGACTGGGAAGCTGACAGTCTGCCAAATGAATTTTGGAGCGTTTTTAGAGTTGTGGCGAACATGAATACCGAGAGGTTACCGATTAAACCGGTTAGGGAGATCTGTAAAAAATTAGTTTAAAATTTGGGTGAAAAATTAAATTTTTTTTTTGATAATTCAGCAAAAAGTCTTATGCCAAAATAAAGCAGGAAAAAAATTCAAAAAAAAAAATTTTTGTAAAATTTTTCATCCCTCTCATTACCTAAAACTTACCGTGAAAATTGCCAATGTAACAAAAAATCGTTGAGTTTGACTGGACACTGTTGGCTCGACCAAGGCCGCAATGGTTCCGTTGGTGTCGTTCATGGCTCTGAAATTGTTGAACATCTCAGAACATTATTTCAATAGAGAAAATCTTAAAAGTAGAAGTGTTAGACCGTGCAGTAATTTAAGATCAAATTCGTAGAACTTGCGATGAACAACTTTTTTTTACAATGAAGAACGAAAATCACTCAAGTATAAAGTTTAACTTCTAACATCATAAACCAAGTTTTAGTCAGAAATAATAGTAATTTTATAACGAATAAAGTTGTACTCGCGAAATGTCGGCTGCGAAAATATTATTTAAAAACGATTGAAAACCCTCAATAATTTCGCGTTTTTTTCCGGTCTTGACACGACAATTTTCTTTTAAATAGTACTGCAATTTTCAATCCAAGAAATTTTGATCGACTTTTCTTATTTTTTCTATAAAAAACAATTTTATATATTTCATTAAAATGTTGAATAAAACAATAAACTCGCATGAACTTTTGACAAATTTCAATAAAAATTATAAAAAATCGATTTAAAAAAATTTCGCAACTACGATAGTTTAAAATTACAGTACTCTTTAAAGATGCACACGTTTTCGAGTTTATCAAGAATTTGTCGTGTCGAGACCTGGTACAAAATTTTTGCGAAAAATATAATCTCTAGTTTCATAAAAAACTTCAAAAAATATGCATCTTTAGCAATAATATTGACTTTTAATAACAATGCCTAACCAATTAAAGGGCGTCTGAAAAATAGGGTAAATAAATGGGAAATAAAGGAAAAATTAACTAGACTCAGGAAGTCATCAATTTTTTATGGATAAAAATAAAACGCTATTACGTCAGAAAACAACCTGTAACAGATCATCTGTGAGATTGACCTAATAACAATTTTAGAGGCATCCCCGTTAAGCTGTCATGTGAAATTTGAAAGTGTTTAGCAGCTCAGGTAAGTCAACCAATCAACGTTCCGCAGTGGACGTGGTCAGCGTCAGTGATTGGTCGGCGCTCATTTTAGTTGGTTCCCTCTTCAAAACTTGCCAAAAAATTTATAAACTAAGTCGACCATATAATGAGTCTAAAAACAGATGTGTCCAAACAAAAATAATGAAAAAAAAATTTTCAGATGAATCGGAAAACGAACGAATAACTAATATGCAATTGCTGAAAGGACGCCACATGAAGGCGTTGGCAAAAATAAAACTAATTAATTTTTTCAGAAAGGCAACATGTTTTCGAGTAGTTGATAGTGGCTTAGGAGGTCTTAACGAGGTCTTGGTTCAGATTAAATAGTAGAAGAAAAGTTCAACGAGATTCCGTTAGCCTGTGTCGCCTGGTTGCTACGAGGCCTAGAAAAAGCAAAAAATCGGCCACCGACCTTTCTGAAACTAACCGAAAAGGTGTTACATAAGGGATTCTAAAAAACATTTCTGAAGGTGAAATGGTGCAATGTGACATTTTTTGATCTAACATTCAGAAAAAAAATGCTAGATTCTTTTTTTAACGGGATCTTAAAAGTGCAAATTGGCAATTCTTCCTGCTGCAGTAAATGAAATACTCTTGAGTGCGCCGAGCACACGTGAAATGTGAAATCGGCAGGAAAGCGAAAATGAAAAACGAAATGAAAAGAAGGAAGCTCTCGAAAAAGAGTTCCGGTGTCTCTACAAGCTGCTTCAATGAGGACATGTTTCAACAGAGATCTGTGTTGAAAACGGCAGACAGGAAACTCCGTTTGAACTTGTTACTTTGATTTTTGAAAAAATCTGAAAAACAATGATGTTACACGCGGCCACGGCGGTTTTTTTTTCAAATATGGCCGAGATAAATCTTGGGCAATTTTCCTAATTATTTGATCCCATTTGGAAGTTTTGTAGATCATAGGCATGTTGTTAAAATTTACAAATTTATTCTTACCGTTGTGTCTTACCTTTTTGTTTAAAAATGTTTTTTACGAAATATCTGAACTTTCTGAAAATAATGGAATTGTTAATTGAGAGCTTCAAAAAACCACTTAAAAACTGCGTTCGGCTTATCGCAATATTGAGGCGGTTTATGAGCAATTTTCCAAAATTTTCAATTGAAAGCAACAATATTTTTATAAAGTACAAATATTTCTTGCTATTTTATATATAAATTTCCAAAAAAAATTGACACAACGGTGTGAAAATGGTGAAAAAATAACCCAATATCTTGTTAGTGAGAGTTTTCAAAAAAATTGAAATTTTTTAAAATTTGTTCTAAAAAGTGCTAATTACTCAGGTTTCCATACTTTTTTTGGAAGAAGTCGATTAAAAAAAATTTCTCTGAATTTTATGGTCTACTTTTGAGTCAAATAATAATATTCAACTCAGGGGTGGACGGCAAACGATTTTTTTCCGGCAAATCGGCAAATTGCTGGAATTGAAAATTTCGGGCAAATCGGCAAATTGGCAAATTGCTGGAAGTGAAAATTTCCGGCAAATCGACAAACCGGTAATTTGCCGATTTGCCGAATTTGTCGGCAAAGGCAATTGCCTGCTTTGCCGTCTGGGATGCTGGCGCCTGTAGCCAAAAACTGGAGCCCTAGTTTTATAAGTGGTAGAATTCCGCCCTATGGCCTGGAAACATCGAAAACCCGGCCGCTTTCAAAAAAATTAAAAATTAATTCCCCACGTCACAATCGAAATAAAAAATAAAACTCGGGAGCACGGTAAAAGAGCAAAAATTTGCATGCATAAAAAATATCTTCTCCTAATTTCTGATGAGTAAGTGGTAAACGTGCAAATTCATTCCCGTTTTTATATGGCCCTATGGGCTACTTTTGTATCTTAATCCTAATCCTGATCCCTATATTCTTCTAGATCACTAACAAGACATAAAGTTCAAAAAGAACTACAAAAGCCCTGTCTATTGTTCTTAACACCGAATACAATAAGATGATTCTTGGAAATTGCAACTCTTTTTAATGTCTCTCGGCACACACGTCAGTGTCTTTTGTAGCATCATAGTGCGGTTCTAATTTGGATATAGACACTACATTTTTAATTAGAGCTGAGTAACATAGAACTTTGATTTCAATGGTCAAACAAATAATGAGAATAATGAAGAGCTAGAACAAAAAAAAAATATTTCCTTTCTATTACAGTTGAATGCGTTCCGTGATTTTCGGTCAATGAGTATGAGAAATAATAATGTATTGTTCGCTTTTATGTTTCCGGGGATGGCTAGTCAATATTATTACTGAAATTCAATTTTTTTTTCGAGCAGCCGACGATTCCCGTGTTGAAATTTAACGAGTGAGCTGTGTGATGTCAGCCGCTTATACTTTCCAAAGTTAATTTATAAGAAGTGGAAAATTAGTATAATGTCGCAACAATATAAAATTAAAAATTCTTGATTTTGATTCGAACAAAATTCCAAAAAAAAGTTTCAGTGAGCCGTGAGGTGTCGGTCGCTAGAACATTTTTTAAAATCTAATATTTTTAGGTCAGGTTTAACATAATATTTAGTTTTGTTGAACAGCCGTAAATTTCGAGAAAAAATGAATTTTAAAACCAAAAATTTAAGCTTAAATAACACGAAAAGAGCCTCTCTGATTAGTCCAAATATTATATTTTCGAAAACATGTTACTGTCTAGAAATTCATTAGTGATAAGAAAATACAAACTATTTCTTAAAATACCGCTGAATACGCTGAGCTCAACATCTGCTTATTAGGATTATTTTAAGTAGAAAAAGAAAAATAGAAGCCTAAAAATCAATTACCACGAATTATTTCCTGAATTTACCAAATATATAATAATAGTTATTTTTTTTAATTTAAAATACTTATTTATTGAATTATTACAACACATTGTTCAGAATAGCATAGCAGTAATTCACTAAAAAATATAAATATTTTCAAAAATCCAAAGTAATCGGAAATGAGCATCGTTAGGGACTGGCAAGTTGTTGTGCACAACTTGTTTTTGCATTTCTTGTCAAATGATGTTCCAGACATATGTTCTCTATTCACAGAAAAAAATGAATAAAGTAATTTTTGATTTTTTGGCGAATAGCCATATTTTCCATAATTTCGCTAGTTAGAAAATTTCTTTAAATAGAACACCTTCTTTTTTAGGAAAATAAATTTTAGATTATTTCTCTAAATTTAAAAAATTTAAAAAAAATTGGCTCCAAGGAAATTTTTTATGCCAATTCCGCTAATATTCAACGTCGTTTCCGGCCTTTTTATAAATTTTCATCCAGTTTCCGAATTTGACCAAATTTTTCAGGCAAATGCATTTTTAAATGTTTATAGTTTCATTGTTAGGTTTAATAATATTGAAGATTTTGTTCTTAATTTATATTTTTCCGATTTTCAGAAAATTCTGGCTTGCCTAAGCCTAAGCCTGAGCCTGAGCCTAAACCTAAGTCTGAGCCTGAGCATAAGCCCAAGCCTAGGCCTAAGCCAAGTTAGCCTAAATTACGCTTTTATCTAATTCCAGAAAATTGACAAATGCATAGAATTCCTCAAGTTACATGAATCAATTTATTTTCCAACCAGCCGTGGACCGCACCTCCAGCGCGGCCCCCGACTTCTGGAGCTGAAAACCAATTTTTCTGAAACTACCGTAATCATACAGTACTCCTACCGTACCACCATTGTACCACTACAGTACCCCGACTATATCCCTACACTAACCCCAACTCACTATCCCTCCAGAAGCTAAAACTTCGCAGAATACAAAGACTACATAGACTACAAACTATGGACAAACGGAATAAGCGCTTTATATATAGTAAATGACTATATCAAGCAAAAATTTTTAATTTTTTCCAGTGAACTTCTTGTTGAAATCATGAAAATTGAGCACATCATCCAACAGACAATCCACTTTTTCGATGACAATCCGTCTGTAATTTTCAGCTTTTCCAGACTCCATTCCCTGCAATTTCATGTCAACAGCCGGCCCGAACAAGGAGATCAGTGTCAATGCTCCAACTGGGAAATACAGTTTGAAAGAGGTCTTGAGCTGAAAAATTTTCAGTTTTAGAATTTTTAATTTCCAAAAAAATGGTTCAAAAAATTACCTGTTCAAGAGTGTATGGAGCATTGTTGGAGCCTATCTCGTCCGTGAAATAAGTGTAAAATTGCTCCAAAATGTGCTCCCAGTGAGATTGACGGTCGGCTCCGGAAATAGTTGAGACGAGGAGACGCACCAAATCTTCAGCTGGATTTCCCATGTGAGATTCCTAAAAAATTCATTTTTTTGAACATTTTCGACATTAAATCAATTTTTTCTACCTGATAATCCAAAACTTTGTCGGCAATAAAACCTCCATCCGTCTGGGTCCACAAAATATTGGCAGCCCATAAATCTCCATGGCAGATAACTTTTTGGTCGATTCCTGAAAATATAAAGTTAGACCTCTGAAACATAACAAAAAAGAACTACAATGTAAAAACTACAAACTACAAACTACAGACCACAAACTACAAACTACAACTTGCAACCTACAAAAAAATACCACGGAGGGTGATAGCGGGTAATTTATTTTTCAACTTTTGGCGAGATCCTTTATTGTGGCAAGATCCAATTTTCGCCGCGAGAAACTATTTTCAACATGGGATATATTTTCGTTGCGAGACCTTTTTCTTTCAAAATCTTTAGAAATGTACATAAATAAGAGGAGAAAATTTGATCACAAGTTGCAGTGTTTGTAAAAAAATTATGGTTTTCAAAAAAGAAAATCGAAATGTTTTTTTAACATTTTCAAAGCTACGGTAAAAATTACATTTGGAAATTTTTTAAAAATTCACTCTTACCTACAACTTTATTCAAATTGAGAACAGTCTCCAAATTCAGAATCTCCTTGTGGTTCTGCTCAATCCGTTCAACTTTTTCACTCAATTTCTGGTCAATATTCCGGCTTTGATCGAAAATCCCTTTCAGGCCATCTTCGGACAACATATCCATTAAACTCTCTTCAAAGGCTTCTCCATTATCTAAATTTCTGCAGCTTTCGGTGCTCAAACTCAACGCCTGGAGCCTTGCAAGAGCCTTCAAAATTGGCTGGAGCTCATCTACAGTAACATTTTCATAACAGTGCCGGACGACTGAACCTTCAACGAACTCCATTCCAACAAATCCCTTATTCGGGTTGTCCTCCTCGAATTTCTGCGAGAAGAATACTTTGGGAAGGAGAAGCCCCTCCAAATGTCCGAAAGCTTCGCAGAACTCTACTTCCAAGTTATGCCCTTTTTGACAGGACTTCTCGAAATGTGCATGCACATGGGCTTCTTCTTCCGGCGACATTACTGAATTCCCTTCTTCATTGGACTTATTCAGAAGGCCCTGCACATGAACGAATGAAACGATTTTCAGAATTAGCTTCTTGGGAAGATGGGACGAGGGAATGGTCCAGTGACAGGTGATTAGGATCACGCAAGAGGAGAAGCCCTGAAAAATGGGAAGCTTGATTTTTTTACTGCTTATCTCTCATTATCTCCCCAAATAAAAACTAGCTAGAGCACAAAAACACTGCGCAAAAGTCGCTGACCAATCAGTGATAAGCAAAGGGCGTGGCTTATATCACTGATTGGTTGGCGCTATTTGCGTTCAATTTTAAAATTTTTATAACAAGAAGGTACATATTTTTCATATTGGGTCGCAAACTGATTTTTTTTTTGAAAACTTGCTGTCGTCCAAAGATTTTTTTATTTCTTTTCCAAATATTCCGAAAAACATCTTAACATTTTGGTTTATTTTCGTCTTTAACAAAAAAAAATTTAAAAAAGCAAAAGCTGATTAAAAATTAAATTTTATGGTTTATGGTAATTTTTTGAAACTTTTTGTTTTCAATTTTTTTTATTTTCCGGAAAATCGAAAAATTGAAAACTATAATATTTCTATTTTACAAATTCATATAAAAATCCAGTTTTCAAGTTGAAAAAAAAAACATGTTTTTTTGTTTAAAAAAATTGAATAAAAAACTTACATTACCCTCCCCAATAACCTCCATTTTGCTCTCCGCCGTGAGCTCACTTTCAGTGCTCATTTGCTCTTTGATAGCTTTATTCACATCTTCTAAAGTCACATGGGTATTGAATAATCCAGTACCTGGCTGCAAAATTGACAATGGTTTTGTAGACATTTTTAGCTGAAAATTATTTTAATAGATTTTTAAAAATAAAAACTTTTATTAAGCTATAATAAAAAGACAAACTTAAAAAATTCTTGGAAATAAATTGTGTAAGAAATCAATGGAAATAACACATTTGACAGGACAAAAACGGAAACACTTGAATTCAAAAAAAAAACGAACGCACTATTTATATAACCGCCACACTTTGTGACCCCATTGTGTAGTCACTGTGTTTTGTGACACCCTCTCTCTTTCCCTCCCGCCTTGTGTGTGTGAGTGACGTCATTTTAACGAGACGGCGGGTGGAAAATGTGTGATTGATAGTTTGATCTACAAACTGTTGTGCAATAAATGAACGCTATAAAATACGTTTTCTATACATTTCAAAATTAAAAAAAAATGGAACCAATTTTTAAAAAAATCTGGTATTGTAAAAACAAAAGGCAAATTGGGCAATTTTTTTCGAAAATGAATTAAATTTTTTTAATTGAATAAAACAAGAAGAAAACAATAAATAAATTATTTATTTCACAGATTTTATTTGCAGTTCGCAACAAAATATTTTCGAAAAAAATAGACGAAACTATTTTTCTTGAAAATATCTTTTGGAAAATTTATGGTACTTTTCCAGGTCATCCAGTAGACATGCAACTTTTTCAATAACTACGTGACGACATTTTTCAGCTTTTTCAGAATCCATCCCCTCCAATTTCGCGTCCACAGCCGGCCCAAACAATGGAAGAAGAGCCAATGCTCCAACTGGAAAATAGAGCTTGAAAGAGAGCTTCAGCTGAAAAAAATTTATTTTCAATAAAAAAATTGCTCTCAAAAACTAACCTGCTCCAAAGTGTACGGAGCTTCACCCGAGCCAAGTTCATTCAAAAAATACGAATAAAATTGCTCCAAAATCTGCTGCCAATGGGCTTGACGATCGGCTCCGGTAATTGTTGAGACCAGGAGACGCACCAGGTCTTCTGCTGGATTTCCTAGATGGGACATCTGAAAATGTGCAGGTTTTAGTGGAAAATATTTATAGTTGTCAAATAAATATACCTGATAGTCCACAATTCTGGTGGCACAGAAAACTCCATTATTTTCGGTCCACAGAAAGTTGGCAGCCCATAAATCTCCGTGACACAACACGTTTTGTTTAATTCCTGGAAAATATCACGCTTGATCTTTGAAACACTACAAACTACAAACTACAAAAACTACAAACTACAAAAACTACAAACTACAAAAACTACAAACTACAAACTAAAAACTAAAAACTGCATACTACTTCATGTTTCACACATGCGCATATTAACTCTGATATCGAAAATTGCTTCAACAGAAATGATTCGAAATTATTAATACACTCGATACCGACTACAACCTACAAACTGCAAACTACAAACTACAAACTACAAACTACAGGCTACAAGCTGTTCAATGTTTTACAAATCACATATTAACTCTGATATCGAAAATCGCTGTAACAGAAACGATTTGAAATCATAAAAAACACTCGGCACCAAATACTATCTACAAACTGCAAACTACAAACTACAAACTACAAACTACAAACTACAAACTAAAATCTACAAGCTACAAACTACAAACTACAAGCTACTCCATGTTTCATACATAGCATATTAACTCTGATATCGGAAATCGCTGTAACAGAAACGATTTGAAATTATAAAAAACACTCGGCACGGATTACTATCTACAAACTGCAAACAACTACAAACTACAAACTACAAACTACAAACTACAAACTACAAACTACAAACTACAAACTTCAAACTACAAGCCACTTCATGTTTCATACATAGCATATTCTGATATCGAAAATCGCTTTAACGATCGGTGCCGACTACAAACTACAAACTACAAACTACAAACTACAAACTACAAACTAAAATCTACAAGCTACAAACTACAAACTACAAGCTACTCCATGTTTCATACATAGCATATTAACTCTGATATCGGAAATCGCTGTAACAGAAACGATTTGAAATTATAAAAAACACTCGGCACGGATTACTATCTACAAACTGCAAACAACTACAAACTACAAACTACAAACTACAAACTACAAACTACAAACTACAAACTTCAAACTACAAGCCACTTCATGTTTCATACATAGCATATTCTGATATCGAAAATCGCTTTAACGATCGGTGCCGACTACAAACTACAAACTACAAACTTCAAACTACAGACTACAGACTACAAACTACAAACTACTCACCCACAACCTTATTCAAATTGAATGCCTTCTCAAAATCCAAAATCTCATTCCGCTTCTCCTCAATCCGATCCACTTTTTCTCCAAATCTTGATCGTTCCAGATTTCTACACTGCTCAAAAATTCCCTTAATTCCGCTTTCAGACAGCATCATTTTCAACGTCTCCTGGAAAATTGCCCCATTATCGATTTTCTGCAGATCCTTTGAAATTTCAGCGGGGTTTTGAAGACTTAAAGCTTGAAGCTTAGCGATAGCTCGAAGAATTGGCTGAATTTCTTCAATTGTGCAGGTATCGTAGCTATGGCGAACTATAGATCCTTCCACATATTCCATTCCGATAAATCCCTTATTTGAATTTTTTTCATCGAGTTTTGTGTAAAAATATACTTTTGGAATGAGTAAAGTTTTCGAGTTGAACTTTCCAGCAACCTCATAAAAATTCATCTCCTGATTGTGCATTTTCTTACAAGAGCTCTCGAAATACGCGTACATTTGTTCCTCGACCTCTTTGGTGATCAAGCTTGCATTTTGCTGCTTTCCCTTATCTATTAAAGCTTGAATATGAACAAATGAAACAATTTTCAGAATAAGCTTCTTGGGAAGATGAGCGGAGGGAATGGTCCAGTTGCAGCTGATTAGAAGAACGCGTGAGGAGAAGCCCTAAATTTTAAATTGTATTTGAAGTTGGAGTAGCTATGACCAAATACCATAGTAAAAACTTCAAAAAAATTCCAATTTTATATGATTTTTTGAAAATTGGAATAATCTCAGTTTTCATTTTGGTATCATAATATTGAGTTTTCAATTTTGAGAAAAATTGAAAAGGAGAAAAATTGAGTTTGTTCAAAATATTTTAAGTTGAAAATAAAATGAAATAACCCAAATCGTGATAAAATTACTTTAAAAATACTTTGAAATTTCTAATTTAGAGTAGAGTAAAAAATTTAGAGTAAAAAAAAGTGGAAATGCTCGAAATTCCTCAATAAGTTCAAAATTTTTAAAAACCGGCAACTAGTCAAAAATACGACTGCCTGCCTGACTCTAAGGCGGCCTGTGCCTGCTTTGTGCCTGGATTTGTCAATTTGGCGGATTTTTCTTAATTTTAGTGCTAAAGCTTAAAGCTTCCCAGATAAATTTCAACATGAAAATAAATTTTTAAAAATTGTACCACTACTCCTAAATTTTTAGACCAAAATTTTATTTAATTTTTTTGTTGTCAAATTTACTATTTTAAAATTAAAAAATAAACTATTTCATAACTCCAATATACTTTTTTAAACTCTGAAAATACCTTTTTCACACTTTAAAAAATGTTTTCCTAACTTACATTCCCATCACCAATAACTTCCATTTTACTCTCCGCCGTGAGCTCACTTTCAGTGCTCATTTGCTCTTTGATAGCTTTATTCACATCGAATAAAGTCACATGGGTATTGAACAATCCAGTACCTGGCTGCAGAATTGACAAAGGGTTTGCAGACATTTTTAGCTGGAAAATTATTTAAAATCGTGTTTGGATATTGGATAGGAGAATAAAAATTTTAAAAAAAATTAAAAGGTAACTTTTCGGATGGAAAATAGAAATGTACTACTTTTTACCAGACAAAATGGTGACTGATGAAAATTTTCGAATTGTTTCGCCGAGAAGTTTTGACCAAGCAAACAAAAATTTATGAAAGAGAAAAAGAGAGCCTAGAGAGTGTTTGTCAAAGTTCAAAAATTAGTTGTTAGATGTATGAGCAGAAATTGTTTTAAAGAAGATAATTTAACTTGAGGGTAAAAAAACATAATAGAAAAATTGTATTAGAAAAGTACAAAAAATGAAGAAATTCTGAAAATCTTGGAGGCAAACCTATAGACCTACAGATTTCTCAATTTTTAAAACAATTTTCTTTCTTTGAAGGATTCAAAACTGAAAGAATCAAACGTGTGGCATACATGTATGGTACGACATTTAGCGGGTTTCGCTCAGTATTATAGCAGTGACAATGACAAAAGTGTGAATAATATACATACCTCAATCCCCTTCCACCTATTTATATACTCTCACTTTTTGTGCTCACCTCCCCTTTTTCTGTTGTCTGATTCATACATTTTGTGAGGTGCAACCTAGAAACAACGTTATCTAGTGTGGAAATTTGGAAATTGGTCACAGAAAATGTGCCGCCAGGAAACGTGTACACTGCGGAGCAGGCGAGCTAGTCAAGAGAAAACAAATGTCAAGCAATATTGAGAGGTCCCGGTACTTTATGAAAAGTAGAATGTAACTTCAAATTTTAAATTTCTTGTTTTTTTTTTGCAATCTGCCAACCAACATGATTCATTTTCT
This sequence comes from Caenorhabditis elegans, assembly GCF_000002985.6. Lineage (NCBI taxonomy): Eukaryota > Metazoa > Nematoda > Chromadorea > Rhabditida > Rhabditidae > Caenorhabditis > Caenorhabditis elegans. The sequence goes on from NC_003283.11 coordinate 3,648,801, forward strand.
GAATTGAAGAAAATTGGTTATGTGTGAAAAAAAATCTGAGCAAAATTTCGCAAAACAATAAATAGAGCCGGATCCAACTTTTTTGGAAACACCTCTATTTTGGTAAACTTTTTTTTCCAAAGTTTTATCAATATGCCCATACTTTCTATAATTTTCCTGCATACCAGCACATTTCCTGTGGCCCAAGCACTAGACATAGTCAGCCAAAAGTATATGCGTTTTTTTTTTTGGAAATTTTCAAATCAGTACTATTAAACTAACAATTTCGGCAAGAAAAAACCTAACTAGCAAACTGTTGCTTTTGATAAAAATTGAAAAAAAACCTTTTTTTTAATTAGAAGGATTCCATAATTTTTTACAGTTATATAGAAAATCCACAGCAATAAAAAAAATAGTGAACACAATTTTAGTTCCTTCAAGCTACTGTTTCCAATTCTTCACTTAAATGTTTTTCGGATTTCAACAGTTTTTGATGTGCTCTGAATTTATTATTTTAAATTCATTAATGCCAACTCCCTAATAGTTTTTCTTTAATATGAGAGTTGTGGTCATTTGATGAAGCTTCATAATTCGTCATTGTTTTTCTTTAAAAATTTTTTTCATTTAGAACTTCCGCATCCACGTTCTGATCACGAACACTATCATATGATGATCCTCGTGTGACTAATTAGGGGCAGGCCGAAATAAAACAATTTGATGTTTTTTTTTTTTGAAACAGGTGGGTATGTCTATAGACGCCCCCAAGAGCTAATTGAATTGTATGTTTTGATGAAGTGATGGATGTATGAGTCAAAACTTATTTATTCATTCCACAAACTTTTGATTACGTATTCGAGAACTTTTCAATGTTTTTAACGGGACATGTGCTTGTCCCGCAAAGTGTCAGGCGCTTGAAATTAAATTTTTAAATGATTTTAAAAAAATTTTAGTCTGCAAATTTTTATTTTTAAAATATGAGCGCTTTGTTTTCAGATGTCCGATATATACTGGATACAAATTACTGAAGTTTGCTCCTTCGTCGGATTTATGCTCTCAGTTCTAGGGAACAGTACACTTTTAGTACTGCTCAGTGGAAAATCCATAGATGGAATTGGCACCTATCGGTACTTGATGATCACTTTCTGCGTTTTCAGTTTATTATTTACGATATTAGAGGATTTTATCAGACCGGTAAGTTGGTTGGGTTTTTTACAATAATAATTTGCGATTTCAGCTGATGCATCACTATAACAATACCATAATTGTTTTACAACGCAAGCGGTTTCAGTTTTCTGATTCAACGGCTAGAATCTTGACAGGTTAGTATACTTGAGGGAGAATATAGCTCAAAAATTATGGAAAAAAAAACAAATTAATATGTATAGCCAAAAAATGCAAAGTTGTCGAGACTAGATAATTTAGTTGTGCGGGATATCAATATCAAAAATAATTTACTTTTACACATTTAAAAAACTCGCGAAAAAATTTTAAAAATCAGAAAAATTTTATAAATTTTCTTAATTTGATATTCGACCTTTACGCCTTAATTTATATAACTAAAATATATAAATCTCAATTTTTAAGCTTATCCAATATTTTTTGCACTTTTTTGCAAATTTTTTTCAATTTTAAAAATTTTAAAAATTCGAATGGACTTGAAAATTGAACTATAAATTTCAGTCTCTTACTGCGGCTGTTTCGCGATGTGCTTCGTGATGTTCGCCGTTCATTTCATCTATCGATATCTAGTTGCTTGTCACCCGACAAAATTGCACTATTTTCGACCCAAAAATTTCATTTTCTGGCTGTCCGGCATGTTATTCATAGCAGGAAGCTGGGTTGCAATTGCATATGTCTTTTTTCAAGAAGACCTAGAAACCAGGACGGATTTGGTGTGAGAAAAGTGGCCTTTTTCCCCAAAATTCAATTTTGAACTTTTTAGATTTATTTTGTCAACTTGTTATAATTTAACGCCAGATGATGTCGGACATGTACCGTATGCTTTTGTGAGTACTTTTATTTTTTATCAGAAAAGTTTTGTAAAAATAAATTTCAGTACAAAACTCAAGGAAATACACGAGTAATTCGATGGGATAACATGATTGGAGTAATTCATCATATGATAGTTATGGTATGTTTTGTTTCCTAGCACATATTTGATTTTATTTTTGAAAAATTTATTAAAAAAAGGAAAACAGTTTTTCCAGACAATCTCTATAAGTGCCGTTTTCTACTTTGGCATTAAAACCTACACTCGAATAATGAGTTTCAAGGGAAAATCCCAGAAAACCAAGGATCTCCAGAATCAATTTTTCACTGCTCTAGTTGCTCAAACCGTAGTCCCTCTGATTTTCATGTTTATCCCAAATATGGTGCTCACTACGGCAGCCCTTATAGATGGCACATTTGGCTCATGGGCCAATATTACTGTAGTTATGAATCATTTGTATCCGGCTGCCGATCCATTCGTTATACTGTTCATTATTAAGGGGTTCCGGAATAGTATTAGAAGTAAGTTGAGAATTTAGGTGGCGATTGTACATATAATAATGTCAAAATTAGGAATTCCAGATGTTATATATCGCTGCACAAAAACGAAAAAAGCATCGGTTAGCTCAGTGGTCCGTGGTATTGAGGCTCAAAGCAAGAAACAATCTTTTTCTCGAGTTGATATTTAATCCATTTTTCAAATAAATTTTTCACATTTTGCATAGTCTCGGCGGTTTCCGGCACTTTACTAGAAAATAAATACAACCTATGGAGTTTGTAGTTTGTAGTCTGTAGTTTGTCGTTTGTATTTTGTAGTTTGTAGTCTGCAGTTTGTAGTTTTTGCCTTGTAGTTTGTAGTTTATATTTTGTAGTTTTTAGTTCCTAGCTTCTACTTCAACGTCTTTATTTCATGAAAAATGCATAAACAACAAGTGAAATCACATCAGAGCAGATCAATCGAATAAACAAATTCAAAAAAGAAAATGATTTTCCGTATACCAAATATACCAGCCATATAAATTAATTCCAATAGCTGAGAATAAGAAGCAAATTGTGAAAAATATAAGAAAAACTCGTTCCAACACCGCAGCCACCCAATCCCATTCGAGTTCCACAATGTTCCGTGTACAATATGGTGTCAGTTGGATTTCGGTCGGTTTTAGGACACTTTGAATACTATTGCTGGAGGCGACACGATTGAGCTCAGGGATGTGAAGAGATTCTGTGAAGCTGGTATCCATCGGTGCGGCGAAGGTTTCGGATGTTTGTGATTCGGCTGAAAATATTTTGAGTTTTTTTTTGACAGTTAGGCAATTAATAATACAACTATGTACTCCCACGATTTTTTGCCGTTCGCCCTACATTTGTACTGCAGCCGACGCTTTACGGGTTGCTCATTTTTATTTCGGACTACGAATCAGGGGTGGGCGGCAAACGATTTTTCCGGCAAATCGGCAAATTGCCGGAATTGAAAATTTTCGGCAAATCGGCAAATTGCTGGAATTGAAATTTTCGGCCACTCGGCAAACCGGTAATTTTCCGAATTTGCCAAAAAACGGAAATTGCCGAAAATTTTTGGAGAATTGTGGCTTTGCCCATTTTTTTTTTTTGAAATTTCAGAATTTAAATTTAAATCGGTAAAATTGAACGCAATCCTATGAATGTTCCTACATCTATTTTGAAAAGTAAGCAAATTCTATGAATGTATCTAAAGAAAACGGGAAAAAAGTTTAAAAAAGGCACAGTTTAAAGTGTTTTCGTCTTATAAAAAATCCCTCTAAAAACTTCCGGCAAATAGATGTTCGGCAAACGGCAAATCGGCAAATTACCGATAATCGAAATTTCCGGCAAGGCGGAAAATCGGCAAAACGGCAAATTGCCGGAATTTAAAATTTCGGGCAAGCGGGGAATATGCCGATTTGCCGAATTTGCCGAGCGGCATTTGCCGACCACACTCTGCTACAATCTGCACAGTCTTTAAAAATAAGAAACGCACTTCAGAAAAAAATGACGATAAAAACGTACCCATTCTCGGAGACTCCATATTTCCAATATCATTATTCTTAAAATCCGAGATCTGATTAAACTTCACAGCACCATCCGGAACGGTTTCCATAAGCTTCGAATGATCTCGTGCCAAATGATAAACCTTCGTCCACATGCTATTCTTTCTCGACATCCGTTTCCGATGCTTCTCCTCTTTGGCCCGTTTCGCGTAGGCCTGCTTCATGACCAGTGGCATTTGAATCAGGACGAACGGAGCTATCCGATGCGTCCATTTCATGGTTTTTGATGCTGGTGGATTTCCGATGGATCCGAGTTTTTGAACGAATATCACTGATGAGGCGGCTAGGGTTCCGACGGAGATTATGGTGATCATAAGTGTGTAGAAAAGGGCTGAAATGAAATTGAAATTTGCTGGATAGAGAAATTCAAACGTAGTTTGTAGTTTGTAGTTTGTAGCTTCTAATTTGTAGTTTGTAATTTGTGGGTTTCGTAGTTTGAAGTTTTGTAGTTTTAAAAGTTTATTGTTAATAGTTATTAGTTAGTAGTTTGTTATTTGTAGGTTTTGTACTTTGTAGGTTTGTAGTTTGTAGTTCTTAGTTTGTAGTTTGTAGTTTGTAGTTTGTAGTTTGTAGTTTGTAGTTTGTAGTTTGTAGTTTGTAGTTTGTAGTTTGTAGTATGTTGTTTGTAGTTTGTAGTTTGTAGTATGTTGTTTGTAGTTTGTAGTTTGTAGTTTGTAGTTTGAAGTTTGCAGTTTAAAAGGTTTCTTGTTAATAGTTAGGTAGTAGTTAGTAGTTTGTTGCTTGTAGGTTTTGTAGTTTGTAGGTTTGTAGTTTGTAGTTTGTAGTTTGTAGCTTCTAATTTGTAGTTTGTAATTTGTGGGTTTCGTAGTTTGAAGTTTTGTAGTTTTAAAAGTTTATTGTTAATAGTTATTAGTTAGTAGTTTGTTATTTGTAGGTTTTGTACTTTGTAGGTTTGTAGTTTGTAGTTCTTAGTTTGTAGTTTGTAGTTTGTAGTTTGTAGTTTGTAGTTTGTAGTTTGTAGTTTGTAGTTTGTAGTTTGTAGTTTGTAGTATGTTGTTTGTAGTTTGTAGTTTGTAGTATGTTGTTTGTAGTTTGTAGTTTGTAGTTTGTAGTTTGAAGTTTGCAGTTTAAAAGGTTTCTTGTTAATAGTTAGGTAGTAGTTAGTAGTTTGTTGCTTGTAGGTTTTGTAGTTTGTAGGTTTGTAGTTTGTAGTTTGTAGTTTGTAGCTTCTAATTTGTAGTTTGTAATTTGTGGGTTTCGTAGTTTGAAGTTTTGTAGTTTTAAAAGTTTATTGTTAATAGTTATTAGTTAGTAGTTTGTTATTTGTAGGTTTTGTACTTTGTAGGTTTGTAGTTTGTAGTTCTTAGTTTGTAGTTTGTAGTATGTTGTTTGTAGTTTGTAGTTTGTAGTTTGTAGTTTGAAGTTTGCAGTTTAAAAGGTTTCTTGTTAATAGTTAGGTAGTAGTTAGTAGTTTGTTGCTTGTAGGTTTTGTAGTTTGTAGGTTTGTAGTTTGTAGTTTGTAGTTTGTAGTTTGTAGTTTGTAGTTTGTAGCTTATAGTTTTTAATTTGTAGTATGTAGGTTTGTTAGTCTGTAGTTTCTCAAAATTGCCAAAAATTCGATTGCCGAACACCAATTGCCGTGCACCCCTGTATTGTACATAACTTCAGTTTCTAGTTTGTAGGTTTTGTACTTTGTAGGTTTGTAGTTTGTAGTTCTTAGTTTGTAGTTTGTAGTTTGTAGTTTGAAGTTTGTAGTTTGTAGTATGTTGTTTGTAGTTTGTAGTTTGTAGTTTGTAGTTTGAAGTTTGCAGTTTAAAAGGTTTCTTGTTAATAGTTAGGTAGTAGTTAGTAGTTTGTTGCTTGTAGGTTTTGTAGTTTGTAAGTTTGTAGTTTGTAGTATGTAGGTTTTGTAGTCTGTAGTTTCTCAAAATTGCCAAAAATTCGATTGCCGAACACCAATTGCCGTGCACCCCTGTATTGTACATAACTTCAGTTTCTAGTTTGAAGGTTTCGTAGTTTGTAGTTTGTAGTTTGTAGTTTGTAGTTTGTAGTTTGTAGTTTGAAGTTTGCAGTTTAAAAGGTTTCTTGTTAATAGTTAGGTAGTAGTTAGTAGTTTGTTGCTTGTAGGTTTTGTAGTTTGTAGGTTTGTAGTTTGTAGTTTGTAGTTTGTAGCTTCTAATTTGTAGTTTGTAATTTGTGGGTTTCGTAGTTTGAAGTTTTGTAGTTTTAAAAGTTTATTGTTAATAGTTATTAGTTAGTAGTTTGTTATTTGTAGGTTTTGTACTTTGTAGGTTTGTAGTTTGTAGTTCTTAGTTTGTAGTTTGTAGTATGTTGTTTGTAGTTTGTAGTTTGTAGTTTGTAGTTTGAAGTTTGCAGTTTAAAAGGTTTCTTGTTAATAGTTAGGTAGTAGTTAGTAGTTTGTTGCTTGTAGGTTTTGTAGTTTGTAGGTTTGTAGTTTGTAGTTTGTAGTTTGTAGTTTGTAGTTTGTAGTTTGTAGCTTATAGTTTTTAATTTGTAGTATGTAGGTTTGTTAGTCTGTAGTTTCTCAAAATTGCCAAAAATTCGATTGCCGAACACCAATTGCCGTGCACCCCTGTATTGTACATAACTTCAGTTTCTAGTTTGAAGGTTTCGTAGTTTGTAGTTTGTAGTTTGTAGTTTGTAGTTTGTAGTTTGTAGTTTGTAGTTTGTAGTTTGTAGTTTGTAGTTTGTACTTTGAAGTTTGAAGTTTGTAGTTTGTAGTTGGTAGCTTCTAGTTTGTAGTTTGTAATTTGTGGGTTTCGTAGTTAGTAGGTTTCCTAGTTTGAAGTTTTTTAGTTTAAAAAGTTTATTGTTAATAGTTATTACTCGGCACTTTGCTACTCCTGGCGCGCGCACGTTTCGCACCGGGCGCGCGGACGGAGCGCGCTAGTAATAATGTCTCGAACGCCCGGCGCACTCTCTGCGCGCGCCCGGCGCATTTCATACGACATTTGGTCACGGCTCGTTCCCCAACCCCTTTTTTATTTTATCAAATACATTGTTAACTTGGAAAATTGAGTGTATTTAAATTAAATTTTATTAAAGTGAAAAGATAAAAAATATTTAAAAACTTCAAAATTAAATATTTTTCCATTTTGCAACAAGTTCCCTTCTTCCTTTCTTGGAGATCCTCAAGTTCTTCCGATGGACCTGAAAAATAAAGAAGTTAATTTCATTCATTGAAACATTTTTCATGTTCATTTGAAGAATAAAAAACTTACAGGAATCAGTGAAAATAACCAGCTCCAAAAATCTTATTTGCAAATGTCCCTTGTGCATAGGCCGGGTGACGAGGTGGGAAATCCAAATAATCTCCATACGTTGCTGCTTTTCTGAAAATATAAAATTCTATTTTTTAAAAATGATTGCGATGCATAGAAGAGGTTGAAGACCGGGTCGTTATCAATATATTACTAATCTTGAAGAAATCGTTGTTATAATCTTACCGATGAACTATTTCATTCTTATCCTCCGTTGATTTGTTTCGTACCGGCCCCATTCATGCATTTTCTGCAAGGTTTTCATTAATTTTTAATTGAAGAATAAATTTTTAAAAAAATGTGTAAAGTCTAAAAAAATAAAATAAAAACATCTCGGAAAAATTTGGCAGAGTTGAAATCTAGGCCGCGGCCGCGTCTGCGGAGGGCGCGCGCACGGGGCGCGTACTGAGCGTGGACAATCCGCGCACAGAGCGTGGACGATCTGCGCACAGAGCGTCAACGATGTGGGGAACATGTTTTCTCTACGTGAACGTTGAAGATTGGGAAGTCAAAACAACTATAAAGTGCCTATATACCGGTACTTTCTTATATACGGAAGAATATATCCACAAACATATCATCATAGTTTCCAATTAATTGTGCCCCATTTGACAACTGCAACCTCGAGCCAATAAATGTTCCATTTCAAACATTTACTCATTCATACTATTGATTGCATAGTTATTAGTCTATAAAGTTCAGAAAAAAGCACGTTTATTTTATTTTCTGATTCCTGCTTCGTTCTTGCCAGACTCTGTTCGCATCCAGTGCGCATACTATGCGCGACTCGAGCGCGCCAGGCGAATCCCCTTATTATCGCGCGCCAGGCGCAAAACGTGCGCGCCCCAGGAGTAGCGAGCTGCCGAGTAGTTAGTAGTTTGTTATTTGTAGGTTTTGTACTTTGTAGGTTTGTAGTTTGTAGTTCTTAGTTTGTAGTTTGTAGTTTGTAGTTTGAAGTTTGTAGTTTGTAGTATGTTGTTTGTAGTTTGTAGTTTGTAGTTTGTAGTTTGAAGTTTGCAGTTTAAAAGGTTTCTTGTTAATAGTTAGGTAGTAGTTAGTAGTTTGTTGCTTGTAGGTTTTGTAGTTTGTAAGTTTGTAGTTTGTAGTATGTAGGTTTTGTAGTCTGTAGTTTCTCAAAATTGCCAAAAATTCGATTGCCGAACACCAATTGCCGCGCACCCCTGTATTGTACATAACTTCAGTTTCTAGTTTGTAGTTTGTAGTTTTGTGTTATATTTGAAACGAACCTATAAGTGGAACACATGTAGACGTCGATGGCATTTTGTCGGACACCATAAATATCATAATAGACATCGAAAGGAGTGTAGTGATGCCCAGTGTGATTTTTTCTTGACGTAAATCGTGAACTGAAGACGACCTAAAAAACATAAAGTGTTAAAACTTATCATAAAATTTTGAAACAATTAACGGGGTTAGCCTAAAAGCAACACGACATGTAAGTAAAAGGAAATCTACAGGAAAAGAATATGGACGCTCACAAGACGTTCTGGAGACATAAAGAGTATAACATAGGGTTAGTTTCCAAACGCACACATTGCAGAAGTTGGTGAACGGATTGACTGACGTGAAAAACCCGATGATCGAGATGAAGGTGATGACGGCGGTCGGCGCGATCAGATTGAGCACGTAGTAGAGCGGTTTGCGTTGAATAACGACGTCGTAGTGGAGCAGTGTGTAGTTGACCGGACAGCACGTGTATTTTTTCTCTTCGCGGTTTACTGAAAATTATAGCTTTTAAACGACTGTTTTTCAAACTGAATTGTTAATTTTGATTATAGACGCCTGCTTGCCTACCTTATGCCTACATGCCGAGCTTTAGGCACAAGGTAGGCAAAGGCTGCCTTGAAAGTAGGCATTAAAATCTCACCTTTTGTTCCAAGAACGCTCCATGCATCATTTTCCAAGAAATTTGCCAGCCCGATCGGACCATTTGTGAACGTCCGTGGAAAATAGTCAATTAGACTATTGTCAAAGGACCAACTACCAAATGTCATTCGGCAAGTCTGAAAAATTGAAAAAAATGTTTCAAGATGGAGTATGTATGTAAGAAAATTGATTGAAATAGCCTCTAAAATTTCCGAGAAAACTTTTAAAAAATTTTCCAATTTTTTATATTTCAAAAATGGGTCCACATTTTTGGAAATTTTTTTTGCTATTTACCGAAACAATGACTGAAATTTTTAGAAAAATCTAAATGTTTTGGAGTTATTTTCTGTAAAGTTTCCTTAAAAATGCATACCTGCGTATCAAAAGGGAAATATTTCAAATTCAACAGACAACTGATTTTATAAATAGTTGGATACAACAGTTCCACCATTGCACCTTGATTTTTGCCCAGAGTAGTGAGCTTTACATGTGTAAGTTTTTTAGATGCTGAGTCATCCATTTCAAGTCTGAAATTAATGGTTTTGAAAAATAAAGTCTCAACCCTCAAAACTAACGAGTTATACAAAGTGGTGTCCGGCAGCCAAATATCATCGTGTCGCGCCATAATTTCAGTTTCATTGTCGAATTCCGACGGGTCCCATCCCAACATTTGATCTACCCATCGCTAAGAAATTCAAAATTATTGAATCATTCCAAAATGTAAAATTTAAAATTTACCTCTACCGCCCACGCATTGAGTAGTAGATATTGTTGCGGCTCATTCTGAAAGTTTCAGTTTTTTTTTTCAAATTTTGGCTTGCTTTCTGGTCTATATTCAACTAGATTTTAGCAAGAAGTTTACGGGGACCAAGTGTTCAAGCAGCTGCTCATTGAGCAAAATATCTCTTTCTCGGATAAAAAAAATTGGATCACTGACCAGGGACTTTTTGCAGTAGCTATTGAATGGGCTAAAAATAGAAAAAATGTACTTAGGTGTGAAAAGTGAGCAAATCATTTTTTTAAAAATATTTTGGGCGTTGATGAACAGGTAAAGTTCAGCTTTTTAAAACTTTAAAAGTGTCAAAAAATGTGCTGCTAACTCCGCCGAGCAGTAAAATATAATTAGATATAAGGTGGAGTACCGAAGTCTGAGATTTTGCTTCATAGACCTAAAATTTTTTGAAACTAATTGTGTATTAAAACTTTCTGAGAATGTCTTTTAAAAAAGTTGTAGTCGTTCAAAGTTTTGGAAAAAAATTGAAAAAATTCGGAAGTTTTGGACCATTTTTTAATCTTAAAAAACAAAGTCTTCACCTTTAGAATAAAAATCCAACTCACCACTTGAATAATCTGATAAAGCTGCAACGAAAGAGTGACATTGATTGGCGACCCTTTCCTGACTTTAGGTATCAATCCTTTTTGATAGTTCTCCATAATATTGTTGGCTAATTCATATTGAATAGGTATGTCCGGATTATTTGACAGTCCTAATGCTAATTGTGAAATAAATATCAAAAATGTGTAGATCCTGTGCATATTTTTTTTCTGGAAAACCAAAAAATCAAGGAAATTGGAGTAAAGGACAATGCACTTTAAAAGCTGCTAATTTTGTGAAAAGGCATGGAAATGAAAATAGAAATGGACCTTGAACCCGAAAAAGACAAATATTTTAGGTCAATTGAGAAAATTGGAGTAGGGCTCTATAAAATTAAAAAAATTGACTATGAGTCGAGTTGGGCATGACGTGGAGAGCAGAAAATATTGTTAGTTTACTAGGGTACGTTTATAGAATTTCAAAAACATGCACAGACCCGGGCACTTTTAAGAAAATTTTTATTTTCCGAAAAAAATTATTCAAGTTAAAATGCGAGTGTTTCTTGTAGAAAAAAATTATTTAAAAAATTTAGAAACTATATTTTTCGTGCAAATACACGTGGTGTCAGAGTGTCTCATTTCAGCTGGATCTACGTTGATCTACAAAAAATGCGGGAGAAGAGACGCAGAGATCTCAACTGATTTCGCATAGTTAAGAAGGTGCTGACGTCACATTTTTTTGGGCAAAAAAATTCCACATTTTTGTAGATCAAACCGTAATAGGACAGTCAAGCACCACGTGCAAATACTGCTACATTTTTACCTTTTTTCAACAACTCAAATGTGAAGTAGCGCTACTGGAAAAATTGTTAAAAACTACACCTACATGCCAAAATGAAAAATGAAGAAGTAAAACTTTAAAAAAAAAATTTCGAGCATTTTTTATTTTATTTCAAAAGTGGCAATTTGTCAGTTTTTGCCTTTTTTTTTGAAAAAAAAATTCCTTCGAATTTTACGACCTAATTATTTTTTAAATATCAATATTTAAACAATGTAAAAATTCAAATATCTCTAGTGCCAAAACCGATACAATTTACAGGGTCAAGTACCGAACGTTTCAAAAACTATTCAGAAAGTTGCACCGGAATGACGAGTCTACAAACAAACATGATTTTGTAAATAGCTTGACCAATAGCCTCTCGTAAAAAAAGCACCCAAGATGCACCATCCCTTCTGGCCAATTCTCTATCAATTTGTAAGTGAGTCAATGTGAGTGTTGTCTGTGTGAGTGAGTGTGAGCAAAAAGAATTGAGATGGATCGGGTTTCTATCATCTTTGTTTTTGTCGCTACGGAATCTTGTCGCTATTTCAATTGTCATCGTTCACGTGTATCATCACCAGAGAAATTAATGTGTGCAATTTGTCAGTAAAGTTGAAAAAGTGTTTTACACGTGATAAATTTATAGTTACACGGTCTTGAAAAATTAATACCTGAACCTTTAACAAATATTTTGTTTGTAAAAGTTTCTATTAAAAAAAGACAAAATTGTCTTCCGTATTTCTTAAAAGTGCGCAAAATTCCGAATAGTACATTTTCTTGTGCATAGGTCAAATCAGGGGGGGGGGCGGCAAACGATTTTCCGGCAAATCGGCTAATCGACAAATTGCCGAAATTGAAATTGTTCGGCAAATTGCCGGAATTGAAATTGTCCGGCAAATCGGCGAGCCGGCAAACCGGCAAATTGCCGATTTGCCGGAACAACGGCGATTGCCGAAAATTTTCGGCAAATTGTGGTTCTGCATTTTTTTTGGAAATTTCAAATTTTCAATTTTAATTGACAAAATTGTACGCATCCTATAAATGTTCCTACATTCATTTTGAACAGTAGCAAATTCTATGAAAATATCTAAAGAAAACGGGCAAAATTTCAAAAAGGCAAAGTTTTTCCGTCTTATAAAAATCCCTTTAAAAACTTCCGTAAAATTGATGTTCGGCAAACTGCATATCGGCAAATTACCGGAATTGAAATTTCCGGCAAATCGGCAAACCGACAATTTGCCGAACGACAATTGCCGCCCGCAACCCGGGTCGAATCATGTTTTGAAAGTTTGAGCTGAAACTTGCGGGGTACATTTTTTGCTGCTGTAATAAACTTGAAAATATTCTTACTAACTCTTACAGTTACTAAAATCTTTGTTTTGGTAAATTGCCAAGTTTTCCAAAAAATTTGGGTGAAATTTTGAGCATTGCTACAACTTTGGACACCTGTTTAAATACAAATATTCTTGGTGCACACAAAGTGTCTGATTACAATTAAAGTTTCGTTCCGCCTCGGAAAGTATTCGTTCACAAATATCAATTTCAGGAAGTTCCATTGTCAAAATACTTCCTGGTACAGCAAAATTCAAATGTTTACAAAATTATTCAGAAATTGAGCAGTGAATAAAAAATGAACACGAAAAGTGAAATTGAGTATTGGACGGAAGGGTTCAGGAGGGGGTAATGAAATTGAAATGGATGTGACTACCACAAGAAAACAGTGAAATGGGGAAATAAGTGGAAAAGTATTACGCAGAATAATTATAAAATTTCAAATGAGGTTTTTCTCGAGAAATAATTAATATGAATGGGGAGCTCCTCTAAAGTGTCTTGATGATGAGTTTTTCGAGTTGCTAAAAAGACACGCAATCAAGCTTTTGGTCCTCTTAATCTAATGACCTTTCAACTATAAAGTAGCTCCCCAATACTAGTAAAATGGCCAAAAAGCATATGAGAACACTTTTTAAAATGATGGGGTCTCGGAAATGGAAAAGCTCAAGTTTTTTGAAGTTCAAAATTATCAAATTCTTTATCAATTATTGAAAAAATTTGAGAAATATTTCGAGTAATCGCAAGATTCTCTAGGTGCTCAAAAAATTAATGATGTGAATTTCTTGATGATCTATAACGAATTAAGTGTTTAAATTACAGAAAATAAATATTTTTATTTTCTCATATATTAAAAAATTATTCAAAAATTTCTATTTTGGAAAAGTTCCCAAAATTCTTTCAAGAATAGGGAAAACATTTGAAAATAGAATACGGGTCTGACCAAAGTTTGAGTGGGTTGGAACAAGTTAAGACCCAGATGCTCGTCGGTTTCCACTTTTTTTGTTGGTTTTCGTTCTACTATTTTTATTCCGAAGAGGTGGTTTAGAAGATGTTCGACGTAAAATTTTAGGGCACTCCAAACTTTCACACTAAAGAATACTTGGGAACTCAGATTTAACGTGAAAAAAATTTCGCGGTATATTCAAATTTTCTATTTAAAAAATTTCAATGGGATATTCAATTTTTCTGGGAAATAAATTTGGCGGGAAATTCAAATTTCTGAACAAAATAATTTGGCGGTAATTTCAAATTTTTTGAGAAATAAATTTGGTGGGAAATTCAAATATTCTGACTACAAGATCAAATTTTTGGCGGGAAAATTCAAGTTTCTGAAATAAAAATTTTGGCGGGGGATTCAAATTTTTTGAGAAATAAATTTGGTTGGAAATTCAAATATTCTGACAACAAGATCAAACTTTTGGCGGGAAAATTCAAATATTCTGAAAACACAAATTTTGGTGGATTTTCGAATTTTCTGAAAAACATTTTTTTGGCGGGAAATTAAAATTTTCTGACAACGAGATCAAACTTTTGGCGGGAAATTCAAATATTCTGGAAAAAAATTGGTGCTGAACTCGGAATTTCTGACTAGGGAACCGTCAGAAGGTGCCCATCGGACTTGCATATAAGACCTATCCCATTCGATAGCCCATGTCTTAAAACGGTTACTCGTGAATTTTTAGCGGCAAAACTCCAGAACCAAGCTCACGGCGGGCTCCCAAAGATCTTAAAATAGCACTTTAACAAAGCATTGGAGGGACAATTTTCCAATTTCACTTTGGTAGCTCATATCTCCGTAGATAATTTTTTTACAGAAAAGTCATCAACTGATAAGTTGTTGATATTGTTGTAACAAACAAGTTTCTAGTTAAAAGTTTTTTACCAAAATATTTTTGTTTGAGATAAAAGCGCGCGAAGTGCTGTTGTTATTTTTATGCTGCTATTCCGTTTCTAACGATTTTCTCGCAAACAAAATTTTTTTGGTAAAAAACTTTCAACTACATACAAGCTTGTTCTTTACAACAATCCCAACAACTTTTTAGTTGATGACTTTTCTGTAAAAAATTTATCCACGGAGATATGAGCTATCAAAGTGAATATGGAAAATTGCTTCGTCAGATCGTTAAAGTTTTTCCTTACAGTGCTATTTTAAGAACTTTGAGAGCCTGCCGTGAGCTTGGTTCTGGAGTTTTGCCGCTAAAATTTCACGAGTAACCGTTTTAAGATATGCACTATCGAATAGCATAGGTCTCATATGCAAGTCCGATGGGCACCTTCTGACGGTTCCCTAGTGAGTAAAACTTTTTAACGGAAAATTAAAATTTATCTGGAGAATGTTATTTTGTCGGGAAATTCAAATTTTATAAGAACAAATTTTGGCAAATTTCTAGATTTTTGGAAAATTTCTAGATTTTACCATTTAAAACCCAATTGGCGAGCAATTTTGAAACCTAAAAATCGGTGTGATATTTATTGAATTTTAGTATAATTTTCAATAAGAACCTGAAAATCTATAAATTGTTTAGAAAATGAAAACAATGGAAAGTGGATCTTCAGTATTTAAGGAAAAAACTTCCGGGTACGGGGTGTCCCATTTCAAAGTTTTTTTTACCTGCGATTTGTAGTGCGGTTTACAACGGAGACACCTGGTTGAAGAGAAAAATCCTAAACTAGAAAATTCTCAGAAAATTCGTTAACTGAAAGGAATTTTTTTTGAATTCGATCTCACTATTGATTTTTATGAACAAAATATTAACTCAAAATATAAGAACAGAATCAATAAAACATGTCGAAAATGAGGCCACCCTCCTTGGTTTTTGACGTTTTACGACAAAAGCGTTGGTCCCGTGGAGTTGGGTTGAAAGATAGACGTTTGTTATCTCTGGTGCCAGGCAATGAGTAAAGTTCAGTGAGCAGAAGGCAGATGAAAGATGTTATCACAAAAGGAGCCGAACTTTTGGATCTTTGAGCATTGTCATTCTTCATGTTGAATTGATAAGCTTGTTAGTGCAATTGTCTGAAGAGATTTGCAGCGGTATTTTTCAAATTTGCACATTTGTTTGGTAGGAAAAAAGTGCAGCGGACAATTTGCAGGTCCACACGTAACATCAAGCCCACTAATAGTAAGAAAAATATAGAAACTTGTTAGAGATGGAACAGCTGACATACTTTGAGGAATGATACATCTTGTCTTCTCTTCTCAAGAAGGGTGTATTATTAAGCGCCCAACAGATGACGGGTTGTGTCAATGTAACACAGGTAGGCCAAATACCGGGTCATTTCCAGACTAACTTTCTAGCAGCCGACACTTTGCTGGCATTTTCAAGTGCTTCAGGCAAAACTAATATTAATAATTTTATTTACAGAATGGGAAGAATTTTTTCAGGGATTAATATTTAGATTAATACGGACAGTACAAAAATTTGAAACTTTTGAAAACAATTATCCTTTGGAGCTGCTCTGCTGGTATTGCCTTATGGTGGCAGTGTTTTCGACACTATTTGAACGGTAGAAGCATCTGAATGGTCCTGAAACAAACTTTTTAGTAATTCAAAGAATTTGAGAGCACCTACTTAAAATCGTTTGCCGGAAGTCTCGGATTATAAAGATCAAAACGACTGGGTCAATTCCAGGATACAAATGGACGGTGGCAGTAGTGATGTTGCCGTAACAGCCGATGTTGAGTCCAACGAATGGGGTGACAAAGAGCATGGTTGTCGGGATGTACATTAGTGTAGTAGGGATGATAGTCTGGAAGTAACCAGCTGTAAGCTAACATAGTTTATAGTTTTTTACTTAAAACAAGAAAAGAAATGCACAAGTTTCAAAACTTTGGACAGGCCCAATTTGAAAAAAAATTGAGATCTTGATAATGATGAAGAGAGACTGTTTAGAACCGTCCGACATCTACCGGGTTCTGCATTATACTATGAAACTCAGTTCTAGTAGTGTGTGGGGTGCGGAACCCTATAGATGTCGGTACATGCTACACAGTCGCACCCCCGTTGTCCTCGATCTATGACGGGTGCGTTTATAGCAAAACTTGCTCACAAAGTGTTGATGTTTAAAAGTCAAACGTTAAACTACAGGCTAATTATTTAATGTTTTTTTTCTCTTTACGCAATTTTCCAATTTCCTGGGGACCCAGACTGTTATTAACGGAAGAGTCTTGTTATTGTAGCTATCAAAACCCAATGATCATAACACAATTCACGTGATATCAGCCATAACAAGCTTACCTGTAGAACCAAGGCCTTGAACAATTGGGTGTGCATTTCTTTTGTTTTTTCAGACACCCCCAGACTTCCGTTCAAAGTCTTATAAGTGTTGAATCCGCAGTAGAAGACTGTTCCGAAGGAGAGGATCATGATGACGCCGTGTTGAAAGATCCCGATGACGTTGCGAGGATTCAGGTATTCCACTCCGTTTTCTGTGCGCCACTGAAATAATGAGCAAGATCAAGTACAAAATCTCAAAAATCAAAATGTTTTCCAACATTTGATTTGTGTGGGAAAATGTTGTAATAAATTGAAAACTCACATAGCTATATGGAACATTTCCCACCCACTCGGGATCCAGCTCATAGGATGTTTGTATGACGTGTCTGAATATTTCAGTTGTCTAGCTAAAGCTAAGAGCCTGTACTCACATCAACGCCGTCCTGGTCCTCTCGGTCTCCGGGTACAGAATAAACGCTGCGAACCCCCAGCTCGCCGCCACCGCCATTGCTCCGAATACCCATGCGACAAAGTAGCATCCTTGGAAGTAACGGAGGTTGTCGGGTCTGAAAATACTGGTAAATCTAGAAAAACTCCAGTAAAACTCACTTGCAAGCCGCATAGTAACGGTAGACAAAGTGGACGGCGAACAGGGTGAAGCTCATGGCGTAGCAGCCGCAGTAGGTCGCTGAAAATGAGAAAGTTTCAGGCTTGAGACTTATGTGTTTAGGCTGATGCAAGGCTTGATAAATCAAGAATTTTGGGCGTCCATTTATCCAGTAGGATGTTTTTATTTTCGGTGATCCGCAATTCATAACACTACCGTGAAATCCTTACGCCGAAAGTGTTCTAAATTGCGCCCAAATTCAAATTTTGTGTTGACCAATCAGCGGATTTGACCACGCCTACGCATCACTGATTGGTCCAAAAAAACTAGTCATTTATCAAAGTACAAGTGGCACTGACTATAAGCACAATATTTTATACTCGGAGCTTAATTTCAAACGAACATGAAATGGCTCTAGCGGTACCCTCGGAGTACTGGAATCTCTTGCGCTGAATCACGAAGATCGTATTGTCGTAGATATGGATGAGCTGAAAATCATCCTTGTCTCACAAGTCAGGTATTTTAAATCAACTTACAGGTCTCAAAAAAGTTTCAATGGAGGTGTAAAAGAGGCTGAACACGCAGAATGTGATCATCAGGTACTTGTATGAACCGTATGATTTGGTCGGTCGGAAGACTAGCAGAAGGATCAGAACGAAATTGGCGATGGTGGAAATCGTAAACCCAATGTGGTCTGAGTAGGTGGTGATGTCGAGCCAATGACGGTCAGACATTTTTTCTGGAATTTGAAAAAAATTAAGTTTCAAGCTTTGACGAGGCTCTTGTAAGAATGAAAACTTGAAAACTGGAGCCAAGTGGTAGACAAAAGAAATCTCAAACATCTATACAGTGAACAAGTAAATACAGTTGTGTTATTGAAGTCTATTCCGGATATCCGTCTAATCAATTTTTGGCAATACTATTCTAATGTTATGTCAAATTGTCTCATGGTGTCAGTTGTTTCCGATCGTGGGAACGTTAGTCAAAATGTTCAACACCGATGATCATCTTTTTATTTCAGATTTGTGATTGGTCTAGATACATATACATATCTCGGCAATGTATCGCATATGGAAGTTTTTAGGAATATATGGAAAATGATTCGAATTTTACATGAAAGTCAACAAATAAAAAGTTCACAACACTAGACACTAGACCCTCTAATTTTTGTTTGGTTTGCTGGAGTGCTAATAGATGAAGTACGACATTTGGGAAAAACCATGAAAATTTAGAAGTAATTCGAACAATTAATTGAGTTGTTGTTTTTGTAAATTCAAAAACAAATGTGTTGTCAAAAAAACTTTAAAAATGGTTTTAAACTCGGTAAAACGATATCACGTGGAGTTTGAAAATGAGTAATGCATTTCACTCGTCCGATTTCTTTTAAACTATGTTTTTGTATCTTCCACTCACTCATTTTGACCAGTACATAAAATACATACTCTACAATTTCGCCCTCATTTTTCTTATTTTTTCGTATTCATCAAGTACTCAACAATAAATGCAAATCTTCAAAAATAAACGAAACCTTGAAATTTTTTCTATTGAAATTTAACAATGAAAAGTATAGTGGTCACCCGGAAATTGCAAATATAAATAGGTTTTGGGTAGAGAATTTAGTTAATAATTCAATTTACCAAACAAGCTGTTCCCCTAATGCAAAATCAGATTAAGTATTTTCTAGTTGAGTTTATCGCCAACAAATATGTTCGTGTAGTTAGTAGTTTGACCTTGTTTCTGAAAATCAACTTTTTTATGCTGGGTCTTATGTGCAGCCGACATTGAACTAGGTTCACGATGTAACCCCTTGTTTTTGCTAAAAAAATTAACAAACGTCTCAAAAGGTGCCTGAAAGTCACTGTTTTTTTTAAAAACATCAATATTGATCCGCAAACAGCGACTTTCAAGCTAATATTATTTTCATGTTGAACATTTTCCCACACTTTTATATTAATGCTAAAAATAGATTTTTTTTTCTGAATTGTGTAAGTTTGCCGCACATCCCTGAAATGCACCGAACATTTTTGCTTAATTTTTCAATTTCCGCACATTTTCAAAAAATAATCCAAATCATTTCCCACCGCTACATTTCTTCCTCACACTTATTTTTCTGCGTCTCCACCGTTGCGATCTCTCATCGCAAACCAGATTGTTTTGTTGTGCTGATAAAAAATAGATTGTTTGCTTTTACACTTGACTTTTATGCAACTTGTTGCACTTGGATTTTTTTTTGCAAGACAAATTGTTTTTTCCCTTTGATTTCAGAAACGTTTCTCAAAAAAGATTTTTCAATTATATCAAAAACCTGAAAAATTGAAAATTTATTCAAAACACCTTTTTCAATGTTTTCCTAAATTTTTTCTGAGTTTGCGACGCCTTGCTCTGTTGCAATCTGTCAATTACAAATAATATTTGTTCACATTGATAACAAATTGATTTTTTTTGTTGCTTTCTCCGTCTGAAACTTTTCGCACACAAGCTTCTCTACATTTATATATTTTTTCAGAAATAGGAATAGGAAGAAAATGAAAAAATCATCGAATAACAATAGCATAGTGGTAGAGGTGGTTGCTGCAATAATCGTTCCCGCAGTGGTTGGAGTTGTAGCATATTTTTATGAAAAAAGGAAACCCCAATTTTCAAGTGGTAATATGACTCCAGCCGAATTTTCACCGTCATCCAGTAGTAACTCGTCTCTTAGAAGGTATGCTTTGAATTTCAGAATCCAAATATTTGAACTGCAAAACTGAAATACTTTTTTCAAAAGATAGGGAATGCGATGAGAATTTTAATTTTTTTCAAGTTGTAAATTATTTTTAATCTAATAGTTTTGAAATTTTTTAAAATATAATTCCAGAATTTTCTTCAACATTCCAGAATTTTCACGATTTTTCCAAAAAGTTCTAGCACTTTCCGGAAGTTTTAAAATTTTTCAGAAGATTCTAAAAACTTCCAAAATTTAATCGAATTTCCCAGGAGGTTCTGAAGAAGATTCCAGGTTTTTCAGAAAAATTAAATTTCCCGCAAAAAATTGTTTCTTACAAAATTAGGATTCCCCGCCAATTTTCCGCAAAGAAATTCTCGAAAGAAATCGGCGGAAATTTCAAAATTGGCATAAACGACTAGTTAATATTAGTTTAGATTATTTGCGGGAAAATATTTGAAAAACACGATGTTTCAAATCAAAAATTGAAGAAAAAACCCAGAAAATCCGATCAAATTAATTTAGAATTTCCCACCAAAAATGTTTCTCACAATCAGAACATTTGAAATTTTCGCCAAAACTGTTTTTTTTTTAGAAAATTTGAATTCCGCGCCAAAAAGATTTTTCTCAAAAAATTCATAGAATCCGTCAAAATGTTTTTCAGAAAAATCGAAAAATCCTCCAAAATGGTTTTTCTCAGAATATTTGAATTCCCCGCCAAAATGTTTGAAATTTGTATTCCAGAGAGCCTACTTCGGAAGAGCAAATTGCATGGCGTCAAGCTGAAAATGATGTTGCTCAACAAGAGAGGTGATTTTGCGTAGTTTGTAGTGTATTCCTTTTTGTTTTTTTTTTTTTCAATTTTAAGTGTACTGAATGTGCAGCCGACATTGACCAAGGCCCGCGAAAACCCAGAATTTCAGAGATGCCGAAACCCGTAAACTGATCCTTCTCACAATGGAGCAATCTCGTCAGCAAAGTGAAGCCATGATTTCCCAAATGAAAACTCAAACGGAAGAGTTTCAACGGATAGTTCAAGAACTGAAAGATGATGCGGATGAAAGAAGGTACTAAAGTTCTGAAGATTTTTTTCCCATGAACCGTAAAATTTAGAAACCGGGCTCAAACCAGCTTGGACAATTCGGAGTATGAAACCCTGGTACAACAACGTCAAAAACTGATCGAAAATTCTGAAAAAAGCCAGCAGGAAACCAAGGAGCAATTGGAAAAAATCGTGGAGCTGCAAAGAAAATCTTGTGATCAAAACAAAGAAAAATTCACAGCTCTGGAATTGCAGTTGCAAGAAACTAATGAGAGAATGCAGAAACAATTAGATGGTAAGTTTTCGTAGTTTGTAGTCTGTTGTTATTTCTGACAAGTATTTTTTTCAGAATTAAACGCCAAGTTTGAGGATGTGAACAGGAAATTGCAAAAGGCAAGTGATTGTAACGCTGACACGGAAAAAGAAAATGAAGAAGGAGTCAGTGATAATGGAACCGATGATTCCTGGGATGTTGTCACTGTGCAAAGATCGAGTCTTTGAGATTTTTCTGGAAAATATTTCTAAATTTCGGAATAAATATATTTATTGAACATGTTTAGATGGATCCTGTACAAAAATAAAATTAATATTTTGCATGCGGAATAACGTCAAAGAGAAACATTTTTCAATAAGTTAGAGTTAGTTGCCTTTTTATTTCCCCTTCCTTGTCGTTATTTTCTCTACATCACATTACTGTTATCTTTAACTTTCAGTCGGTATTTCTCTTGCTCACCTCTATTTTTGAACCATATTGATGTGTGTTTCTGACATTAAAACTTTCCTTCTCACTTTCGCATTAAAACATTTTTTCAAAGAACCTTTTGTATTTCAAATGTGAAACATGGGTTCACGAATCTCGATCAATACCCCATGTCCATGTTTTCCCCGGGAACGTAGTCATAGGAAGAACTCAAGTTATGGGTAAGTAAATTTTAACATTTTTCATTATACATATCGTTGGCAGGCAAAAAAAGCCCATCGCAATAGAAAAATTGAACTTGATGAACAAAGGGAAGATTCAATGTTTCATTAAGTAGAGTATATTTTTATTGATCATTGTTTCTTTTTCAGAGCTAAGTTTGAGCAACAACAAAGGCTACAAAGAATTATTCAAGAGTCAAACGATCGAAATAACGTAATTGTCCGGCAAATTGTCCAGCAAAATCAGGAATTTAGGCAGTTAGTTAAATACTATCATACAATACCATAACCGTTGTTGATGACGCTCAAGTAACTTATGAGATAGAAAAACTAAAGCATTACAATATTAATAAACATATCAAGAGCTCTTTCTCATTAGTTGACCACTTTGCTGCACCTCTACTTCTAAGATTTAACGCGAGCAAAAATTTGGGCCATTCACGTTTTATTCGAAATATCTAACCAGAAATACTATTAAATAAGTAATCAGATGAAAAAATGAACAAGATTACGAAGTTTTCTGAAAAGGTAGTATTTAAACAACTAAAGTAGTATTTTAGCAATAGTATTTTTAACACATGGTAGTATTTGAGTATTTTCACCCCCCCTTACCTGAACGTGTTCTGGATAGCAGGTACACTTTCCAATTTTGAAATTGGTTTTTTTAATTGTCAAAATTTTACTTTCAGAGAGAAGGAAAACAACCTCAAAGCAGTTGAGCAGAGGTATAATTTTTTTTCAATTTTTTGGAGAACATTGTAGTTTGTAGCTTGATATTTGTAATTTAACATCTAGAATTTTTAAACTTCAACATTTAAATTACAGCAAAGAAGATGAACATCAACGTAATATTGACAGAATCTTAAAAGAATCTAAAGAAAAAAACAAAGCTGCGCTGCTGCAAGTTTCTCAACAAATTCAGGAAGAAAATTCGATACGACGCAGGAAAAACATCGGTATTTTGGGGATTTTTTTAACTTAAAATGTTCGAATATTTCAGAGAAAAAAGCAGAGATTGAGAAATTGAAAATACAATCAAAATTGGATCACGAGAAAAAAGACCGAGAGCCGAACTATACGAGAAATATCTGAAAAAGACTGAAAATGTCAAGAACTTGCAAGTAGGGGTTTGTTTCTCGTTCGAAAAATCTGAATTTTTCCGAGTTTCAGACCAAATGAACCCGAATCAGTGGATAATTTTTTCTGTATTATTAACACTTCTTTGTATTTTATCTCATAACTTTCTATTGTTACAATGTACTGTTGAAGCGAAAAACATTTTTATGAGTGATTTCAATAAAAAAAAAAGATTGCCAAAACTCGATCTAAAACTTGGAGTTCAGAAAATAAAATTCGTATCTGAAAAATAATTTTAAAGTTTGATAGTTAGATTGGCAGAGCATTTAGAACGGCAATAAAATCGTTTAAAGGAAGACCAATTGTTCGAACGATTTTGAACGTATAGACTTAAAATGGGCTTAAATGAACGAATTTCATAATGAAACGTCTAGTTTTCAAAAAATTTTTATTGTGGTTCAAAATTTCGAAAAAAATTGCATTGATTTCAGCTGAAATGTCGAATTTTTTACCATTTTTCCGTGTTACATCTGTCCGAAGTTGACTTTTTCGGAATCATCATCTTTTATTATATTGGTAGTTTATCTCATTTAATTTTGTTGATTCGTATATTTTAAGGCAATAGGTAACCAAAAATCATCGAAATTGGTTACCTATCGCCTTTAAAAATATCTTAATCAATGGCATTAAATGAAATAAACTACCAAAATATGCAATAAAGAATGAATATTCCAAAAAAAAGTGGGCAAACATCAAGATTTTAGCTAAAATTAGTGTAATTTTTTCAAAATTTTGCACCGCCATAAAAAAAAATTTTGAAAATTTTTTAGAAGTTTGATAGTTGGGTGTACGTTGAAAACCAACTGAAATAAGTAATTTTTAGACGCAAATATTTCAAGTTATAGATGTCCCCGGCAAAAATGGTCTCTTACGTTCGAAAAGTACATAATATCAGCTATCGAATGACACTAAATTTGTTTTAAAATTTTAAACCCTCTGTATGCACGTAATTCCCTAGTAAGAAATTTAATGAAAAATTTTCAGATGGAGATTTTAGGTGAATTTGAGTTTTGTGTCGAAAATTTCTGTTATAATGCCAAGAATGTTATGTTTCAAAATCCGAAGAAATCTTGTACTTTTTCCTTGTAAAACACTGTAACATTTTTCAATGTGTTTACGTTTTTTCAAGTACACCGTGTTATTTTTTTTCCCCTTCCTCATCGTTATTTTCTCTACGTCACATTTCTCTTATCTATGACTTTCAGTCGGTATTTCTCTTGCTCACCTCTATTTTTGGACAACATGTTTCTGACATTCCAACTTTCCTATTCACTTTTGCATTAAAACATTTGTTCAACAATTCTTTTATTTGAAAACTGAAAATGGGTGCACTATTCTCGTACTGTTGTCCTTGTTGTTGCTCCCGGGAACCTAACAATAGGGAGAACTCAAATTATGGGTAAGTATTTTGCATGATTTTTTTTCTTCAAATATATACACAACTATGGAGTTTCAATATCTATAGCAGGCAAAAAATACTTATGTCTGCCTACTTGCCTACATTCCTACATTGTAAAAAATCATTACAGCCTAGATTCAGAAAAAACTCATAGTTTATCAAAAAAAAAAACCTCTCACACTTCAGAGTCACAGATTCAACTTCACGCTATCGCGGTAATATACAGTAAGCTGATTTGATCTTGAAACTTCAAAACACAAAAATTATTGCAGAGATACAGAAGCTCAGTATGGAAGTTCCAGAAACACGTCGCTTGAAATTACATCGAGTGAACCGCCAAGAAATCATTAAGTTTTTCAAATTAAAAAAATTTTTAGGATATTTCATTATTACCTCTACTCGACTTGTAGTACTTTAAACTAGCAAGACTATACCTATTTCAGTTGTTGAATTTCAGATATGTTTCAAATGATTATACCAATCCTGGTCGAACCTACGAGCACAATCAACAATCAGTGTGAGTTGGCGCTTATGCAATTAATTTGGGATGTGCGCTTTCACATCAAATTTTGCATAAAATTTTACGTTAAACTCTTTTTATTTCGGAATTTCTAATTCGAAACTTTCAGAAACAGTACAGTCTCACTTTATTCCCCATATCTTAACCTGCCTTCCGGCAACAATTACAGTAATCAGGATTATCACAGGTTTGTCTAAATCGACAGATGTTCTTAAAGGTGGAGTCGCGCCAGTGGGGATTTGGTCACTCATAATGATCCAAAACAACCAAATATCATAATAAAATACTCCAAAAAATTTTTAGATTTTTCATAATCTCCGGTCAAAGTTTTGGCAAATTGCCAAAATTTTGGAAAATATGAGCTTTTGAGGAAATTTAAAGCAATGTCGCATGTTTTGACCCCCTCAATGTTTTAATACAAATAATTTGAACAAAATGAAAACATAAAAAATGTAGAAAAATTTTTTTTTGGTCGTTTTCCAAAATTATTAGTGGCAAAAACTGAGTAATTGCCACTTTTTGACAGTAAATAAAAAATTTTCAAAATTTTTTTGAAAAGTTTTATAATGATATTTGGTCATTTTGTGACCAAATGAGTGGTTTTTGACAATTTCGCTGCTGGCGCTAGCTCACCTTTAATGTTATTTTTTATTATTCTCAGCCAGCAAATCGCCAATCGCAAAACACAACGTGAACTTGATGAACAAAGGTAAGATCCAATTTTACATTAAGTAGAGTGTACTTTTATTGATCAACATAACCTTTGTAGAAAAGAGTTTGAGCATCAACAGAAGCTACAGAGAATGCAGCAAGAGTCAAGAATCAAGCAAGAGGAAGCGTTTCGACAAATTACTCAGCAAAATCAAGACTTTGAATTGAGAAGGCAGCGGAAACAAAATGGTATATTGTTGCTAAACTTTCTCGAGCAAATGACTTTACGCGGGAATTCAAATTTTGTTTTTTATGTATATTAGCTTTTAATTATTATTATTATTGGAACTTTTCATATATTCGTACGTACGTTTTCAAACAAAAAAAAATATTGAGTTTTTTAGGTAAAAATTATTTTTTCGAATATCTAAAAAAGGCGCGGCAATTCAATTTTAAGGGATTTTTAAGCCAGTTCATATTCTCCAATTTAGAAAAGATATAAATAATCATTACATTTTCTAACAAAATTTTCATCGCCGCTAAAACATCAAAAACCTTAAAATTTTAGAACAAGAAGCCAGACTTGAAGAATTACGTCGGAGTGCGAAAATTGAAAATGATAGAAAAAATCGAGAGGACGAATTGGCGATCGAGACAATGAAATTCGAGAATTCACAGCGAAACACTGAAGTTTATAGTCCGTAAGTTTTACTCTCGTAAAAAATGCTCATGGGGTAACTGAAGATCTGATGATCTGAATTTTCATTTTACTACCTTACATTTCAGATACCTTGATAGTTTGAAAGAGAAGAGCCTAAAGCAAGACGAACAATTCCGTAATAATAAAATACGCTTCAAAAATGAGGAAATGGATCGAACACTGTAAATTTTACTCAGCGAAATTTCTGAAACGATCCATAAAAGAATTCCAGAAAATATCAGCAAGCCCAAGAAGAGCATACCCTCCGCCGCCAGAAAATCGATGAGGAATTTGAGGAAAAATGTCAGAAATTGAATGAGGAAGCACAGCAAAGACAGAGGGAAATGAATCGGCAATTTGAAGAAATTAAGAAAATTATGCAGATGAGAGTTTGGAATGATACAATTGAAAGAAATTGGACGAATAGGTTGAATGAAGCAAGGTTGGTTTTTTCTGGCAGGCATTACTGTAGAGTCCTGGGTGTTTTTCCGGAATAAAAAAATTATTTAGAAGTCTTCTTTTATCAGGAAAAAAAATTCAATCAAACAAAATGTGTATTTCCAACATGAGCACAAAAATATCGTTACCAGGTCTTTTCTTTTGAAACAAACTTTTATTTTGATTTTTTTTTTTGAAAATTGAAGAACTAAATATTTTAGTGTTCCGATTATTGAAAAATCAGAAAAAAATAATTAATGATATATTATATTTTGCTGGGTAGTAAAAGAGCTTTTTCAAGTAGGCATGTCATATTAGAGTGTAGTAAAGAACTGGAAAAATTCTCCAGTCCTCAACTTTTTCCACAAATTCAGGTCTGCCAATAAAGACTCGCAGATATTGGAGCACCGGTGCCTGGTCTCCAGTCCACGACCTACAGATATAGAAGAATGGAAGCACGTTCTGCAAATTTTGCTAAAAAATATGGAAAATGAATCTTCAAATATGTCGGTGATGTATGATAACACCAACAAATCGTTTTTACTTGATATTCAGGTTAGTATTAGTTTTTTGTGTGTGACTTTTTTTTGGTTCCGTAAAATTCTTCCGTAAAATTCGAAATTTTGCAATTTTGGGGGTAATCATGTACCATATATATATTTCACGAGCAATTTCCCTTTTCAGAAAGCGGTCGACGAGATTTCTTTTTCATGTGCTTGTTTGCTGAGAGAGCTCGATCATGGAGCAAACTTGACGAAGCTGACAAATTTAACTGGAAAATTGAACAGAGCTTGCATGAATATTCCGACGCTAGCCGAGCTGAAACGAAACTACTACGCTGAAATGCAAAATAACTCTCAATTGTGAATTTTTCAACTTCTCTGAATCAATTTTGTGCGAAAATTTTAATAAAAACTTAAAGTAGAATTATTTTCCTTAAACAATAACAGTAAAAAGGTTTGGAGATTTTTACATGTTTTAAAATTATTTTTGAACATTTGCAATAAATTTCTAATAAAGTCTATAACTTTTTGAATTACTGAATGGTTCTTGAAAAGTAGAAAAATTCTATAAACTCTATAAACTTTTTACAATTATTCGGCCATTAATACCCATCTCTTTGTTGTTTGAAAAAAAAATTCCTACGGACTTTTATCATTTTTTCAAAAAATGATGTTGAAAATTAATAATTGGATGCTGATCTAAGGTGCCGGTTTTCCAATTTTCCAATTTTTTCGACTTAAAAAATTGAATGTTCATAAAATAACTTGCAATTTTGGCTTTTTTTTTTTGAAGAAAATTATGCTTTTTCACAAGATTTTTCACATCAAAGAAAAAATTTATTTATAAAAATAAACAGAATTTTTACGGCAAAGGAAATAGGTTTCAAGACCAGATATGTTTGCCTAATATGCGCACAGGCAGGCAATTTCGTGTGCATGGAAGCTCAACCACACGATAACGATCATCAGAAATTCCCCGAACTGAAAAATTTGCATAAAAATAAATCTCCATCATTGAATTAATCTCCCACTAAACATTTCACAGCTGCTCTCTCTTTCCCCATTTCCCCCACCCACAAAGTGTGTGTGTCAAAATGTGTTTCAAAAAGTGACCAGATCAGTCAAAAAGTGTCACATGAATATCATCTGCCAGAGTGGTCCTCTTCCGCTGTGTGTGTGTGTTGGTGGAGGAGAAAGGGGCCCCATAAAATTCAGAATGTGGATGGACATCTGTCTTTTTGACCTACACCCGGTTGTTTCCCATCTAGATTCAGGGGGAACCCCCCTCTACTATTATCTTGTTCAATGTGACTATTAACGTCGTTTAAATCGATGGGATTTGCCATCCAATCTGGATATTCTCCAATTTTCTGATCATTCTTTGGTTTTTATGGAAGATGGCTAGTTTCGTAATACACAGTTAATTCAAAAGTAGTCTATGAGGTGTCACAAAAAATTACCAATGTGTCCGTTGTTTGATAGCTTCTGAAAATTGAAAACGGAAAATGTTCCGATTTTTGGATTCTTGGGAGAAGCCCAATTTTTAAATAATTTTCTACTATTTCTCGATTTTTTAAACGTTGTTTTTTTCTATTTCTGGAATTTTTCAACTATTCGATTTTCTGCAAAATCTGAAAATTTTTTTTTCGGATTTTTCGGTTCCCTCGAAAAAATTCCAAATTTTAAATAATTTCCTGCCATTTCTTTATTTTTTAAAAATTAGTTTCTCCGTCTTCACATAAAAATCATAATATTTTGGATGAATCAAAAGAAAATTAAATTTTTTTTGGCATTTTTCTGTAGATCTTAATACAATTTTTCTATTTTTTACCCGATTTTTCTTGACTAAAAAAATCAAAAATTCGAACATTTTTCGACGACAGCCTTTATCAAAAAAAAACTTTTTTCCGTTTTGAAAAACTCGACAAAAATAATGATTTTTTTCAAAGTTTCTCCTTGGCATTAGAAACCAAGCAGACGTAGACCAACATGGAGGCAGGCAAGCAGGCAGGCATGTTTTAACAGTTTAAACTCTTTTTTTTCAATTTCCCTAACTACTCTAACTAAAATAACATCTGGACTTTTATGATAATCACATCGTAAATCCAAACCACTCGAGTCAAGAAAAACGAACTCACTTTTTTTCCAACATTCCTCTCACACTTTTATGTGCCAACACTAATTGTGTTGTCTGACGAGAGATGCTCACAAGTTTTTGACTCTTTGCAAACTTTGCTAATGCTTTAAATTTCCGTAAATATTTCAAAAAAAAAATCAGGCAGGCAGAAAGTAGGCACACGAGCCTGTCTACCATGAAAACCTTAAAATTGTGGAAGAAAACCCAAAAAAAAATCATAAAATCCAAGTCTTTGTGCATAATCTTCTTGTTTCAATTATCTCCAAAATAGTAACTGCTTGACCAATCAGCCATTTGCCCCGCCCATTTTGTGACCAATCAAATGTGCGTGGACGCTGATTGGTTCAAAAGAACACTCACTTTCAACTAGTATAACATAATCCTCAAGTGTACCTACATTCATCAAAAACATGCAAAGGTCAAAAGCCAGTTTTTCGAATAAATCGGCTTGTTCTCTATCCTTCGTGCTCCGCCGCGGAGCTTTTGACTCCTTCGATGTTTTCTTATCTTATCATCTCCACTTTTATCGATGTCTGACCTTCGACATCCGGTTGATTTTGAAGATAGAGAGAGAAACATTAGAAAATGACAATTGGTTGGGGTCCGCGCTTTTTTTCCCCATCGCTCGTTGTATCACTGGGAGATTTTTTGATTTTATTGGATATATTGAAAATATATATATGTTTTAGTGTAGGTATTAAAAATATTTTGATTTTTTTTTCATTTGAAATATTTTTTCTCGGTTTTATTCTATATTTTCCCTTTTTCGACTTGCTTTACTTCGAAAGGTTATATCGCGGTTCGTTTTGTAGATACAAAAATTTGCTAAACAGCAAAAATGTAGAAAAATATACGAAAAATGTTTTTGCAGTTGACAACTTTTTGTAAAAATTGAAAACAGTCGAGATATGAGCTGCCAAAGTTGAACAACTATTTTTTGCCGATTAGTCGTCAAATTAATGTTTTATTTTGTATTTTTACAAATTAGTTTGTTGTTTTCTGTTCTAGATGACAACAAAAAGTTTTGATATACTCAATATAGCAGCTTAAAAAATGTTTTTAAAAAATTTTCAATTTTTTTTTCGATTTCCAAAAAAAAAAAAAGAGAAATTACGAAAAAATTCGAATTACCTAAAAATCGATAGTTGTTTTTTAATTTTGCAGAGAAAAATGGCTAGAAATATAATTTGAAAAAAATATATCTTTTTAAAATATTTTTTTTCGGCCAATCGGCATATCGCCAAATTGCTAGAATTGAAATTTTCCAGCAAATTGGCAAATCGGCAAATTGTCGGAATTAAAATTTCCAGCAAATCGGCATATCGGTAAATTGCTGGAATCGCAAATTTCCAGAATATCGGCAAGTCAGTGATTTGCCGGAATTGAGATTTCCAGCAAATCGGCAAATCAGCGAATTGCCGGAATTGAGATTTCCAGCAAATTGCCGAAATCGAAAATTTCCGTCAAATTGGCAATTTGCTGAATTTTCCGGAAAGCATTTTAATCGGCAAAATTATACGCATCCTAGAAGTGTAAAAATTATCACTCTAAATAAAAAAATCTCTCTGAACATTTCCGGCAAATCTGATATCCGGCAAACGGCAAATAGGCAAATTGCCGGAATTAAAAATTTCCGGCAAACTGGCAAACCGACAAACTGCCGGAATTGAAAATTTCCGGCAAATCGGCAGTTTGCCCCCGTGCCAAACTCCGTTCTGTGTTTATAATTTTCTACCCTTTCTTCTTTTGAAAATTGCAAAATTCCTTCCTTTTGTTGAAGAAAAAGTGAAAAGGTCCCACGACAAGATTCAATTCATGCCATTTTCTTTGCGTTTTCCTCCAACTTTTCGAATTCCTCAACTACCTACTTTTCATTCATATCTCTAGAGTTCCGTTGAAAACGAAAAAAAAACACTTGTCTTTGTGCCAGTTGCTCTGAGAATTGTTAAAAGTTTAAAACTATCAGCTTGCAAATGTATGATAAGTGTATGGAAAGTTTGACAAAGTTTTGAAAAACGTTGGGTAAAAAAGAAATTAGTAGATCAGTAATCGGTAGTTGTAAAGTTCAAATTATCATCTCTGAACTTTTCAACATCTCACTCCAATTTTTCTTTGAAATGTGTCAAATTGGAGGTCTGTGGTTTCAAAGGTTCAAAGTGATGGGCTCGATGAGCAACAAATTTTGGCACCTTTTCAAAGTTTTTCATAGATCACGCAGGTATCACTACGTGACCGTCTACAGTTTTAAAAAAAATTTTAAATTCTCGATATGTTTTAATCCTTGTGGCAAAAACCAACTTATGGAAAATCGTACCGTTTTCATTTCAATTTTTTGGGGTTTTTCCGGTATGCCGATTTGCTGGAAATTTTCAATTCCGGCTATTCCCCGATCATATTTTTCTACTTTTTTCGTAAATTTTTTTATTACACTTTATCAAAAATCGAACATTTTTTTCCATTTTTGTTCAATTTTTTGTTGTTCTGCTCATCATATAGTAACTAATACATTTCGAAAAAATTCAATTTTTTTAAAACAGAGTTTAAAAATGTTTGAAAATTACCGTTAAATTTTTGAAAAAATATGAAAAATCAGAAAATTTGTCTCTTAAAAAATTGAAAAAAATCAAAAAAATTTCCACATTTCCACATTTTTACATTTAATTTTTGATTCAGTTTCTTGAGGATATTAATAAATTCTAATAGATTTTGAAATTTCAATAATCTATATTACGATCTGAAACAAAAATAATATAATAAAATTTAATTTCAAATTTTTTAATTTATTGTTTTTTGATGAAAATTATTTTTTTTTAACTAGAAGCAAAAAGTTCGTTTGAAGAATTAATAAATGTTTGACTCAAGTTTTTAAAATAATGTTTGAATTTTACTAAAAATGCTTTTGGCAGCGCTTTTTTACAAATTTTTTTGTTCCAATTTCCTAGCAACCGCGCAAAATTTCAATTTTCTTCTCATTTTCGGAAGATTTCTTACTTTAGCATTGAAATTTAATTTTCCTTTGAAGTGAAATATGAAGTTTCTGAAATTTTTAGCTGCCGAGATTTTGAGGTCTCAGCTGTTTTTTAACTGTTGAAATTTCGATTACAAAGTGTTGGAAAAATTTTTTGTAGGTACTCTAAACTGGGACGTCATTACTGATTCTTCGGTACAATGCTGGTTCAAAGTACGCAATTTTCTTAAGATCCAAAACTTTAATGAAAATATAATTTCCAGACAAGTATGATACCTGTATTCTTATTCTGTTACATGTTGGTCTCAAGTGTACTTCTTGTGAATTTGGTTACCGCACTCTTATCTTTCAAAAATTTTTCAATTAATTCTTTTTAAAATAATTTGAAAAGGACGACCGAATTAAAACAAAAAAAACTTTTTTAAATGGGATTTTTGGGTTTTGCACCGATTTTCCAAATAAATACTTTTGGAAAAAAAAAATTCAAATTTATTCAACTAAACCTAAACCAAAAGTTGTATCACAAACAACATTTTTCACCAACTTTTCCTAATTGCCTGACCTCCACCATTTCCTCAGTGAACATTGCCATTAAAAATGCCAATAGTCTGTTGATACCAAATGTGGTATGTAGTACGTACAACAATGTACATATAATAGTACCAGTTGGAGGCCCCCCTTTGTTTCTCTGAACCTCCACCGAAATGTCCTTGACTTTGGTGTACCTCTTTTTTTAAAATTTTTTTGGTGGTGTACTCCATTTTAAATTGAATGTCAATAAACTTTTTCTATATAGGTTTGAAGTGTTTGCACAAATTTTACTTGAAATTTCGATTTTTCAAAAAAATTTCCTCTAAAAAATTTCCCCGTAAATAATAAAAAATTCAAACCAAATTCGATGATGACACGCGAATTCGTGTGTTTTTGTTGCCAAAACCCAACCAAGCATAATAGCTAATTGGATTTCGGTCCACTCATTGGATTCTTCATTTTTTTTGGTTTAACTAGTAGTCACTTTTTTTGTGGGAAAAAAAATTAAGCAACTTTTTTTTGAGACTATAGTCTATAGACTACATATCTAGTTAGAATTTCAA
Source organism: Caenorhabditis elegans (assembly GCF_000002985.6). Lineage (NCBI taxonomy): Eukaryota > Metazoa > Nematoda > Chromadorea > Rhabditida > Rhabditidae > Caenorhabditis > Caenorhabditis elegans. Next base: position 3,682,468 of record NC_003283.11, read on the forward strand.
AAGTTTTTCCCGGATAAATCCTCCCAAGCAAGTACGCCGTTCAATCATATTTTGATTTAAAAAAAGAGAAAAGCACTGATTTTTGCACTTCAAAACCCTGCATAATTCCTTGTGGGAAAAAGTGACTAAAAATTGCAAAAAAGGAAAACTTCCTCAATTTTCCTTGTCGCTATTTTTAGTTGTTTTAATTTCAAAAAATTACCTCACTTGCTTTCTTTCGCCGCTTTCTCCGACTTTCGCTGAATTTCGCTAATTTTTTTTTTGAACGTTTCCCCGCTTTTTGCCAATTTTCCCTCAACTTTCGTCAACTTTCTCCAACTTTCTCTAAACTTTCGTTGACTTTCGCCGACTTTCCCCTCCCAAATAATACAAATTTCCGTTCCAGAACCTTCTCGAATCCAAAAAAACTCCTCCACAAATGAGCTGAACCAAACTTCCGACAAAAAATGGGTGTGATTGGACTAACCGCCGTCGAAGTGCTGGCATTTTGTCTAGGCCTAGGCCTACTTTTAGCTATCCTAATTGTGATTTGTAATTGTGTTTCTACGTGCTGCGAAATGCTCTCACATCGACGGAAAAAGCGAAACGTCGAGAAGTTGCCCGAGGACTATGTGGACGAGATTCACAGGCTTTTGCATCGCAATCAAAAATCGTGTGATTATGATTGTGTCGTTGTTGAGTCAGGCAGGCAGTCGGCCAGCTTAGAGGTAAAGTTGTGATTTGAGAATTTTCGAAAAATAAAAATATAAACCTTATCTGCATCAATTTCACGCGTTTTTCAAAAAAAAAATCTGAAAATTCACCCAGAGCACGTGGTGTCAGAGTGTCTCATTTCGGCTTGATCTACGTTGATCTACAAAAAATGCGGGAGAAGAGACGCAGAGCTCTCAACTGATTTCGCATGGTTAAGAACGTGGCAAAAAATTCCCGCATTTTTTGTAGATCAACCCGTAATGCGACAGCCTGGCACTACGTGCCAGAGGACACTTAGGTATATTGTCAATAGCGCGCGTTTGCTACATCACAGTTAATTTGTCATTTCCAGTACATCTCGGATCCACGTGTCGACTCTACACCGCTTCCACCACTTCCCGAGCCAATAGTGATTCCACGGAAGTCCGCCGAACGAGATCGGGAGTCGACGAAGAAGAGCTCGCCGAGCAAGAAGGTTCGGATGGAGAGCGAGGTAGGATTTTTGCGTCTAGTTTTACCTCCGAAAAATGCGGGAAAATTGCACGGGTGTCTTCTACAAGCACATGGTGCCAGGATGTCCCACTATGGTTTGATCTACAAAAAATGCGGGAATTCTTTGCCCAAAAAATGTGACGTCAGCACGTGCTTAACCATGCAAAATTGGTTGAGAACTCTGCATCTCTTCTCCCGCATTTTTTGTAGACCAACGTAGATCAAACTACAGTGGGGCACTCTGACACCACGTGTACAGGGTATTTTAATTTATTCCTCTACGACTTCAAAGGAATGCTCATTTGAGGGAAATGGTCTCACCACGCACCGCCACCCATTGAGGTGCGTCACGTAGTGCCAGGATGTCCCATTATGGTTTGATCTACAAAAAATGAGGGAATTTTTTGCCCAAAAAATGTGACGTCAGCACGTTCTTAACCATGAGAAATCAGGTGGAAACTCTGCCGCATTTTTTGTTGATCAACGTAGACCAATCCACAGTGGGGCACTCTGACACCACGTGGCGCGTGGCGAGACCATTTTGTATAAATACGCCCTCCTTTGAAGTCGTAGTGTAAGAAATTAAAACAGACTGTACTGGCGTTCCACTGTAAACTTCGTATAAGTTTCCAGCAATTTTCGGAGATCAAATGGCTAGGGGCCAACTAAAACCAAATTGCTCCAACAGTCAAACCTTCAGGAAACCATCAACACGAACACAACAAACTCACAATCCACAATAAATGCCTCTGAAAACGGGGAATACACGGGCGGCGTCCTCGACGGGAAAAGCAAACGAAGAACGTGGGGCCGCTTGAGCAGTTCGCTTTTCGACGCGGTTATGATGCCTTCCATGGACACCACTACCACAGAAGACACCACTGAGACCGCGTAAGTTGAAGGGGTTTGCGCGTAAAGTCCTGTGTGTTTGACTCCGCCCATGTATTGATAAGATAACTTTGTTGTTTGTTAAAAAAAATAGCAGTGATGTCAGAAATTCCAAAAAAAGTAGATAATTGAGATTCATTTGATGAATTCTTAGAATTGAGACATGACATAATAATAATAATAATATTAAAAATTCACGCTAGCGTGCTTCGGAACAATGCAAAAAACGATTTGAAAAAAAAACACACACAAAAATAGCAGGAAAAAAATCCAAAATTCACGGAGAAATCCGCATCGGGCGGAGAATTCGGTTCTGGTTGACACGTCCCTCGGTCATGTCGTCGTAATCTTTGGGGAACGGTGAATGCAGGTGCCACCAGTCGGGTAGACTGCTGGAATTATGGAAATTGCGCGTCAAATCGGGTGTATTGTGGGGAGAGGGTGGTGAGGTTCACCGACATGCAGGGTGGCACGTGGTCACGGCCCGAAAAGTGGTACCTGTCACGGCCCGAGAAGTGGTACCTGTACGCAATTTGTCTACCGTATACCTGGACGTTTGGGCGCTTGTATCTCAAAAACGGTTGGTCCAGTTTTTTTGTGATGCATATAAAAAATGTCCGAAATTAAAATCTAAATTTTTTGGACCAAAGCTTTTTTCGTTATCACGCGCCCGAACCTGGTCTACACTCAAATTATCAGTAGAGCACATTTGCATGGATGTACCACTTGCCGGGCCGTGCCTGCACGCAATTTGTCTACCGTATACCTGGACGTTTGGGCGCGTTATTCTCAAAAATATGCATATAAAAAATGTTCGAAAATGAATTCTAAATTTTTTGGACCAAAGCTTTTCTCCTTAAATCGCGCCCAAACCTGGCTAAAGTCAATTATCAGTAGAGCGCGTTTACACTGATGTACCCTTTGCCAGGCCGTGGTAATGTCAAAGTGTCTTATTTCGGTTTGATCTACGTAGATCTACAAAAAATGCGGGAGAAGAGACGCGCAGTTCTCCGCTCATTTCGCATGGTTAAGAAAATGCTGACGGCACATTTTTTGGGCCAATAAAACCCGCATTTTTTGTAGATCAAACCGTAATGGGACAGCCTGGCTTACCTTTCAACTGTCAAGAAGAAAATAGAAAGTAAAATTGTGAAAACGAATAGCGTCGATGTTTTCATGTTTGAGACTTTGGGGCGGATTCGCGCCTTTTTATAAGAAATTCTGATCAGTTAACCACGGAAATTTGGGGGAAAAATATGGCGGGGAGGACAAACGAGGCTAAATAATGTTGAAAACATTTCGTTTTTTTTCTGCAAAATGTCTCGTTTACCGTCTACGCCTCGTGTTTTTCAACGGTCCCTCATTTGTCACCTGCCGGGAGGCGGGCGAGAACTGATAGCAGACAGTGTGTGGGATCAGGAGACGCAGAGAAAGTCAGCCGGTCACGATGGGACAACAACTGACGCCGGGGTTCTCGTTATGAGCTGAGTCATAGGCTTTAAAATTTCAGGAAAAAAGGTTTTAAGAGCAAGTAGGCTGGAACTTTGGTCGTGTGATCCGAAGCAAAATGGGTAACCACTAGGCTATGCAGACCTATCGTGTAAATGTGCAAAAGCCATATACGAATCTTTAAAATTGAAAAATATATCTTTTCAGAAACTCGTCCATCGACAATCTCCGAATTGGTATGAAAATCGAGACGACTGTGTGAACTGTACCTATTATTTTTTGAAATTGCCCATATGCCTCCTCTCTATCCATATTTGTGTACCTAAATGTTCTCTTGATTTTGATTTTGTTTTTTGTTTCTCTCCTTCACCCACCCACCTCACGAGTTGATCTCACTTATCTTTGCTTTGTGTATTTTTTTTTCTAATTAATAATTTTCTTCTGGAATAATAACTATTCGAATAAAATAAAATGAAACAACTTAGGCTACGGTGCGCAATTCCCAGATGCGCCAACGACGCAAACACCAGATCACACGGGAAAATGCACAGAAATCCGGGATTTGATTTTTATGTTTTTAAAATTTTTTTTTGTTTTCTCGTTTTTTTCGCAGATTTTCGCGCATTTTCAGGGTTATTTGCACGAGAAAATCTGAATTTTAATTTATTTTCATTAAATTTCAGTCAAAAATTGCTTTTAATCGCTAGAAATTCAATTAAGCAGCCAGTTTTGAGCGATTTCAGAATTTTTAGCAGTTTTTTCCAGGTTATAAGGTCCAATAAATGATTAATAATCACAAACCATGCCGATTTCTGTCATTGTTTTGTTGTTTGGCATTCAACCTTGCGATAAGCGCGTGATAATTGCGAATAGTTCAAATTTATTATTAAAATCGGGAATTTCATAGATTTTCGGTAAAAATAACACGATTTTTACCTCAAAATCGACAAATTTCCGTCGCTTTTCACCTCACGATCACCTTGAGAAAAGAACTGTATCTCGCCCCGTCACTCGGGTGACAGGAATAATGAATGAGTTTTTTTCTCGTGACTCCTCACCACCTTCCGACTGTTTAACCGTCAAAATTCACCTTCCAATAGAACAAAAAAATTGGCATTTCAGATCTCACCGTCGCCGTCGAAGTGCCGCCCGTGAAATTCGTCGAAAAAACGCGAAAAATCGGGTAGGATTTTGGACTTTTTGGACCAAATTTTGCCCCAAAAAAATCTCATTTTTTGTGCTCTCCGAGTCTTGCCGTTGCCTAGGTGATATTTGATATTCTGCTCTCGTTTGGTGCCATTTCCTGCTCACTTCTTCCGCCTTATAAGAAGCTTTTTTCCATTTTCTGATAGTTTTTAGATTTTCGCTGCGAGACCAGTAAAAGAGCAATTTTTCAACAAAAAAAAATGATGAAAATCCCATTGGGGTGTCGGTGGTTTTTCGATTTTTCCTAACAAAAGCCGAAAAACTAAAATTTTTCGTTTTTCCGATAAATTTTCAGAACTTATTTTCAATTTTCCCTGAAAAAAGCCAAAAACTGTTTTAAAAAAATCTGAGTTTAGTATTTTTTTTTGTTCCTCCCTTTTCATTCAAAATGACCCCAAAATACCGAAAATTCATATCGAACACGTGGTGTCAGGTGGCCCCATAAAGGTTTGATCTACAAAAAATGCGGGAATTTTTTAGCCGCAAAAAAGTGACGTCAGCACGTTCTTAAGCATGCGAAATCAGTCTAAATTCCCGCATTTTTTGTAGATCAAACCTTTATGGGACAACCTGACACCACAAGAGATTTTTTTTTCGTCAAATTAAACCGTTCAAAAAAAGTGCGAAAAAAATTTTTAAAAAAGTATCGCGCCTTGATATTTGGTAAACATTTGTGCAGAAGCCGAGAAAAAGTTTAATCCAATTTTTTTTCTGTTTGCCAAGCACTTTTGCTTACTCTCCAGGTGTCGCCGGCTTTTTTCTATACCGTAGTAGTTCGTTACACCTTGGATTTTTTCTATTTGAACCTATCTGGGTCTTACCACGTTCTATATTAGTTTTTAATTTTAGGAACTTGCCACGTCGGAATAAGTTTATTCGAAAATCGCTTGTTTCGAAAATTTGTGTATTGTTCGAAAAAAAAGTTTGATGCAAAAAATACGTTGAAAGTCGGGATTTTTTTTTAATTTCAAGCAGCGGCACACGTGGTGCCAGGTTGTCTAATTACAGTTTGATCTACAAAAAATGCGGCATTTTTTGCCTAAAAACGTGACGTCATCACGTTCTTAACCATGCGAAATCAATTGAGAAGTCTGTGTCTCTTCTGCCGCATTTTTTGTGCCGCATTTTAGAACTCTTCTGCCGCATTTTTGTAGATCAGAAAAAAAATATCCGGAAATTCCGGCAATTGCTGGTTTTCAAAATATCCGGCAATTCCGGCAGTTTCGGCAATTGCCGGTTTAATTTCAACAGCAGCTACTGTTTCTTCGTCTTTCCTCGGCAATAATTCTTCCGAATTTGATGCTTTTACGGTCAAAACACTATGTATTTCACATAGATTTCCAAACAAAACCGGCAATTATGACAATTCCGGCAATTACGGCTATTGCCGGTTTTCAAAATATCCGGCAATTTCGGCAATTCCGGCAATTCCAGCAATTGCCGGTTTTCAAATATCCGGCAATTTCGGCAATTGCCGGTTTAATTTCAACAACAGCTACTGTTTCTTCGTCTTTCCTTGGCAATAATTCTTCCGTATTCGCGGTTTTTTTCCGGTGAAGACCCTATGTATTTCACATAGATTTCCACACATAACTGTCTCCTATGTTCTGTATGTCAGCGACATCTAGTGATATTTGTTTCTCACACAGAGCGCCACGGCTTTTGCAGAAGACGAGCCGTCGACGACAGATGTGTGTGTTCGTTTTCTTTTGTCTCTGGACCCTCTCACTTGCTGCGTCTCTCCGGCCCCTCGGTTTTACTGCTTGCTATGCACTCGCGCATTCGTGTGTGTGTTGATTTGTGCATCTGCTCTTTTTCTCTTTTTTTTCGACCTCCATCCTCCGCGTGATATTTCTGCAAAAGTTTGACCTCGAGTAGGCGGAAATAAGAATTTCGATGAAAAATTGGACTTTGTCTTCAATTTTAGAGTGTTATAGTGCAGCTGAAAGAGAGGGGGCTAATGGAAATTTGTTGTTGAAAAGTGAGTAGGATTTTCAAACTTCCCAGACAGGAATTGTTAGGGAAGGAAATTGGTTTTTTTTTGGTTCAAAAAATTTCAAATATTTTGAGCAAGATCGCCGTTTTTTCGCCGGAAACTATTTAGCTCTTTTTTGAATAAAGTTCATTATATTTCCGAAATCATTAAATATTACCCACAATTTTAGGCCAATTCCTGTATATTAGTGGGACTTATTTTGGTAAAATTCACTGAAATTTGCCCAAAACGGCCAACCGATTTTTCCGGCAAATAGACAAATTGCCGGAATTTTTTAATACAGCAATTTGCCAATTTGTCGGAAGTTTGCAATTCCGGCAATTGGCCGATTTGTCGGAATTTTCAAATTCTGGCAATAGGCCGATTTGCCGGGTTTTTTTTAAATTCCGGCAATAGGCCAATTGCCGGAATTAAAAAATTCCGTTAAACCGGCATATTGCCGGAAATAAAAAAATTCCGGCAAATCGGCCTATTGCCGGAATTTAAAAAAATCCGGCAAATCGGCCTATTGCCAGAATTTAAAAATTCCGGCAAATTGGCCAATTGCCGGAATTGAAAAGTTCAGGCAAATTCGTGATTTGCCGAATTTTCCAAAAAACCGGCAATTGCCAAAATTTTCGGCAGAATGTGGTTTTGCACATTTTTTAAAATTTCAGTACTTCATTTTTAATCGGCAAAATGGTACACATCCTAAGAAACGGGAAAAAATTTCAAAAAACGCACAGTTTTATGTGTTTCCGCCTTATTAAAATTCTCTCTGAAAACTTCCGGCATATCGGCAACTTGCCGATTTGCCGAAAAATAAATTTGCCAAACAGCAGCTGCTTCAAGTTAGCGAAATTACAAAGTTTAGCAACAAACAAATTTCTTTTCGAAGTTTTTCCCGTAAAATCCAATCGTTCCAGTTTTAGTAAATTTCAGTAAAATAACCACAAATTATACTCCTTCGCTAATACTGGAAAAAATGTACTAGAGTTGGCCTAAAATTGGCATTTTTAATGTCATAAATGGGCGAGAGTTTCGTTTTCTTCGATTCCAAAATTTCAAGTTTCCTTGATGAGCTCACCGAGCCCCTACCTAACTCATAAACCGCGAGCCAGGTGTGTCCGAAAATCTGTCAGTTGCCACGAGCTGCTCGTCATAGTTTTTGAGGAGTTGTTTCACACACGAGATTTCTTCTTTTCTGCTGTTTCGGACAAGCTTTTTCATCAATTTTTCTGCCGCTTCTTCACACGGAAATTCCATCCGAATCGGAGGGGGCGTGACACGAGACGGTTTGACCGCAAGAAAGTGTGTAATAATTTTTCCTCACACAATTCCATTCCGCGTCCTCTGGTTAGCTTGCTCGTTCCTTCAATCGTCGTCATTCAGTTATGGGCAGTCATTTTTCGAAATGTGCTGGAAGTAGGTTTCTCAGTAAGCTTTTGATAAAATGCCTGCCTGCCTGCAAGGCCTGCGGAACCCTGCAGAAAGCCTTGAAAATCACACATACATCTACTGTCTTCACGTGGTATCAGAGTGCCTCATTTCGGCTTGATCTACGTAGATCTACGAAAAATGCGGGAGAAGAGATGCAGAGTTCTCAACGAATTTCGTATGGTTAAGAACGTGCTGACGTCACATTATTTTTTGGGCAAAAAATTCCCCGCATTTTCTTGTAGATCAAACCGTAATGGGACAGTCTGGCACCACGTGTGTCTTGTGAAGACGCAGGCGGCCTTCCATGCAGGACGACATTTTTGCAAATATGATGCTTATGTAGATCATTTTTTGCAAAATTTAAGCATGTCACTGTATTACCCAAGCTACGAAATTTTGCACTTTATGACGCTAAAATACGGTACGGTACCGGGTCTCGACACGAACATATATGCTTAAACGAAAATGAGTGTGTGCCTTTAAGGTGTACATACTACCGTAGCCCTCATGACTGATCGTGTCGAGACCGCGTACCGTAATTTTAATTCAATATTCCGGGTTCCGTGAAGTTGTAGTGGTTCTGGGCCGAGGGGTGGTTTAGCAGTTTTTTCGTTATTTCTCGCTAATTTTCTGGATTTTTAGACTTCCGATAGTGTCGATCAGCTCTGTTGGTGCCAAATTTTGATTTGATTCTCAAAAAAAAAATCCTAAAATTTCGCTTGAAAATAGGATTTTGTGAGAGAAATTCGTAGTTTCCAACACTGTTGCCGAAAATGACTCATAGTCAGTTATAAAAACAAGCAAACAAACATACAATTTTGCTGTCTTTCCTACGAAATTTCTACATTTTTTTGTGTTAAATGAGAAATTTTAGGGCCGAAAAGTGAAATTTTGCAATGTAGAAAAATGCAAAAATGCATTTTTATACATTTTCCCTCCTATCGCGGCAATATTTGAATACACGTGGAGTCAGAAAGTCCCATTTTGCTTTGATCTACAAAAAATGCGGGAGAAGAGACGCAGAGTTCTTAACTGATTTTGCATGGTTAAGAACGTGCTGACGTCACATTTTTTGGACAAAAATTCCCGTATTTTTTGTAGATCAGACCGTAATGGGACAGCCTGACACCACGTGCCCATAATAATTTCCCCGAAATCCCGCCACCTCCGAACTCACACTTTTTCTTACAGCACCCTCCTTCCTAACCTCACTCGAATAACCATGCTAACCACCAGCACACTACAACTCGCGAACACTTACTTACGCAAAGGTTTCGTCGCTCTTTTTCGATTTTTTTAATGTTGTAAAACTCGCCGAAATTTATTTTTTCTATAAAATCTTGCCCATTTTTGCAGGGCTCGGCGGAACCACAGCGGCGCCGATGAGCACAACAGTGCCGCATGATCGCACGGAAACTGGGTCGCCGGAAAACGAACGAAAGTTTAAGGTGAGCTTTTTTTCTCGAAAATATGGCTACCGTACCTCTTGATCTTTTGATCCTTTGTTCACACCGGCGCTAATAACACTACAGTTGGTCTTGGCATTTTGCCAAGCGGAATGACATCACTTTCGCCGTGTCAGAGTGTCCCATTTCGGCTTGATCTACGTAGATCTACAAAAAATGCGGCAGAGTACTCAACTGATTTCGTATGGTCAAGAACGTGCTGACGTCATCATATATTTTAAGGAAAAAATTCCCGCATTTTTTGTAGATCAAACCGTGATGGGACAACCTGGTATCACCTTTTACAGTGTACGTATAATCTTATTGCATAGCGGCATTTTTTACTTATTTCCGTTTTTTTTTCACTTCTTCTACATTTTTTTCATACAATAATAGAATTTTAAATACCTCCACACACTGAATAAATAAGATGTTTTTTTTTCACTCTGTTCCCTCAGTGCTGCTAAAAACACAAAACGAAAACATGTTGTGTTTTCCATGTTTTTCTCACTTGAATGTTCGCCGGTGTTGGTTTTTGAACTGTTAGGCTCCGCCCCAATGTTCTCTTCCGCTTGATAAGGATGATTGTTCCTGTCCCATGTCGAGGTCCGAATCGCATTAGTTGTCAAGTCAACTGTTGCTAATGGATACCATAATGTTTCGATTTTTGGTCGTGTTGTGTGATGACACTATATAAATCATGCCCGAATTTAACACACACACATACACTCTGTTATCAGCAGCTGTGTGCTACTGATATTATTCGAATGTAGTGGAAAATGTTGCAATTTTTATTTATCACCCCTACTACATACATGCGTGGTCATTTGACACACGGTCACTACTCGCGAATTTTTTGCAGTTAATTTCGAATTCCGGTTGACCGCAACTCGAATTTGTCAAGATGTCTCATTACCGTTTGATCTACAAAAAATGCGGGAATATTTTTCCAGAAAAGTTGTGACGTCAGCACGCTCGTAACCATGCGAAATCAGATGAGACGTCTGCGTCTCAACTCCCGCATTTTTTGTAGATCAAATCACGTGATTCGAGATTGATTAAGCTTATATCTGTTTTGAATCCGAACGCTTGTCAAATAGTGTGAGTCACCGACAGATTAGAGGTTTTCTCGTGTTAATTCTTCATCGAAGTCTGCATAACCTACTGATTTCTGAACAAACATCTGGTTTTTCGAATAAGTTCCGCGTAGCATGCAAATTCGGCAAATCTACTTTTTTGAAATTTGCCGTGCTCGGCAAATTCGGCAAACTTGCCGCAAATCTCTTGAATTGGACATTTCTTCGTCAATTCGACATTTGCCGAGTTTGAAACTATTCGGCAATCGGCACTTTCGGCAATTGCCGAAATATCGAAATTCCGCCACCCTTCAACGATTGTCCGAGAGGAGTTCATCATGAAAAGTACTTAATTTTCAATATTTCACGAATCTACGATACACTCCCACACAAGACCGCTTTTTCCATGAATTCATGAATCAGTAGATTCAAAATCCCTCTAAATCTGTTCTCCGCTTCTCGCACGTAGTGCCAGGCTGTCTCAATACAGTTTGATCTACAAAAAAATGCGGGAATTTTTTACTAGAAAAAATGTGACGTCAGCACGCTATTAACCATACGAAATCAGTTGAGATGTATGCTTCTCTCTTCCCGCATTTTTCGAAGATCAAAGCGAAATTGGACTCTCTGACTCCACGTGTCTTCCTTCTTCTTACGACTTCCGATTCATGCTCGCTTTCGTCACACTCCGCTCGGAAACTATCGAATTCCGACACGATATCTGCGAAAATGATAATAGTGACAATGATCGAACGGTTTTTTTCTACGCCTAGTGCCCACCTACCTACTTGGTCATTGAGACAAACGACGAGAGAGGGAGAGAGAGAAATAATCAAGGCCAAAATTCAGAGGATGAAGAAATATCAAGTCGATTTTTTTTCATTTTTGACACCTTTGAACAATTCTCACTTCTTTTCTGAAACGTTTTTTTCGCTTCGCCCATTTTCAACTCTCAATCACGTGCTGCTGCTCCCCGCTTCTTGTGTGTAATTTTGCTCCGTGAGCTGGCGCGAGGCTTCTCGTTCCAAAACTCCGCCCGCCGCTTGGTGTTTGTTGAAATGTAGCAGGTGCTAATATTGGCAAATGAGTTAATACTCTTACTTGTTTCATGGCACGAATATGACATTCTCGTGTGTGTGTGCGCGTTCTTTTTCACTCTACCCGGAATAGAACACTGTAATATTACGGGAACTGCGCAATATATTTGACGCGCTAAATATCTCGTAGCGAAAACTACAGTAATTCGTTGAATGACAACTGTAGCGCTTGTGTCGATTTACGAGCTTTATTCAGCTTCGAAAAATCTTGTGTCGATTTACGGGCATTGATCAGTTTCAAAAAATCTTGTGTCGATTTACGGGCTTTAATCAGTTTCGAAAAAGCTTGCGTCGATTTACGGGCTTTAATCAGTTTCGAAAAGGCTTGTGTCGATTTACGGGCCTTAATAAGTTTCGAAAAAGCTTGTGTAGATTTACGGGCTTTAGTCAGTTTCGAATAATCTTGTGTAGATTTACGGGATTTAATCAGTTTCGAAAAATCTTGTGTCGATTTACGGGCTTAAATAAGTTTTGAAAAAGCTTGTGTCGGTTTACGGGCTTTAATAAATTTCGTAAAAGCTTGTGTCGATTTACGGGCCCGATTTTCGAAACTAATTGAAGCCCGTAAATCGACACAAGTTTTTTTCGAAACTTATAACAGCTCGTAAATCGACACAATTTTTTTCGAAACTGATTAGAGCCCGTAAATCGATACAAGTTTTTCGAAACTGATTAAAGCCCGTAAATCGACACAAGCTTTTTCAAAGCTGAATAAAGCCCGTAAATCGACACAAGCGCTACAGTAGTCATATAAAGAATTACTGTAGTTTTCGGTACGAGATATTTTGGGCGTCATATACGCATTCTCAGAGTTTTTTTACCCCGTAATTGTTAACTATTTTGGTTCCTTTTTTCGCACCACGTTACCCGCAAAGTCCGTCGTAAAACATGAATCAATATATTGTCGTAGGTAGCCAATTTGACCCTATTCATTGCAGCGTCATTTAATAATGCTCATTTGCACCCACTTTTTCCCGGAAGAATCGTGTTTTCCAGCTTTTAATCTTCGATGTGTTTTTTTTCGTGTTACAACACGAAAAAACATATAAAAATATTTTTTCAAAACTGAGCGATTTTTGAATTTTCAACAAATATTCGACTCAAGATCACTCATGTCATCAGCGTTTTCTCCGGAAAAATCAGCTTTTGCCCGGTTGTCTCTATCTTCATCCCGCTCGAACGATAGATATATAAAATAGCAGTTGTCGTTTTTTTTTTCGCTTCTCTCATTCGTTGATTCACTCTTCTCTCGCCGTTTTTTGTAATCGCGGATGATCCCACCTTGTCATTATGAGATGGGGGGAAAAGTTTCTTCCTGTTCCCAATGAGTTTGGTTTTTTCACGTGGTGTCAGGATGTCCCATAACGGTTTGATCTACAGAAACTGCGGGAAATTTACGTAGACCAAACCGACATGGGACGCGGTTTTTGGCTTTTCCACTTGCCTAGAGGGCTTTTCTTTGATTAATAAGATAAGCGCATTTTCGGAAATTGAATTAGTCGGTTGTTGAGCTTAGAAATGTTTCTATGTTTTTATAGCCACGAAATCTATGAATCATAAGATTTTGAATGGCTTCCTCCTCCTGCTTATTTTTTTTGGATTATCTTTTCTAATCAAAAAAAATGCCTTTTCATTCGTCACATTATTCTCCAATGTTCCTTTTTTATGGCTTTGCTTTCCTGGTTTCTCCGCAGTCGTTCTTTCTTTTTTCTCACCTAAATCTCACCCAAAATGCCTTCTAGAATGCCGCCAGCTCGTACCGTCGGACCACATCAGCCGGTCCAGCCAATGGTGGCACCACCTCCGACTGGGTCAATGATTCCACCACGACGTCAATCCTCCATGTCGTCTACGGTTGCCGCCGCGTCGGCTTCAAGACGGGTGTCGCCGATCTATCCGAAGATGAACAATAATAATAATAACCATCAGCAGAATCAGCATCATCGCAAGTATCGCGTGTCACCGGTGAAAACGACGTGTAGCCGATCAGTGTCACTGGAGAGAAAGGTACTTCTGAGGCTTTTTTTTCGAAAAAAATCAAACAGAAAATTGAAAGTTTTGCAATTTTCTACATTTTCGGCAATTTCATCCATGTCAAAATAATTCACCCAGAGGTTAAACCCAGGGTCCGGCAATTCTACAATATTTCCTATTACATTTTAGTTCGGCAAATCGGCAATTTGTCGGTTTGCCGCTTTGCCGGAAATTTTCAATTCCGGCAATTTGTCGGTTTGCCGCTTTGCCGAAAATTTTAATTTTCGGCAATTTTCGGAATTTTTAATTTTTTGCCGTTTGCCGCCTACCCTTGTATTGCCCCATGTTTTGCCAGAAATTTTCATTTAAAACTAGTGTCAAAAATCACTTGATTCATCTGCATTAATTTTCAAAGAAAAATGTTAGAACAAGATTTTTAGATTTTAGTAAAAATTCGCCGATTTTGTGGCTTTCTTGCCGATTTGCCGGAAAAATGGCGCTTGCCGAAAATTTTCCGCAAATTGTGTTTTAATAAGCAAAATTTCAATGAGCAAAATTGTACGCATGCTATGAATTTTCCTACATCTATTTTGGAACGTACGTATTTTATGAATGTTTCCTAAAAACGGAGAAAAATTTCAAAAGGGAATGTTTTAAGTGTTTCCGTCTTATTAAAAAATCTCTCTAAAAACGAAAATTAATTTTTTGGGCAGACCGGCAAACTGCCGGTATTGAAAATTTCAGGCAAATCAGAATGACCGAATTTGCCGAACGGCAATTTCTGCTCACACCTGGGTTGAACCTCGAAGCGTTTTTATTCAAGATATATACTCCTCAAACATCAATGCATTCTAAAAAAAAAAAATTATCACCAAAAATGTGTTCTCTTCTCTGATTGGCATGATGATAACAATAATACTACAAAAAAAAAAAAATAAATCACACCTAAAAACCATAAACTAAAGTTGGCCGGCGCCGTTGCCGCCGCACACACGTAATTCATCACCGATATCAATATTCGAACCGCCGGTCGTAAACAATCCCGGGAACAGAAAAAGAAAATGATTATAATTATTTGATTTCTGACATTTCTTTTCCCCCGTGTATGCATCAAGATAATACCGCACGTGACAGCCATCGTCCTGTAAAATGATAAGAGGTACGGTAGCCATGGGAAAATTAGATAAATTGAGTATTCGGGAAAATCGAGTTCCGGAAAAAAAAAGCCAATTAATTTGGATTTTTGTAGGTCTACAAAATTGTGCTCACCGGAGGACCATGTGGAGGCAAAACTACAGCTCAGGTAACTTTTTTAGGACTTTTCGAAGAAAAAATGGATCTCATGATTTCGAGGAAAAATGGAAAAATAAAAAAACGAAAATTTTTGATTTATTGATTTATTGAGTTTTTAAAAGGGAAAAACTGAAATTTTTGATTTTTTAAAATTTTCGAGAAAAAAATTTATATCATGTTTTTGAGAGAAAATCAAAAAAAAAAATGAAAAACGAAAATTTTTGATTCAAAAAGATTTTTTTAATAAAAAAAAATTAAAATTTTGATTTTTTTAAATATATTTTTTAAATTGAAAAACGAAAAATTTGTGATTTTTTGAATTTTAAAAAATTGAAAATCGAAATTTTTTGATTTTTTGAATTTTTGAAATTGAAAAACGAAAGAAATATATTTTTTCGTTTTTCCGAAAATGCAAAAAAATGTTTAGAAAAGAAAACCCCCACAAAATATAACTTTTTATCTATTTTAGTTTATTTTGATGAAAAAAATATAACAATTTCTTCTTTAAAACAATAGAAAAAATATCAAAATTTTAGGCTTATTTTTAATAAATCGAAAAATTTTCGACAATTCGGAAATTTCCGTGTTTTTAAAATTTTCGGCAATCCGTTAAATCGGGAGTTGCTGAATTTTGAAATTTTCGGCAATTTCCGTTAATTTTAAAATTATCTTTCATTCTGGAAATTGGAATTTTTTCAATAATTCGACATTTTTGGAAATTGCCGAAAAATTGAATTTCCACCCCCCGATCAGGTGCCGAGAATTTTTTTTTGATTTTTTTCGATTTTCCGGAAAAAAACAAAAAACAAAATTTTTTTTCATAAATTGTTGTCTAAAAATAACAAAAATGATGAAAATTTTTTAAAAATTTTTTAAAAAATTTCAAAATTTTGCATTTTCCGAAAATTCGATTGAAAATTCGATTTCCAGGTCCGTCTCGCCACATTCTTCGAGAATCTCGGCTGGAAAGTGTTCACCGTCCCGGAGACAGCCACAATTCTTCTCGGAGGCCGCGTCAAATTCTCCGAGCTCGACACGGAGCAATCGTACATTTTCCAACGCGACTTGCTCGCCACAATGCACCAAATCGAGAACACCTTCTTCAATCAAGCGTCGGCGATCAAGGATCGCAATGTTCTGATCATTTGTGATCGTGGATGCATGGATCCGTCGGCATACTCATCACCGGAAGACTGGCAACGGATGTTGAAGGATCTGAACTACGAGGAGTTTGATCTCCGATGCTCGCGGTACGATCAGATTGCTCATTTGGTGACAGCGGCCGATGGAGCCGAGAAGTACTATACGCTTGCGAATAATGCCACGAGAAGTGAAGGAGTCAGTCATGCGATGGAGTTGGACAAACGGACAAGATCCGTTTGGATTGGACATCCGTATATGGATATTATCGATAATAAGAACACTTCCACATTTGATGATAAGGTCAACAAGTTGATTCAGGTAAATATATTAATTGTGAAAAAAATTGAACGTTTTTTTTTTGAAAAACGGGAAAAAATCAGATGTGGTAATATTGTCGTGTTCCCGAAAAAAAAAATTTTCCCCCGTTTTGCTGATTTGAGAAAAGGCAGAAAAAAATTCGGCAAATTACCGATTTGCCGGAAATATTAATTTTCGGCGACTTGCCGGTTTGCCAATTTGCCGGAAATTTTCAGTTCCGCCAGTTTGCCGGTTTGCCGAAAATTCTTAATTCCGGCAATTTGCCGGTGTGCCGAAATTTTTCAGTTCCGGCAATGTGCCGGTTTGCCGGAAATTTTCAATTCCGGCAATTTGCCGATTTGACGATTTGCCGGAAATTTTAATTCCAAAAAAGTGGCAAAAACTGAGTCACTTTTTAACCATTTTTTAGCCACTTTTTAAAACAAAAAAAAATATTCCAAAAGTGTCATTTTTGCACCATATGAGTGGTCGAATTTTTTGTGTAATCAGAACTATGTAATAAATTTGTTTCGAACAATAAAAAAATAAATCAAAAAAATTGCAGGTTGTATGTGATCGTACTGGAATCCGCTCAGGAGACCGTCTGGCCAAAGATTCAAAGAAAAGAAAATGGCTGGTGTCAGCTGTCGACTGGAAAAATTTCGGCAAATTCGAGGAATTCGACATTGAGCACTTCTACTTGCTCTCCGACGAGTCGAATATTCAACATCGATTCCGTCGCCGTACTCAGAATAATCGATCTACCTACACACTAACGTCACGGGAATACTTTAAAGAATCGAAAGATTCGATTGAAACACGAATGAATGTGCTCTCTCGGGACTATAACACGTACGCGAATATGCGGGATAAGAGCCGTGCGTCGATCTACAAAAAGCGGCGGTGCTTCATGTATGGGAATATGTACTTTAATATGGACATCTACAGTGATCCTCTCCCGCCACAGGCCAACGGAAATCATTTGATCTTCCTGGAGACGTATACGACGGTTGTCAAGGGAACACCACTGCCCGAAGGATCGATGCCGCCGTTTTTGACTATTGAGAAGGTAGAACTACTACCGAAATTGAAGAAATTGAAGAATTGTGAAAAATAATGAAATTTTAAAATCTTATAGTAATGGCAAAAAAAAATTAAATTTATTTATTTTAGTAAGTATTTACGTTAACGAATAAGTTTCAAAAATTGCAAAATTAGAAATCTGGAGAATGAAGAATTTTTGGAAAAAAGTTTTTTTTTATAATGTAAATTAATTAAGTTTTAACAAAAAAAAATGCATATTTTTTATCCTTTTTTTTTTATTTTTGAAAATTATAGGTGTTTTTAAGAAAACTTTTTTTTTTCAAAACTAGAAAAAAATTATAAAATTGCGAGAAATTGGTGAAAATTATTGAAATTAATTTTTTTTTTACATTCGATAAAAATCATAAACTATTTAGAAAATTCACAAAAACGTTTTTTTTTCTAAAAATATTAAAAAATGACCAAAGTTGGTACTTTTTGGGGGAAAATTTTGAAATCTGGTGAAGCAAAAATTTTCAAACAAATAAAAATTTTGTTTTTTAAAAAATAAGTTTCAAAAAACTTTTAAAAAAACCGCTTTTTGAAGAAATATGATTTTTTTAAATTAATTTTTAAATTTTCTGGTATAAAAGAAACTTGTCGAAAAAAACGTGCGAAAAATGTCGAAATTTTCTTTAAAAAATCGATAAATGACTGGAAATTATTGGAAATTGAATTTTTCTCAAAAAAAAAAATTTTTTTTAATAGGAAAAATTGTCATCGAACATTGTTTCGATTAAAAAAAACATAATAAAAAATTGGAAATTCGGGAAAAAATTTTTTAAATCAAAATTTGTTTATGAAAGAAAAATTTCCTCTAAAAATAAGAAAACTAGGCCAAAAAAAATTTTTTTTTTGAAATATAGAGTTTATTCGATTTTTTAAATTAAAAAAAAATCGAGAAACAATATAAATTTATCACACTTCTGAAATTTTTTATTTTAAATTAATGTTTATCGCATTTTTAAATATTTAAAAAAAATTAAATTTAAAAAAACGTAATTTTTGAGTGAAGAAAATTGCAAAAAAAAACTAAAATCGATGAAAAATCTAAAAACGAAAGTTTTAGATTGTTTTAATTGTAAAAAAAATTGCTCGGAAAGTTTTTCAATTTTTTTTTCTCTGAAAAATCGAAAAACCGACACTTTTGATCGCTAAAAAATTTTAAAAAATTATTATTCATTTCAAAAAAAAAAAGATCAAATTTTATTTTTCCAGGAAATCACCGGTGACAGTCAATACTCGATGTACTCGCTCTCGAAATACACGAAAGTTGCCAACAAGAATGAGTTCGCCGGAGCCGACAAATATAAGGATGATTGAGAGCATTTTTCCCCTCGTTTTTCCCCCCGAAAAATCAGTATTTTTCTATTTTTCCTCGATTTTCTGATGATTTTTGTAGAAAACTCTTAAATTTTTTGCTGATTTTCTCGATTTTTTTTCTAAATTTTCCTCCAAAAAATCCCTCACGGTGCTTTAATCTTTGTTTTACTTTTTTTCAGTTTTTTTATTTTATTTTTTTCCACAAAACTCCCCCCATCCCGATCCCGCCGCCGATAATATCACAAAAATCTATGTGTTCACTTTTCCAATTCGTCATTCACTTTTTTTATAGTTTTTAAAATCATTTTTCTGTCTTTGTTATCTGTTTTTTTTTACTTTTTCTTGCATTTTTCCACCCTAAAAATTGTGTTCCCCCGTTTAAATTAGCGTATCCTCCCAGATTTTTCATCTAATGAACTTAAACGACTTGTCCCCCCATAAAAAACAATTTTTCGCGTTTTTTTTGTAATTCAGGTGAACGTTTTTGTCAATTTTTGAATACTTTTAAAATTGTATTTTTAAATCAATATTTACCGGAAATTTTGAAAAAAAAAATTGAAAATTAACCAAAAAATCAATCTAAAAATGAGGAAACGTAAAAAAAAATTTTAATTTAAAAAAAAAACAAATATTTTCAGAAAAATCAAAAAACATTAATTTTTTCTTAAAAATATTTTTCGGTATTTTCCGAAAAGTCGATTTTTTTTTGTTGAAATAACGGGAAAAAATCGAAAAAGTTCGATTTTCCGCAAAATTTAAAAAAATTCAGAAAATTAACCATAAAAACTGATTTCAAAAAAAAAGAAAAATGACCTAAAAATTTGTGCAATTGCCCGAAAAATCGAAAATTTTAGGAAAAAATATTTAAAAATATGCTCATTTTTCCAAATTTATCGGCCTTTTTTGCATTCTAAAATTATTAAAATTTCTCTATTTTTCGCCCAAACTGGTTTAAAATTAACCGAATTATTATCCAGACGCAAAATTTTGCGATTTTTGCTCCAAAAAATGGTCTCGACACGACAATTTTTTGTTAAATGTGGTGCGAAAAAGTGCGCGCCTTTAAATTTTTCAAACTTTTGTTTCTGCGGAAATTTATTGATTTTTCATAGGTTTTCTCACGATTTGTTCAAATTCAGAAAAACTAGGAATAATCAATTAAAATTCTGCAAAAACGAAAGTTTGAACTCACAGTACTCTTTAAAGGTGCGCCACTGTTCGCATTTAACGAAAAATTATCGTTTCGAGACCCGTACCGTATTTTTGGGCGCAAAACTGATTTTTCGGTAATAATAATGTTGTTTTTCACTCGTGATTTGGAAGAAGCCACAGTTTTAAGCGTTTCCGTCTTATAAAAAAATCCTATAATTCCGGCAAATTGATATCCGGCAAATAGGCAACTTGCCGGAATTGAAAATTTCCGGCAAATTGACAAATTTATGGAATTGAAAATTTCCGGCAAACAGGCAACTTGCCGGAATTGAAAATTTCCGGCGAACAGGCAAATTTCTGGAATTGAAAATTTCCGGCAAATTGACAAATTTATGGAATTGAAAATTTCCGGCAAACAGGCAACTTGCCGGAATTGAAAATTTCCGGCGAACAGGCAAATTTCTGGAATTGAAAATTTCCGGCAAACTGGCAACTTGCCGGAATTGAAAATTTCCGGCAAATTGACAAATTTATGGAATTGAAAATTTCCGGCAAACAGGCAACTTGCCGGAATTTAAAATTTCCGGCAAACTGGCAACTTGCCGAATTGTTGAGATATTTCTATTCACCCTGGCGGTTTCCCGGCGCAATTGTATTTATTGTCAGGGTGGCCTTTGGGGCATAATTTGAATTGCCATCGTGTTCTGTCGTCTCTTCGATCTGCACACTCTCTCGTTGTCCCACTCTCTGTCACTCTCTCACTCTCTCACTGTGGGGGCCTATAACTCGGCGATGTACTAAATTTGAATGTAGTGTATGCCGCCGCGTTTTTCTGCAATTTATATCGAAAGCGGTCGATATTTTCTCGATCGTCCCGACTTACAAGCCTATTTTGCCCTTTTCAGCCTTGTAGGACTGTTTTGAACTGGATTTTTTCAATTGCATTTCAAAAAAATAGGAAAATCTGAAATTTTGCCGATTTTCTAGCATTTTTAGAATTTTTTGCTACGTTTTCAGTAAGTTTTTATGATTTTTACGTCAAAATTGGCAATTTAGCTGAAATTCATAAATTTCGGCATAAAAATCATAAAAAAACAACGGGAAATTTATCAAAAAATACGAAAAATTCCTGAAAATCGGCAAATTTCCGATTTTGCCGGCAAAATTTTTGATTCCAAGCGGTTTTAAATGGGTTCACTAAATTCTGAGAATGCTGCACAACACATTTGACGAGCAAAATATCTCGTAGCGAAAACTACAGTAATTCTTTAAATGACTACTGTGCGCGCTGGTGTCGATTTACGGGCTTGATTTTCGTAAATCGACACAAGCACTACAGTAGTAATTTAAAGGATTACTGTAGTTTTCTTTTTCGCTACGAGATATTTTGCGCGTCAAATATGTTGTGCAATATGCATTCACTAGAATTTTGTGTTCCCGTAATGGTACCTTTAATAAGTCGGGGGAGCATCCTTCCTGCAGCCTCTTCTCTCTTTTCTTTATATCTCTCGCTCTCTCACTCGTCTCCATTCTGCCCGTCCGTCTGCGTCTCCGTGGTCTCAGTACTATTTCCGACGCTTTAACCATTCTTCCGAGTGACCCCTCCCCACCTATGTCTTCGTCTCTCCCTCTGCTGCTGCTGCTGCTGGACGTTCCTCTTGTTTCTGCGTCTCTCCATGTCTCTCGTTGTCTGA
This sequence comes from Caenorhabditis elegans, assembly GCF_000002985.6. NCBI lineage: Eukaryota > Metazoa > Nematoda > Chromadorea > Rhabditida > Rhabditidae > Caenorhabditis > Caenorhabditis elegans. The sequence goes on from NC_003283.11 coordinate 3,704,188, forward strand.
ATCTATCCTTTTTTCTAGTTGTCACGGCGATTTATCCGAAAGAGAAGGACCGTTTTCTGGATTTTTTTTGAAATTTAATTTAATTTTTAAAAAACTAATTAATTTCCAATTTTAAAAAATCTATTTTGTTCTTTTTCAAAAAAAATTTTAATAGCGCAAAAAATGCGGATAATTTTTAATTATTTTTTCACTTTTCAGATGATATCGATTTTGTGCACTCAAAAATTATTCGAATTTCTCTATTTTCCGCTTAAAGCTAAAAAATTTCAAAAAATTAATGCTTTTTTTACCGAATTTAGAGTTTTCGCACTGTCTCCTCATTTTTAGTATTTTGGTTATTATCCGGACGCGAAATATTGCGCTTTTTGCTCCAAAAATACGATACCGGGTCTCGACACGACAATTTTTTGTTAAATTCGAACAGGTGTGCGCCTTTAAAGAGTACTATAATTTCAAATTTTCGTTTCCCCGGAATTTCAATCGATTATTCCTAGTTTTTCTGAATTTGAACAAATCGGTGAGAAAGCCTTCGAAAAATCAATAAGAAAAATTCCGCAGAAACGAAAAGTTTGAAATTACAGTACTCTTTAAAGGCGCGCACTTTTTCGCACCACATTTAACAAAAAATTGTCGCTTCGAGACCATTTTTAAAGCAGAAATCGCGAAATTTTGTGCTTTTTGGGCGAAAATGGAGAAATTTAAATAATTTTGATAGCAAAATAAAAACATTTTTTTAATGTAATTTCTCGAATTTTCGACTTTTCGACTAATTCGACTTTTCCCCAAAAAATCCTCCAATTTTTGCAGAGCTTTAACGGGTCACGATGAGCTCATCATCGTTGTCGTCAACATCAACTCGAGTCACGTACGCCGTCGGCGATTTTGTCTATTTCGACGACACGTCGGCCACCGACGCTCCATATCAGATCCGCAAAATCGAGGAGCTTGTCAAGGTTAGATTAGTTGGCTGGAAAAAAAGCCCCAAAAGCCTGAAAAAGCCCAAAATTTCTCAATTTTCAGACAGAAAAGGGCGGCGTGGATGCGCGATGCGTCGTCTACCTCCGACGACGTGACATTCCACAACATTTGCTGAAAATTGCCGATCAAGCGCAGAGGCGATTCGATAATTGTGAGCTTTTCCCCAGCTTACTTTATTTGAAAATATTAAAATTCAATTCAATTTTTTTCAGATTACGAAGTGGATAAGAAGAAGCCCGAGAATTTTACCACAAAAGGATTTATCGTTGTCAATGGAGCTTCTGAAGCTGCTCCAGAAGCTGCTCCAGAAGCCACCGAAGCTTCTGCGGAGACGTCTGAAACAAAAGTGAAGGAAGATACTGATGACGTGGCAGAGAAAATGGAAGAGGACGAAGAATGCCCGGCCCCGGTTGGGCAGGGAAGAACCAGCTCGACTGAGGAGCCATCGGCGTCGGATGCTCCAGCAGCGACCGCAAAGGACAAAAAAGAAGAAAAAGAAGCCAAGGAAAACGCGAAAAACCTCAAGGAGACTGCCGAAGCAGAAGCCACGAAGCTCATTGACTGGGGTGATGGAGGCCTTCCGCTCGGAGTCGACAAGCTCACCCCGGATCAGAGGCTGAAGCTCCGACAGCATGAGATCTTTATGACGAGGCAATCGGAGATCCTTCCAGCAGCGGCGATTCGTGGAAAGTGTCGAGTCGTTCTTCTGGGAGATGGTGAAGAGGCTCAGAACTACCTGCCTCTGGATGATACCTTCTATCATTCCCTTGTCTATGACCCGAATGCGCAGACTTTGCTGGCTGATAAGGGTGCTATTAGGGTTGGCGAGAAGTATCAGGCGGTGGTGGATGAGTGGATGGAGCCCGCCGATCGGGAGGCGAAGGAGGCGAAGGTGCTGGCCGAGAAGGTTAAGAAGGAGGAAGAGGAGGCAAAGTTGAAGGCTGAAGCCGAGGAGGACACTGAGAATGATGGGTTGACGATCGCCGAGGATGAGGAGATGCCGGAGCTGAAGAATGAGGAAAAGGAAGAGACCAAGGTGGAAGAGGAAGCTACCACCACCGATTCCGAAGGTGAAGTAGGTGAAGTCCTCGTCTGGCACCCGCACCACGCTCTCACCGACCGTGACATTGATCAGTACATGATTGTGGCCCGATCAGTCGGCCTATTCGCCCGAGCCATCGATGGAGCTTCCGCGCCGAAGCTTCCGACTCTTCAGCTAGCCGCCGCCTTCGCCTCCCGTGACGTCACCATCTTCCACGCCCACGCGATCCTTCATCAGGCCAACTATGATGTCGGGCAGGCTGTCAAGTACCTGGTCCCAGTGGCCTCTCGAGACACGTACCCGTGCCAGGTCGATGATTCAAGCGGCCTGCAGACTAAGACCCTTGGCGGACCGATTTTGTGTCGGGATCAGCTGGAAGAGTGGTCGACGCCCGAGATGAATCTGTTCGAGGATGCGCTGGATAAGGTGGGCAAGGATTTCAATGAGATCCGCGCCGAGTACCTTCCGTGGAAGTCGATTCGGGACATTGTCGAGTACTATTACCTTATGAAGGCCTCCAATCGATACACAGATCGCAAGAAGAACAAGCCATCGGCGGGTGGTGGAAGCTCGACGACGACGGACGAGAAGTTCACCAACATCTACATTCCGCCGTTCAACAAGCCGATCGCCGCCTCGATTCTTCCGTACAACACTAGCCAGACGACGCTGATGAACAACGACAATCCGTGTGAGAATTGCGGGACGCTGGACGCTCTCAACTGGTATCAGTGGGGAGGTGTCGGCGATAAGAAGGTTCTGTGCTCGACGTGTTGGATTCAGTGGAAGAAGTTCGCCGGGCTCAATCAGAAGCACGAGCTCGAGCGGTTCGACAAGACGCGGCCGCCACCGGTGGAGCCGGTAGCGCCGACGCCAGCGGCCTCAAATGGAACTCCAGCTTCTCAGAAGGCGGCTGCCACGGCGGCGGTGAACACGTTGACTCCACAACAACAGCAGCAGCAGCGCGCTGCCGCCGCCAACATGCTCATGACGCTGAACAGTGGTGATAAGCAGAATTTGTTGAATGTGGCAAAGGAGGCGCTGGCACGTGGCCAAATCACCCAGGAGCAATTTCTACAGCTACAGAAGAATTTCGCTCAGAAAATCCAGGCACAAATTCAACAACAGATTCAGCAGCAGCAACAGCGGCAGGCGCAAACGACGCCGCAAGTGGTCGCAACGCCCAGGGTAAGGATTGGTTGAAAATTGCACGAAAAATCAAAAAAAAAAATTGAAAAACTCAATTTTGGCCAAATTCCCACCAAAATGAGCTACGACCAATAAATGATTCGCTCCGCCCATTTTTCAACCAATCAGCGTCGTCGAATACCGCACATTCCTATGATTGGTTGGAAAATGGGTGGAGCTAATCGCTGATTGGTCGCAGGTCTAATTTCGGAGGAAACTCGGCCAAAATGGTAAAAAGCTCAATTTAGGCTTAATTCTCTTCAAAATGAGAACTGCGACCAATCAGCGATTCGCTCCGCCCAATTTCAAACCAACCAGCGCCGCGCATTCCTCTGATTGGTTGAAAAATGGGCGGAGCTAATCGCTGATTGGTCGCAGGTCTTATTTTGGAGGAAACTCGGCCAAAATGGTAAAAAGCTCAATATAGGCCTAATTCTCTTCAAAATGAGAACTGCGACCAATCAGCGATTCGCTCCGCCCAATTTCAAACCAACCAGCGCCGCACATTCCTCTGATTGGTTGAAAAATGGGCGGAGCTAATCGCTGATTGGTCGTAACTCTCATTATATAGAAAACTGAGCCAAAATCTTTAAAAAACTGCATTTTTTTCGTTTTTAAACCCAAATTTTTTCCAGAAAAAGACGACTCCAGCCACAAAACCGGCCATCGTCTTTTACACGACAATCTGCCGACGAGCGGTTCGCCGGATTTTGCCGAAAAGCGCGTTCAACCTGAGAAAATTGTCCCGTCGGCCGAACCTCGCCATCGATGATGAGAAGATCCTCAGAGCTAGTGAGTTAAACCCCGGAAAATTGAAATTTTTAGCAAAAAAATCGATATTTGGCGTGTTCTGAGCCAATTTTGAGCCATTTTTGCATGGTTTTCACACTAAAATTGAATTTTTTAAAAGGAAAATTTTGAAAATTTCGGTTTTTTACGCCTATCTGCCTAAAAATTGCATTAAAACGAAAAAATTTGCAATTTTTTACCAAAATGTCGATTTTTTTCAGAAATATCGATTTTTACAACCGAAAAAAATCCAGAATATTACCCAGATGTTGCAATTTTCGCACCAAAATTACGGTAGCGGGTCTCGACGCGAAAATAAATTTTTTGTTGAATGCGAAAATCTGTGCGCCTTTAAAGGGTACTGTAATTTCCAATTTTTTTTTTCTGAATTTTATGCGATTTTTAATCAATATTCCTGTTTCTATCGAAAACACCACGAAAATCGATAAAAATTGTGAAAACTACAGTACTCTTTAAAGGCGCAGCACACTTTTTTTTGCATTTCACCAAATTTTTCGTCGTGTCGAGACCCGCCTACCATATAGCATATTTCCTACCATACCTACCTACCATATTTCCTACCATTGCCTACCATATTTTTTTTGCTAAAAAAATTCATTTTTAACATTAAAACCATGCTAAAATGTGGTCCAAATGACAAAATAATGAAATTTTTCGAATTTTTTGGCTCAAATCTGATTTATACAAATTTTCAGTGATTATGCTCGACAAGAAGCACCTTCTGCAGTCGGCGCAGGCAGCCGCAGGCGATAAGAGAAGCCTGATTGTCGAGTCGGAATTCCATAAGGGAATCACACATTTACAACACGTAAGTCTTTTTTTTGTGGCAGCAGGGCGCACATGCATACACACAAGAAATTTTGGATAATTTTACAATACTCGGAATACGAAAATTCATTAATTTTGAAAAAAAAATCGTTGTCTTTGGCGAATTTCCAATTTTGAATTACCGCACGGTTTTGTCTCGAAACTCCGCCCATTTTTCCGTGCCGCACTCTGGGTTTTTTAAAATTTTGGCGCATTTTTTTCAATTTTCAAGTTTATGTCTTCAAAAATCACCCAATTATAACGGGAAATCGTGTAGAAATATGTTTTCACGTCGAAATTGTCAAAACCCAAAGTGCGGCACGGAAAAATGGGCGGAGTTGCGAAAAAGGTGCGCGCGGTAATTCAAATTATTACGGGAACACTGAATTCTAAGAATTCTGTGTATTGAGCAACATATTTGACGCGCAAAATATCTTGTAGCGAAAACTACAGTAATTCTTTACATGACTACTGTAGCGCTAGTCGATTTACGGGCCCGGTTTTTTGATTTTTAAAACTGATTAAGGCCCGTAAATCGAAACACAAGTTCTATAGTAGTCATTTAAAGGATTACTGTAGTTTTTCGCCACGAGATATTTTGCGCGTCAAATATGTTGTGCAATACGCATTCTCAGCATTTTGTGTGTCCCGTTTTTTAAAATTTAATATTTTTCGTTATATTCTGATTGTGAGTATTTTTTTAAAAACAATATGACCATTCATTACGAGACCATAAAATTCAAAGAATGCGTATTACACATTATATTTGACGCGCAAAATATCTCATAGCGAAAACTACTGTAATTCTTAAAATGACTACTGTAGCGCTTGTGTCGATTTACGGGATTTCGATATGTTTTGTGTTAAAAATTTTTTTATCGATTAACAAATAATTTCCGTAAATCGACACAAGCGGTACAGTAGTAATTTAAAGGATTACTGTAGTTTTCGCTACGAGATACTTTGCGCGTCAAATATGTTGCGCAAGTTCAAATTCTCACCCGTCAAGTTTCAAAAATTTTCAGGCTCTGACTCAAGCTGCAACCGGCAAGCGAAGCGCCCCGCAGGCCGTGGCATCAGGCGAGCCGTCCGCCAAAATGGCAAAGGTATGAGCGAGCGAGTTTGTGAGGATGCTGTTTTTTTTTCGATTTTTGCAAAACATTTAATTTTTGATCTACACGAACTATTTTTAATTCCTGAATCGAATCTATCTGGCTGTCACTTTTTTTCTTTTTTTGATCCGAACGGGCTTCTGGCCTCCCTCGCTGGCGTGTTTTTCGCTCAGCCAGAAGCGCGTGAAATCACGTGGTGCCAGGCTGTCCTATTACGGTTTGATCTACAAAAAATGCGGGAATTTTTAGCCTAAAAAGAGATGACGTCAGCACGTTCTTAACCATGTGAAATCAGTTGAGAACTCTGCCGCATTTTTTGTAGATCAACGTAGATCAAGCCTAAATCAGACACCCTGAAACACACACCACGAGTGAAAAATGAACAATGTGTGCGATTTTCCGAATCCTAACCGCCCGGTATGCTTCGACTAACTAACTTCTAACTGCTTGTACTGGCTTCTTCTTCGTGATCTTCTTTCCTCCTGCTCGGTGTTGTGCTCGGTTTTCCTGTTCTTTCTCTGTCTTTCGGTCATGTCTCAGTGTCTCTCTACTTGGTTTTTCGTCGTTTTCCAGCAGCAGCAGCAGCAGCTACCAACAGCTTTCGCTGCAAGTGGATCCTCCTCGTGGACACCGATCGTCGCACCGTCGCTAGAAGACGTTGGAAATTCGCTTCTCGCAGTCAATCATGCTATGAAGTGTGGTGGCGATGGTGGTGGTTGTGTCTCAAACAACGACGCTCCGATTCTCCGGCAATATCTCACGAACCATCAGGGTCCCGCCACGCGAATCGACAGCGTTCGGGAGCTGATGAGAACGCGAACCGACTCGAGATGGTTTGTGGTGAAGGATGAGGATGTGAAGATGCGGGCCGGGCCCCGAATGAAGTAAGCAAGTGGAGCAAATATATATAGATATATAGATATTGTACATTTGGGTCACTTGGTTTTTTGGTGGTAGTTTCTATTTTCACTCTTTTCTTTTTTCGTTGCTCTCGTTCTCTGGTTATTTATTGGTTTACCATTTTATCACGTGGAGTCAGAAAGTCCCATTTCGCTTTGATCTACGAAACATGCGCGGAGAAGAGACGCAGACATCTCATCTGATTTAGCATGGTTAAGAGTGTGCTGACGTCACATTTTTCTGGGCGAAAAATTCCCGCATTTTTTGTAGATCAAACCGCGATGAGACTTTCTGACACCACGTGTTTTATTAGTATAGAACAAAAAAACGTGGCAAACTGATTTTGACCCGCTTTTCTCACACATTTCTTCCCACTACTTCTTCCTTCCTCTCTCTTGTGCATGGGCTTCACCGCGATTTAGCTTAGTAAACGGCACCTTTTTCGGTAGTTTTTTTCAGTTAATCATTAAAAAATGAAGTCAGACGATCTACAGTAACCTTGAGAACCTATCAAACTTACTACAGTAGGTTATGTAATTACAGTAACCTTGAGGAGCTGTCGTACTTAATACAGTAGTTTTAAAAAAGTAACGTTACAGTAGTTAAAGTATGAGAACCTATCAAACTTACTACAGTTGTTAAAGGATCTATGGTAACCTTGCAATACTTTAATTATCTGCAGTAACCTTACAGTAGTCAAATTGCTACAGTAACCTTGAGAAACTATCGCACTTGCTACAGTAGTTAGAGGATCTACAGTAACCTTACAGTAGTTAAAGTATCTACAGTAACCATAAATACCTATCGTACTTACTACAGTAGTTAGAGTATCTACAGTAACCCTACAGTAGTTAAAGTATCTACAGTAACTTTGAAAGCTTATCAAACTATCTACAGTAACCTTTCAATAGTTGAAGTATCTACAGTAACCTTACAGTAGTTAAAGTATCTACAGTAACCTTAGAGTAGTTAAAGTATCTACAGTATCCACGAGGACCTATCGTAATTCCTACAGTAGTTAAATTAGCTACAGTAACCTTGAGAATTTATGAAACTTACTACAGTAGTCAGAGGATCTACAGTGGCCTTACAGTAGTTAAAGTATCTACCGTAACCTTGAGGGACTATCGTACTCACTGCAGTAGTTAATGGAGCTACAGTAACCTTACAGTAGTTCAATTATCAAAATCAAATTCCACAATTTTGAAATATTATTTCCTGGATTAGGATGGAATTTTTCTCGTTTACAATGCAAACAGCCAAGTAAAAAATTTTTTAAAAAGAAATTCTGATTTCAGATAAAGTAAAAAAAACACATTTTTTTGCAGAACTAAACGACGGAACCTACTCACTCGTCACGAAAGCCGCCGAATCGCCCGTCATCCTTGCGAATTCCATCAATTTCTTGAACCATTCTGTCCCATAATATACCCATTCTTTACGGGGCCCCTACAGCAGTCCCGCACCACTGAATCATGATCTTCTTCACTAATGTATTCTTTCTTTTATTTCTTCGTTTTTCAAAAAAAAAAAAAAAGTCTCCCGAATATTTTTATTGATTTATTGTTTAAAAATCTCTGTTCTCCCATATTTTTATCTTCTTTTTATTTATTTTTTTTCTTTCCTTCGACAAAAATCGAACATAATCTCTTATCCCTCCATCTGAATATTTTTTACTCATTCGTTTTGAAATTGTATTGTTTCGTTTTTATCGGCAAAAATTTGAATAAAAACACATTTCGGTCTCAATAAATCAAATTCACAGCTTTTTTATTAATTTCAAATTTAAGTGACGGAAGAAAAATGGAAAAGGAAAATTGGAAAATTAATAAAAAAGAATTTTCTTAAAAAAACATTTGTTTCACCAAGTGGTTTGTGTGTGTGTATGTGTGTGTGTGTGTGTGTGCTTGGAGGAAGAAAATTGTTGGAAATTTCTCTGGGGTCTCTCGGTTCTCGTGCTCTCTCGTCTTTTGTGTGTGTGTGTGTGTGTGCGTGGGCGTGTTTGGGGAATAAATTGAAAGAAACAATATTGATTTTTGTCGATTTTGTTGTGGACGGGCGGGATTATTTAAACGATTAAACGAAAAAAAAAGTTTGACAACTCGTTGAACCGGCGGATTTATCGATTTTTTCAATAAAAAATCAATAAACTTGCGCGGCGCCACGTGTCATCTCGCTCCTTTTCTCAGTGCACTTCTTGGTCGAGCAAGTCGGTTGGAACGGTGGTCGGCGACTTTTTCTCCGATGGCTGAACTTTTGCAATCTCTTCCATCACTGGTACTGGGCCACTGAAAGCAGAAATTTGGGGGTTTCGATGTGTGAGATTATTTATTTTTTCTGGGATTCAGGAAAAATTAGGAGCAAGAGTCGAATTTTTCTTGCAAGGTGGCCGAGAAAAATCGAAAATTCGGCCATTCTTAAGTTCAGTTGATTTTTTTCCGAAATACAACTATTTAATTCATAAAAAAATGGATTTCAAATTTTTTTGGTTAAAAAAAATTTTATTTAAAAAAACTTTAAAAGCTTTAAAAATATAGTTTTTCATCCAGAATATCGATGTTAGGATGTCCCAGTACGGGTTGGTCTACAAAAAAATGCGGGAGTTCTTCGCCCAAAAAAAAGTGACGTCATCACGTTCTTAACCATGCGAAATCAGTTGAGAACTCTGCGTCTCTTCTCTCGCATTTTATGTAGATCAACGTAGATCAATCCAAAATTAGACACTCTGACACCAAGGGAAAAAGTAAAACTACAGTACTTTTTAAAGGCTCACGCCTTTTTCGCATTTAACAAAAATTAGTCGTTTCGTGACCGGGTACCGTATTGTTGGCGCAAAAATCGCGAAATCGTGGAGCGCCGGTAACATCGATTTTTAAGACATTTTTCAGAGAAATCGGCTTTTGCCGGTTGTAGCAATGCACCACATTTTACGCGCAAGTTTGACAACGCCACGTGGTGTCAGAGTGTCCCAGTTCGCATTGATCTACAAGAATTGCCGGAAATTAGACGCGTCTAGACGCAGATTTCTAAATTCATTTCATCCAGAAAATTTCCACAAATTTGTAGATCAAACCGCTATAAGGCTAAAAATTTTAAAACATTACCTGCTCATTCCGGCGACATTCGACGAATGAGGGAACACCCGAACGGGCGGCTCGTTGGGAGAATTATCCGGCGAGGCGAACGCTGCGAATCTGGTGGTACCGACCATTGCGGCGGCAGTTGGAATTGCCAATGAGAATGCCAACAGAAGACTTCCCAGAGTGAACATTCCAAATCCAACAGTCTTCCACAAACGCATCGGATCTTGAAGGATGATTTCCAGCTTGTCACGTGGCACATAGAGACCACCGTTCTCGTCCTGGAAATTATATAAGTTTTAGGATAAATTTCAGCGCTGCTTTTTCAGAAGTTCCCAGAACCTTCCAGAATTTTCCAGAGCTTTCCAGAGTTTATTGGAACTTTTAAGAACTTCCCAAGTTGTTCTATATATTTTTTGAATCTTCCTAAAGTTACTCAAAAAATTCCCATTTACCGTCAAAACAATTTTCTCAAAAATATCGTATTTTCCGCGAACACATCAAAAAATTGGGGTTCCCGCCAAAACCTTTTTCTCCGTAAATTTGAATTTCCCGCGAAAATTTTTTATCAAACTGCGAATTTTCCGCTAATGTTTTTTCTCAAAAAAAAAGGACTCCCCGCTTATTTTCACTGAAAATTTCAATCTCCCGCCTAAAATTCTTTTTTTTGCCAAATTTCACACAAACCTGGTAGAGAACAAAACGCTCGATGGACTGTTCGATGTTTCTCTCCTCTCTCCATGTATACCCAATACAGATGGTAACGGCTCCAGCGATCAGGAACAACAGCCCGATGATTGTGCAGATTCGGCAGACCAAGAGGCCTCTCCGTTGAGCCGGTGGCGGTGGTAGCAAGTACCACGCTGCTCCGCTCATCGGACCACCCATCGCGCCGCCACCCTCCACATCATCACCGGTTGGTGTCACATAGAATTGGTGAAGGTAGTTCTTGATTCCAAAGTTTCGAGGTGCGCTTACCTAAAACAATTTTTTTTATTGATTTTTCGCAAATTGTTGAAATTTTTTTGAGCTTGGAACTTTTTTGAAATTCGATTACACTAAAATTAGTCTCTGAAAACTTCTTTTTTTTTGAATTTTGCAAAAAATAATAAAGGCTAGTTATATTTAAATTTCCGCGCAAATTAATGATCTATATTTAACCTTTTTTTCAAGCTTAATTTTTCAAATTTGGAGACATTTTTCTGTAAAAAAGCCTGCTCATCAGAAATGAAAAAGATTCTATGGACCTCTAAAATTGGAATAAAATTGAGAATTGAACTTCTTTATAAGTTCCAAAATAAAAAAAACATAAAAAATTTAGAAAAGTTCTATAATTTTTACATTTTAGTTTTTTTTTTTTTAATTATGTTTTTTGAGACTGTTTGTAGGGAAAAACCCGACAAACACTCTACCTTTAAGTTCCCAAAAAGTGAAAAAAGGTGTTTGAATTTTTTCCGAATCAGAATTTTCAGCTAATTATAAAGCATAGGGCTTCCACGCCGGCGCCAAAACGCCTGCCGGCCTCGCCTTGCGGCGACCTCCGCCTGCCTCACGCCGTGCCTCCTGTATAATCGAACCCGAAAAGTGTCGGCCGCGGCGAAAGAATCACTTTTCGCACTACGTGGTGTGAACACCAACTTTTTGGATTCTCGCCATAGTGCTGAAAAGAGGCGAGAGGCAGGCGTCAGGCCCTGAAACCGCGCATGCCTCTCATGGAAACCCTAGTAAAGTATTAAAAAACATGCAGAGTTAAAAAATGCAACCAAAAACTACCTCATCGACCAGCGCAGAAGGTTTGGCTGTCCCTGGAGACAGCTTCTCCTTTTTGTTGCTACCCAGACGAAATCCGGTCATGTCATGCGGATCTGAAAATGAAACTTTTGAATATTATATAAAAATCAGGATTATCAAAATATAAATTGAAGAACTAAAAAAATAAGAAAAAAAATCTGAAAACTTGAAAAGAACAGCCTAATTTTTGCCATATTTGCCAAAATGTTGCCGAAAATTGAAATTTTTAACTGTAAAATTAAAAATGGCAATTTTGGCAATTTCCCAATAATTTCAGAAACCGGCTTCCTAAAATTTCAGCAGTTTTTGTCATACCGACCATAAAAATTGGCAGCAATTTTTTTCATATTCCTCTCTATTCCATCTATTTCATCAAAAATTGCACATCCTGAATTTTTAATAAATGCACCGCCACCACCAATTCTCCGAGCAATTGCTCATTTTTCGCCGAAATCGTTTTCTTTCTTTTTTTGCAAGATGAGGAAATATATTCATGTCAAAATAAATCAGGAAGTCCAATTTTCCCGAAGAAAGCGATTTGAGACGACATGTTGTATGTTTAAAAGGAGAGAAATGGGTGCTCGTCAATCCTTGATGACGTCATCTGACGTGCGTCAAGTTTTTTTGCCGATGGAGAAGAGAGAAATTTGAGGAGAGGAGATGGAAAGGCAGCACCTTTTCACTTGTTTTGACCAGAGAAAAAGAACAACTAGGCCAGGATAATAGTTGAACTAGAGCTACCATGCAGGCGCCAAAATGCCTGCCTCACGCGAACCGCGCCTCCTGTTTAGTGGAACCCGAAAAGTGTCGGCCGCGGCAAAAAACCACGTTTCGCACTGTGTGGTGTAAACACGCAAGCAGGTTGGAGGCAGGCGCTGAAACCGCGCCTGCCTCCTATGGAAGCCCTACCTTGGACAAGTTCTATAGCCTTTTCTCTGAAAAAAACGGCTTATTCAAAAACTCCCAAGCTTTGTGTCCGAAAAAAAAAGTTCGGCCACTCTTATAGAATAATATTATTTTACAATCGGAACGCCAAAAAAAATTTAAAGAGGCCCGAATTTGAGTCCAAAAAAGCGTCATTAAAAATACAAAAAAATAATGAAAAATCTTTTAGATTTTTTGGACTTTCGGACGCCAAAAATTGCTGAAAATCAATTTCTACAAATTTCTTGACACTAAAATCCCAAAAACTCTGCGCATTGTCGCGCGGCCTAAAAATTGGGAAAACTCGGCCATCATAATTATTTTTAAAATTTCTCTAGTTCAGCTTTCCATGAAAACGCTCAGTTTACAGCAGGGGTGGGCAAATTTTTTTTCGGGGAAATTTGCCGGTTTTCCGATTTGCCGGATATCAATTTGCCGGAAGTGTTTCAGAGGGATTTTTCTATAAGACCGAAACACTTAAAACTGCTCGGCATTAAAACTTGCTGATTTTCCGGAAATTTTCAATTCCGGAACTTCGTCTGTTTGCCGATTTGCCAGAAGTGTTAAATTTTCGCTATTTGTCTATTTGTCGGAAATTTCAATTCCGGCAATTTGCCGATTTTCCGAAAATTTTAGTTTTCAGCAATTTGCCGGAAGTTTTAAAATGAACATTCATAGGATGCGCACAATTTTGCCTATTAAAATTGAAATTCTGAAATCTACGGAAAAAAAGTGCAAACCCACATTTGCCCTAAACTTTCAGCAAATTCGGCAAATCGACAAATTGCAATATGCCGATTTGCCGAAAATTGTGTGCCGTGGCCGCAGAAATTAGAAAACTCGGCCATAGTTTCTGAGGAATTCGAAAAAAGGCCACGTTACAAAATCTTTTTTTTTCAAGAACCTTGGATTTAAAGTATACTAGAAAAGCTAGCTCAAGAGCACATATGTGCTCTCAGCGCTGCTCTAATGAAAATTGTAAATGAAGGGGGAAAAAGAACGAAATGATGATGATGGGGCAGGAGGGGAAAACCGAGGGTCTTTAGATAGTGAAAGTAGTCGTCCTCGTCGTTGTAGTCGTCGTCGGGGTTTTGTGTGTGCTCAGTGAGCACACAGCTCCCACTCAGATGGCGTCGTGTCGAGGACGAATAGCTCATGTGAGAGCAGGGAGCGAGACATTGAGAGAGTGCTAGAGAAAACTGAGAAGATGTTGACGTGCTAGAGAGAGAATGTGGAGAAGCAGTGCAGAGTGACGTGATGGTAGGGGGTGCTAGAAAAAAATAGGTCTAGGATTTAAACGAGAGGGGGGTCAATAATTTTTTCGTACAGCCCACAATGGGGGAATTGTGTGAGCAGAACAATCGAAAATTTAGATATTTAGCGGAAAGGGGGAACAAATTGGTGGCTGGGGTTTCTCCAAAGAAAAAAACTCGGCCACTTCGGAACCAGTAAATCTTAATTTTGGTTCCAAACTACAAACAAATTTTCTACGTGGCCGTGAAAAAAAATCTGTGGCCGAGTTTTCTCATCTTCGCGGCCTCGTGTGAGAAACTCGGCCACTGCCAAAATATAAAACCGAACAGTATCTTTGGGTTCCAAACACTTACGTGGCCGAGTTTTATTTTGTTCAGTCACAGAAAAAAAAACTCGGCCACTATAAAAATATTGACTTTCCACGTGGTGCCAGGCTGTCTCATTACGGTTTGATCTACAAAAAATGCGGGAATTTTTTTTTGCCCAAAAAAATGTGACGTCAAAACGTTCTTAACAATGCGAAATCAGTTGAGAACTCTGCGTCTCTTATCCCGCATTTTTTGTAGACCAACGTCATTCAAGCCAAAATTAGACACTCAGACACCACGTGATTTTCTGGAAACCCCTGACTGTGAAGGAGGTCTCGCCAATCATTTTTTTTTTTGCAGTCACATTGCAAATGAGCTCTACTGAGAATTTTTAATTTAGAAAAGAGTGGCTGAAGTATTCATAAATTCCCGCTCAAACCAATGATATATTTTTAAAAATGTTGAGTTTTCCTGCTAAATTTATTGTCCGTTATAAGTTTGAAAACAACTTTTATCGAATTTTAAGGCATTATTCAAAAAAAAATCATAAATAAATGTGAAAATAATGATTTTTGGCCAATTTAGAAGTTTCAGAAAATTTCGTGAGGGATATAGTTTTCTCACTAAAAATGCCTGAAAATCTGACAAAATATTTGTTTTAAATTATGTTTAAAAAAAAGTAAAAAATACGTCGAAGGAAGCAAAAAACGTGGGAATTCAAAAATAATTTAGCCTTTAAAAAATTTAATTTTTTTAATTCTCTACTACACCTTTAAAAGCATCTAAAGTAGTGTTTTTAAAAAGGATTAAAGGACGATCCGTTCTTCAAGTGCTATGCACTGTGGATCTGGGATTCAGGTACACTGTCTGGTGGTGATCCCATTGGGCTATAATTTAAGCCACGTCCTAGCCGGGGACTGTGGCCGATAATCCAGTCGTGGATTGCTCCACTTCCCAATAGAGGCTGGGTGAACCTAGGGGGTGAGGCCGGACTTGAACTCGTGACCTCCAGACTGCTAGCGGTCACCACTACCGACTGAGCTATCTGCCTCCCCCCCCCCCAAAAAAAAATTTAAAAATTCGATGGCCGAGATACCAACTTTTTCGCGGCCACGTGGTGAGTATAGGAACCATTTCCAAACCTAAATCTCTTCTATGACAAATTCCAAAATAAAAAAACCAAAAAAAAAATTACATGACTTATTGACGCATTTTTTCCGCCGGATTATCACCTATTCATAGTTTCGCGGGCGGATATTCATATTTTTTGCATGAGCAGATTAACTGATGACTTGAAAGTACTTCAATGACTAATATAGGTACAATCAATCTTTGTAGGCGTCTATGTGAAATAACCTGTTTTCACGAAACATGCTACATTTCTTTGAGGCTAGTGAAATTAATTGTATTCTCTATGGGGGAAGAATGTATTTGAGCTATAGCCATCACGAGGTTGTTCGAAATTTGTGACTAATAATATTTTACAATGTATTTGAAAATATGGTCAGTGGTTTCAAAAAATGGTATCTGGCTGAAATTTCGAAAATTTGAATTGCCCGCCATGGCTCACAAAGATGGGTCTTGCAGCGAAAATTGGAATATTGTCGGTTGCCAAAAATTTTGATTTTTTTTGGAAATCGGATTCAGAGCAAGGGTGTTGGTTTTTTGATTTTAGAAAATTAGAAAAATTACCAATATTTTTAGTTTTTCAATTAAAAATCGAATTATCGAAAATTTTAGCTTTTCGATTTATTTTCCGTTTTACCGATATTTCGAAAAAATAATCTTGATTTTTCCTAATTTATCTCAAAATTTTGGTCATTTTTATTCTTTTCTGAAGAATTTCTTATGTTTTTGTCAATTTTCTGAACTTTTTTTTTTGATTTTTCAATTTTACGGAAAGTCGAAAAAACCGAAAAAATTGTTTTTTTTTTGAGAAAAATGACAAATTTCGAATAGAAAAAATCCCTAAAATTTTTTTGAAATGATCATCCGTTTTCGGGATGATCTTTTATCACGTAATACACTTTTAAAAAAATCATCCGTGACGACATTTGAGCACATAATCTAAAAATGATGATAATCTAATTCAGTATCGACAGGAAGCCCTTGAAATAGAATTTTCGGAAAATTCGTATAAAAGAGATTATGAAGCTTAAACATATGGGGATTAACCTTATACTTTTGGTCTAATCCAATTTGAGCTGAATCAGTTCGGAAATTGAATTTTAAGTGTTGACTGGGAAATAGAGGCAGTTTGTTCATAAATAAATGTCTGAAATTTTAGTCAATGGGTAATAAAATATTCAAAATACTCTAATATTCAGGAATAACACAAAAAACAAAAAAACCGATTTTAGAAAGAATGAAAAATTCATCTTTAAACACGATTTTTTCAAATTTTTGGTAGATTTTTAAAAAAGTTGTTTTTTTCTAATAATGGACCACACTCTGTGGGGAAATTGCTTCAAAACATGCCTATGGTACCACATTTACCAAATATCATAGTAAAAAAATTCAAAAAAATTTTCTAAATTTTATATGATTTTTTGAAAATTAGAAAATTCTCAGTTTGCATCAAATTCCAATTTGAATTACCGCCAAATTAATAATTAATTAGGTAAAAATGAAATAATGCAAGCGCGCTCCATCGAACATGGAACTTTTGGCTGTAATTAAAGTTTTTCCGAATTTGATGCAAACTGACATTGTGAGATTTTTTCAGTTTTTAAAAAATCATATAAATTTAGATAATTTTTTTGAATTTTTTTACTATGATATTTGGTCAATGTGGTACCATAGGCATGTTTTAAAACAATTTCCCCATTGGCGCTACTCCATCTTTAACTAATTACAAAAACTTATTTCTGTCCCGTACGTCAAAAACGCCTTCAAAAAATACTACGGGCTACTTTGCCAATTAAACAAAAATTTTAGTTTTCGAATACTTCTAAAAGCCTAAACGTAATCTTGTAAATAAAAAGGCGAAGAACATATTTCAAAACCACCAGAAATTAGATTCGTATATGAAATAACCTGTTTTCACGAAACATGCTACATTTCTTTGAGGCTAGTGAAATTAATTGTATTCTCTATGGGGGAAGAATGTATTTGAGCTATAGCCATCACGAGGTTGTTCGAAATTTGTGACTAATAATATTTTACAATGTATTTGAAAATATGGTCAGTGGTTTCAAAAAATGGTATCTGGCTGAAATTTCGAAAATTTGAATTGCCCGCCATGGCTCACAAAGATGGGTCTTGCAGCGAAAATTGGAATATTGTCGGTTGCCAAAAATTTTGATTTTTTTTGGAAATCGGATTCAGAGCAAGGGTGTTGGTTTTTTGATTTTAGAAAATTAGAAAAATTACCAATATTTTTAGTTTTTCAATTAAAAATCGAATTATCGAAAATTTTAGCTTTTCGATTTATTTTCCGTTTTACCGATATTTCGAAAAAATAATCTTGATTTTTCCTAATTTATCTCAAAATTTTGGTCATTTTTATTCTTTTCTGAAGAATTTCTTATGTTTTTGTCAATTTTCTGAACTTTTTTTTTTGATTTTTCAATTTTACGGAAAGTCGAAAAAACCGAAAAAATTGTTTTTTTTTTGAGAAAAATGACAAATTTCGAATAGAAAAAATCCCTAAAATTTTTTTGAAATGATCATCCGTTTTCGGGATGATCTTTTATCACGTAATACACTTTTAAAAAAATCATCCGTGACGACATTTGAGCACATAATCTAAAAATGATGATAATCTAATTCAGTATCGACAGGAAGCCCTTGAAATAGAATTTTCGGAAAATTCGTATAAAAGAGATTATGAAGCTTAAACATATGGGGATTAACCTTATACTTTTGGTCTAATCCAATTTGAGCTGAATCAGTTCGGAAATTGAATTTTAAGTGTTGACTGGGAAATAGAGGCAGTTTGTTCATAAATAAATGTCTGAAATTTTAGTCAATGGGTAATAAAATATTCAAAATACTCTAATATTCAGGAATAACACAAAAAACAAAAAAACCGATTTTAGAAAGAATGAAAAATTCATCTTTAAACACGATTTTTTCAAATTTTTGGTAGATTTTTAAAAAAGTTGTTTTTTTCTAATAATGGACCACACTCTGTGGGGAAATTGCTTCAAAACATGCCTATGGTACCACATTTACCAAATATCATAGTAAAAAAATTCAAAAAAATTTTCTAAATTTTATATGATTTTTTGAAAATTAGAAAATTCTCAGTTTGCATCAAATTCCAATTTGAATTACCGCCAAATTAATAATTAATTAGGTAAAAATGAAATAATGCAAGCGCGCTCCATCGAACATGGAACTTTTGGCTGTAATTAAAGTTTTTCCGAATTTGATGCAAACTGACATTGTGAGATTTTTTCAGTTTTTAAAAAATCATATAAATTTAGATAATTTTTTTGAATTTTTTTACTATGATATTTGGTCAATGTGGTACCATAGGCATGTTTTAAAACAATTTCCCCATTGGCGCTACTCCATCTTTAACTAATTACAAAAACTTATTTCTGTCCCGTACGTCAAAAACGCCTTCAAAAAATACTACGGGCTACTTTGCCAATTAAACAAAAATTTTAGTTTTCGAATACTTCTAAAAGCCTAAACGTAATCTTGTAAATAAAAAGGCGAAGAACATATTTCAAAACCACCAGAAATTAGATTCGTATAGCTGACACCGACCAAAAAGTGGATTGTTAGTAGCGGGAGAAAAGGAATGAACAACTTGTGTCCCCGCCCGTGTTTTTGTTTTTCAGCAATGGACGATTTTTATGCCTGGAATTAAGTTAGCATTTCAATGTACAGACTGTTCGGGGAATTCAAAATTTAATGAATTCTAATATTTTGGACTGATCTGAAAATTTCAAGGAATTAATTATTACTTTTAGAATAATAAATAAATGGTGAATTATCTGAAAAAAAACATTTTCTAAAAGTTATAGACGAAAATGTTTTTTTTTAATATTTAACAATATATGTTTTTCTAATAATAAATTGAAAAATATCAACAAATTGATTTTCTAAAGGTTTTGATTAAAAAATAAGTATAAAAAAAATTGGACTGAACCAAAAATTTATCAAAATTTAAAAAAAACGCATCATTTCTTTTTTGAATTTTGACATTTTTGCGAAAATGTTCGGAATATTTGAATTTTTACAAATTGTCAAAAAACTCAACATTTTCTAAAAATATGAAGTTCATAACGAAAACCAAAATGTTCAATTTTTCAGAAAATTTTTATTATATGGAGATTTTTTTCAAGGAAAAAAAATTGAATTTTAAACTTTTAGTTTTTTTTTTTTTTGAAATAAAAATCTGGTTTATTTAAAAATACGAGAAAAAAAAATTTGAGTCATGCAGTTGTGTTTTTGTAAATAAGTATGAAAATTACCGTTTCTAGTTTTCTAAACGGAAAGTAAAAACAAATTTATTCAACTACTACAATTAGGAAGCAAAACAAAAAAAACAGATGAGGAATAGAAGTGTGCGAAAAAAGGGCTGAGTACTCTGTGAAAGTGGCATATTTTTTTTAGTTTGAGTGTGAAAAAAACACACAAATTTTTCACATTATACTAACAGACCATCTGCGGGTTTTTTTTCAAATATGACTGTAAAAGATCTATAGAGTTTTTTAAGGTGGAGTAGCGCCAGTGGGGAAGTTGTTGAAAACCACTCCTTTAGTCCCAAAAAAACCGAATATCACGATAAAACTTTTCAAAACTTTTTTGAAAATTTTTTATTTACTGCCAAAAAGTGACAATTACTCCTTTTTGCCACTCATAATTTTGGAAGTCGACCAAAAAAAAAATTTTTTTTCCTACATTTTTATGCTGTAATTTTGTTTAAATTATTTGTCTTAAACCATTGTAGGGGTCGGAACATGCAACATTGCTTTAGATTTCCTAAAAAGCTCATATTTTTCAAAATTTTGGCAATTTGCCAAAACTTCGACCGGAAATTATAGAAAATCTAAAATTTTTTGAAGTGTTTTATAATCATATTTGGTCGTTTTGGATTATAACAAGTGTATTTAGACAAAATCCCCACTGGCGCTACTCCACCTTTAAATTTTTTTAATTCAAATTTTGCAGAGATAAAATAAAAAGTGTCCAAATTATACTTGTATTCTCGCAAAAATGAATGAAGATTCTAGAAAGTTCGAGAAACGTCTTAAAATTCTAATGTTATAAAGAACTTTATGTAAAGAACTGGAGTTTTTTGAAAATTTTTTTGGAAACTTCGAGGTTATTCTGGAAACTTCGTAGTTGTCATGAATTTCTGAACCTCTTGGGAAAGTTCTGAAAACTTGTGAAAGGTTCTGGAAATCTCGGAAAACGTTTGATGACTTTTTTAAAGGTTGTGGAGTTTCCTGGAATCTTCTGGAAAAATCGAGGGTTGCTCAGAATTTTTTTTTTAATCTAGAAAAGTTGATAAGAAGTATCTGAAAGCGGTTGAAACAATTTTTCATCCCCCGGCATTATCTCGATATATTTTAATAAAGGAAATTGAATTGAGGTGTGCCAGTATAAGAAAGCATTGAAAAACATAACATGAACCGGAAATTAAAACAGCCTACGTTTGTTTGAGAATGCCTGATATTAGATATTGTATATAAACTTGTATATAACGAGTTTGTTAGGAAAAATTCGTTTATGTCTTCTTTACCTATATACAATATCGCTAAGATATTCTCAACAACTGCTTGTTGGACAACAATGATTTGCAATTCGATATTCATTTTTCTCACCATGGTTCACTTGAAAAAAGTTGACTTAACCTACAGAAAACTTCTCACAGTGTTCGCAACACTTGGCATGTTTTTCTCATTTATTGAAATGCAAATCCACCCGTTCTTTCACTCGTATAACAACAGTCTCATCAATTTCAATATGGCAGAGCTTCCAAAAGATCTGGCAACTCTACAAGTTGCTTCATATTCCGGAGTCTATGTCACCATTGTCTCATTCTTCACAATTTTGCTAGCATTCCGATATTGGAGGATGACTGGGAGCACCATAGTCAACTGTTTTACCGGATGGAAAATCATTTTTCTCATCAGCTGGCCTTTATTTTTTGGAATAGCTGCGACGGGAGTGGTTATCCTGTTCGGACCGATTGATGATTACGCGCGCGAGTATACAAAAGAGGTTATGATGGAAAGTTATGGTATTGCCACGGAAAATATCTCGGGATATTCTGTGATTGCATATGTGAGTTGAAAAAAATAACTTTGATCTTAAATAATTCACAAAATAACTACATATAGTTGCTTAATGTACGTTAAATCGGCAATTGGCGTAAAAAGTTAATTATACAGAAATGTCCAGAGAGCATGAGAGGTACTTATCGCCTACCTGCCTACGTGCCAACCAGGGGTGTGCGGCAAATCTCAAAATTTGCCGCGCTCGGCAAATTCGGCAAATCTACTTTTTTGAAATTTGCTGTGCTCGGCAAATTCGCCGCACACCCCTGGTGCCAACATCATGTATTTCTGTTTATTATGCCTGCCTCATGTCTACCTTCGCACCTACCTCATGCCTACCCACTAGGATTGTCGTTGTTTGAATTTTGATTTTTTTTTGAATTTTGAATTTTTTAGTTTTAGATTCCTTTGTCAAACATGTCTTTTTTTGATTTTTTCAGACCAAAAACAAAAAAGCTGCTTTCAAAACTTTTCCCTGTTTTTTATGGTACAGAAACTTACATGCCTACGCTATGCCTACTCCATGCCTACGCCATACCTACGCCATGCCTACGCCATACCTACGCCATGCCTACGCTATGCCTACTCAAAGTCGAAGTTTCAGGACCAAAATGGAAATCTTCACTGGAATAGTCTTGCATTCACCTCGGGAATTATCTCACTTATGGAGATTCAGTTCCTCATTGTTGGAATTTTCGGATTTCGAATGTATTTCAGAATGAACATTTTGCTTCAAAATGTCTCAAAATCATATGAAATGATTCAAAGGCAATTTTTCAAAAGTTTGATCTACCAGGTTCTTTAGATTGGAAATATTTGTAAATATTGTAAAGTTTTTAGATAACTTCACCTACTTTTACCTTCTACATACCTGCCATTCTCATACTCACAGTGCCATTTTTTGACTTGAAATTCAATCTTCCCACTGGCCTTATTGTGTGCTCATTTTCAATTTATCCTCCAATCGACAGCATTATTATGATGATAGTCGTGTCGGAATATCGAGTTGCAATCAAAAGTTTGTGACCAATATTTTAACATGTACTATTGATTTTTGTATGTTTCAGAAATCTGGAAGAATCCGAAAAGTTTTTTTGGCTGTGTTTCAGTCAATGGGAACAGTGCACTGGAAGTTAGAGTTGTCGTTCTTTGATTGGAGACGCTTTTCGGAGAATAACGCCAAATATTATCAGTCAATTATTTTTGTCAGAAAATTTTAATTTTCGCCAAAATGTAAACTTTCCGCAAAAATTTGAATTTCCAGCAAAAACTTTTTCTCAGAAAAGTTGAAGTTTCGCCAAAATGTAAATTTTCCGCAAAAATTTGAAATTCCTGCAAAAAGTTTTTTTTCAGAAAACTTCGATTTCCGGTTATTTTTTTTTCTCAGAAAATTCGAATTTTTGGCAAAACTATTTTTCTCAAAAAAAAATTGAATTTCCGGCAAAATTTTATTTCAGAAAATTTGAATTTCCCGCCAAAAATTTTTCTCGGAAAATTTTGAATGTCCGGCAAAATTTTTTTGCCAGAAATCTTGAATTTCCCGCCAAAATGTTTTTTCTCAGAAAATTTGAATTTCTCGGCAAAACTTTGTCTTATAAAATTTAATTTTCCCGCCAAAACATTGTCAAAAAAAAATCGAAAATAATTTATTCAATCGGTATGTCAATAGTTTCTATAAAGCTTTAAATGTACAAGTTAAATATATTAAAATAATATTAATGGAAAATAAATAAGAATTTCAAAAAAAAATTGAAATTTAGAAAATACACGTCAATTTCTGGAATTTTGAGGGGGCAGTTTTGAGATTTAATTTTGGAAATTTGATTTTTAAAAATGAGCCTGAAGTTCACAAAACAGTTTTACATAATTAAATGTGAATTCCGGACATCATAATATCCACGGGAGGGATCTCGTTTCAGGCCACCGCCGCCACTTCCACGAGATGACGGTGCTGTACTAGACAGATGGATCTGAAATTTTATGACTAAACTTTTCAAATAACTAACCAGTTTTTGTTTCTGAAATTTAGTTTCCATGACTTCTCTTTTTTTTGGGAAAATTCTAGTTAAAAAAACAATTTTTTTCCGGCAAATCGGCTAATTGCCGGATATGAAAATTTCGGCAAATTGGCTAACCGGCACATTGCCGATTTACCGATTTGCCGGTTTGCCGATATTTGCCGAACAGCAGTTACCGCCCACCCCTGATCTAGCTCTTTTTGTTTTGGTGCAAATTTTGAAAAAAAAATCGTTTGTAAATTTGGAAAGTTATCAAAACTTTTTAAACTCCTATATTCTGCAAAAACTTGAAAAATTAAAAACTAACCGATGGATCAATATAAAACGGTCTGAAATAATGCGTCCTTTTCCTATCGTACATTGTCCGAAACTTGGTACAATTCAGGTAGACCAAAATAAAAATCGCGATTCCCAAAATCACCAAAATCGAAATTTTCGCGATCGTCATTACAGTACTCCAATACGTGTCCACATTTGGGTACTGTAGTGGGAGTTTGTTGGTAAATCTGACAGGCGACAACTGGATGACTTCAGAAATTTGCTCGTTCTTCTCGAAACGACTCACATCGTCCCAGTTGTAGTTGTGGGGGCTCTGAAAAGATAATTCGAAACTGATAGCAGCCGACACCTCAGGTGTTATTACCGAACCCGCAAGGTGTCAGCTGCAGGAAAAATACACTTGACATAGTTGTAAAGCACATGGCTTCTACCTGCAGCCGACACCTTGGGAGTTCAGCTAAAGTTTGAGACTCTGGACTTGTCGGCTGCAGAAAAAGTTTATGTGGCTCGGATAAATGACAGATAGCTTTTTCTCGCAGCCGACACCTTGCGGGTGCTGCTAAAATCTGAAAGTCGGGAGGTGTCGGCTGCAGAAAAAAATACAAGGCACAAACTGCATAGCTTCTGCCTGCAGCGGACATCTTGAGACCCCTGCTAAAACAAATCCAGTGAAATGTCGGCTGCTCTTTAGCTTATTTTTATTTTTTTCACCAAAAATGCTCACCCTAATCTGTGATGAATTGAAAACACAAAATCGCATTCCATATGTACTATTCATGTTGATTGTCTGATTTACGTGGAAAATGAACGGCTCGGCGGAGAAGACGGACGACTTGAGAACGGTCTGAAAATTCGAAAACTTAGCAGCCGACGATTCGCGAGATCTCGCCCTACCTGAATCATTACCACTATCTTACTGCGTTGCGTATCATTGAACTCTATCTTCGTGTCATTAGCATCTGGCTCCGCGAGCACATCGACTCTTCCGAACTCGACGAAAAGTTTGTCCACGAACTCGGCGTGCTCTATGTGGAATAGCGCATCACTTCGTCGGACCATAATATTTCCACTTTCAGAATCCCACGTGGCATTTATTTCTCTGCGCGGGAGGCAAATTGTGTGGAGCATTGTTTCGCGGCTCGCGCAGACACCGTTGATAAGGCGTGCGTGGGTAGCTGAGGGGCAGATGCAGCTGGAAATGAGAGTGTTAGCAGCCGACAGGGAACCAGGACTAGAAACTTACGTTTTCCTATCCTCACAACCAAATTCGCATACAACTCCTGCACTTGTCAGGCACTTTTTAGCCTTCTCGTGATGCCTAACCTCACTGGAGTTGCCCACAAGGTTGGTTAGCTGAAAATTTTTTTTTTAACCTAAAAACTTTCTTGCAGCCTTACCGAGTCTTGCAGCTGCTTGGCAGCCTCCTCGAGCCGTTTCTCGAGCTCCAAGTCGATTTGCTCAACGGCTTGAGCCGTCTTGTCATTCATCTTTTCGCTGCCATTTTTCACAGACTCCTCGATGTCTTTTTCCAGGTTTTCTACGGATTTTTCGATTTCTTCTCCGAGGATCCGTCTGGTTGACTCTAGGGGTTGTAGAGTTGTGGTGGTGGTGGGCTCAGCGGCTTCTTGGGGTACTGTAGTTGTTGGCTGGGGCGGCTCTGTTGAAGATTTTTGGACCTTCGGAGCCAAGGAAGTTACTTGGTTTGTCTTGTTAATCTCCTCGGCCTTTTCCAAGTTTATCGGTGAGTCTGTGGAGTGTCTCTGTAATTTTATCATTTTATGAGTTTTAAGTAGGACTCTAGGCGGCGTCTTAACGGCAGAAAGTCCCATTTTGCTTTGATCTTCGAAAAATGCGGGAGGTGAGGCGCAGACATCTCATCTGATTTCGCATGGTTAAGAACGTGCTGACGTCACATTTTTTGGTCAAAAAATCCCACATTTTTTGTAGATCAAACCGTGATGGGGCAGCCTGGCATCCGCCATTTTGTACATTGTACAGCATACAGAGTACAGCGTGAACCCAAAAAGTGTCGGGCGCTGCGAAATTTATATATATACATATGGCACTACATACGTATTATCAAAAAATACAATCGCACAATTTTCTCATATTTTATTTTTGATCTACCTTTTTGACTAGGCTCCGCCCCTTCCTTCGACAAGACAGCACTACAAAATAACAGCAAGATTGGGGGCGGAGTCAAGTTCAACAGGTAGATCAAAAATTAAATATGATAAATTTGTGCGATCGTATTTTTTCGATAACAGTGCAACCACCAAGCGTTTTGGTTCATGTCAAATTGCAGAAAAGAGTAGGCAGGAGTCAGGTAGGCCTCAGGCCCCCATAAGTATCTCAAAATTTACTAACCGTTCCGCTCTTCACCTTCACATGTGGCTCATTTCGTATCGCATTTCCAGAGACAGACAGGTCAGTTTCCATACGGTATACTGTAGATGTTGGGGATACTGTAGTCATTGGGATGTCTGTCTTCTTCGGAGTTTTGTCCTTCCAATCCTTTTCAAGAACCGTGGAGCCAATTATTGGGCCACAGTCCGCACAGTCGTTGGTTTCTGAAGGAATGTGGCTCATTGGTGTTTACGGACCTAATGTATCATAACTTACGTGAGCTTTTGCAACTTGAACACTGGAACGGTATTACTTGAATTACTCCGAACTTTGGACGCTTTCTTTTTTTGGATAAAATTGCGCAAACCTGAAATTTCCTTTCTGATGTTTAATACTTTCAACTTAAAACACAAACCTGAACTCCAAAATCCTCATCTTCAGGGATATCCAGGCTGAAGCTCGACAACGATCCATCCACACGAACTTCTCTTTTAGCCGCCAATTGCCACGTCACAAATGGAGCCACCCCCTTTGACTCGGCAGGACCATACCGTACATGGTAGTAGAGAGGAGCCCGGTCAGGAGTTTGCCAACTTATTTTCGCTTTTCCATGGTCCCCAGCAATGGATACGGTCTCGAAACAGACCGGGTTGGATTCTGGAAATGTTTGAAATTTTTAATTTATCTAGTTTGAAAATAGTAATATCGTGGTAATACAGTACTCTTCCTGTAGGGGTATTGTATGGATACTGTACGGCTATTGTAGGATTACTGTAGGATTATTATAGTATTACTGTATGATTAATGTAAAATTACTGTAAGGTTACTGTAGGATTACTGTAGGATTATTTTAGGGTTATTGTAGGTATACAGTAGGATTCCGCCGAAATTAAAATGGATTACAGTAGGGTTATTTAAGGATTACTGTAGGATTGCTGTAGTTTTTGAAAAAACGAGTTTTGGTAAGGGGTCAGGGTACTGTAATAGTTTTGTAGGGGCACTAGGATTACTGTAGGAATACTGTATGATTACTGTAGAATTACTGTAGGATTATTCTAGGATTACTGTACGATTACTGTAGAATTACTGTAGGATTACTGTAGGATTACTGTAGGATTGCTGTAGGATTGCTGCAGGATTACCGTAGGATTACTGGAGGATTACTGTGGGGTTATTATAGAATTATAGTAGGGTTATTCTAGGATTACTGTAGGGTTACTGTAGGATTACTGTATGATTACAGTAGGATTACTGTAGGACTACTGTAGGCTAACAGTAGAACTACTGTAGTTTTCGAAAAGACGAGTTTTGGTAAATATTTATATTTTTTTTAACTATTAATATTTTCATTCGAATTTTTTGAGAAATTGCTCAAAATCTGACTCAAGTATATATTAGGTTGGTCAAAAAGTCTTTGCAAAATTTGTACTTTTCTTCATTTCTCAGCGTTAATTCATTTTTTTCTGATTCTGTTTTTTTATTTGTATAGTACGTAATGTGCATGTTTAATACATTTGAAAAAACATTTGGGTGCTGTTCAAAATGACCGAGAATTTGCTCGCCGAACGCCACGCCCTCCGAGGGGTTTTTCTGTACGAGTTCCCCCAAAGCTGCAATTGCAACGAAGCTCGTCGTAACATGTGTGCAGTGTTAGGCAAGAACTCTGTCACCTATAATACCATGAAGTTTTGGTTCGAAAAGTTCACGAAAAAGAACTACGATCTCGGTGATAAACCAAGATAAGATCGCTCTCGTTTAGATATCGATGAGGATATTTCGAGAGCCCTGGAAGATGATTCAAGAGCAACGTCACGCGAACTTTCTGCGACTCTCAAGCATCCCCAAAGAATCATCATCAACCATCTCCAAAAAACCGGAAAGATAGAAAAGTTCGGTCAACTCGTTCCTCACAAATTGTCCGATTCTCAGAAAAATTGCTTTGTGACCTCTCTCTTTCGCTGCTCACTAGGAAACGAACAACGGACTGGGTTAAAGATATCATTACTGGAAATGATAAATGGGTATTGTATGTTAGCCATACCAGGAAAAAAGAGTGGGTCCCGGTCGAGGAAACCGCGACACCTGACCTCAAATGAGAACTTCACGGAAAAAAGTGCTTCTCTCAATTGGGCGGGACAGTAAGGGTGTCATTTCCAGAGAGCTTCTTCCAGACTTTGCTACAATCAACGCTGGCCTATACTGCATTTAATTGGAAAAGGTGGTCCATGCTCATCGATTACATCGCCCTAGAGGATCAAAGTTGTTGCTGCTCCATGACAACGCAAGACCGCATACAACTTTTAAGACCCGCCAGAAGCTCCAGACAGTCGGAATCCAAATTTTGTCTTACCCATCGTATTTGCCGGGCTTGGCTCCTACTGACTACCATCTGTTCCGCTCACTCCAGAATCACTTTGCCGGGCAGAAGTTTCATGATCGAAAGGTCGTCGAAACGGGGTTGGACGACTTCTTTGCCTCATAATCGCAGGAGTTCTAGGCGGAGGGGACTGTTCAACTTCCCTTGTGTTGGCAAGAAGTCATAAGCATTAATGGTAAATATATTACCCATTGAATCTTGTTCGCTTTGAAAAAATACTACTTCCAAAAAAAAATCAAAATTTTGCAAAGACTTTTTGACCAACCTAATATGTATATATGTGTGTGCCGGTCTGCACATCGGGGTGGGCGGCAAACGATTTTTTTCCGGCAAATCGCAAATCGGCAAATTGCCGGAATTGAAATTTCCTGAAATTTGCCGATATCCGGCAAACGGCGTATCAAAAATTTGTTTTTTTTTATTTCCGTGAAATCGGCAAACCGGCAATTTGCCGATTTGCCGAATTTGTCGACATAGATTTTATAAGGATTTTTCAGCTGTCACCTACCTTTACTACAAACATCCAAACTCGGGTTCTTGGAGCAATCAATTTCGATATTCTTCTGTATATTAAACGGCTCCAACCTCACACATCTCGGCAGCATCCTCACTTCCACCCACATCCGGCATCTGGCTTCCAGGACTGATGGCGGAAGCCAAACCGCCAGCCGCCCGCCGCCTTTCACAATTTCAATTCGCGGAGTCGGGATTTCACCTTCAGGAGTACTACACTGAATCGGGTACAGAGCTGGAGACTCGTAGCTATAGATGTCACCGTCTATGTAGCCATAGGGTAGGGACCACTTTACGTAGAGCTTCAGGTCGCCAGATGCGTTGAAATTGTTCACACGTGGCATTTCTATGGAAATCTGTAACGCGTATAGTTAAATAAAAGAAATCAAGGCTGAAGAATCCCGGTAGGTGTCGGACCATGAGATCAGACGGCGGATTCCAATATGGATAACAAAATGGGTCCTAAATTTTGGGATTTGCGATACATACATAGCGGCCGACACCTTACGGGTTCTAGACATACTCGGAGGATCCCGGTAGGTGTCGGCCGCAGTGTCCTCTTTTTTCTCACCCGGGGTCCCATTTGTCAAACTTCCTCACCTGTGGTTGTGTGAGTATAAACGGAGGCAATTGAACTGGAATCGGTCGTGGGCGAATTATGTCAAATACGGCCGCCGGATTCGAACTTCGAATGACAATAATGACACGAAATTGGTAATCACGGCATGGGTCGAGAATGCTGAAAGTGGCTTCCGGTTTCGAAGAGGCGCCCTGTAATTGGTCTATTTATTTTGTATAAGGATCTTTGGACTTTCGATTCGATGATGAGGAAAAAGTAAAAATTTTGATTCATGGATTGTTGAAAATTTCTATTCTTATGGAACAAAAATTACCGAATGTCATAAAAAATTTGCAAATACTGAAAATTTACGAAAAAAAGTCAAAAAACTTACCGCAAAATTCCAATTATCCGGCTCTGTAGAAATCGTGGAATACTCGAAAACGTATGCAAAAGCTGTTGGTTGAGGTTCTATGGAGACTCGAATCATATGAGCATCCACGTATTCCGACTTGGATTTTGGGATTATTGAGGATACTTGAACTGGAAATTGAAAGTGAGTTAGTAATTTTGCCTACGCCTACCGTGCCTACTCCGCTAAATTAAATTTTGTAAGGTGAACTTTTGTAAAGCTTTCATAAACCTTTTACGACGGTTCAAAATTTCAAAATAAAATTGGCGTAGAAAAATTGGGGAGTTCAGCTGAAACTTAATTTTTTTTTCAAAATTTTAAGGCGAATAAATGGGCAGACAGGCAGGCAAGGTAGGTATCAAAGCCTACCTAACAACCATGACAGCTTTTGATTACTAAATTTTGACCGCTTATATCTCGTTTAATTGGAAAATATCAAAAAGTACATAACAACTCAAAATTTATAGCGTAAGTTTACAATTTTTGTAAATTAACAATTTTAGGCTAAGGCTCAGGCCCCAGCTCAGGCTTAGGCTTAGGCTTAGGTTTCGGCTTAGGTTAAGGCTTAGGCTTAAGCTTAGTTTTATGCTTGGCGTCAGTGGGGGAGCGTTAGCTATTTAGGGTTAGGATTACAGCGTTTTTTTCATTTTTCGAAGGGTTCCCGTTGGCCGATCAAAGCGAAATTTAACACAGAGACGTATAGGACTAAGAAGCTTCCGTGTAAAATTTCAAATTGATTCCATCAAAACTCGCCGAGTTATGGAGCTTAAGGTGTTTTCAAAATGACCCTCAACTATTTTTTAAAATTTGAAAGTTTGGCGTTTTGTCAGTTTTCTCCCTAAGCTCACGAAAATTTAATGACAGCACTACGGCAGTGAGATAAGTTTTCTTGTGAATTTTGAGCCAATTTCGATTTACAGGAGCCGAGATATTAAGCTTCAAAATCCGACAAAAGTTCGAGTCCGGGTGCGGGCGTCTAAATTTTTTTATGTGCTGTTTTTTGTTCACTTTGAAAACGCGCGTGTAACTTGACGGTGGGTGGATGGATTTTGATGCGGTTTTTTGCTGTCTCTTCTAAAAGCTTGCCCCACCTCTGTATGCTTTATTTCAAAAAGATTGGAGCTCTTTGAGCCGAGATATGAAGAGTATTTTCAAGTATCCTCCAAAAATCACGTTTTTTTTCTCATTTTTCGCCTCTTTTTTTTGCAGGAAAATTCGAGTTTTTGCGATTTTTACGAGATTTTTTAGCAGTTTATAGTACTCGACGAGATGCGTCGAAAAACATACAAATCATCCAGATCCATCAGCTATGAGCTCTTTTAGAGAGCTCCAAAGTCAAATTCGCAATTTTGACCTCCCCCCTCCCACTTCGGTGTGTTTTTTTCGTGTTTTTTCGCAAACCACCGCTTCGTGCGCTGTTGTCTTTGAGAAATCTTTGGTTCCAAGGTGAAATTGTTGTATAAAAAGATCGTAGGTACATTTTAAAGTAAAAATTATTCCGAAAAAGTGATTTTTTCATTTTGAAAATCGAGGCAGAAAAAAAATTTTTGATTTTTTTTCCAAAAACTTTTTTTCCCCTTCTCGCAGGATGGCGGTCGTTAGAGATATTTTGATTTTGAAGAAAAAAAAAATGAAATTACAAATATTTCTAAAGCGATAGAGCAAAAAAATTTAGAAAATTGAGTGAAAACTCACTGAGATAACCGACCTTGAAGTTACTGCCGTTTTTGCGTTGTTCATTTTTCAACTTTGAGCGTTTATTATTCACTCAATCTGAGATCAATTTCAATTTTGTTTTTTTATATAGATTCAAAATTTGACGCTAAATCCGAAAAACGAAGTTTCAAAAAAATTTTTGTGAAAATTTTTTTCAGCACCGCCAAAAAATCGAGTTTTTCAGCACTGATTTTTTCGAATTTTTGCGATTTTTCACTCATTTTTTGATGAATCTTTGTTTTCTTTTTTGTGTTCAATGAACAATATTGATTAAAAAATGGAATCTTTCAACAATTTGTGAAAATTTGTTTTTGAAAAAATTTTGTGCCAGTTTGAAATTTTTCAAAAAATTAATTTTCTGCCTCTTGCCCAGAAAAAGTGGTTTGGTCTGGTGTTTCAAAACTAATATTTTTGAAATCCTTACACCTTTTTTCATAGTCCCCCAAAATTTTGTAACCCAATTCTCACTTTGAAGGGAGATACAGGCGGGAGATACAGTTCGTTGAAGGGTTGGCTGCCAACACATCGCCACCCCACCCACAGAGAGACACACATTTACAACCCAATATATTCAAATATTACCTCCTGCTCTCAGTTTTCAAGATTTTATGATGATTTTTACTTCATCAGAAAGAACACATTCTCTTTCCTATTTGCAGGGATAGAGGAAGACAAAAAAAAAACAATATGGATTTAAAATCAGGGCTTCGCCCCGATTTTAATAAAATACGTGAAACCCTCTTAAAAAGTTACAAGAAGGTTTTTCCTTGCGCTTGGAGCGCAAAAGAAAAGAAAAAGAGCTATTTAGACTTAGGGTGACCAACTGCAATAAAACATTGGAAATCCCAATCCAACCAGCCTAAGGGCCCGAAAAACATACTAGGATGCCCAACTGGAATAAAATATAGGAAATCCTTATGACACACTTAAGCCTAAGAGCCCGAAAAAAACTAGGATGCCCAACTGGAATAAAATATTGAAAATCCTTATGACACACCGGCGGTATGGCGCGGCTTAAGCCTAAATAGCCACTTTTATCAAAATACGTTTGAGCGAGGCGGTTGTAAACTATTCGTTCTTTAGCAAAAATTAAAAAAAAAAACTTTATTTAAATTTAAAAATAAATATCATATGTTATCACACCTTAGAATATCACGCCTTAATTTAGTAATCATTTTTAGTTCATAAGTGTGAGAGAAAGAAAAATGGATTAATCATCGGAATTAGATATCATCAGAGTGATTATATTCATCAAAAGTCCCACTTTACTTGAGGGTTAATTTGATCGATATAAAATGTTTATCTCATGTGAAGGAAGGTTCAAATTCTGTACCTATGAATGCTGCCGATATTTGAATTCCTGTCTCATGGGAAGAAGGCCTTTCTTGTGGGAAGAACGGAGTAATAAAAAAATATACGTAGGTACAGAATTTGAACTTTTCTTCCCATGAGATAGGAATTTGAATATTGGCATTCTATAACTTCACTAAGAAAAAAAATCTCCAAAGGTTGATCGCAAATATGTAGAGATTTCTCGCATCCCTTCAAATATTACAAAATTTCCAAGTTTCTTAGAAATAATCTTCATTTAGATTACTGAAAAATATTCACAGATTACTTTTGAATTGCCTGCCTGAGAAGTCAAAGTAAAACGCAAAGCGAGCTCAAATGTATTTTGATAAAAGTGGCTATTTAGGCTTAAGCCGCGCCATACCGCCGGTATGTCATAAGGATTTCCAATATTTTATTCCAGTTGGGCATCCTAGTTTTTTTCGGGCCCTTAGGCTTGAGTGTGTCATAAGGATTTCCAATATTTTATTCAAGTTGGGCATCCTAGTATGTTTTTCGGGCCCCTAGGCTGGTTGGATTGGGATTTCCAATGTTTTATTGCAGTTGGTCACCCTAAGTCTAAATAGCTCTTTTTCTTTTCTTTTGCGCTCCAAGCGCAAGGAAAAACCTTCTTGTAACTTTTTAAGAGGGTTAGGCTTAGGCTTAGGGTAGACATAGGCATAGGATTATTCTCAGGCTTAGGCTTAGGTTTTGTTTTAAGCTTAGGCTTAGTCTTAGGCCTATGTTTAGTCTTAGGCTTAGTCTTAGGCCTAGACGTAGGCTTAGGCTCAAGGGGGAGAAAAAAAAAGAGAGAAATTCCCAGAAATTCTAAAAAATCTATAGAAAAACAACGAATGATCAGGAAAAGTGGGACATTTCGAAGTCGGGTCAAAAAATCCATAAAAACGGCCAAAAAATAAAATAGTTTAAAAAAAAACAGTGAACAAGTTTGACGGGGATTGGAGACTTGAACTTTAGCTAAAGAAAGCTAGCTAAAAAAAAATCGCAAAAAATCCCGGGATTTGAGATCCTAAAATTTCGTTCAAGACTACTTACCAGATTGCAAGTCGGCATCAAACCGTGTACAATTTGAAGGTTCTTTAGCTACTGGACAGTTACACGTAGAGGAGATTGGCTGAAAATTGGAGCTGGAGCTTAATCAAAGAATCGAAGTATGTTTTTTTTAAATATGAGTCTCGCTTGTGACCAACTCACTTAGAATTTTAAAATTTCTTCAATTTTTACAGAGCGTACCCCATGAAAAATGCACCGACTTCTGGCTACTTTTAAGTTTCCATTTCACAAAAAAACAATTTTCTCAACGTTCGCCTGCTCTAACTTTCACCATAATAACTCTATACTCTAAATTACAATTACCTTCTCTCCGCAGAAGTTTCACTCTTCGTCCCCCATCTCCCTTTCTCTCATCTAATCGCCTCCCACTCCCACTAAATCCACTTAGCGGTGGGGCCCGCAACAAAATCTTCAAAAGTATCTAAGTCTTCAGAGAATGAACAAGAGTTTGACAGTTGACCCAACAATTTGGCGCGTCTAATCCATCACTCAAGACGAGGTTCGACCACTTGACTTAGTTGTACCGAAAAAATATGAAAACATATTTTTATAAAACATTTAAAAAAATTGGTCAAAAATTTTTCGAAATATTCCAAATTCTAGCTCGACCTTAGCTAAAGTGTGGTCTCTGAAAAAAAAGTTGGTGGCCGAGGTTTCTCTTCCGCGGCTACGTTGCAGAATTAAACCTACTGGAACACAAAATTCTGAGAATACGTAGTATGCAACATATTTGACGCGCAAAATATCTCGCAGCGAAAACTACAGTAATTCTGTAAATGAATACAATACTGTAGCTCTAGTGTCGATTTACGGGCTCGATTTCGAAACTGATTAAAACTCGTAAATCGACACAAGCGCTACAGTAGTCATTTAGAGAATTACTGTAGTTTTCGCTGTGAGATATTTTTTTGCGAAAAATTTTGAAAAATTTTCAACCTATGCACCTTTAAATTTGGATTTTTCGTGGCGGGACCATGATAATTGGGATTTTTTTACTCACCGTTCCAGATTGCATACAAAGTGCATAGCACTCTAGGGAGCATTTCGTCTTGGCGTGTGGCTCTGTGGAGCATGAATTGAGCAAAGTGAAGACTATTAAAATATGGAAAATTGATCGAAAATTCCCATCCCCTGGATCATGTCCCATGTCTCTGAAAAAAATGATCATAAAAAATAGCTTTAAAGCAGCCGACAAATCAGGAGTTATAAAAAAAAGGGGCATTAGCAGCCGACATATAACGAGTTCCAATAAACACACTATAAATTGTGGGGTAGCAGCGGACATCTCGCGAGTTTGCGAGACACTAGCAGGCGACACTGCTAACTTTGGCATAGCAGCGGACACCTCACGGGGTTTCGAAAACTTCAATTGCCGTACATGATATTCTCAAGGAAACTGATCAAAAATCAAGAAACTTGAAACATATTTCTGGTAAATAAGAAACGAGAAGCCGAAGCTGAAAAATGGTCAACAATACGAAAAATCTCATGGCGGATCAAACGATTCCCCCTTTTTCTTTTTCCAATTCTATAGTCAACACACACAGAAGGCACACCAACACACAAAACTACCACTTTTGAAAATGGAAATAGAAACCGGTCAAGCGAGGCGCGGGAAGATTCTGAGAAAATCGAAAAAGACTGACGACGAAGAAAAGTAAATGTTACGGTTAGCATAAAAAGAGGTGGGTGGGTGGGGGAGATTGAGGAAAAACCAAAGTAATTGAGATTGAAGCGGAATGTTGCAGCCGACATTTCACTGGACCTCAAAAGTACGGTAATACACCTGAAGGAGTTAGCAGCCGAAACTTAACAGGGCTTAACGTAGCAAGCAACATGAGAATGAGAGCTCAGAATCAAAGCCCAAAAAATTAAGTGAAATAGGCGTCCGACACTTGACGGGTTTCTAAAAAAGGAAGCGCTTTAATCTTTGAAATAATTAAGCAGCCGATACCTCACAGGATTCTAAAAAAAAAGGTATGCAGCCGACACTTCACGGGTTCCTAAAAAATTAAGAGCGACCAGCACCTTACAGAATTTTCAAATGACTAATCAGCCGACACCACGCAGGCTTCTAAAATCGCCAGCCAACGACCGAAATCCCTCAGTCTTTAAAAGTAAGCAGCGGACATTTCACTGGCCTTTGAAAATAGTCAGTGACCGTCACCACTCGAACCTCTAAAATGAGGCAGCGGCCGACACTTCACTGGCTCCCAAAAATAGTCAGTGACCAACACCTCGCGGAATCCCGCGATAAGAAAGCAGCGGACACTTCACAGGATCCTAAAATACCCTCGATTTGAATATGCATATTGCAATGACAGATTAAGTATTCAAATATCCATAAGGAAATGCGTAATACCGTAAAATAAGCGATGATTCGGGAGGCAAAATGAGGGAAAACGCGAGACATTGAGGTAGTGGGGGGAATGAGGGAAAATCGGGACAGTTTTGACAGTAAAAGTCGGGCGCACTTCTTCTTCCTCTTCAGCCTCTCTTGCTTGACGCATTTTGTCTGTCCTAAATTCGAAACGATTAATTGCTGCTTACGTCTTCAGGGCCCCCTCCCCCCTCCAACCTTCATCCACTTCTTTCACCAGTTTGTCATAAGAATTGGAATTCATATTTTTAGTGACACTTGGAAGACGTTCCGACTAGGACGGTCACTTAGGACAAGAGGGGGGGAGTGGAATGTTTGTGTGGACTTTTCCTAAGTGGGCTTCCTTATTGGTTGGAGGAAGTTTCAAAAAAAAAAGAAGATTGAAGAACGTTTAGTCTAGTTGAGTCTTGTAACGACATCATCAGGAACCCCGGGCCTATGTAGGCTTTAGCTTAAGCTTAGACTTACGCTTAGGCTTAGGTGTAGGCTGAGACTTTGGCTCAGGCTTAGTCTTAGGCGTAGGCTTAGGCTTATGCTCAGGCTTAGGCTAAGGCACAGGCTTAGGCTTAGGCTTTTACTCAGGCTTAGGCTTAGACATAGGCTTAGGGGGGGGGGGGGGGCAATTCCAATTTTTTAGGAAATTCTAGAACCTGAAACCAAAAAAAGAACCAAAAGTGAAAAAAGTAACTTTTTTGGCATTCGGTCTTGACGCGACAACTTTTGCTATATTTTGCAATAAGGCGTGCACCTTTAAAGAGTACTGTAATTTCAGACATACGTTTCTGCCGAATTTTCAGCATTTTTTCGAAGTCTTTCCTTAAAAATGTGTTGTTTACTTAACAAAAAAACTAAATCTAACAATAGATACACATAAATTTTCTATACAAAACTTTAAAAAATTTTCGCAGCAAGCCACGAGAGTTTGAAATTACAGTACACTTTAAAGGCGCACGCCTTTTTTCGCATTTAACAAAATTTTGTCGTGACGAGACCTTGACCCGGGTACCGTATTTTTGGCGCGAAAAATTGCAAAATTTCTCGTCTGGGTAATAGTGGTGTTGTTTGCCGCGCAATAAGATGAAAAGTAAACACTTTTGTGTGGGTCAAACTCGAAACTCAAAAAGATGAATTAGGTAGTCAATCACTTGAATTTACTTGAAAACATTTATAAATAGGATATCCCCCACCAACAAGTGTGTGTGTGTATATTTCGGGACAGGGGGGATTGACTTGACAGATGACCCTTTTAGGGATGGGCGGTTCTTTTGTGCTGGTGATGTGTCATGCTTTTGCTTACTAGATTACTATCCAACAATATGGTCATGAATGGGAAGAGGACGGGGGGTGCTTCCGATTTCCCGTTGAGATTATGAATTTTGATTTTGTTATAATTTATGGAATAAAGAAGATGCATGCTCTACTTGGTACTGTAGCTTTTGCGCAACACATTTGACGCGCAAAATATCTCGTAGCGAAAACTACAGTAATTCCTTAAATGGCTACTGTAACACTTGTGTCGATTTACGGGCTCGATTTTCGAAATGAGTTTAAAACAATTTTAATCGATAGAATAATACAATTAATCAAGGAAAAAAGAGTATCGATGTCGAAATTCAAAAATGAATTGATTGTAAAAATCGAGCCCGTAAATCGACACACTAGCGCTACAGTAGTAATTTAAAGAACTGCTGTAGTTTTCGCTACGAGATATTTTGCGCGTTAGATATATTGCGCAGTACGCATTCTCATCATTTTGTTTTCCCGTAATACCTGCTCCGTGGGTGGGGTGGCAAACGATTTTTTTTTCGGCAAACCGGCAAATTGGCGGAATTAAAATTTCCGGCACATTGGCAAACCGGCAAATTGCCGATTTTTCGGCAAATTGTGGGTTTGCAATTTTTTTTTTTGAAAATTTCAGAATGTAAATTTAAAAAGACAAAAATTATGAATGCTACTACATACATATATTTTGAAAAATAGGCAAATTCTATGAAAATATCTAAAGAAAACGGACAAAAATTTCAAAAAAGCACAGTTTTAAGTGTTTCCGTCTTATATAAAATCCCTCTAAAAATTTCCGGCAAATCGACAAATCGGCAACTTGCGGAAAATCAAAATTTCCGGCGAATCGGCAAATCGGCAACTTGCGGAAAATCAAACTTTCCGGCAAATCGGCAAACCGGTAACTTGCGGAAAATCAAAATTTCCGGCGAATCTGCAAATCGGCAACTTGCGGAAAATCAAACTTTCCGGCAAATCGGCAAACCGGTAACTTGCGGAAAATCAAAATTTCCGGCGAATCTGCAAATCGGCAACTTGCGGAAAATCAAACTTTCCGGCAAATCTGCAAACCGGTGAGAATATATATTTTTAATTGAATAAATATTGTCATTTTTTGTGTTCTTTTTCACTATCCGACCAAATAAAACCATTAGAAAACCCAAAAAAACCCAGTAATATATTCATTTTTTTCTCTCTCATTTTTTTCCGAGTCTAATTTAACTACTCGCCCTTTTCCATAATTTTCTTCTTCTTCTTCTTCTTCTCTTCTCCATCCATCCGTTTCACTCCATTTTCGTCATCCGCCGTCCAGCAGCTCCCTTCTTCCGGAGGCTCCGCTACTCCAATTTCGTCTATTTCTCTGAGTCTCGCTGTGCTTATTTGTATTTTTTGTTCATTTTTCACTAGCAAGATGTGTATTGCATATTTCTGACCGGGAAAAAGGTTCTAGAACGAAACAGTTTTAAAAAAATCGATTTAAATCTCCGCCAAAAATCGGTGTAGATTTACGGCGATAAACAAAGCCGGCATTTCGGAGTATCGTTCCAGATTTTTTAATTTAATTTATTAATTTTTAAGCCTTTTTTAGCCGAATTTCACGTTAATTTTCGATTTTTCTTTGTTTTTTGTTCAAATTTTCATATTTTATTCTAAAAATTTAATATTTCAGTAATGGAGCTATCAGAATTGATCGAAGTAACCCGAGTACGCGACGCATTCATGCGAAAAGGCCCGAGACCGGCGCAAGTTGGAGATATCTGCATTTTCGGTCATCATCTGATCTTCGCACCAACTACAGTCGGCAAAGAAGTTCCAGACAATGCAGAAGAGTTCTGGCTTCTGCATAAAGCCGTCGATCGAGTACTTTGTGAGCCAATTTCCAAGGAAAATCCACAGAGAGGAGGGCTTCTGGCGCTGAAATGCAAAAATTTCCTATTGATTATTTTCGAAATTGGAGATTTGGAAATTTGCAGAGCAACGGCGAGAACAATTGAATCTTTGTCGAATATTAGTAAGGGATTTTGCCGCAGATTGGAATTTTTTTTGCTTTAAATTGCAAAAAATAGACCGAATTCCTGTAAAAAATTGATTTTTTTTTCAATTTTGCGGAAATTTTAAAAGAATGAGATAATTATTTCTGAATTTTTTCTCCGCGCAAATTAATTGCCTTATTTTGACATTTTCACGTTTTCTAGCTATATTAATTGATTTTGTAGCGAATTTCTTTCAATTTTCCGCATAAAAATATAAATTCAAGGGAAATTGTCGATTTTTTTTGTTAATTTCCGATTTTTTCAGTCAATTTCTTCCGGAATAGCCAGTTTTTCGCAAAAAAAAAAAGAACTCATGGGAAATTATCGACTTTTTAGCGAATTTCTTCCGGGATAACCAATTTTTCGCTTAAAAAATAAAAATTCACGGGAAATTGTTGATTTTTTGGTTAATTTTCGATTTTTCAGCGAATTTTTCACAAAATATGTAGTTTTCAGCAAAAAATTATGAATTTATGTGAAATTATCGATTTTTAGGCCAATTTTTGGATTTTTTTAACACGAATTTCTTCCAGAATAGTCAATTTTCCTCCAGAAATTAAAAAAAAAATCTGAAATTTTAGATCTTTTCAAAAAAAAAATCTAAATTTTTCCAAAAAAAAAACTAAAAATTTCCAATTTTCGATTTTCCAAAAAAGAAAAAAAAAATTTGAAATCCGAATTTTTCCAAAAAACAAATCAGAAAACGAAAATGTTCGGTTTTCCAAAAAATTAATATTCGAATTTTTCCAAAAAAAAAAATCGAAACATTTTCAATTTTCAATTTTTGAAAAAAAAGGTTAAAAATCCGAATTTTTCCAAAAAAAATAAAAGGAAATTTTTCGATTTCCGATTTTGCAAACAACGAAAAAAATTGGAATTTTTCCTGAAAAATTCTAAAAATTTCCAGTTTTCGATTTTCCAAATAGACAGTTAAAAATCCGAATTTTCCCAAAAAAAATCCGAATTTTTCCAAAAAAAAATTTTTCAAATAAAAAATCGAAACATTTTCAAATTTTCGATTGTTAAACATTTCGAAAAAAAGTTAAACATTCGAATTTTCCAAAAAAAAAAAATCAAAAAATTTCCAATTTTTAATTTACCAAAAAAAAAAATTCAAAATTTTCTTTTCTTTTCTAAAATTTTCAAATATTCTGTTTTTTAAAGCACCTTTAAAACTTAATTTCGTCTCAATTTCAACCAAATTTCCCTCGATTTTCCAGACGGCTTCCTCCACGACTACGCATTCTTCTACAACTCCCCATTCACAATTCTCGACGATGGCTGGAGCGCATTCGATCTGGAGCAAGAGTTCGCAAGGCTTATGCTCTCCACAGATGCGTTTCGAATTTCCAGTGTTAACGAGAATTTTGCGATTTGTCCGACTTACCCGGAAAAACTGATTGTTCCAAAAGGAATCGGAGATGATTATTTGAAAATCTCGGCCACATTCCGTGAAGGTGGCCGATTTCCGGTGCTCAGCTATTTTCATAAAGAGACCAAATCGCCGTTGGTCAGATGCTCTCAGCCATTGATTGGGCCGACGAATCGACGGTGTCGCGAAGATGAGACGATCCTGAACTCGATGATTACGGTTAATAGAGGATATATTATTGATACTAGGAGTAAATCATCGGCTACTGCGGCGAAGGCTAAAGGTGGAGGTGCCGAGCCGCAAGGCAATTATAGGCAGTGGAGATATATTCAGGTTCGAGGGAAAGGATCAAGTATTTAAAAATTTGAGGAAAAATAAATCGAAAATGGCAAATTTCCAACAAAAAAAATATAGAAAATTTGCCAATTTTCCACAAAAAAAAAGAAAAATTCAGAGAAAAGATTCACTTTAAGACATCCGAAATTCGAGAAATTTTCCAAAAATCCGATTTTTTTTCTGAAAATCGAAAATTTTCTATTTTCAAAAAAAAAATTTGAATTTCTCTATCAAAAAACCGAACGTTTTTGAATTATTCCGAATTACCAAAAAAAAAATCGCTAATTCGAAAATTTTCTTTAAAAAATCTGATTTTTTCCAGAAAATCAAAAATTTTCGGATTTCCAAGAAAAAAATGACAACAAAAAATTTCCAATTTTCGATTTTTCAAGAAAAAAACTAAATTTTTCGAAAAGTAATCAAAATTTCACAAATTTTCAAAAAAAAAAATCATTTATTCTAAATTTGGATTGTTTTCTGAATATCCAAGACTGTCAATTTTCTAAAAAAAACATTTCTCGATTTTCCAAAAAAAAAAATTGGAAATTTGCTAATTTTCCAAACAAACGAAAATCGGCAATTTTCCACAAAAAAAAAATAAAATTTTCGATTTTCTAGAAAAAATCCGAAATTTCGAAAAATGTTTTAAAAAAATTCGATTTTCCAAAAAAAAAAAATCCAAAAAGGTTTTACAGTACAAAAAAAAAATCGAAAATTTGAGAATTTTCCAAAAAAAAATCGGTTTTTTTTTTCGGAAAAAAAAAAACATTTTCGATTTACCAAAAATAGACCGAACTAACCCTTTTTGTGAAATCGAAAAACGAATTTGGTTAATAATCCAAAATTTAAAAAAGTAAAAAAAAGCTAATTTTTCAACAAAAAAACAAAAATCGGAAAATTTTCGATTTCCCAACAAAAAAAATCCGAACTTCAAAAATGTTCGAAAAATTCGCAAATTTTCCAAAAAAAAAAATCCAAAATTTTTCGATTTTCAGGAAAAAAAACCGAAAATTCACTAATTTTCCAGAGCAAATTATCATCGAAAATACAGAAAAAAGAAAATTTCCACAAAAAAAAAACGAAAATCCGAAGTTCCAAAAATTTAAAAAAAAATCGAAATTTTCCAAAAAAAAAAAAAAAAAAAAACAAAATTTTCCGATTTTCCATGAAGCCTAAAAATATCACAAAATTTGCAGTGCCCAATCCCCCGCCAGCGAGAAATTCAC
This sequence comes from Caenorhabditis elegans, assembly GCF_000002985.6. Classification (NCBI taxonomy): domain Eukaryota; kingdom Metazoa; phylum Nematoda; class Chromadorea; order Rhabditida; family Rhabditidae; genus Caenorhabditis; species Caenorhabditis elegans. Next base: position 3,746,874 of record NC_003283.11, read on the forward strand.
GATGCTCTAACACGAATGGTCGACGTGTGCTCCGAACGAAAAGTGACATCGGATCGATGGGTCAGCCGAGTTGGACAAGCTGGATGGTTATCCTCTGTGGCCGCATCGCTAGAAGCCGCTGCAAATGTTGCTCAATGTATCTATAATGAGAGGCTCGAAGAGGTTCCGGTGGTGATTCACGGTGGAGATGGACTCGATTCGACTCTGATTGCTTCATCGTTGGCGCAGATTTTGCTGGATGCAGATGCGAGGACGATCCGAGGGTACGGTGCAAGAATGGGCAAATTGCCGATTTGCCGGAAATTTTCTATTCCGGCAATTTGCCGGCTTGCTGGTTTGCCGCAAATTTCCTATTCCGGCAATTTGCTGATTTGCCGGAAATTTTCAGTTCCAGCAATTTTCTGATTTGCCGGAAATTTCCTGTTCCGACAAAATGCCGATTTGCCGGAAATTTTCTATTCCGGCAATTTGCCGGCTTGCTGGTTTGCCGCAAATTTCCTATTCCGGCAATTTGCTGATTTGCCGCAAATTTCCTATTCCGGCAATTTTCTGATTTGCTGGAAATTTCCTGTTCCGGCAAAATGCCGATTTGCCGCAAATTTTATATTCCGGTTTCAAACCATTTCAAGTTGATGGCCTAATTTTGGATTTCTAGGCCAAATTAAATAAATCGCCCCAATTTGTGTCAACCGAAAATTTGAAAAATTCCAGATTCGAATCAGTAATCGAGCGAGAATGGATCTGCGGCGGACACCCGTTCAGTCTCCGTAACAACCATTGCGCCTACGCAGAGGGTACTGTAACCGGCCCCTTTGAGTCGCCCGTCTTCCTCGTCTTCCTCGACGCCGTCCATCAAATGATCGCCCAATATCCAATGTCATTCGAGTTCGACGAGAATTTTCTCATCTTTTTGTTCGAGCACGCCTACGCATCGGAATTTGGAAGCTTTTTGGGAAATTGTGAAAAGGAGAAGAAGGATAACGGAATCCGAAAAAAGACTGTCTCACTGTGGTCTCATGTTCACCACCCGGAAAATATGAAACAATTTGTGAATGTTTGTTACGATCCGACGCCCGGCGTTATTTGGCCCAGTATTGCGCCACAGTGTATTGTAAGCAGCATAAAATCGTAAAATTTGAAAAAAAAAAGCATTTTCCCAACGCGAAAATCCCGAAAAACGGGGAAAAAAAAATGATTTTTTTAACGAATTGCGAAAAAAAATGCTGTTTTTTCTGAAATGAAAAACCGAAAAAAAATTTTTTTTTCACAAGGCAAAAAAATTAAAAATTGAAAAAAACTTTGAGTTTTTTTTCAACATTTTTTTCCACTGCGAAAAATTTGAAAAAAATCCAAAAAACGGGGAAACAATTTTTTTTCGAATGCAATTTTTTTTTTCTGAAAACCAAACACAAAAAAAGAAAAATTTTAAAAAAACGAGTTTTTTTCTGAAAAAAAAAATTATTTTCGGAAAAAAATCGAAAAACATTAAAAACTAAAAACTAGTTTTTTTCTAAAAGCAAAAAACGAAAAACGGGAAATTTTTTTGCATTTTTGTATTAAAATGAACCATTTTCCGAGAGCGAAAAATCCGAAAATCGAGGAAAATTTTTTTTTTGAATGTTTTTTTTTGAACGAATGAAAAAAAATTTCTGAAAAAAAAAGGTTTTTTTCTAAATTTCAAAAAATCAAAAAACCGTGAAAAAAGTGTCTCCGAAGCAAAAAAAAACCACGAAAATCTTGAAAAAATGTTTTTTCCCCTGAAGCAACAATTTTCTTTTCCAAATAAAAAAACCCGAAAATGAGAAAAAATGTTTTTGCGGCAAAAAATGTGTGAAAGAATTTTCTTTTCATTGCTAAAAAAAAATTTTTGAATGCGAGAAAAAACCGGAAAACGCAAAAAAAATTCAAAAAAAAATCGAAGAAAATATTTCCGAGATAGAAAAACGTAAAAAAGTAGTTTTTTGTTGCGAAAAATACTTCAAAAAAAATGTTTGGATTAAAAATTAATGTAGAAAATGTTTGCAAAGTCTCGAAAAATACCTGTTAATAATTCCCGAAGCTTGCAGTTAGTCGAAAAAAAAATTTTTTAGGAATTTTTGGCGAATTTTAGGAAATTTTCAAAGTTTTTTTGAGATTTTACACGCATTTTTCTGATTTTTTGATCCAAAAAAAGTTGAACTGAAAAAATAATTTCCTTTTTCCAGAAAATCTGGGATCGCCTCTTCTTCCGCTGGCAGCGCCCCGACAACAGTTGGTCGACACCCGAAACCGAAACCATTCAAAGTTTGGCCGATCATTGGAAGCTCCGCGAGAAGGAGCTCATCGCAAAAGCATCATCGCTCCGTCGAAGTGTCGTCGAACTTTCGAGAGAACTTCGCGTTTTGTCGCCAATGTAGTAGTGGATCTCTTGTTGCAAATATTGAAATTCCCAGTAAATTGTAGTTGTTCCTCCTGTGTGCATAATTTATTTATACTAACGCTTTCCACCACTTGTACTGAAAATTTGAAAAAATATGAAAATTTCTATGAATTTCGAATTTTACTTTTTAAAACGATTTTTATGAGATTTACAATGTTAATAATTATTCACAGTTTACAGTACACAAAATTCTGGGAATTCTACGTATTGCACACCATATTTGACGCGCAAAATATCTCGAAGCGAAAACTACCGTAATCCTTTAAAGGTGGGGCATCGAAATCTGGGAATCATTTTTAATCTATTCCAAATTTTCCCCTGATTCCGAATATCGATGTGAAAAAAATCAAAAAAATTTCCCTGATTTTATATTTAAGCTTGAAATCACGGATTTCATTTATGTCTCGCATCACTTTTTTCAAATACGCGCCCAAATAAATTCGCATTGGAGCGCGCTTGCATCGTTTGATTTTCTTCGTTTATTATATTTATTTTCGCCGAATTCAATTTTTTTAAACCAGTTTCATTCATTTTTGTCGAAAAAAATCGATAAAAACTCGACAAAAATGAATGAAACTGGTTTAAAAAAATTGAATTCGGCGAAAATAAATATAATAAACGAAGAAAATCAAGCGATGCAAGCGCGCTCTAATGCTAATTTGTTTGAGCACGTATTTGAAAAAGGGAACGGGGCACAAATGAAATTCG